>NW_026851453.1:600000-1200000 GCF_030913505.1 Colletotrichum phormii
ACGCGGTTTCGAATATTGGGGGCGCAGGAAGACTAGTCGCCGATTTTCCACCGTCCCTCAGACGCCGGTCTACTCCGGCTGACGGTGTGAAGATCAGAGTCTGTGGAGGAACATGGGACGTTGTTTCCTCGGAGTGGAATTGAGAGGTTGAATCCCTTGTATAGTGGATGCCAGACGGTATTCTTTCGATGTGGAATCGAGGCATGGCGGCAACAACGGAATAGTCTCGATATCATGAGATATTTTGGATGAGAAGGTGTTGAAGGAGGAAGAAGAGGGATAAATGTCAGCATCAATGTAGAAGGTGCTCAGAGACACTGTGACACATTAGCCATGGCATCGAATCATGCCCAGATAAGGCAACCGAAGCATGCTGATACAAAAGGCATCAAATCTATCTGCCATCCAACCCCGCAGGTAACGATTGGGCTCCGACGCTCTGAGAAGCAAGCTAAACATACCAAGCCCTGCAATTGGTGGTGGCTGATGCAGTAAGCTCAGCTGAACAAGGTGACATGGTGTTCAGCCCCAATTTCTCATGGTCGAATTCATGTACCTAAGCCGTAGCCTGAAGACGAACTGTTGGCAGGATAGCCGTGTCTGAGCATGTACTGAACAGATATTTCGCCACATAACTTCACACACATCAAATCGCCCGGAACCCTGCAGACAGCACTGAGCCTAGTCATTGTGGGAGCGAAACTGTAGGCCCAGAGACATGAGCGACATAGACCTCGAGGGTCCTTCCAACAGTCTTCTCGAGTTGACCTCCAAGTCTCAAGCTTTGCTGTTGAACTTGAAACGGCTGAGAAGATTCACAGGCACCGATACGTACAGCTTTGAGCAGGATCTGTATCGTCTTGACGATGCATCGCGCCGTATCGGCTCGCTGGACTTGAGTGCAACGTGGGCGTTCCCGGACATTCGCGAAGGCTTCTCTGGCAGCTTGGAATCAGTTGGCCAGATTCTTTCGCAATGCCTCCAGTCTCTTTCCAAAATACAGGATTCTGTTGATGAGGTCTTTCGTCCCAAATTCGATCGAGTCCAAGCTGCAACGCAACCTGAATCGAAGGAAGCTCTGCTCATCGAGTTCATCGACAATGCGCTCTTTGAGCTTTCTGTCGACACAAACAAGGTCGCTCTCTTAGCGCAATCTCTAGAGTCTAAGTTGTAAGTTAATGGCTTTATATCGCTGCATGAAAGAAAATCGTTGACGAGTGCTGGGTGCCTTCAAGGCATATCGAGCTTGAGGATGTTACATCTATGTCAAGAAGGATGGAAGCCTTCGGCATTTGGTTGTTGGACCAAGAGATTCTTCCCGACTTCACTTCTACTGAGAACCTCGAAAGAGATCCAAGGTATGGCAAGGTTGGTTCCTCCTCCTTGTCACATCCAAGGCTCGAGAGGATCGCTGGGTTGTGTCAGGTGAGCATGCATGACCTGGCATTCCCTACAAGGAGCAGTCCGATGAATGAGGACATATTCCCTCATGACATCATCTGCTGGAGAGCGGAAGTCATACCAGAAATTATGACTGAACATGTCTTCGATGTGGAATTTAAATGTCATTGCGAGAATGCCGACCACACTCAATCGTTGAAGTTTAAACGTAAGTTCAACTCCAGTATTGATACAAGTTCCTGCAAGGCCAACTAACGGTATTACCAAGTGCGTTCCCCCCGAGGTCTTCCAATTCAAGAGGTCAGAAAAGGCCGGTACGGGGTTTGGCACATGATTGCGATGGATTCCCGCAATCACTTCGTATCAGTCCGCCTCAGTCTCGACCAGAAGAGGTACCAAGGTATGTATTCATTATTATATCTCGATCTACTCCAGGCAATTTTAGAAACTTACTTGTGTGCCCAACGTCGCAAAGACTACGCCGCGGTTCACGAGCTGTGGAGTCGACTGGCTCGTGCTTTTCTTGGAATAGGTAACAACATGGAACGGGCCTCCACTGCTGCTGGATATTTTCGAGCTTCTCCCGACAGCATATCTGTTCTAAGTACACGAGCGTAAGTTTCCACGCTTCATCCGACATTTGCCGACATCGGCTTGCCAGCCTGAGGATGTGTCGAGGCTGATACCAGAATAATACCTCAGGTATGCCAACAGATATATACAGAGCCTTTCCAGCGTTAAGTTTACGTTGGGAACGAGGTCATTCGATCTTCCGTGGAAGCCGGTATATCTACAGCTTCTACACTATTGCTCCAACGCCTACAAGAAGTCAATTGACGCAGGCTGTGGCTCTATTTGTCACTCATCGTTCACTAGAGAGAGCTATTTCCTCGTTTTCGTCAGTGACAGCCTAGCATTCTTTGACCGGATCAATTCAGCCTCACAGAGCTACACAGTCAAAGGTGAGTCAATCTGATGGAGCAACGTACACAGCTAACGTTGACATCGGATGAAGTCTACAGGGATACAGTAGTCAAACCTCCAGAGAACGGCCTTCAAGTCACACTCGAAGATGTGGAATGTTCCGAGGACGGTTCACAGAAGGCGACTCAGTGCACAGAGGTGATGTTTAGGTTCAGGCAGAAAGAGGGTAGGTGAACCCGCTGCGATATCTCACACTCTTGAATTTGACACTGTGACCAGCAGCGATTGAGTTTATCGAATGCATCGAACGTATGAAGGAGATGTTGCTTGAACAGAGCATTCAAGGCCCGGTTTCTGGCGAGAACATTGTGTTCCAAACACCCGTTCAAGGGCTACTGAAGTCGTTCTCTACTAGAGAATGTCAGCTCTCAGAGACTCCTCCGCAGTCAAGGCTACGGATGGTCCTTGTGCAGACGCCGGTGCAGATGAACACAACTACCGGACTCCGCATCTTATTATCTCGCAGACGATCCCGTAGCAGTTTTCTCTCTCTTTCAGGTACGTGCTTCCACCCGATGTCTTCGGATGCGATCGATTGCATCTCAATCTGACAACCGGTAGTGCCCTTGTCATTCCTGGAAGTTCTAGGACAGGGACCACCCTATGGCATTCCACAGCAAACATTCTGGCATTTACAATATGATGATATAGGCCGTTCCCTGATGATGCGCAAGAAGTGGAACGATCTATTAGATTTCAACAAGGAGAAGCAAACATCGCGGACTCTATTGACTGCCTCAGACCACATGCAAGCAGGAACAGCCGCCGCAAGGTAAGCCCCCCCGCCCTTTCCCTCCCTCCCTCGGTCCCTGCCTGTCTCTCTCACTCTCCCGCTCCCTCCCTCTTGCACTCCATACCTCTCTCTCTCTCGCCCTCTCCCGCTCAATGCGCGAATATTCTATTCCGAATAGTCCATCGCGGTACGAAATGGCTAATATAGATATGAGATCTATAGGGAGGGTCTCACGTCTTCGTCAAGGTGGTTTCGAGACTGGGAAGACGTCGAAGTTGTCCTACGGACACCAAAGAGCTTGTCCAAGAACAATAACCAGTACAAGCCTATCCGTATAGCCGTAATAGACACCGCTGTTGATCCAAGTCGGAACCTAGTTTGCAAAGACTTTGTCCAAACGGGCAAGCACAACTCCGACCAGCGCATCAATCCAGAGACGTCACAACATGGAACGCAGTCTGTGGATCTCATCTACAAGATGTACGACAAGGCCGAGATAGTGGTCGCAAGGGTGTTTGAGAACGACCAGGCGGATGAGAAGAGGGAGCCGTACTTGATGGCCGAGGTGAATTCCTACCTATTTTTCTCGATGTATCATGCTCACATTACTCTAGGCTATCGAGTGGGCCATCAAAGAGAAAGTCGAAATCATCAGTATCTCCGCCGGCTTCGCTACCTGCCCGAAGCCCCTTAGAACCGCCGTCCACGCCGCACATGCCGCCAACATACTCATATTCGCTGCAGCTTCCAACTGGGGCAACACAAACTCAGTCGCCTTTCCAGCTCGCATCAAGGATCACGTGTTTTGCATGTTTGCTACAACTGGTGCTCTGAAGATTGTCCCGGAGATCAACCCTGAGCCACGCCGGGCAGCCGACAACTTTGCCTTACTTGGACAACATATCAACCTACCTCCCCATCCTGAGCCCCTGAGCGGAACATCCGCTGCAACTGCGCTTGCAGCAGGGATGGCGGCACGAATACTCGACTTTGTGCGGCACACAGAGAGAAAATCTGAGATCGAGGGAGCATGGATGGTTCAGTCAAAGGCAGGAATGACGGCTATCTTCAGGAGTCTGGTCAGGAAGAGTACGGGATACGACTGTGTGCAGCCGAGACTCTTGCTGCCTCCAGGCCCTGATTTGCCAGACCTGGCAGATAGTAGGACTCATGTTCGGCGTTTCCTCTATGACGCACTTGCACGCGTAGAATGAAGATGGCTAGGGTACATGAGTTCCGATTCTGGTCATCGACAGAAACAATGGTCAAGGGCAGTGGTTAGAGGGACTGTTTAGGGGGGATGTAGTTGATTCGGATAATTTTCTTTGTTCTTGTTTATTAAATTACGTGACAAATGCATTCCAACACACAGTCCTCGCCATTGCTCTCTTATGACTGGTCCTGTTCTGGCAGTATAACGAATGCCTCATCATGCACGGCGTCCTCTAGTACACGTGTAGGCGTTACACCCTCAGCTGAGACGATTTGCTCAACATCAACCTCATCTTCGCGGTCGTTGAACGTCGCTTTGTTCGTGTACGGGCCAACTGACCAGTCCTTCATCAGGATTCCCTTACGGACCTTGGCAAGTCGTATAGCCCAGACAAAGTCAGACTGCTTTTCGGCCGCCGTGGTCATATCCTTGCTGCGTGCTACGTTGGGTTCGGCCCGGATGGATGCAATCGCGGGTAGTTCCCTGCAGTCCACATTAGCTACTCTGTCTCGTTCCGATAGCACATGTGAACGGGGATAACTTACGCTTCAACACCAAAACCATATTCAATCCCATGAGACGAAGAAGTCGACCTTGAGCCCGCCCGCGCAATCTTCAGCCCAGTTATGACAAATGCGGACCATGCCCCCAACGTCGAACTATCCTCCACATACTTTGCTACCGTGTCTCTCTCCAAGCAATCTGCAATATACGCCTTGGTAACCTGAATCAAATACGTATCCAGCCTCTCATACTTCTCGCAGTTGGAGACAGAATCCTTGAAGATGGCCTTCACATCGGCCTTGGCCGTGACCGGTACCCCCGCAGCAGCCAAGACGGGGGCGCCCCCGCCGAGCACACCACCGTACTCAACAGCCCGACCGTCTTTCCACGAAAATGTCAGAGCGTTTGTGGAATAGACGGGCATGCTCCGGGGAAACGGTTCGATGTCGTGGCGGTTGATGGGGAAGTCGAGGCGGCGCAGGTTGGGAACAAAGTGACCCAGGCACAGCGGGGCCGTCTCACTCCCCGTACCCATCGACTTTATTTCTGGAGGCGGGTAGTCTGTCTGACGGAGCTTGAACCAAACCTTTTCCATTTTTCAGGTACGTTTCAATGAAAGGAGCTGAGTGTTATGGAAACAATGTCTTAAGAGCCTTAGAAGAGCAAGCAGCAATGGAGTGTACAGAAAACAGAAGATGCAAGTGAGGTCGGTGATCGGAGGCAACCCTCCTCTAATAGGTAACTACCTAGCGCGTTGCTAGCAGCTGACAGCAAGGCACAGCCTGCCTCAAGTTCAGCCCCGAGTAAAATAATTAGGGAGAGGGAGAGCTGAAGTGTACTTAGATACAAGTACCTCAGCTAAGTACTTCAGCTAAGTAAGTAACAATTGATCCTGCAGCCTAAACATTGCTAGGGCGATCTGGTTCGCAGACGCCCTGTAAAGGTAACTGTTGGAACAGCAAAGGCTGATAAGGAGTAATAGGCAGGTACCATGGGCTGGCTGGCACCTGCCCTGGGCGAAGTGGGACAACTGGCTTAGTCATCACGGCCGGATAAAGGTGGGGCAACCACCCAGGCCGTCACTACCTACTTCGACCGACTCCTGCCTATAATGTAAGATAGAAAAAACAAGAACAAGCAATAGGATCACCAACAGACGAGTGCTAATTGCTACCACTATTTGTCGTATACGACCCCGTGGAACCAACAGTAACCACCAAAGAGTATAAAGCACTCCCAAGCCTCACGTTTCTTCTAGCACAATATCACGGCCAAGTTTCTCGTGAGTCATTCTCTTAGTTATGCTAACTGTGCCCATGCGAGCTGAACCTTGAGCAAGTGAAGCCCCTTTGCTACTCCGATACCCTCAGGCAATTTCGACAGAACAATCAGCCCCTTTCAAGTCCGCTATCTACACTAACGACTTCGCATCACGAACGTATTCGCAGTTTAATACGGCACCACCCATGGAGTGTAATGATTGACGATATGATTATCTTGAAGTTCACTACTAAGCATGAGAGATCCTAGTCTAACTTTGGCTTAATCAAAACCGTCACCGCGCATCAGTATTGGCATCAGATACCGAATATAATATACCACAGCTCTGATGTGCCAAGATAACGCTCATGAACCGCCTTTTTACATAAGCAGTCATGGGGGCATTGATCCCCTTCCCGCCTCAGAACGTACACAATTACGTCAGCAGTCTAGGCACTACCAGTCATTTCAACATTCCTTATAAAAAGCCTCTCAAGCGCCAACCCAAAGTCCCCTTCGACAAATGACGGCGATGGCCGTGGATGCCTACCAGACGTCAGCGGTAGAATGTAGTCGAGAGTCTGGAGTGAAGGTGGGGCTGTGTCTGCCAACTCACTTCGTCGGGTAGTCCCAGGTTCTCTCCAAAGCAAAAACTATAACAAAGAGGAAGTGAGGCAAAATACGCTTGGTAACGGGCCTCATTGTTCGTTGTGACGGACGTATTCGCAGTGAAATACGGTATCGCTGAGAAAGCGTAACCGATATGAAAGCGTGACCGGTATAAAAGCTTGACCGATATGAAAGCTGTGGCCGAGTTACCCCCATGGCAAGCATGCCTCTTGAGCCATGTCCTGAAAGTCTCACATTAGCATGATCCTTGGATCACCCTTCATGTGCTCATCGGGTGCTTCATAGGCAGACAATCGGGCGATCCCGCATGGAACAAGCACATTGAACAAAGAACCATCTTTCAAGACGCCAATTTTATATGAAGGGCAGAGAGTAGAGCAATCACCATTCCATCAGATACCTCCTAAATTCAGCTCCATTGACTGAGGTCCAAGTCTAGATGGGACTCCAAGAATCGAACCCTATTGAGATCACAAATAGACTAGGGATGAGTTCAACCGCATTGTCTATTTGATCACAAGTGATATGGTCATAATCAGAACGAAGACAAGTGACCAGCGAAAGATGTTCAATACTGTCCGTTCTTATGACAGAAATAGGTCCAAGGTGCGACTCTCCACGGTCACCTTTTACCCAATGAAAAGCTAATCAGCACGTACTGATGAAGTTGAAGTTGATATTATGCAACGGACTGCTTACGTCCTTGGACTAGAAAAGTTCCTATGGCTCAATCGAGCCGGGCCGATTTCCATGGCTTTGCTCACCCAAAAAGCGCCAGTAATGAGTGCATGCCATGTTGAAAGTGGATCAGCCTCTAGCAACGCCGACATCCATGCAAAAAAAGCGCGCCTTTCCATCAAAGCCGCAATCAGGCTTGCTGTAATTCATTTACTCGAAATCCGTCATTTCACTCCATCGCAACGTCGCGACTATGACCCATCGCCCTCTTGACATCTTTGCTTTGTTGTGGTGTTGAAAGTCTTGGGCGGATGACCCGCTACCTCAAGCTGCTCCGATCTAATCCTTCTTCATGCCGTTCATCAGACCATTGGTCAGAGGTGGTGCCTTGGCGGCAGCAATCGCCTGCTTGTTTGCGAGCTGCTTCTCCTTCGGAATAGTCAGAGCATTGATGCCGAGGAAATTGCAAATGCTCGTGATGACCAGGTATGCCCAGCGGAAGTAGACGACGGCCGAGAAGACAAAGTAGCCGTACAGGTAGTACAGCTCAGTCTGAGCACTGATGCCCGGGAGGCCCAGACGCGGAAGGTTGGCGAGCGCGGCACCACCAACAAGGGGCACGAGCATGACGGTCCAGTAAGGGAAAGGCTGCTTCGTGAGGTGAGCGAGAATCATCTTGGTAGTCAAGCGACCGAACACGAAGGCCATGGTGACGCAAAAGAGGACAAGGTGATTGTCGCTGCGAATGGCCGAGTACGGTGAGTAGACCCAGGCGCCAATAGCGAGGGTGTACACTGTCATGGGCGTCCACTCGAGGAAAACAGGGGCTACGGGCTCACCGCGCGAGCGACGGGCCTGAATAACGTGGAGAACGCAGAAAGGAATGTGGGTTGCAAAGAGCGAGAAGACGATCATTGCAATCCAGATGTCCCGAATCGAGTAGTCTCCCAGCAGGTAGTGGAAGCCATAGAGGTGCTGCTCGGCCTTGTCGCCGAGGATGTTGATGATGGGCTCGGTCCAGATGCCAGGGCCGTAGATTCCAGAGACGACCATGACGCTGCAGGCGATCAGGATACCCTCGGTCGGGCCGTTGATCCTGCCCAGGTACAAAGTGTGGGTGTGGTATGTCTCCCAAGTCGAGAAGAACATGGGCAGGCACGGAACGAGAGCCGTGAAGACGCCAGACTTGGAAGTACCGAGGCCCATGGCAGCAGTCTCGAGAAGACTGGCCAGGGTGCAGTTCAGAGAGTCAATGCCGTGGTCGAAGAGCTCTCCGAGTCCGCTCGAGGTTCCGGTGCGTCGCGCTTGCTTGCCGTCGAGGTTGTCCATCGTCTGGTACATGAAGAGACCGAAAGCGAAGCTGTAGTATAGCCATGACGGGCCCTGTTGACACGTGTATTAGCCGAGTGTCGCATATCTGCCCTGGAACTATCTTGACTTACCGGTCCAACCAAGTCAGGCATGAAAACAACCAGGAGGCCAATGTTTCCAAGGATCATGAAGAAGCCCAGCAGGGTGACCATGTTCGGTGCCAGCCATAGCGGCAGCAGCTCAACGGCAGCATTCCACTACAATGAGGCTTGGTTAGCAAGGCGTTGGGGAAATGCTGAGGTCGAGGCCGCTCGGACGGCGCGGGGCAGCGGCGGGTAGGAGGGGGAGGTGGTCGGAAGGGCTACGCACGTAGGGTCGGAGGATGTAGTTGGAGATGGGCGACTTGTCGACGGCCGAGTACTTGTAGGACTTGAGGTGGATGAGGGCATCGTCCGAGATGCATTCGGCAGCGGCCGTCCCTGTAGGATGGATTATTAGCTGTTGCCCATGTCTGAGGTCCCACCATAGCTCCTTGACAAGCTCTCTCGCCATCACTTGCATGCGCGCACTTCGCAGGCGACGCCGAGGCCATCCAGGTGCCCTAGCACTTGAGGAGGTGTGTCATTGGGGAAGAGGTTCGTGCTTACTGTCTGAAGTTGCGGCGCCCATGGCTGTGAGGAATTGCGTCAGAGACACAAAATGGTTCTGGAATCTCAGGGTGCGGCGGGGGGGAAAGAGATGGAGGGGGAAGGTTGTGAAGTGCCAGAGGCAAGAGAGTGGGATGTAACAGCGGCCGTGGGGAAAGGAGGGGATGGAGGAGGTATTAAGAAGAGGGCCAAAGGTAAATGGAGAAGGCACAAGAGGATGCTCGGCTTCCACTGCAAGTTGACGTGCAGTGCAAGTGCAGCGAGGAAAGACTTTGGACTTGGGATCGAAGGTGTGCGCACCTATTGAGTTCGCATCATAAGGCAGGCCGTGCCGTTGGCTCCCGTCCAGGTCTCCCACTCTCTTCTTTTTTTTAATCCTTTTTTTCTATTAGGGGTGAAAAGTGGCCGGGGTCAGGCAGATGAAGTGGATTTGGGGTTGCGACCAGCAGCAAATGGCACGCAGCGCAGGCACAAGCTTCTCTTTCGGGAACAAATCAGATGCACCTCAACTTTGTCCAGAGGCCTGGGGCGGCCGGGGCGAGGGGCGGAAGGAGGGAGGCTCAGTTTGCCGTAGGTACGCGGCCGTCGACGTGCGTCAGTCAAGGTCTCCAGCCCACCGCCGCAGCAGGAAGAAGCACGTCGGCGGATACGTACCCCAAGTCTCCGGTAAGGGAAGCTCGTGATTCCAACCACAGTCTGCTCCTTCCATTCTTCAAGACGCATTCAACTTCACCTCTACCATCGTCATCCATCACCGCTTTCAATTCAACTATTCCGTACACCATTTACATCAGTCTGCGACCACATCATTTACAGCAGCCACAGAGCACCCAATTCCGAGACATACACGTCCTCTCGCCATATTTCCCCTGCAGCAAATCACATGGGTGCTGTGGTAGTGGTCAGGGCGACCGACCACCCCATCTCGACACGCACAAATCGGAGCTCTGACGGACTGCGACGAGCGCACCACTTCGACCGACTTGCGCTCATACGGCCCCGCCCATCTCGGCGTTCAACAAAATTCTCAAAAGGACCCTATTAAAACACCAGCTCCTAAACGCCCCAAGCTCCTCACCCGCTTCTTCGCTCACAAAGGCCCCGAGACAGAAACATCCAATCAACGCCTGGTCACGCAGGGATTCTCCTCGCGTTTACCGCCTTTTTACCACGCCTTCCTTGCACACCATTGGATCGATATCATTGATTCACCATCCGGGGGCTCCTCCGACGGCCCTAAATCCGCCTCCAGACGTCGAATCGATGCAGACTTATTTGTTCCGTCACTGGACCAGTCGACTCTGGAACCCAAGCACTCGATGCTACCCACTCTGCCTACCTTAGTTTCGACATCGTACGCGCATTGACCGGTAATTAGCATGTGAGTGACCAACCTCCGTTCCGTCTGGACTCTGGATTCTGGAGCTGCCCCAGGAAGAGTTACGGCGCACATCGGCGAGGTAGCACCGGGCCATGCCCACTAACACACCGAACCTGCCCGCCCGCCTCCACATAAACTTTCCCCGCCAGGACATGAACTCGCACCGGCCGATGTTGACTGAACTTGGTGTCAGATCGTCTGGTTATCGGCCCCCAAGGAATCTCACTGGGCAGCCCTCTTACTATTTGTCCGGAAGGTTGGTCGAAACTCCTGCACGATGACATGTGAGGAACCTTGCCTCGTCCTCTCCTCGACCAGCCCCAGGTAGCTTCAGCCTCAGATCGAGGCCGTCGAGATCGGGGCCGGCCTGGCCTGCGCTCGCCTTACCGAATGCTGGCCCCCGTGACCCCCGCCCCGGTACGTATGGCGGCATCAGACTTGCATGTGGCACAGGCCGGCTGAACGGCGCCTTACTGGTTACCTGTCTGACTGATTTGGTTTGTCGATAATCACGCACACTGGTGTTCGGAACATGTGTGTTTGAGTTTGTCTGGCTCTGGTTGGTGCCCGCGATGCAATTGCACCAGTACATTCCCGATGTTGCCTTCGCCACGGCTCGCATATCGCTGTTCTCCATCCCGAGCCTCTTGCTAGCGGTGGTAGCCTATGCAGACTAATCTGATGTTACTTGCAATCTAGCACAATCCACATCACGGGAACGATCCTCAGTCGGGATGAATAGGGTGGATGGTCTCGTGCTCAGCCATCAGATAAGACCTGATGGATTCGATGGCGGTTCACCGGAGGCGTCAGGCACACTAGCGAGTTGGGATGGCAGTCAAGATATCAAGATGGGTGACGGGACCTGCTTTGATGTTCATGAAGCTCAACTGCTTCGCTTCTGATTCCATTTTTTCTTCCAATCTTTCTTCCGCTACTTCTCTGCCCCCGTGAAAGATGACGCAAAACGCTAGAGACAGTTTGCTCAACCCAGATCATCCCGCTCCATTGCGTGTGTTCTGTCCGAAAATATTAAAAAGACATTATTTGTTTGGTTGATCCAGAGGCCCATGATTCAAACACCTCGCCCATAAACGCCGAGCATGTGATAAAAAGTTTGTGCAAGAGGGTATTCAAAAGAGCGGACGAGACAGAACACACGGCAATACACGACGTTTCTCCCACCACTATTCTCCTACTTCTTTCCTTCTTTTCTTTTCTTTCGTCTGAAAACTCGTTGGACATCGTGCTCACACTTAAAGCAGGAGAGCAGCACCGCCAATCAAGCTACCAACGAGGATAGCCAGCCCAGCGCTGCGACCCATTTCCAGAGCCGCGGCGCCGCTGCCGGAAGACGAGCCGGAGCTGGAGGAGCCGGAGTCGCCGAGGCCGGTGTAGATGGCGCCGCTCGTCTCGCTGGCCGTGGCCGAGGCGGTGGCCGTGCCAGCGGTGGAGGTCGAGTTCTGGCGGGTGGGGTTCTGGGCGCCGCAGGGGTTGTCTTGGCGGCAGTTTGACGCGCAGTTGTTGGCGCCGAGGCCGCAGGCCTTGACGCACTGGTTGCCGTACTCCTGGCAGACGTGATAGGGCAGGGTGAGGGAAAACTCGGTCATGTTGGGCTGGTTCTTGTCGCCGCAGATGCAGCCGTAGGTAAGGGTTTCCTGTGTGGAGAAGAGGTCTGGTCAGCTTTCCTGGTTATTCCATTGGGTTGGGGGTTGTTCTGCGATGTTGGAGTTGTGTGTGCTATTGGCTACTTACAGGGTCACAGTCGTTCACCAGGGTCGTCCGGGGCTCGACTTGCTGGCAGATGATGGGGCATGTGTTCTTCTCGTCGGCGCACCAGGCCTCTGCAGGTTTTCGTTAGCATGCTGCCAAATCAGCAACCCCCGGGTAAGTATTCCCGGGGGAGAAGGGGAGGGCAAATTTTCGTACTTCTTGTGGCCAGAGGAACAGTTGAGGGATCGACGTAGTAGTCGGCCTGGGCCGTGGCGACAAAGGCCGCGGCAACGGCGAAGGCGGTGCTCTTGAACGAAGGCATTGTGATTTGCGGGGATGTGTATATGCAGAACCGGTGTCGAGAAAGATCCGTTTGGTATATGTACGGACAAAGTTGTTTTTTTGTCGTTGAAGAGGAAAAAAGCTTCCCAAGAAAAGATTCGACAAGATTCAAATATTAATATCGACTGCAGTGCGTTTCCTGGTCAGCAACCCGTCTTGTGTATGTTTACGGACAGCCTTTTCTGTCCGTTCAGTCTTTTTGCTGCATTCCTAAACTCTCCCCAAGCCAGCCCAAGGCTACGAGGGGGGGCAACTTATCCAACGCCTGTTCGGGCCAACAACACATGGCTTTTTGGCCCAGTTTAGGTTGATTGGGTCGGGCGGGCGGGCACAAGGGGGGCGAGTTATGAACGAGGCGTTGAGGAATGGACGGTTTTGACTTACGCACTAATAATAAAATGGAGCCCTTTCGTTGCTAACGAAAGTGGACTTGATTTGACTGAGAAGGTACTAGTAGCGATAGTGAGGCTGGAAAATCGGTTTTGTTTGGTGCCTTGTGTATAATGTAGGCAGTGATGATGCTGGAGCGACTGAGTTGTGAAGAGTTCGGGGGGGGGGGGGGGGGGGGGATGATGAGAGGTTCGGGTGAGAATATATGTGCAAAAACGATATTCAACTGTGTAACGACAGACCGAGACAAGACGATACAGACACGCGCGGAGGGATTCAGGAGGGAGGTGGGAGGTGGAAAAGGCAGAGAGGAGATGAGAGGAGAAACGGAATGGAAGTCGTCAGAGAAGTTGACGGTTCATATTCAACCCCCCCCCGGGAGCACAGAGCCGTGGGGAGGAAGGCGAGAAGGAGCAGACGAGCCGGACGCACGACTTTTGCCAAGCGGACACTAAGGTTGACTAGCACACATTCGAGGTGGTAGCATGCTCATTCGGACCAGGGCCTTGTCGGGAAGCTTCTACCAAGTATTCGCAAATCCACATCAAAGTATCCGCGGTATCCTATACGGCACAAAATAAAGGAGACCCGGGGGTCCCAGGTATATACAACGCCATGGGGCTGGCTCTCTTGCGATAATCCACAGGCAGGCATTTGCATGGGAGTCTATAGAGAGGAGCCGGTAGACTGTCGAAGAGGACCGAGGAGAGAAACGGGCGGAATTGGGTTTAGCACGTTCTCCACGCCAGCCACCCGGCGTATTTCCTGCTGGTGGTTGTGGTCGTGATGGTGTGGTGGTCCTGCCGTTTCTCGAGAAAAGGTCCCAGGGTCGAGAAAAGGAGCTAAGAATTTGCCAGGGTTCGTTTGGGGTCTGTTCATCGGCATCCCCCCCTGGTGCCCAATCACAGGATGAACTCTTCCCCTGCTCTTGGGGATCGGATGGAGAATCATTGGCTTTTTGTTTTTTCTCACTTTTCAATATCCTCTTCCCAATATGCCCAAGTACTGTGTAGTGTACTCTGTACGGATACTCGCGATCGCTGCGCTGAGCCCGGCGTTCCTCTCCACAGTCCACCATTTCTAGAACGAAGAGTCACCACTTTTGTCTGACCGAAAATCACGGGTTGCTGATGGGCAGATATTGATAACGTGAGGGGAACCCAGCCTGAGCCGTGGGCCGCAGCCCGTCTGGCATGTCTGTCTCTTGCCGCCCTTGCCATTGACCCGCTTGAATGGTAGGGAGGCATGGTTGTTGTGGTTGGCTCTGGAGCCCTAGGGTGTCTTTTCCTCAGAACCAGGCAAGTCAGGAGCTCTCTGTGTAGACTGTCGATATCGTTCACAGCAGGATTGACGGGCGGGTTGGTGTGTGAACGCTTCTTCGAGGGTGACTCTGGTGGCGGCTCTCTCCCGTGGTCTGTCTTGGTCTTGTGTTTCTATTCGGTGGATATTGAGGCTTAGCAGAGGAAGGGTTCAGTGGGAGCATGCCGCTCTCTGCAGGGATCCATGGATTCATTCCATGGCCCGGGGCAATTGGCTTTTTGCGTCGGCGCCGCTGCAACACTGCAGTCTGTACTGTCTGCACTTGCAGCACCGATGGCACTAAAATGATTGTTAGTCTCTCTTTACCTATGCCGCTAACGAGATCGGGTGTCCATTGTTGCCCGGAGATGAATCTCCTCTCCACAAACTGCAACTTCGTACCGCGAGAGCCCACTGAAAACCCGTCCAGGGCCCATCTCCCATCGTTACAACTTACCGCAAGAAACGAGCGGTCTGATTATTCCATCCTATGCTCTGTATCCGTAGTGTATCCGTAGATGTCAGTACTAGAAGTGAGCAGGGAATGGTCAACAAGCGACAAGCCTTTGCAGCCTTGCCGAGGTTGTGGTGACGACTTCTCTCGACTTTTGGCTCGTTAATTTGCAGCCCCGGACCCGTTTGAGATTGGAAGGCCCGGCCTGTCCGTCCATCGCCATTCGCCATATCTTTACTGATCCCACGGCAATCCTCCTCTGAGGCTTGCCTGGCTCAATTCCAGCCCCGACCTCTGCTGGTATTGTGCAGGTTGCCCATGTTTAGGCATTGCATCCAGTCAGCGGCGTCAGCTAGACATTCCTGTGCTCCTTCGTATCCCCACGATTTGCTAGACACACTGACGACAACAACTTCGTGTCCATTCAACCTGTCAGCTATTCCTTCAAAGTTGTGGCGCCTATTCGTAGGTACGGAGCAGTCGAGAGTCGAGACCGTATTACTCCATATCTGAAAGCAAACCAGTCGGATTCCCACTTGGGTACGACTTTGCAGGTCGGATGACCAGACCCATTGTTGATTACGAGGTTGCAGAAGACTGGAACTGTCTCGATGCTCTCCATAAAATGCGGCGTGAAAGTTATGGAGCCAAGACCACCTTATTGTGCAGTAAACTTCGCCGCCAAACAGGGCCAACCCCTCTTAACTCTCCCCTTGGCTCCTTGCTAGCACAACTTTACGAGACCACCATCTGCAACATGCACTTTCTCCGAGGCGAGACAGGACTCTCGCCCTGCCGGGAAGCGTCTGGGTGAGTCTGTGGGTTTCTCCCAGCCGCCGGCATTTTTTTCTTTCGTGAGGGTCTCGACACCACTTGGTGAGTTCCATGATGTGTACGAAGCACAGCTATCGCTGTTCCCGGCGTCCCACTGGCTGATCGCCACTCGTATTCTGCAGTGTGGTCCCCAACCAAGGCCGTTGTGCAGGAGAGCCGATGCAGCTAGTATGATTGTGCAGTCCAGAGCAGCTTGGTGGTTTAAAAGTTAATACCTATCTGTCCACGGCACAGTGCAATCGGAATGGCTGGCGCTGAGTCGCTGACTTGAGATAGCGGAGGTTCAACTTGAATATCGAGGTGGTTGGCTCCGCCCGGATCTTGTCTGTTGCCTCCGAGACCCCTTCTTCCGGGGCGACGATCCCAAGCGCCCCAACGTCTCCGCATTGATGCGTTTCTCTATTATTTGTAGACAAGTTGTGGCAGAGCGCTGAGACCGCACCGTTGACGGCAAACATGCCCTTCGTGCCCTCAAAGTGCCATTGGGCTGCCAAGGCTTGATGTCAAGAATGGGCAACTGACCGCCACAACTGAACCTGTCAACTTGGCAGGGCGTTGGCGATTGCAAGCCTTTCTGAATGTTGTACGATGAGATGGGGTTTCGAAGCCAGAGGTTTGAGGTCTGATCGTCTCGTCGTTGCAGTGTAATTTGCAAGTACCGAGAAGTCTGCCAGCCGACGCACCGGGGTAGACGGCGTAGAATCGAAATGGAAGCCGAAGCCCAGAACCCCCTGCTCAGCGAGATGCGCTAGGTGAAAAGGTGTCAACTGGAACCCTCCAACTCCACCGCGGCTTGGGTTCTGCCGCTTCGTATCCGCACCAATGTGTTGGGATTTGGGAGTCTAATGTGCGTATCCGTACGGAGTAGTGTACGTGTCGATAGTATCGCGGGAAGGGTCTATTATTGTCGCACCGGGCGGGATTGTGGCCCATGTCTTCTATGCCCCATGTTGTGTACAGGGAGATCTCTTCCTAAGCGCAGTAACCGGTCCTTTTTCTAGTGTAGTAACTTGTAAGACGTCAGTATCACCTTGCTGAGAGCCTGGGACCCTTAACCGACCATCCCAAAAGTCCGTGAGCGAGCCAATCATAGATGCGTGTGTGGGACGAACGCAAAGAAGCAAAAGATGTTGTTTCCCACGATGGGGAACGTTTGGGGCGGAGAAGCTTGTCAGAAGGTGAAATAATGGTGTTCTGAGTTGCAGCAGTTTCCCGCGTATTGGACAGTCGTCTCATAAGGTAAGGTAGGTACCTAAAGTGGGCGAAGTCGAAAGAAGTGTTCGTATATAAGAAAGAGTGGTCCACTTTCATCTGGTGGCGCTTGACAACGTTTATTCGCATATGAGCCGTATCTGAACCTTCCTCACGTATTCGCAGGGATTTGTTTCTAGGGAAAGGGAGCTCCCGTTGTTATGGCCTAAGCAGAAGTCTCGAATGGGAAGGGTCCTTCCTTTCTTGAACGAACCATCAGATGTGAGGGGAAGAACAAGCGCAGGAAGGTACGGATGCTGGTGGGAGCTTTTCTTATCGTCATGCTTTATCCGCCTGGATCTCACCCAGGACGCTGCCAGGTAGGTAATTATTTTGTAAACAATAATTCAGACTCGCCTGAATGGCACTGTCAACTCTAGAGCGAGCCGCTTCCCTTCGTCAACGAATCCGCGCGAGCTGGCGCATTGTTTGCTCCCCATTGTGATTGATAGGTAGTCTTCTATGCCAACCTCACGACTTAGGTACTCCGTACCATTCAGACCCATTACATCTCACGGGCCGACTAATTGCCGCCCGAAGGTAACATCGCCAACAGCCTACCTTTACCATTCCATCGTCTGCCCGCCAGAGCCAAGCGGCCGCCATTCCACTCCTTGGTCGATTTGCACAGCCACGCGGCACCACCCTAACAGACCGGCGTCCAGCAAGCGCCCCGAGACAGGTCTTTGATCTAGCGACCTAAGACTTTTGATATCGTCATACGGTCAATACGTCACAATCACCCTGCACCTTCGCTGGTCTTGAGCGTATCGCATCGTCAATACAACATCACAGCTGTCCATGAGGTAGCGTCCTCGCACATGGATTCATGGACTCGGCGATAGAATCCCAGTTCCGACCGAACGGCGGCCTCAACGGCGGCACAAACGGCCATGTTAAACCTTTGCACAAGGTCGCCACGGACGGGACCATTCGAGGGTTATTGTCGCGCCAGAACAACAATGACACACGAGGCGGATTGTTTGGAGACGAGGAGGATGAAGAGGAAGAGACAGAGTCGCCAACCGATTCGTCCGTGACAAGCCCGTCGTCAGTGACGTCGCCTCCGTACTGGCTCGGCCACCACCAGCGCTCTGTTTCCAATATGTCGGTCGAATCAATACTGCCTGCCGGCGCGATTACAATGCACGATAACGAAGCGAGCGATATCAATGGTCGAAACCGAGCCTGCTGGGCAAAGAGCGTCGAGATCACCGATTACGTCGTGGTGAACGGCAGCGCTACCAATATTGGGGCGTTTGTTGTATGGAACATAAGGGTCGAGACATTGCAAGTCAGTCATACTCCTGTCCCAAGAACAAAGGCACAATCCGAGGTTGCGACCGCAGCTGCTGACAAGACGTGCGCAGGGGAGCTACATGAACATCCGCAAGCGATACTCCGAGTTTGACGACCTTCGCGAAAAGTTGGTCAAGACGTTTCCCAATTTCGAAGCAGCAGTACCACCTCTACCACCAAAGAGTGTGATATCCAAATTTCGGCCCCGTTTCCTCGATAAGAGGAGGGCGGGGCTACAATATTTCCTCAAGTGCGTCTGCGATTGTATGCCGTAGATACCTTTCGGGTGGTTGCTAACAATTGGCAGTTGTATAATGTTGAATCCCGAGTTTTCTGGGTCGCCAGTGCTCAAGGAGTTTCTCTTCTCGTAATGATAGTGTCTGAATACCAAAATTAACTTACTTCACCTTCTTGTACATCTTTTTGGGGATACATCGGCTGAGCTGGACGCCGCTGGGTATGTTGGGCTGCTTTCTCCCACAGGCGTCGAAAAGGCAAAAGAATGATGGCCATCTGCACGTACATAGGGTCGGACCCTGCAAAATTCAATAATGATAATGTTTTGCACGAAGAGTCAGATTTTTGGGATGGCGGTAGTCGAGATATCTACTCATTCAAGAGACCATGGTGGGTTGCGTCACAGCGGTGGTGATGGATTCATCAGATCGGTGGCCGCCAAGCCCGTTGTCGGAAAAGTCTCGGCGGCCGCGGCCGCGTGGGGTACAATGGAGAAGCAAGAAAAGGGCAGGAAGTAAAAGGTGCGCCGCCGGACGTGGTCCGTGGCGATGTGCTGTTCCCGCAGGCGTCAGTCGGGCCACGCTGGTTGGGCTTTGGAGGGGGCTCCCCCACAGATTGACGCGTAATGTTCAGCAGGACGTACAGGGCTGGGAAGCGTCAGTGGCAGTTGAGAACGTGAGAATGGCCCAGGGTCTTTTGGGGTCCAAAGATCTTTCCTTTCGAGTTGAACAGATTCAAGACCGCAAGAAAGCCTAACTCAGCCCCATTTCTCTACGTAAAAACAGCGGTGGAGCAGGGTTAAGCCTCTGTTCAGCTAGAAGGACTTTAGGTAGATTTGCTATTTGCGGATGGTCGTTACGATGAAGGCTCGTTAGAGGTCAATCCAGACGTTGGTGTCATGCTGCTGGTGCTCACCACCTATTCGGGAGATTCTGCGGACTGCGAAGGGCACCGGTGATACCCGCATAGACAGACGGCTGCGTGCCGACGGGCCCCATCCGCGATTCCGAGCAGACCAGTCCATCGTGCGTCACAGCCCGCAGTGTGGTATACACACCAGCGGTATGTCGGCTGAGCAAACCTGATCACTGAGTTTTCTGCTTCTCTGCTGTCCAGAAACAGTTGGCAACTTGGCAGTGCCGTCGCCCCAAGCCTTACTCTTCCCCCCACTGGCAAGGGTGTCCCCCGTGGTACCTCAAGATGCAAGGCGGGCAAGTGTTTGTTTTTGTGTAGTGGTTTTTTTCCTTTCTTTACAGCAGAGCAGACTCTGCTCACTGTTTTGTCATAAGGTGTCGCCGAGATCTATCCCATGCCACGGGAAAGGATCTGAGAGCGCCCCACGAATGCAATATATTATTGATCGGTCACTCCTCCTGGGCGCATTCTTGACACTGCTTTCTGCTCTCCCTCCTCCTCCTTCTCTTCCAATTTTAGACCACACAGTTTCCCGTTCTACCTTACCTTACTCGGGTACTTTGACATCCATATCCTGACAGCCGTACGGATAGTAATCATTATATGCTTACTTCAACCCCATCCCCCTTCCATCTGATGGCTCCTGTGCTTTATTACAGGCTCAAGCTGCTCATTCCATCTCACCACCAACCTTCCGGGTGACTACCTCAAACAGCTTACAAGGAAAGTGACGTCGCCTTCGCAGTCTCCGAAAAAGAAAAAAAAAAGGCCAACCAAGACAAGCTCCAAACCCAACCAGCAGCAAGAAAGTCATAGTTCGAAACGAAACACGCAACTCACCTAATCCACACACACGCGCGCACACATACTTGCAGCACACACATAAACCGACACATAGAAATAGGCCTGATGCCTGCGCCAACCGGCTCTCGGATCAGATCCCTATCCCTACTATTTCGTCACAACCGGGCGGACCCCGCCATTCCACCAACCGACATGACGAAACCCGCCCACAAGCTTGACTCTATACCGGTTCCAGCCCAGCAACCTGCTTCTGGTGGCGGTGCCCTGTCTCCGAGCGACGCTTCTGCCTCCTCTGCGCCTACGTCTGGACCACCACAAAAGACCCCTCCTCTTCACCAACATGATCCTAACGGTGTCGCCGCCGCCGTTATTACCCCGCCGGCCAGTCCCCCCGTGCCAAGACCTGTCGACGAACGAGACGAATCCCACTCCATCTTTTCCCCTGCTGCTACTGCGACCACTACCACCACCAACACCACCGCCACCACTCACACGGCTGAATCTGCAACGGCCCCTCCCAGTGACGACACATGCTCATTGGCGCAGTCGCAGACGAGCACAAACTACAGTTCTCGCCAGGAGTACATGGACAGTTTGGTCCCGCCATCCCAAGACCAATTTGAAAAGATTGCAGAGGTACAGCGCAATCGGGAGGAGGAGCTAAAGAGGAATAAGTCGAAGCGGCAGACCCAACACCTCCACGACCACTTTCACAACGTCCGACGCTCACAGGACGGACAAGGTGACGCTGCTGGGGACGTATTCGACGAAGCGCAAATAATGTCGCAAGATCCACCGCCAGCTTCAACGACAGAGGGTGAACAGGGCGACAGCGAGGCGATCAATCGGGCCGCGGCGCTGATCCAGCGCAACTACCGGGGGTATCGCGTGCGGAGAGAGATGCAAGGCATGGGGCTGAACGCATCGACGAGATGGGTCTCGGCCATTGACGAGCTGCAGTTCCGCGAGCTGAACCGGCCGCGCGCAAAGAGCTCCGTTAGTGCTGCCGGATTGTCTCCCACCGGCGACAGGCACAGCGTACTTTCGAGAGACGAGGAGGGCGACATGAGTCGTCCGTCGACGGCCCGTGAGAATTGGAGGAAGGCGGCGACGATTGCGCGGCGCGCCGGGCACGATGACGTCGAGTCCGACTCGGACTCATCCGGGTCCTCGTCGGATTCGGAGGACACGCCCGAGAAGAAAGCCGAGAGGAAGAAGAAGCGCGAGGAGGCTGTGGCGAGGCGGAAGAAGGATTCCAAGATGATGGGGTTGCAGTATTTCCTGGAGATGGTCGACCTCAAGCATCGCTACGGGAGTAACTTGCGTACGTACCACGAGGAGTGGAAAAAGTCGGACACGACGGAGAACTTTTTCTACTGGCTCGACTACGGCGGCGGCAAGAATGTCGAGATGGAGGCGTGTCCCCGCGACCGCCTCGAGAGGGAGCAGGTGCGGTATCTGTCCCGCGAGGAGAGGCAATTCTACCTCGTGCAAGTTGACGACGAGGGACGGCTGTGCTGGGCCAAGAATGGCGCACGCATCGACACCACTGAGGCCTTCAAGGACAGCATCCACGGCATCGTGCCCGCAGACGATCCGACGCCGGCCTGGTCGCAGAGCAACATCCCACAAACATCACCCGGAGCTGAAGCCGCCGACGATAGCCGCTCCGAATCCTCGGTGGAGTCAGCATTGGAGGCAGATCGCGCGGCAAAGTACGCCACGCCCGAGGTCGACGGCGAAACGGGCATGAAGAAGGTATCGCACATCTCAGCAGCGACAATCTTCAACAAGATGCTGCGCAAGTCGGTCAAGAAGAACACGTGGATCTTTGTCGCGGACACGAGTTTCCGCCTGTACGTGGGCATCAAATCGTCGGGTGCGTTCCAGCACTCGAGCTTTCTGCAGGGCAGCCGCATCTCCTCGGCGGGTCTCATCAAGATCAAGGACGGGCGGCTGTCGAGCCTGTCGCCGCTCAGCGGGCACTACCGCCCGCCGGCGTCCAACTTTCGCGCGTTCGTCAAGAACCTCAAGGAGGCGAGTGTTGACACGTCGCACGTGTCGATATCCAAGTCGTACGCCGTGCTCGTCGGGCTCGAGGTCTACCTCAAGTCGCGGCAAAAGGGCAAGAAGGCGATCGAGAAGATGACGCATAAGAAGGAGAAGATTATGGAGCCGGAAGAGTTTCGGAAGCGCGAGGAGGAGGCCAAGGATAAGAGCGAGAGCGCGGCCAGGGAGCGAGAAGTGCTTGAGAAGGAGGCTGAGGAGCGGGAGGAGAACAAGGCTGCGGTCAAGTTGCTGCGGAAGCTGAACCTGGCGCCGCAGGTGCCAGCGGGCCAGAGGAGTGGTGAGGGCGAGGCGGAGGGGAGGGAGGAGCCTGTGATGGAGACGTTGGCGGAGGAGAGGACGAGGGAGGAGACGGCTGCCACTTCTTCGAATACTGCTTCTACTGCTCGACCTGCTGCTGCTACTTCATCTGCAGGGGCCTAGGTCGCCTCAAGTTGTTTTTGGATCCGGCATGGTGGGTAATAGACGGTGGGCTTTGGACCCCTGAAGGTGATGGGCCGATTGGATCCTGGGTTGGATTGGGTTGTGGTTTTTTTGCTTCAAGAGTTCTTTATACCCCCCCTTGCACGGCCTTGCTTTGGAAAACAGTACTCTAAGCGTATAGAACGAGAGGTAGATGACAAAATCTAATGAGTACCCGATGGTTGATGATGTACGCCTTCTGCGTACTACTTGCCCAATAGTCTTCTATACTTCACGTCTTGAGCTCAGTAGTCGTAAGCACAGGTTGTAAGTCCCTTTGCTCCAACCTTTCTATCGGGAATAATTTAACTACCTGATATCTCATATAAGTATGCATATAAACAGCGCCCATCACAAGACAAAACTTCTTCAATCCAATGTGTTTCAGGCTCGATTCCCCATTCCAGGAATAAAGATCTCATTCCTCGTACACAGACAGCCAACCGGCCGGTTGCCAGTCTAGTTCGCCGTCCATGGTAGTGTATGCAAGACAAAAAACATCGCTCGAGTCTTCTGAGACTAATAAAGAAGGCAAGCCTATGGCATCGAGTTCAATAACGAGATACTCGACTGATACGTGTGGTTCGCTACCTAACTAGACAGCCGGATAGAGTCAACTGCCCTCGTCATCTCCGACGATTTCGTCGTCAAACTGGTCATCCACAACTCCTGGTACTGTCCTATGCGAATTACCTTCGTTCCCAGATCTCTGCGGTTCTCCCTGGGACGACTCTGAGGTTGAATCATCGATGTCTTTATCCCATTCAAAGCCTTCTTCGACAAAATCATGCCGAGGATGAATCAATGACCTAGACATGTAACATTTAAAGCACAAGAGAAAATATGTCAAACAAGTGAAAGAGACGCCCCAGATATTAACGAGGCAAAAGTCGCAGAACCACTTGTCAGACTGTCCTCCCACCTTCACCAGGGTTGGACGCCTTTTACCCGCTGAGTTTAGTGGCATTAATAATTCGACGATACTTTGTTTTCAAGAAAGTCAGTGATAAGCTCACAGGAAAGGGCGATGAAGTATGACTCTCGGCCCTATAACGCGGACATGCAGATCCAAAACAGATCAAGAGCACGCTGGATGGGGTTTACGTACCTATGAGCCTGGTGGTAGTGGGCAATGTCCAGAGCGTTCCAGGGTTTGTCTGGTCCCCGACCATATGTATCCGTATTAGCTCCCATGTCAAGTAGGAGGGAGACCACTTCGTCATGCTTAACTGGCCGGTCTTCCCATTTCCAAACGGCTGAGGCCCGTGCCACCCATAAGAGCGGCGTCCAACCGTCCGAGTCTTGCACATCAATGCCGATGCCTGCTTGTTTGGAACGCTCCAAAACCGCTTTCACTAGATCGGCCTGTCCGCTTAGTACAGCGTAGTGCAAAGGTACTCGGCCGACTTTGTCCACGCGTGCAAATTCCAAGTCAGAGATTTGCATGTTACGGCCTAAACGATTGGTCCCGTCATGGCGTAGCTATATATGCAGAACAAGGGACAATGATGACCGGAGTCATCATTATCGAAGCTTTTGCTTTGTGCCACAGTTGGTTGCCTTGACCTGCTCGTAACATTGCAGTAGATCCAGAATCTTGCAAGAATTGTAACAAGCTAGGTGTGCAGGTGTTCTATTGAACTCGTCTTTGATGTTGAGAGGGACATTGCGGTCGAGAATATGCTTGACTATTTTGGAAGAACCGGCCAAGCAAGCGGAGATAATGGGATACGAGAACAAACCGGCGCGAAGTTCAGGGTCGGCCCCTTTATCCAA
Source organism: Colletotrichum phormii (assembly GCF_030913505.1). NCBI lineage: Eukaryota > Fungi > Ascomycota > Sordariomycetes > Glomerellales > Glomerellaceae > Colletotrichum > Colletotrichum phormii. The sequence continues at coordinate 624,586 of NW_026851453.1, forward strand.
GAGGTAGCAGATCACCGTTTCGGCCTTGTCGAGGTCCTCTTGGTAAAATCGAAGTGTGGCCGATATCAGTGGCGTGCCCAGAACCACCCCTTCGCTGGTCATGTTGATATCGGCGCCTTTTTCTAGAAGCATTTGAACCATCGGTAGCAACGAGCTCCTGCAGGCTGTGTGTATGGGGTTGAGAGCGTCCCCAGATAAAGGTTTTGCCAGGCTTGCGAGTATTGCATCTTTCGACAACAAGTACTGCAGAACCTCTTCTTTGCACAAAGCCTGGATAGCTAGACTCAACGAAGGTGACTGGAATTTGTTCACTGCAGTCAAGCTCGCGCCAGCATTCACTGCAAGGCGTGTGGACTCTACCGGCGCGAATTTGTTAACATGGTGCAGTATACTGTTTCCTTTGGAGTCTGTTTTCGTGAGGTCTGGGTTATGCTCAAGGATGACCCGACGCATGGCTGGGCTCTCGAGCCACATCGCGCTGAAGATCCGTGGGGTACCATTATCATCGACAAGGTTGACGTCTGCTCCGGCCTCCAGAAGTTCGGCCACTATTTCGACGTGATCATTATCAACGGCATATGTAAGTGCATTTTGGACTTTTTCTGTCGAAAAGTCGGCAGTGTTCTTGGGATTGGCCAGCATAAGCTTCACTGTCTCCTTGTGGTTGCCCACCACTGCGCGTGATAAGGGGGTCTGCCCGTCAGCCGCTTCTTGATTGATACTTGCTCCGTGGTCGACCAAGATCTTGACAATCTGAGGGAACTCTACCGCCTGATGGAGTGGTGTAGATTCTTCCGCGGTGCAAGGCTGGGTGATATCAGCGTGCGCTTCGATGAGCATCCGCACAATCTCTGTGTTGGTGATATGGTGCGTCAAATGCTCGGAATTGCTGTTGTCTGGGCATCCTGGCCTCGATGTTGAAACTCGACCTTAGCCGTGAGCAGAGGGTCTCGTAGTCGGTTGGCGGTGCGTGTAAAGCCATCCTTGCCTCGGGGACTCGCTGGACCGCTGTACAGAGATATCCGACTTTTCTCTCGTTGGTTCCCTCCGTTGGCTGGGTTTTGGCCAACTTGTCGATCTTGTCGATGAGCTCCTCGAGAATCTCAACGCGTGGCTTGCCCTCCATTCCGCGAGCGACAGATCCATATGAAAGTGCTCTTAGCTCGGCAAGGAGCTCGAGGCTCCTATCGTGTGTCTCGAAGCGGCTTCGGATTGCGTCAACAATGCTGAGGAAGTCTGATTTGTCGAGTGTACGCACCGCAAGGTAGTAGTATTCCTCCGCCTTGCCCGTGAGTACAATCGTGATGGCTGAGTGATATTGGTGTTCCTTGATTCCTGCCTTCTCGCAGTAGTCGTAGAACATGGTCAGGGTCTCTTGTAGGACCTCGTACTTCCCCCCTGCATACTTCTTCTCTTTTGGGAATATCTTCGTGAGGTCCGTTAATTGCCTCGGGCTTGCGAGGGTCTGGTCTTGCTCCTCGCTTAATTCGCGTGATGTCGAGTTAAATCGTTGGCTATATGTAGTTGAACGCAGTTCTATTCGTACATCGCCGCTTTGGCTCATGAATTGTGATCTCGACGGCAAGCTCGGGCTCGTAATTGCAATTGGAGGAAACGGCGTCTGACGGACCGCCGGTTGGGCTATGCTTGAAGCAATCCTTCCTTCTGTGATTTTGAGGAGGAATTCCGGTTTCTTTACTCGCTGGTTGAACTCCTCGTAGCGGCAGACTGCTCGGTCCACCTGCTGTTGGTTCCACGGCACGAATTCTGACGCTGCCACTGTTGCTGCGAGAGTCTCGTGCGGTGCCCGATTTGGCGTTTGATCTGGCAGCACGCCTCGACAATGGAGGAAGCTAATGACTTCCTTGATGATTTTTGATCTGGCGTTTGCGAACCACTCGTCTGGCCAATCGCCGATATCATCGGTAATTTGGTAGAACAGGGGTTGCCCCTCGAGTCCTTGCTTGGCGTAGATTTCCATCAAGAAAACGAGGGCGGCGTCGACCTGCTCGCTGTTCGGTGTATCTGACGGGTTAAAAGCCCAATTTCCCCAGTATGAATTGTTAATGCCTATCCACTTGAGAGGTATGGGTACCCTAGTCATCGCCATTCTGGTTGACTCGCTTATAATCGTACCCTGGCTATTGCTCGTACTTAAGGCAGCCGGCGTGTTTGACCTCGGTGGGCTCAAGCTCGAGCCACTCATTGGTTGTGGCATCAGGAGACTGTCGTCGCTGGCTTGGGTTGACGGGGTCTGGCTCGATCCCGCCCCTTCTTGTTGACGGGCGCCAGATCTCGTCGTTACTCCTGTCCTTGCCGATGTGGGCTCCTCGGGCTCAGCCGCCATCTTGATCTTCTTCCTTGGCCGCGTGGTGCCCTTTTGTGCTTTGGTCGAAGGGCTCGTACTTCACGCGTTGGAAGGTATAGTCGTTGGATTGTCGCGCGGGCTGGCCGCGGTTGGTGTACTTGACAGACTCAAATTCGCGGTCTTGCCGCGAGGAAGTCGGTATAAGCAGAGGGTCCTTCGTCGGTCGTCGGGCGCTCGAGGCGTCTGGCCGGTCGACCGTCGAAGGCGTTGCTGACGTGATGGACGCCTACCTCTCGTGAGGTAAAGTTAGCACGATTCCTCTATCCCGTCCGGTATTAGAGGGTCGTCTCTTCTGTTTTGCGAGATGCCTTGCTGATCGGCGATAGTGGAATTTAACCACTGATCAGTGTTGGTATTTCTTTCACAGGTAAGTTGGTTCGAACCGTAGGGTCCTGGGGGTGACGAAGTATCAATATCTCTGTATTGATTGATTATGCGTAAGGAGTAAAAGGGAGATTCCAACCGGAGGTTGAGTGGGTAGTCGAGGTCTAATTGTACTCCCTCGAGGTGGCCCATGCTCTGCCCTTACTCGCGGCCGAATTGGGCTTCCAATCCGACACTCTGTGCTGCCGTAAAGGGCCGCCGTCCACAGCGCGGACCAACCATCTTTATCAGAGACATTGGGATCAGCGTTCAGAGAGAGAAAGTACTTGACAATCTCGATGTTTCCAATGAAGATGGCTAGGTGTACTGGGGGCTGTTAGTTATGCATGCGTTCTAGATTAGGTAGGTGTCGGCCAACCTGGCGTCCGGTTCCAGCCTTCGCCTGGAACCTCTCTTTTCTCGACATCCGCGCCTTTTTCAACCAAAAGCTTCACTATATCCAGGCTCTCAGATTTTACTGCCTGAATGAGAGGAGACGAACATTCTTCCGGAGTGAAGTCTGGTAATGAACCGTGCTCTAGCAAAAGGCGACAAAGATCAAGTCTACCGATACGGACAGCAGCCATCAACACAGTCTCTTTCGATAGATCGCAGGTATTAGGATCAGCCCCATAAAGAGGCAAGACTTCGGTAGTCTTATAATGACCACGTGATACGGCGAAGTATAGCGGACTGTACGACAGAGCAGGTGTTGTTGTTGTTGTTCTATTTAACGCCATGGCGGCAAGGGCGCAGCCGCCCTTGCGGCAGACCTCCCGGAGGGTATGTGGCGTGAAGGGTCGCAGGCTCTAGCTATATACTATATAGTACACGCCGTATCCTGACGTCCTCCAAATCTTGCTCGTGAGCTACTATGTGTTCTATCCATCCCTAGTTCCCACTGGTGCCCTAGTTCTGTTATAACCCTCTGGTTTCTTAATAGAGGTAGTTTGTCGTTTGGAGGATAGGTTATGACCTATCTCCTAGTACCGCGGGCAGGTCTTCTGGAAGAAGTCTGTCACGCAGAGGAAGGCCTGGAAGCCTTCAGAGTCAGTGATTAGCCCCTTGAAGTAGCGATCGAGGGACCCTATAGGTCCTACGGGCTCCTGGCGGCTGTAGGGGTAGAGGGTGGGCCACTGTTGCCTCCTCAGTAGGGTCTTTCGGCAGTAGACTAGATGGTCTGCCTCCTTAACCCATCCACTGGAGCAGGTGAGTAGTGCTTCTGTGTGGTTAAAGCGTTGGTGATATTGTTTAAAGTCCCCGTGGCCTGACCGTGCCGCGAGGAGGTGATGAAGGGCAGCCCTAGGGAGGCCAAGTTCAGGAGGGCAAGCAAGAGTAGCCTTGAGCCCTAGTTGGGTATAGCGGGGAGTTGCTTCTTGTTTCCACCATCGTCTATATTGGCGTCTTGGCCGCTCTTTAGCAAGCCACTTGATACCTGATAGAGTAGCTAGTTGGCCCCTAAGGACTGGTAGAGTTGTTCCCTCCTTAGCTAGGCTGTCTGCTTCTTCGTTTCCTTTAACACCTTGGTGCCCAGGAGACCAATGGGTTTGTATATCGTGTATCCTAGCTACCTCCTGGATCTCAAGGAAGACAGAGCAGGTGGAGAACACTCTTCGAGCTTCCGATGTTGTAAAAGCACTTAAGTCGCGGCAAACCGTCCCCACACGCTAGCAAGGGTCAAAGGTAGCCAGCGATCTGAGGTGGTGGATATAGAGGCGCCACGATCAAGCAGAAGCTTCATCACTCTCGAGGTTCCGGGTATGGTTGCTTTATGTAGTGGTGTGTCCCCAAGCACCGTCCTCGATTCGATGCTCGCACCAGCAGCTAAAAGCTTTTCCACGGCTTCTAGATGATCGAAGGCGGCGGCAAGATGCAGGGGAAGAGTCCGTGAAGGACTCATGCTGTCCAACGAATCTGGGTTCGCTCCTAGTGACAGCAGCTCATGAATGACACCATCTAGTCCCAGCGCTGATGCTCTGCCGAGTGCGACTGCCAACCAATGGGCAGAGCATTTTGGCTCCGTAAGACTTGGAACATGATCGCATTGGTTGGCATCATTTGGGGTTCCGATGCGATTTTCTGTTGGGGCCTCGCCATCCACAGTTCCATGGTTAACAAAAGTCTCTGCGTAATCATGCGGATGCTCATTTTCGATCTCATGTTCATCAGATGCACCGCTGTGAACTCTTTCCTGCAAGTCTTGTTCGTGCCCCGCTGCCTGGCGAGGAGGCTTCCGTATGCTACGAACGAGCTCGTAGAAGAGGTCATGGTTCCCATGTAAAGACGAAGCTACAACCGCATCATGGAGATGCGGATTTTCGAAGTCTATAGCAGAGCCGTAAGATCTTAGAATGATCCTGAACGCAAAGAGCTCTCCTGGCTGACTCGATGAGCGCCTGACCCTGAGTCGCCGTGTTTTCGAGTTCCAAAGAACAGAGATGATCAACAATGTCGTCAAGTCCAAAATGCGCCGCAATTGGCAGAGGCTCATAGCTTGTTTCCAATGGTTTTTTAAAGGGAGTCGGCAGAATTGCGTGAGCTTCCATCCAGCGTCGTAACGCTGGAGGAGACTGGAGGACCCTCTCCAATACTTGCAAACTCCCGCGTGCCTTTGCCTCTGCAAATCTGTAATGCTGTCCAAAACTCGGTTACATATGGAAGCAAGGCTGTCCAGTCGTCTGGCGCGCCAGTGTCGTTATCGAGATGCGTTAAGCAGATCTCAAGAATGTCGAGATGTCGACAGCTTTCGGGTTTTGCTCGATACCACAGGTCGTTTGAACAAGACTCGGAAGATAGCCAGTCGCGGATCCCAGGATGGGTGAACTGGACTTCATCATGAACAACGGTAAGCATACCTCCAAAATACCGGAGAGCATGGCTGAGTGATTGCAGGGTGTTCAGGCTATCAAGATGGATGCGCTCGTGGGTCGGATTGTGGGTATCTAGTCACAAGTCTGACAAGTAGTGGATTTCAAAGGTTCTCAGAGGCCTGAAGGAGGAGAGCATCCAGGAGATCAGCTTTTCTGCCCATCGCTGGCGTTCTTCAGGTATCTCGGCTAAGATGATTTTGAAAATCGATTCAGGGCCGATTTCCTTGGAAACTCTTAGTAGCCGAATGGCAGCAGCCAGAGGCTTCCGATGAGATTTAAGCCACCCAATCAGTAAGAGAGAAAGCTCCTGGTCGTTTATAGTCTGGGAAAGGAGACCCGTGAAGACCTCTCGCAAACGCTCAATGCCCACTGTTGGTTTGCGTGTACCACAGGTTAGTCACACAGGTATTCCTGGTATCGCGATCGGTAGCAATATCGTTGGGTTAATCTGGTGTTCTTGTTGTTGTTCTTGTTAAGGAGAGTATCTAAACGCGAAGGCTCGTGATATGGAAGGAGGGAGCTGAGGTGTGTCACGTGCCGAAGACACGTGACATAGCTCGGCTCCGTGTATACCTAGCGATTGCCGTTTGTTCCCACAGCTCTATTTTCGATTGGTACCAGCCGGAACACCGACAACAAGTATATTGAAGTGTAGAATACGTTTGGCAACGTGGCCGAGACACTTAAATACCATGAAGGTGCCCGTATGAACCAACTTGAGGTCATCGCGGGTCTGGCGAGAATATTTCTTAGAAAGGGTGTGAGAGAGTAATTTCAGTTACATTCTTATATATCATGAAGCTAATCTTTAATAAATATATTCATAAATAAATATTGAAACCTCTACATTGTTTAAAAAAAAGGAAACTATGTATTTTAACATTGTTGTCTATACTAGACGTATTTACTAATAAGTACGTTTATAATATAAAGTAATAATATAAAACGAAACGTAGTCTCTGTGCGCTCGTTCGCTTCAACGTATTCGTGGACAGATACGTCGATAAGGCGGATGGGCATAGATAACCGTGGGAGCAAATATTTTCAGGAATCAGGATTCCCTTGGAAGTTGGCGGTGAACGCTGAGAGCAACTTACCATAACGACCAAGGCACCAAGATTTCGGAAGATCCGCAAGACGGATCGCAGTGCCAGCGCCTTTCATGCGAGGGGCCGGCAACGGGGCCTGGAACACATTGTGGCTGAAGACTTTTGGTCTCGTATCTCGGCGGGCGATGTTCATATCGACCTTTACGGTACGTTGATACTGTCTGTTGTTTGCTCCTTCTCTTTTCGGTTGATTTAAGCGATGAAACTTGTTTGTCTAGATCATTTTTCAAGCACGTTACGAGCCTGGTTATTTGCATCGAGGCTCAAGGTGGTTCTGCCAGGGGGGGTTACGGCTCACACAGCTCACCAAACCAGGCATCTGCTCTCGAATATTCCCCCGGTCTGACATCAAGTCTGATGGAAGAAAAGATGACCAGTGGAGTGAAGCTTACCTCGCCATAAATGATATGCATAGCTGTCACTGCGCAGAATTGGACGCCACGATGCATGGAAGCATCCTCGTTGAGAGATGGCGTGTTCTATCAGGGGGCGTTGATCGCCGTTGAGCTATGCTTCCATACCGTTCAGCACGTAGGTGGTCTTTTGAGTTTAGACGAAAGCCGAGATGATGTTTTTCTAACATGTGTGCGTCCCTTGATGTCCGACACCATTATCGAGGGGGCTGAAGACTATTGATAAGTCAACCCACTACATTGCATTTGGGTCAACGCCCTGGCAGATTTCAACAGTCGTGTGAGCTTGACAATCAAACCTAAAACAAATTCCGTCGATCCCGATCTTCCCTGGAAGGGTATTTATAAGTTGTCGTCCATATCTGCTCTGATAATGCCCTGTTTTCAAGGCTTCGGTCTGATATCCAGCCCCAGTATGACAACTTACATCTTTTTGGCCTCTCTTTGAAACTGTCAAGATGGCCGACGTGCCTGCCACTCAACCCCGAACCCGCTTGTGGGAACGAGCCATCGCCTTCGAAAGCCGTTGCCTCAAGAAGCTGACGGGACCCAAACAACAAACCGGAAAGGCCTATGTTCTCAGACTTTCCATCGACTTACTCCAAGAGATCATCGGCCATCTCGATCTTCTAAGCCAATTCATGTTCTCGCAGACCTGTCGTGCCGGCCGCATTCTCACACAAAAAGACTGGAAAGATGCCTCGCTAGCTCTCCCCGAGACTGAACGAATCTCGTTCTGGGCCGCGGTGGCATACAGACTGCCGAACCACTGGGCTTGCGCGCGCTGCTGCGGACTGCACGAAACGGACCGTTCAGACACGCCTTGGAGCCATCGATCACCGCCATGCCAGCAGGGAGAAGCCCTCGACACCCTAGGCCGATCCTACAAGCTCCGACACACCCACATCGAACTCGCGCTCAAGTTCAGGCGCATGGGCACCAACGCAGGCTACCTCTCTGAGCTCCTGGAACCTTGCGTATACATAGCAGACCGAGAAGGTCCATCTTGGAAATCGGGTTCACCAAATGTGACTCGCCATACACCGAGAATCATCAAAGACAAATTCTATTTACAAGTAGTCAAGGAGTTCCATGGAATAGCAACGCTCCACGAGATTCGCTCTTTCAGAATCTGCCGACACCAGCTGTTCCCGTGGTGGTACTGGGGCATCGTAGACTGGAGCGCGTTTGAGAAGACTGTCGAGGCGGCTTGGAATAATCCAGGAACTGTGCACGATGGGGATTGCCAATGTTGCCCTGTCGACTACTCGATCTTGCGCGAGGGAGACGACCTGCGCGTGACGTTGTGGTATGACTTTGGCACGGGAAAATCCCCGAGGGGCTTGGACTGGATGGTACACCTTGGCGACGAGAACGATATCTACAGCGACGGTCTTCACGTCAACAGCAAAGAGCATGAGCATGGAAGCATTCGAAAACTGTTTCAACAGAGCTCATTCGGTCACATGGTGCGAGGTTTGCTACGTGTTATGGTACGGAGCCCACGGCAGTTCTGCAAGACGGCACGCAAGGCCATAGTGGCACACAAGCTAGGACACGCTTGATGGAGTAATGGTTTTCCACATAAGAAGAGCTCCTTTTTGTACCGTTCACATCAACACCAGCGTCTACACTGGCTTCTCAATACATGTGTTGCTCGTTACTGGATTGTGCCGTGACCTTCGACGAAGCTCTCCTCCTTCGGCGCCGAAGTTGCGTTCGCAGACGCAGCCGCTCCCTGCTCAGACTTCTTGTATTACGGTCTGGGGAGGTTGTCGTAATACGGTACGACAATAATGTTGGGATCACTGCTTCCTCCGACCTGAACACCGTGTTAATCTCATATCCACCAATCCAGGAAATAAGACGAGACCAAACTCACCATGGCCTTTGTGGTATTCTGATACGGCACATCAGACACCTTCAAATTGAGCAACGAAGGCTGCTTCGCGCTCGTCAAGGTCCTCACCGCAACCTTGACAGACTCCAACGTCTTGGGTCCGTTGCTGGCGCCGTTCTCCTTGACGACGTCCACCACCGCCCCCTCGCACCCGAACCCTTGCGCGACGACCTCGTACTTTACCTTTGGGTTCATCGCCACGCACGGCCGTTGCGGCGTCTTCTCCCCGTAAATCATGTTCTGCCCGGCCTGTGACATGCCCCAGACGCTGTTGTTCACCACGACTGTGAGGATGTTGAGGCCGAACTTGGCGTAGGTGTCGAGCTCGCCGATGTGGAAGCCTGCGCTGCCGTCGCCGTGGAGGTTGACGACTAGCTTATCTGGCGCGGCGACGGCGGCACCTGTTGAGAGTTAGTGAGATGATTCTTTATGTTATGCTACACAGAGAGGTAAGATGGGCCACATACCAAGTGAGTATCCGAAGCCATTACCCAGGAAGCCAAGGTACCCAGTCGTCACCATTGACAGTCCCGCTCTCGCCTCGTTGAGAGACTGCAGGGCCCATCCACCGCACTCGCCGCCGTCCATGCAAAGGATACTGTCTTTGGGCAGGGCCTGGAAGAAGGCCTTCACGCCGTGATAGGGATGAATGCGGTCGTTCTCCTCGATGATCACCGGGTCGTCCTCGTTTCCAGCCGAGTGAACGCTTGGCTTCTTCAACGCCATGGCCTTATCCACCCACTCACTGCTCGCCTTGACGGATGACTTGGACGCCGCGGCCGCGAGAGCCTGAGCTGCGAGCCCGACATCCGACACGATGCCGACCTGTGTTTCGTCTACTTAGCATACTCTGTCCTCTTCCTGAAGCCGTATATTCGTCGGGCAAGTATCTTACATCGATCTTCCTCGAGCGCCCAATCTCGCTCCCATCCAAATCGACCTGCACAACCTTCGCTTCACTCTCATTCGGCACAATCGCACCGCTTCTACCGCCAATCAAGAAGCCAGTCCTGGCCCCTAGCAAGAGAACAAAATCCGGAGCCGGCCCCTGAGCGCGCAAGAACGGAAGCCGAGTGGCCACGCCGCCGAAAAGAGGATGCGAGCGCTTGATGCTCGTAGAAAACTTGGGCGAGTGGAAAATCGGAGTATTCGTCGCTTCAGCAAGCTTCACTACCTCGTCCGCAGCCCTCGCTGCACCAGTCGAGACCAAAATCACAGGTCGCTTTGCTTCTCCCCAAAGTCTCATCGCCTTCTCAACCGCTCCAGCATCAGGGGCAGGGAGTGATACCGGCGGCGCCGTGATGGATCCCCAAGCCACGCTGTCGATGTCTACCGGCGTGAAGAGCACATCGATGGGGAAATCAACGAGTACCGGCCCAGGCGCCCCCGCCGTCGTCGCCCGCCACGCCAAGCTCACAATGCGCGGGATCTCGCTGCCGTTGGTAACCCGGTGCGCAAACTTCGTCACGGGCTTCGCCAGAACAACCTGGTCGTGGAAGCCCTGGAGGGTATTCGTCTCCGCATCGCGCAGCGGCGGCGAGCTCGTGATGCAGAACACCGGCGAGCGGTCCGCGAAGGCGGTGCTGAGGCCGGGCAGGCCGTTGCAGAAGCCAGAGTTGGCCGTGATGAAGCATACGCCGGGGGCGTCGTTGCCCTTGACCTTGGCCCAGCCCTCGGCGGCCTGGACGGCGACGGTCTCGTGGCGGACGTCTATGAGCTTGATGTCGGCTTCGACGGCGGCGATGAGGAAGCTGTCCAGGTGCCCGCCTGTGAGTTGGTGTTAGTTCGAGAGAAGCGATATGATTCATGTTTAGAGGAACACACCATGGATACCGAACGCAGTTGTCGCGCCCAGATGAGCCAGAGACTGAGCGAGGAGGTCTCCGCCGAGAAGCTCTCGATTCTTGGGCTGTCTCACTTGGAAAGCCATTGCTTGGATGGATGCTTGAAACACTTGAGAGTCACTGCTCATAAATGATGAAAATGAGGCTCGAGCTGCCTTGTGGTGGGAGGTTGACTCTGTTAAGTCGGATCTCACCATTCAATTGCGATACCTTGCCTAAGTTGACCTCTGACCGACCACTTATAAGAAACTGACCTCCAAATGCCGAATGTCGACAGACGATTGTGCGGGGGACCGCGGGAAGAGCGGGAGGGGGGACGTTGCTTGGCCCCGAGGTAAGTTGTACGTACATGTATAAAACAATGTTGGTGGCAAATGGGAGGAGTTGTGTAAATGGTTACCCGTCGTCTCAAGGTAAGCCTTGTATTTTGTGAATGTTTTGCGACATTGACTCTGATGGGTTGAGTCAATAATTGGGGTAGCAACTGACATCAGATGCTTGGAGGTCGGATGAGATCCTTGCAGAGAGACGCCCTTACACGCACCAGGGGTAAAGGCTGCCTTTGCTGGCAGTCACCAACTGTCACTGTCACTAAATAGAGGAGTGTGTGTGTGTTATATTTAACGCCGTGGCGGCAAGGGCGCAGCCGCCCTTGCGGCCGACCTCCCGAAGGGTATATGGCGTGGAGAGCCGTCGCCCTATAACTATTGCTAGATACAGTTCAAATCGTCCTCCAAATCGTGCCTTATGGCTACTATGCGTTCTATCTGTCCCTGGTTCCCGCTGGTGCCCCAGTTCCATTCTTGAATTTTTGCGGCTTAAGGCCGGATATGTCTGGAGAGGGCGGCCTGCCGAAACAGGCCCCTCGTACATGTTCTGATTTTTACAAGACCATTCCTGCCCCAGTACTTGGTTGACGACGTGTACTCGCCGCATATCCATTTTTTCTTGGTCGGAGGGTGTGGATATGAGAAAACCCTGGCGAGGGCCCGGAAAGGGTCCTAGGCCCCGCATTGGGCTCTGCCCTACCCTTCCCACAGGTAGTTAAAGCAGTTGCCGGCGGCTGGAATCGAACCAGCGACCTCTGGGCTCCAGAGGCCTTGCCAGGTGTATGCCACTACACCACGCCGGCCACTAAATAGAGGACTCATTCACGTATATGTCGATGAGATTGCAGTTTCAGCTGTTTGAGACATCATTGGCTGACATAGGTCTTCAGTCACGAAAACGCATAGGCAAGGACAGTTGTAATTCATTTGACTGATTTGATTGGGACTATGAAATAGTCCTGCGAGAGCTCTAGTATGTAACCTCAACCTAAAACTAGAAAATTCTATGATGCCTATTACCCCTAAGGTACACAATGATGTTGAGAAAATGTATCTGATTAATGAAAGAAATTTGGCTATGCGACAGAGTCATTTATTGCCAAGCGAATGGCCCGCTGTCTATGCCACTGGGCTTACTGTCACGCCCGTGGCTCCAACGAAAGCTGTACGCTGGCTAGGCGTCTAGTTCGATCGTACGCTTTCCTTCCGAACCCACGTTGGCCACCAGGCCGCCGCCGCGACAAGCCCGACTCGCTACAACGGCCTATATACTACCGTCAGTTCTATATAGATCTGAAGTATAATTCTCGGGCCGTACCAAGCCGGCTACGCTCCCGCAACTCTCGAGGATATGCGCCACCCTCCGTAGCCCCTCCGTGAACACTAGCCAGAAGGGTCACTTTACTACCATTAATAAGACCATTATCGCTACTGCCCGGGCCGTACTCCCGGTCTGGCGTACTGCGCCCACTAACATCCTACTCAAGGAGTCAGGTCTTCCCACTACGGTCGCCGCGCTAGAAGGGGCCAGACTACGCTTTACCGCAAGGCTACGTCAACTTGACCCCCAACACCCGCTAATCCCCAGGCTGGAGAAACGCACCCCTGGACGCTTTAAACAAGACACACATCTCCAGCGAACCTACGCATTACTACCCCCATACCCTCGGCCGGTTCTAGTCCTCCCGAATCCCCCCGCACCCCAGCGAGACACCAAAGAAGAAGCCGCTGCTACATTTCTACAGATAATAAAAACACTCCCACGATCCGACCTAATGATCTACTCCGACGGGTCCATACTATTTAAAGGCGCTATAGGCTACGGATATATAATATACCGTAGGCCCAAGGCCATCACGGAAGGCCGCGGCCACCTCAGCAAATACACTAAAGTCTTCGATACCAAGGTTAAGGGGGCCCGTCTAGGCCTACGGCGAGCACTAAACCTAGCTACCACCTCCCCCACTACAATCCATCTTTACCTCAATAATACTAGCATTCTCAACTTCATCTTGGGTTTTAGACGATCTCCCGCCAGCTCGCAGGCTACTATACTTAAGATACTCAACGCCCAGCAAGCAAGGGATATAAAATACCACTAGTCGCCCGGACATACCGGGATCCCTAGAAACAAAGTAACTAATAAGCTCGCCAAAGAAGGAGCCGCTCTCCCACTACCTAACCCTCCACCGCTAGCATCATACGCTAAAATAGCAAAGATAGCCCGCGCCAGAGCCCGTAGCCACCATTCACAATAGTAACATACTTCAAAGCAAAAGCTCAAACCAGGCTATAAAAAAACTAACGCTACCCTCCATTACCCTCCAGAATTAGACCTACGGCGTCCTCTTTTACACCACCTCCTCGCTACTCATTCTAACCATGGCCATTTCCACGCCTACCACAGGCGCTTTCAGCACGACGGAGACTTCAAATATAACTACGGGCGGAAATTATCGCCTACCCATCCAATATATTACACAAAGAACCACCATACCTCGGCGCTATGGCCGATTACCAGGACCGTAGACAATCCGGGACCACTACCGCCCCCAAAAGGCCTAGCCAAAGCCTATTAATACGCCCTAATTAGAAACCCGGGTACTTTTAAGAAGTTCGAGCGTATAACGCGCTACTATGAGGCTCACTCTCTATAAAGATAGCGAGCCCGAGATCCCGCGCCTCACAACTCTCTCACACACCCACCGACGCTTTTAGGCCCCGGCCTTACCACACCCCTCTCTCTTACTCCTTTATTCTCCAATTTACTCAATATAATATAAGAAAAATAAAAATACTCTTATAAACAACTACGCCTATAAGGGCAGGGTTTCTACTACGGCCACGCTATCTATAGACGGCATAGGGCTACCAAAGACCCATTCGCCTCTACCGAGCCAGGGACCCCCTGCTGGCGTACTTTTTAGAACTAAACGGAACCTAGGGATTAGATACTAAACTCCACTACTCTAAGCACGAGAAAAAAAGTATACATTATAGACTACCTAACTTATCGTACGCTATAATAGCGGCACGGCACATCATATGCCCAAAGGGCGCTCTGGTTGATCGGAGCTTAGTTACATAGATAGCTGAGCACCTGTCCCTGATGATGTAAAACACCACCACCACCACCACCACCACCACTACTACTACTACTACTACTACTACTACTACTACTACTACTACTACTACTACTACTACTACTACTACTACTACTACTACAGAGTCATTTACTGTAAAGTGGTGGATGGTATTGGCGCCTCCTGAAGCGCTTCTGTTGTGACTTAGGCCTTCTTCTTGCCCTTGGGCATGCGAACCAGCCAGTAAAGACCCAGGGCGGCGATAATGTTAACGACAATGTACACCATGCCAATACCAAAGTCGCGCCATCTGTTGTCAAAGTTGGCGCTGATACCCTTGAGGAAGACGTTGGTGTCGGCGATGGTGCAGAATTGGCAGTCTGATGTGGCAGATGGGTCCTTGATGTACCCTCCCATGGCGTTCATGTAACCCTCCATGTAGTTCTCGCAAGTCTGGTTGTTTGTCGGGTCGAAGTGGATGTACTCGTTCGTCGAGCACGTCACCTTGGAGTTTGCCAGACCTGTCGAGATAATTGACGATAACAGGTAGGTAAACGGTGACACCCTGTACATGAAGATCCAGAAGCCGGGCATGGCGGCGGGGCTGGCCAAGACACCACAGAACAGCAGACACATCATGAACAAGACCTGGGCGAGGTTACCACCCATCTCAGCGGTGTCCGTAATGGCGATACAAGCATGGGCGAAGGTGCAGGTGAAGACCATGAACTGCCAGAACAGGAGCCATACGAGACCGGCGCGCTCGCTCTTCTGGCTCGGGTCACCGTTCTCATAGAGACCGACAGGGTAGTAGACGCATATGAACATGAAGACGGACATGAGAGAGTTCCACGGGATCTCGGTGACGATTTGCGACATCATAAACACCTTCCAGCTGTACGTCTTGGAAGGCCGTTCACGAACTTCGTAAAGAGAGCGCTGGGTGACAAAGTGCGGCATTTGTTGTTGCACGAGCTGACCGAAGATGGAGAGAATGTTGAAGATGGCGAACATTTGATTCTGCAAGCCCTGGATACTGAGAGGAGCGTTGAGGAAGACAAGACCGATGAAGAGGGCCACGGAGCAGCAGAGAATGAACTTGGCGTAAAGGTACGAGGGCGTACGCCAGTACTGCTGGTAGACACGGCGAGTGACAATGAGGAACTGATCCCAAAGCGGAGCGGCGAATTCGCGGTGTGCCAACTTCTCTTCCTCGGCGGACAAGTGCTCCTCGGGCGCGCCGTGAGACTTAAGGCGCTGGAGCTCATCCTGAACAGCCTGGTACTCGGGGCTGGACTTCCATGCCTGATGCCAATCGACCTCAGTGTGTGAGCCAGGGGCTGCGCCAATAGCAGAAAGCATCCATTCGGCCGGGTTCTCGCCGGGAGGGCAGGCAGGGGCGCCGTTCCTCTCGAAGTAGGACGTAAGGGTGTGGGAGTTTTCGCCGATATCGCCAAAGTAGACGGTTCTACCGCCCTTTGCCAGGAAC
Source organism: Colletotrichum phormii (assembly GCF_030913505.1). Lineage (NCBI taxonomy): Eukaryota > Fungi > Ascomycota > Sordariomycetes > Glomerellales > Glomerellaceae > Colletotrichum > Colletotrichum phormii. Next base: position 640,354 of record NW_026851453.1, read on the forward strand.
AACAGGCGGTCGAAGCGCTGGAACAACATGGCAGACGGTTGGTGAATAGTGCAAAGAATAGACTGGCCGGCCTTTGAGAGCTTCTCAAGCAGATCCAGGATAGCCCAAGACGTTTGCGAATCCAATCCAGAGGTAGGTTCATCGACGAAAAGAAGTAAGGGTGGTTTGGCAGCCAGCTCAACACCAATGGTAAGTCGCTTGCGCTGTTCGACGTTCAATCCCTCGCCGAGCACGCCCACGACGGCTTCAGCGTAATCCTGCATGTCCAAAAGCTTGATGACTTCGTCGACGTATGCCAGCTTCTCAGCGCGAGGGGTAGTGGCCGGCTGTCGCAACAGAGCACTGAATTCCAATGCCTCACGAACAGTGCTGGTCTCGAGATGCAGATCCTGTTGCTGAACGTAGCCAGTACGGCGTTGGAAGGACTGGTCACGGATCTTTCCATCGACGAGCATCTCTCCGGTAATCACGCCCATGGAGACACGGTCTGCCAAGCAATCAAGCAAGGTGGTTTTGCCAGCACCAGAGACACCCATCAAGGCTGTAAGAGTTCCTGGTTTGACCCAGCCGTCCACGTGGTCCAGAATTCTGCGGGTTTCGGTCTTGATCTTGACGTCGTAGCACACATCACCCCAGTGGAAGACACTGGTGGAGCCTTGGATCGTACCCTCGTTGGCAGAGGCACCTTGTCCGCCCTTCTCGACAATCGTAGCAGGTCCAGAGAGAGAGGATTCGGGGTCGTCCTTGCCCTTGACAGGGGCAGTAACGCCGCGGCGGAAGACAAGAACCTCTCCCTTTGACTTCTTGGCGGCAATGTATTCGGTGGCAACTAAGTACAAGGCGTGGAGGGCAATGATGAAAGCGATGAGGATTCCAACGTTGCGCCACTTGTGGGAGTTGAAGTACTTGTACTGAGAGTTGATGTACCTGTCGCCGTTGACAAAGGCCTCGCCAGGAATGGCACCGACGGTGGAGCAGGCTCTGTTGGCGAGGGTGATGTTCTCGTATCCGGTAACTGCAGGGCTAGGGACGAAGGCGGCACACTCAAAGTCCCGGTTGTGGAACTCGTTGATCATAAGCTACAGGGTGGAGGTGTCAGTTCATGTTCACTTGACAGCGGGGATTGCAACATACCGATTCGAATCCGTACGCGACAGGGTCCAAGTAGTTGATCCATCGGCACCAGCCAAGCATGTAATCGACGGGAATGACAAATCCAGTGAAGATGACCAGGGCGAGAATCAAGATGGACGCGGGAACCATGGCCTGCGACAATGTGCGGGACAGGGAGGCACTGATTGACGTTAGACTCACTCACGTTGTGGGATGAAGCTGACTTACATGGATCTGAAGAGACCAGACATGGAAAGCACCATGAGGAATGTGGTTAACAGGAAGAAAAAGAAGTTGCCGGGTTCTCTATTGAGGTTCGTCATGAAGTAGATGATCAAGTCGTAGCAGATGGTATTGGTGATCTTGTATGGCATGTCCACCAAGACAGAGGAGAAAGCTTCCGCCGAGGAGTGGTAGAATGCGTAACGACGTTGTTTCTCAACGATGGGCCGTTGGGCGTATTGCGTGAGAATTTCGAGGGCACTGGAGAACGCATTGGCGAGAATGGCAACGAAGAGAACCGCGGATCGACTGTAGAAGGAGGACGTGTTGTTCGGGAGGTTGTAGAACAGGGAGGACATGATCAGAGCCGTGCATGAATTGGCGATCAAGGAGAACAGGGTCAGACTGGGATCGCCCTGGAGGAGCTTGAAGCCACGCCAGAGACAGAGCTTGACTTGCTGGCCGTAGGAAAGAATGAAGGGAGACTTGAGGCGCTGGTTCTTTGCCTGGGCCGACTGCTTCTGGTTTCTGAAGACTTCGGCATCCGGGCCATCGAGAGGGTGATCCGCCTTGTACTGCTCAATCTTTTGCTTGAGAGCCGCGCACTCGCGACTCTCCTTCCAGCACGCAGCAAACTCATCAGGCGTGCGCGGTACGCGAGACTCCCGGCCAGGACGAACGACACGCTCAGTAGGTGCTGTCATGGAAGTCAGGAAGTCAGGCGTGGTCTGACGGGCTGGGCACTCGAAGCCGAGGTTGATGAAGTACTGGCGAGCTTCGGTGGCGGGGCCAAAGAAGATCTGACGTCCCTCGTAGAGAACGGCAACCTTGTCGAACAAATCGTAGGCACTCTGAGGCGCCTGGTAGATGGAGACGGCGCATGTCTGGCCGAACAGTTCCGACTGCAAGCGGAGGGTCTTGCAAAACTCCACAGCGTTGGCAGAGTCGAGACCTCTGGTTGAGTTATCCCAGCATTGCAAGGGAGCATTTGACAACGTCGCCTCGGCAATCGTCACACGCTTGCGCTCTCCGCCAGAGACACCGCGGACATAGTTGTCACCCACGCGGGTGTTGACAGTGTGGCTGATGCCGTACATGGCCATGACGACGTCGCGGAGATGGTCGCAGTACTGGTTGGCGGTGACACCGGGAGGCAGGGTCCGGGGGCAGCGCGCACGGGAAGCGAACGTAAGAGTATCGCCCACGGAGAGTTGAGGGTAGTGAACATCGACTTCGGCAGTGTAGATGGCGTCACCTGCGTGGTGCTTGTGGAGTTCCTTTGCCGAAAGACCTTGGTAGTTGAAGTAGGCACATTCGTCGGTGTAAATGCCGCTCATCTCTCCAGCAATGGTCTTGAGGAAGGTAGAGCAGCCAGATCCTGGGGGTCCAAGAACGACGAGCATCTCACCTGCCTCTACCAGACCGTTGAAGTCGCGAAGAATGTCGATGCGGCGTTGGCCCCCGGTCTTGGAGGTGAGGTTGCGAACAAGGCCGGGGATCTCGAGCCAAACATTGCCGACGTCCTTCTGGTAGTCCGTCTCTTGGCCAAATCCGAAGACGTTCAAGTCCTGGTAGACGAAGCCCGCAGTTCGATATCCAGATCCGTGCTCGTTGGTGACGTTGGCGAGGGTCTTTGCCCACTTGCGAGCGCTGAAGTTCTTTCCGTTCGGGTTGAGGGGTGAGTTGGGGTCCTCGCTGCCGAATAAGGCCATGCTGTTTCCATCGATGTTGACCGCGGAGTGCCGTGTGTACTCGCGGGCCAGTTCTTGCACGATTGATTGCCGACGGTCTAATTCTGTGTCGTTGCCGTCGTCTTCTGAGGTTGACGCGGCAGATCCATCGCCGGCGGCTTTTTCGTACAGAGAGAAGTCGGTAGGTTTCGAAGTCGGGAGTGCTTCCGCGTTCTGAGTGAAAATCGCATCGTGATCGACCACTGTCTTCTGGCTGCCGGCCGGAGACCGGGTCGGCAGGCGAGACTTCTCGTCTGAGTTGAAGGCGGACATATTGTCGGTTGGTGGATTAAGGTATACGGGTGTCCTGAGACGGCTGGCTGATGGAGCGGTTGCAAGTATATCTTGCTATCCTAGAGGCGCGAATCTGTTAGTCCACTTGATCTCTTCCTCACATCAAGCGGATGGAGGCCTACCGGTCAGCATCAACCAGTTGTTCGCTCGGCTTGTCGTGATAGCCGGTGAGTGAACAGTCTCAGTCAGATGAAGAAAAGGAGAATATTATTGTAGGTTGTGTATGTGAAGGGGAGGAGAGCTCAGTAATAGCTTTCGACTGAAGATTCAAAACATCTCATGTGAATAAGCTTAGGTCTAGATTTATCAACATTTCAACGGTGTGTCTCGCTTCCCGTGTGCCCCCGGCCCATAATACGCAAGGGGTCCATCTCAGCATCCGAAGGCTCAAAAGTCGATCCAGAGCCCCGGATCATCCGTGCACCAGATATGCCAGAATCTCACAAGTTGACATAGAGACACGTTGGTTGAGCTTAATTAGGGTATCCAAATTCTTGCATCTAGTCATAGCCTGCAGCCCGTGTGTAAGTGAATGGTGTGGGTCGATGGCGGCGGCTCCCTTAGCGGCGATCATCACGAAAAAGTCCGCAACGTTGTTAGGTAGTCGGAGGTGTGGGGCGGTCCCCATTGATTGTACGGGCTTTCGGAAAGTTAAAGCGACCCGAGCGGGCGCCGTCGACTCCGTACGCTTTTCCGAGAAGTCCAAATTCCCAACGTCTAAAGACGGCCAATGTCCAGACCAAAAAGGCCATCCGTTCGTTTAATCTTTAACTCTTCTTACGTGCCGCACCTTGTTTCCCCGGCTTCTTAGGTACTCGAGACCCCCTTTTTTGACTACATCAATCACCAAAGTATGCAACACTAAATAATAACGACATGGCACGACCACCATGAGGCACAAGCACTGGCACATCACTCGAAACAAACATCAAGAACACTCCCACCTCTTGGAACGATGTGGGCTCCGAGAAATCTTATAGATTCCTCCCCCATTCATCCTGTTCATTGTTACATTCACTTACGCCGATTCTTTAGTCGACCCTCAAGGACCATCGAACGACAATGTTGAGCAGGACACACCAATCCGAAACGGGATGCACGTCACGTTTGGTGACTTTGATGAACCCGCGCTTCGCACGGCATTGGAACTTGGTTGTGACGAAAGGGGCCATCTGTACCGCCAAGGCGGACTTCTTGCTTGTTCGCAAGTGCTAGCTCCAGCTCTTCGGGGTCCGCTTGCAAGGCCGCTGGCAGCACCCTACTCCATTTGTAAGCCGTGTTGTCGCTACGGACTGTGCATATGTGGAGTCTTCGGTGTTCTTGTTCGGGACACTCATCAGAGTGGTTGTCCCCTCCAGGGGTCGTCCCGCACGATCAGATATCAATCTTGCGGTATGGCTCATACTCAATCATATTAGGTTTGCCCACCTCCTTACGTCTCCACGGAAGTCTCTGCAACCAGGGTGCGGACCCAGGGGGCATTCGTCATTGCCACAAGCTAGCGGAGAAAGAAGCCCCTAATCCCGAGGCATCGAAATAGCTTCATCTGCGGCCTGCCAGCAGTCACCAGTGAACACGGCGCAAATCACAGCGCAACTGATCAAACCCACCACTAGGGGGCTGTCCTTCACCCACCGGCGGCAGAGCGGGAGTGGATGCCAGCAGGGCCGGAAACACTTCGATTGGTTCCTCGTCACATCCGCACTTTCTAGAACCTGCCGTCTTGGTCGACGCCTTGTTTGTGACGCTAGCATCCCAATGGCTGCGCCCGGTGGTGTTATCAGGGAATGAGATTCAGGAGACTGCAGGACTCCGTTACACGCCGCAGCCCTGTCGGCCGCTTCCTTGCGCCCGAGCCAGCGACGGATCATGGAGCAGACGGTTCACGGGCGATGCGACGGCCTACCGCGTAAGCGGGAGTTACATCACCAATCTCCCCGACCGAACGGTGTCCGACGCGGCATGTAATGCCAAGCCGTACAAACACGCCCACGCAAGATTCGTCAAAGATACGAAGACGCCTGCAAATCAGCCTCAGGGGAGGTTACACTCAACCTCCCAAACAAGCAACAACTTTGGAAGGATACTCGATAAGCTCGGATTCGACATCTCATTTCGTACCAGTGACGCGGTCAGCTTCTTTGGCTCTCCTCTCGCCAACCACCGTCGCTCGTCCTTCAGGCTGGGTCGGCGCTCACCAACACATAGTCCGACGGTTCCTCTCCTCTCGCTGACCACTACGGACACGAGCCGCCTATTGATGTATTTGTGAGAACAGACAGTCAGTATGGGAGGATAGACGGTGAGTATTGGGGAGAAAATCATCGATTTGAGAGTACAAGCAATCGAACGCAGACCACGCTCCTGAGAAGTTTGCTTGAGGTAAGTGGAGTCGATACAATGGACCATTGATTTCCCTTGTAGCACAAACATTCCGAGAGGTGGCCGATTGCTTTTTGCAGAGAAACGGATATTTCTCCACAAACACCAATCACCAAAGTCTGCCGCCTTATTGGCCACCTTGACGTTGCTTTCGACCTCGGATCGGTACTTCCAAGCGGAAGTGAAAGATGATGATTGCTTTACGGTTGCTGAGCAGTGGATGAACTCAAAAAGAACGTCGATAACGAGTCCGGAGAAGAAAATATGAACCAGAAGCAGTAAGTAATTAGGAAAGACTAAACAATTCTGACGTATCTTTGAAGTCTTGGAAACGCCCTCATCGGTGTTCTCCTAGTATCACTACATGATACATCATTCCACCCCCTTCGCGCCCACTCTTCAGCGCAATCTGAACTTTCGTTCCTTCCTTTCCCCCTTTCTCCACTGATCAATCGCTCTCCCGTACATGAAGCCGTTGAGATAAGCGTCTCCAACGTAGCGATAACCCCCGTCGCTCCCTTCTGGACGGATGATGATAGGGGTAGAACAACCAAACGGCACAACAATGACATCGCCGACAGCCATGTAGCCTGACCCCATCCCGAGGCGGCCTTCTTTCGTCACATAGAAACAACGCCCTCTCATACGGTCCCCAAAGTGTTCTTGGAGAAACTGTCGTCGATCCTGGGGTCCGATCGTTGTTGTAGCGTGGACGTATTCCTCGAGTTCCCGGTCAAGAGGGAGCTCAGGCAGGCGTTCACGCAGCAAGGATGCGAAGACGTGGTTGCAAGCCGTCACCCAGTCCTTAGGATTGTTCACTTCCGAGGGCACTTGGTTAAGACAAAGCGCTCGGAAGAAGTGATACTGGTTGTCAAGCTTTTCTCCTTTGTATTGTCCCAGGAACAATGCCCTCCAATGGACAAACGCCATTAGGTAGTCGGCCAGCTTTCCTAGAGGGCCAACCGCAATACCATGAACTTCGATGGTATCGATTTCGACGCCACTCAACTCCAGCAAATTGCCATCCAAGACAACTTTTGCCTTCTGGCTTAAAGATGCCGAAAACTTTGAAGAGAGGTTCATGGCGCCCATGGCCTTTGTGCCAGGATTATGTGACCAGTCAGGGACCCAAGAAGGGAGGCTAGCGTTGTTCGCGTGCAGTGGATAATGGATAGAGTCGCAAATGACATCCAAACGTCCTGTGGTTGACACGATCAAGTCGACAATGTCCGTGTAGATTGACTTGACAGTCGATCCGTAGTCGACTCTGGTATCGTTTCGCAACTCTTCAGAGAGTAGGCCCAGAGTTCCAAACACTTTATCCTTTGGATCAGTCGCATTCTTGGTTCTGCATGCCCTCATTACCTCCAACAAAGAGTACTCCCCAAAGATGAACCCGGTAAGGGATCGACTCTTAGGAAGACTCGAAGGGCCATGATTTGCTAGGATTGCGGCGTAGGTGAAGTGATTTCGCGAAACTCCTGTGTAGGTCTTGCCTTGCTCAGTGCCAGACAAATAACGGTTCAAGACCTTCAAATTGTTCCGGAAGACACTGGCAGCGTCCGTATAAGTTTCCCACGGAAGAACACTGGAGCCACAATAAACCAGGATCTTGCGAGCATTGAAGACCTCTTGAACAACCCACAGTCGGTTCCAATACTCCCTCTCGAATAGGGAGATAACAGCGCGTACTTCCGTCTTCCTTGTGCCCGATGAAATGAGTGGTGTGAAGTCCCTGGCATCTGGTTTCCGGGCCACTTCTTTGAGAAATCTTGTAGCGGAATCGCTCTCATCTGCTTCAGGCCCCAGCCAAATGGCTACAGACTTTGCTAGCCTGTAGATTCTTGTCATGAGTTGTATTTGCTGGGTTTTCTCCGCAGAGTCTTGCTGGTTAATGCTGAGTGCATCTACCCATACGAGAACTGATTCCTGATGTTGTCGAAGGACCCTCAACGCGCCATGGAGGCTGGAAGAAACACGGATTTCTGTACCATCGAGATCTAAGCGTTTGGTGTCTCCCGGATCCCCCCAGGTGTAAGATACGGCCACGTAGTCTGGAGGGCTTGTGATGGATCTGTGCAATATTTCGATCTTGATTGTGGACGTCCTCGTTGGGAGGACTCTGACCAGGCGGAATTCGTCTTTGCCAAGCTGTTTATAATAATAGGTATTATCACTGAGACCTCCGGGTGAGATAGATCGCGGCTGCGAAGCTGACGCTTCAATTGTTACAGCACCGAAGGAAACTTTCTTCCGGTGTAAAGGCCTCTTTTGCTGGGGAGAAAGTGCCTCCGGAAATGGCCTGTCATTGCCAGACGCCACAGCATGAGACACTTCTGTTCCTTTTCCAGGTCCGAATCGTATTTCAGGTGATGACGATCGGGGTGTGGTCTTCTTTTTCTGCCGTGATTCGTTGTCTGAATGATAGCCTCGGGCCGGACGAGGAACGGAAAGATAGCGAAAATCATCTAAGTGAGAGTTTTTGCCGTGCTTGTCTGCCATCTTTGCAGGTTATGATGGTTGCATTCACACAATGCGACAATTCTACAACGACGTGTAGCTCTTGAACGGGGAAAGAGAACAAATATCGCAAAAGAGGGGGTTCAATTCGATATGCAAAGGATGAGAGTGGGTGAGCAGGAGGCTCTATGAATTGATTCGGATTGGAGATACGGGACCACTAAAATCTCACTGTATACGATCTACCCACAAGTTATCGGTAAGCACGGCATCCACAACCTTCCACGGTGTATGTGACATGGTTTCTGCTCATGCTCCTCACGCAACGCAGGCGCCAGGCTTCGTGATACTGCTGGTAAAATTCAACGCAAGAATGGATGTGATGAGAAGTCTCGGCGTCTCGGTTTGAACTCGAATGAGACGGTGTCATCACACCCTACAACCTCAAGACTCCACATTCGAACGTTCAGCTATTGGTAAAGGCATCCCAGTTCTGCTAAGTAGATTGGACATAGAGAATCTATTGAAAGCTATCCATATATCTATAACCTACCCCCCGATATCTTTTCGTACCTTAACAAGAGACGAGAGATTATTGATTGAGACAGATGTCGATCCACAGTCATCTACAGGAGAATAGTAGCCTTGGTGCAGCCTATCAAGCCGTCCCCTATATCCTTTTGTCGGTGACTTGAAACAGAGGAACAAAGTTTCTTTGACAAGATACGGCACCATTGATAGGAGACCTCGGTTCCAAGTTCTTGTAGACTTTTCATCTACAAGTCCTTGTAGTCATCATCGTAAGAACCAAGGAACAGGTTGGTGGCCGCTTTGCCAGCAATCTGCTGAGTAGCCTTCTCAATGTCAAAGAGCTGAACATCCTCAAGCTTGAGACTAAGACGAGAGTCGATTCCGTAGACAACGTTGGCAAGGAAGTTGTAGATGACACCAGATGCGGTCCTGTAAGTGAAGGACACCTCAGCCGAGACGCGGTTGATGGTCGACTCGAAGAAGTTCTTCTTTAACTCATAGCTGCGCATGGAAGCGGTTGATCCAGGGCTTCCACCGACTAAGGGGTTGAGGTGGAAAGTAGTGACTTTACTGGTGGTGTCGACGACGGTCTCGAGGATGAACTTGATGTCGCCGTTGAAGATGACGTTGCCACCCTTGAGGGTGATGGTGAAGAGGTTCTTGCGCTTGGAGGGGGGAAGCTGGCGGACGGCTAGCTCGGTGTTGGGAGCGACTTTAGACGAGGGGCCGGAGAGATCACGCGTTTCCACAACGAAGTCACGCTCAGCCAAGTCGACGGTCTGAACGTCGGTTGGAAGAGCCATGGCCACAGAGGCCAAGGCCACTGCGGTGAAGACGGATGCAGAGAATCGCATGTTGAAATATTGTAGAATGGTCAGATTCAAATGATTGTGTGTTCAAGGAATGAGAGACTGTGGTGATGAGGTGGGAAAAGTTCATTCCTGTGAGGCATAAGAGGCCCCTTTTAAGGCCTGGAGCCAGGCGGCGACAACTTCAACAGAACTCACTCGACTCACGATGATGAAGCATTTCCTACGTGAAGCTGTAGAAAATTACAAACATGCCGAGTCATCCTCACTCCATCGGCTGCGAATGGAATGAGTCTAGAGAGCATTCCGTTGTAAGTTCGAGTTCATGAATCTAGGTTTTTAATTCATAGCATTGGCCTTCCCTAACTCGTATTAGGCATTTAGGCAACTCAGTGTATCTCTCGCTGTATAAATCGTATGCATAGGTCAACTTATCTTTAGGGAAAACCCTACGTGGTAAGACGAACGGTTTCGAACAACGCTAGACAAAGCTTAAACCAGTACACAGGTCTCGGCTGGACCGAGATAACTAACACAAACAGTATAGCTGGTCTTTAGATTTCTGAAAAGTTGACAACAGGCGGCAACTTCTCTCAAAAGCCGTCCAAAAGTATCCCATCGGGGTTTAAGTGCCTCCTTGACCAGCCTAGGAAGGCGGCCGAAATTGCATACTGCATTGAAGTCAAAGGATGCGATGAACAATACACACTTAGCCTGTTCGTGTTCATTTAATACGTTTTCATTGTCAGTTGACTCCTATGCTAAATTTCTAGCTAGGAAGGTATTCGGCGAAGCCTCCTTCCTCGTTTTCGGTTGTCAACCTGTTGCAGAACCACCAGAATGATGCTACGCCAAAAGAGGGTTAAACAAAGCGATTTTGGAAGGCCGAGATGAGGCGAAAGAAACTTACAGAAGGACCTCTACACCATGAACTAGCTTACCAGCTCAAATTGCTCAAGGGGCGCGTGGAGGTAAGATCAATCTGAATGCTCAAACAGCCTCGGTACAGTTCCATCTGGAGGCTAAAGAATTTGCATATAAGTCCCACGATTTTGTCTCTCGAAATATTTGCATACCTGAATCTTGAACAAAACATCCTGCACATATTACAACACACCTTCAGTCAAACTCCTGTCACTCATTTCCACCTTTGTCCTTTGCAGACCAGGCAATCATACAACATCGTCCAAAGTATCAACAGTACGTAGATAGTTCCTACATCTCTTGAACCCCAGTCTAACATATGCACAGTGCAGTTCAGCTCTCTCACCTTCGCCGTCCTCCTCTGCGCGGCTTCGGGCACACTTGCCCAGAACCAGCCAAAGGACAAGTACAAGTGCTATGTGCCTTTCGATACTTGCAGCAAGCCCATCCCGGCTGAGCTGAAGGCTTCGATGGCCAAGGAATTCGGTGCCCGCAGCGAATGCCGATTGACGGAAGTTGTCTACTACGGCGCCCCCGACGCCGCGATTGAGGGCGTGTACTGCGAGCCTGGTCCCGTTCGTAGCATGGGTGGGACGTTCCGCTACTCCGTCGGGCGTGTTTCTACCGTTTGCCATTCAAAGTGCGAGATCTGGGGCTAGACACACATGAGAAACTATGGTGTCCGAAATACTCAGGTTCACTTGCGGTAGTGAGATGGCTGGGTGGTTTAGGATAGATGGTCCGAATTCAATGTTTGCCTCGATTTTCTTTCCAGACTATTCAGAACTCGTTGGGCATTTTGTGTGATCATGTCTTACTTGAGAATGCTGTGTTGGCCACCGGTCGTTGATCTCGAGTGGTCTGATTCGTCGCTCCAGGCGTTGTATAGGGCCATCATGCTTTACGTGAGTCATGAGATGCATGATGTTGATGGTGAAAACGTATAAGCTTTGAAATAAGCATTTGCCAAACAACTTCTTAATGTTATCCGCTAGCTTTCCAGCGTCCGGACAAATGAGATACAAAATAGAGCTTCAATTTGTCATAAACTCACATTTCTCCTTTACGAAGACCACATGTCACACACCAAGAGGATAAAGGTATCCTTTCAAGAGGCTGAACTTAAGATCAGCGACCATTATGAGATGGTTCGGCTGAGAAATTTCAAAGGGTCATGTATTCATCCAGTCGGCATCTGGTAAATTGAATAAACGTAATGGTACTATTTGCATGCTAGAACGCCATCTCTTTGTTTCTCCCACCATGGCCGTCGTCTTGATAACCAACCCATAAACCTCTGGAGAGCCCATCGGGTGACCTAGACTCTAGAAATCGGTCGAAGCAGAGATCGACTCCCACTCATCAAGAAGAGCCATGGTGCTCTTGCATTTCTCGCGAATGACTGCGAGGCAATCAGTGCCCAAAGCCAGCCTTTGAGGGATCTCACGGCCCTCAGCAACTCCAGACTTGGTCAGAACATCGACGACCACGCGCGCACCCTTGATCGGGTCACCAGGCTGGTTGTTGTCGACAGTCTCCAGCAGCTTCCTAACTTGGCCCGCGGCGCTCTCGGTATACGCATCGACAGACTGCTCAACCTTGATGCGGGCGCCGGGGTTCAGGAACCCGGTACGGAAGTAGCCCGGCTCAAGGATGCAGACGTCAATACCAAACGGCTTCAGCTCATCGTGGAAGCCTTCGGTGAGCAGGCTGACGGCAGCTTTGGTAGAGCAGTACATGGCAAAGGCCGGGCCGCTCTTCCAGCTGCCGAGACTGCCAATGTTGACAACGGCACCGAAGCGCTGGGCGCGGAGGTGGGGAGCCACTGCGCGGGAGACCTTGAGAGTGCCGAGGACGTTGGTGTTGTACTGGTCAAAGACTTCCTTGGCGTTGGCCTCCTCGATGGTGCCTTCGAGGATGTAGCCGGCGGAGTTGATGACGTGGGTCACTTTGCCGTGGAGGGCGAAGGCCTTGTTGACCGTTTCTGTGATGGTGGCCTCATCGGCGGTGACGTCCAGAGGGAGGAGATTGGCGCCTGCGGAGGCAAGGTCAGAGAGCTTGGCTGGATTGCGGGCGGTTGCAATGACGCGGTGGCCGCGAGAGAGAGCTTCTTTGGCGATGGCAAGGCCGAATCCTGAAGAGGCGCCAGTGATGAACCAGACTGGGGAATCCATTTCGAAGGTGAAGTTTTATGGTTTGAGTAGTAAAGGAGGATTCGATGGAGTAACAAAGGTGATGAAGGTTTGTATTGCGGTCAAGAAAGATGTTGTTAATGTTCTGATGGGTCGATGACAATGAAGCACCATACCTCAAGAGAAGCGGAGGCAATCTGTCTATTATAGCCCGTTCATCTGAATATCTCAAGTCTCCTTCGATTGTTCTGTCACCGAGAGAGGGCAATCATCCTCCTGCATGTCAGATCCATAGAACTCGACCATCACTCAAGCCACTCGGCGATAGAGGCACCGCAGTGGTCTATCATTGACCTGTACGACACGGAGATTAGAATCAAAAGGCCCTTGCCAAGTGATGCCAAAGGTTTCATGCCGCAAGGCCTTTTTTTAGTCCAACTTGAGGGGTTGGACTGTGATCAATGATCAAGAGATGTTTCCGCGACGGTCTTCAGTGTAAGTGACGTTGGGTGTTAACGCCGACGGATTTGTGGAGAAGATGCCGACCATCGGGGATAGGCGATGTGGTCCATCCGTTGGAGATTAGAGTGCATAGTCATGGACTAAGGCTAAGACTACCTTAGGTCCTTCGATGATTGGACCTCGCCGTCAGCCAGTCTTTTGCGAGCTGTTGTTGATCAGATACCTTGAAGAATGTTTGCGACGACGGCTTGGCCTTGCGTGCCGGTGCCGTGTGTCAAGTGCAATGTTGACAACCCAAACCCCAGAATTCCTCTAGCGTTTCCCAGGCGGCGTGCGGAGCGGTGGATCTGGCTCCGTGAGTGGAGCCTCCCTAACGGCACATTTCCACCTCGACCACTCTATGCCCCGACCACTCGGCGGGGACCTCGTGGGACCTGAGTCGCATTGCATCTCAGGGTCTTTGACAGAACACATTTCTCCCCGCCCAACATGGCGGCGGTCGCAACCTAAACACATTGCGCAAAGAGAAGCCGTCGGGCGCTTACCTATCGAACAACCCAGATCACAGTCCCAGAGCAGCATGAGCCTGCTGCGCCCGACCTGGCCGCCGTCACCACAATGGGTCTTCTGAACTCCCTCCCGAAGCTACCCCTCGTCGGGTCGATCCTCATAGTCCTCTGCTCGCTCTTCACCCCCACGACCGCCTACACCGAACTCGGCGACGAGGCCCTTCGCGCGATCCCCTCGGGTGGCGACGGTTTCAACATCGACACCGGCGCGCTACTGGCCCCCATCCTCATCCCCCGCGTCCCCGGCACCCCGGGCTCGCTCAAGGTGCAGCAACACTTTGTCGACTTCTTCCGCGCCAACCTGCCCGAGTGGATCATTGAGTGGCACAACTCGACATCCAAGACGCCCGCGACCGGAGATAAGGAGATACCCTTCACGAACCTCATCTTCCGCCGCGACCCTCCGTGGGCCAAGGGCGGAGACGTCGAGTATCTGACGCTCGTCGCGCACTATGACAGTCTGTACCACCCGGAAGGGTTCATTGGGGCGATTGACAGTGCGGCGCCTTGCGCGATGCTGCTTCACGCGGCGAGGAACATTGAAGAGGCTCTGGTGAAGAAGTGGAAGGCGATGGAGGCCTCGGGTGACGCTGGGAGCGGGCTCGAAGAGGAGAAGGGAGTCCAGATCATTCTGCTTGATGGAGAGGAGGCGTGGGTGTCGTGGACTGATACAGATTCGCTCTATGGAGCCAGGTATGTTGGTTGAATCTCTGCATGACTAGTCTGTTTGTCTAACATCCTCTAGGGCGCTCGCCAAGAGCTGGGAAGACTCTGTTCACCCTGATGGTCTATACAAGACTCCTCTTTCGTCCATTAGCCTCTTCCTTCTCATCGATCTCCTGGGCGCCCCTAATCCCCGGATACCATCTTACTTCCCTTCCACCCACTGGGCCTATAAGAAGATGGCAAAGATTGAACATCGCATGCGCCAACTAGATGTCCTCGAAACCAAGCCGAAACACCCCTTCCTGACGGATAGGAACAAAGAGAAGGTCGGCTTCGGCGGTGGTTATGTTCTGGATGACCATGTACCATTCTTGCAGCGGGGTGTCGAGATCCTGCACATTATCCCCACGCCGTTCCCTGACGTGTGGCACAAGATTGAGGACGACGGTGCTCACCTAGACCTGCCAACGGTACGGGACTGGGCGCGTATCCTTACGGTTTTCGCGGCAGAGTGGATGGAGTTGGATGAGCACCTACCCAAGCAGATAGAGGGTGAGGCTGCTAGCGAGTCTAGCGACGTCAAAGACGAACTATGATTTTTGCAGTTTGAAGCGATGCATGTAGACCGTATACTTAGATAGCGCTTTGGTTTCGAGATCTCATAGTAATAAGTTCGTTGCATGGCCTTGACCAGGCAGCATGGCATTTTCAATTTCAATGTCTTCAATGAGAGATTCGCTGCAAAGAGATCACCTATTGTTTACTCGAGATGAAAGTGTCTGAGGTATTCGAAGTAAACTATGCGTGAGAATGAAAGGCCATTGTCTGTACTGTGCAGAAGACTGTGCTAACAACGATTGCACCGTCTGCAGGGTCCCGCTATACATGGACCGTGCACAGTCGGTAGTTCGTAATGGACACGAAAGCTGTCCATAAGTGAACTGCCTGTGATGTGAAGCTCCCAAGCCCAAGCTAAAGCTGCCACAGACAAGCATCCTCAGCAGCACAATGCGATTCCTCAACTCCCTGACGCCAGCCCTCGCGCTGTTTGCGGCCGGTGCCGCGCAGGCCACCTCATCATGGGGATTCGACAGTGCCACCGTCTCAATTACTGGCAAGGGCAAGGATGCCACCAAGGAGAAGTGAGTTACGCTTTCTGGAAGCTCTGGTGGGAAGGAGGAAACAAGGAAGCCGTGATGCAAGAGAACCTCAATTGCTGACGAATTGCCCACCCAACAGGTTGAGCGCGACCTCTCCCCTCAAGACTGCCCTCTCTCTGGGAGCCAAGGATACTCTCAAGGTCATCTTGACGGCCAAGGAGGGCGACAAGGCCAAGCGCCCGCACCAGGCCTTCCTGATCCTCAAGGAGACCGAGTCTGGCCTTGAGGCCCCCTTCCCCCTTGAGCTCAAGGACACCGGCCGCGGCGTCGTCGACATTGTACGTTCCCAGTTCCCCATTCTCCTCTAAATCCTCAATGGCAAAGCAACAAGGCTAATTCTCGTGAACTACAACAGGCCCAGAAGGACCTGCCCGTCCAGCTCCTCCTCGCCAACGAGCCCCTCAAGGCCAGCATCGTCATCGGCTCCTTCGGCGCCGCCAAGGCCCTCGAAACCACCCTTTTCGACGTCTCCGTGACCCGCGACGCAAGCGCCGCCGCCCCGACCTACGACGCTCCCCTCCGCTACGGCAAGCAGCCCGAGATCAGCCACATCTTCCGCGAGGACCCCCGCAGCCCTCCCAAGATCATCTCGCTGGCCTTTGTCATTGCCGTTCTGGCCACGATTCCCGTTCTCCTCATTGGCGTAAGTTCTCGTCCCTGGCATGTTTCTGTTTCCCATTGGAAAGGAACAGTGTGTCCTGTAACATTAACATGTAACATTGACTGACATCCCATCCTGTAGTGGCTCACTCTCGGTGCCAACGTCAACCACATCCAAAAGGCCCTCGGCGCTGCGCCTCTCTCCCACGTCGCCTTCTTCGGATCCATCGTCGCCATGGAGGGCGTCTTCTTCATGTACTACAGCGCCTGGACCCTCTTCCAGACCCTGCCTGCCGTCGCCATCGTCGCGACCTCCATCTTCCTGAGCGGCACCAAGGCCCTCGGCGAGGTCCAGAGCCGTCGTCTCTCCGGTCAGCGGTAAATGTTGTCTCGTAGGAGTACTGCATTTTCTCAAAGAACAGAGCATGACCATCCGCAGAAGTGTGGGTGAGAGGCAAGCCAACGGGCAAACGTCATGAGGCTGCTTGCCAGGTCATGCAATGCCATGCCAGGGTAAAGGTTCTAGGTCTTGGCACAAAAGTTAAGGGGGCTAAGATGGGGTATGGAGGAAAGTGAAAGCCCCAATTGTACATCAGCATTCGTCACGACAGCATCTGAGCATCTGTGAATTAGACAAAGACCAAGAGTCAAATAAAAAGGGTGATTTCGAATCAGAAAAGATGATATCCAGGCTGTCTAAAGGTATCCTAACGCCACGCTCGCTCTACTCATTGCACAAAGGAAATCGTCCTAGGCATTCAAGCCTTCTGGCCCTGCTTCTCATCACCATTTCCCAAAACCTCCACACTCCGACTCGCCTCATTACTAACACTAAAAGACGAAGGTCCAGCAGCAGAGTATGCAGGCGGCGGCACATCATCCCCCGTCGAAGCCCGCCTCCTCTCCCCAACGCCCTCCTCCTGAGCAGAAGACGGTCCGGCGCGGGGCATGTTGTTGCTGTCGTTGCCGCTGTTGAAGCACCCCTGCTGCTGCTGCTGTTGATAAGGCCCAGCAGCAACACCCATAAACCCAGCAGTATCATACCCGTACCGCTCCCTCCTCCCACCGCGCTGCTGCGCCCTCATCGCGTAGATGACGGCTTTCCGCTCGTCTCTCGCGGCCCTGCGCTCGCGCTTGGCCTCGCGGCCTTTGCCGAAGGGGAGGGCGACTTTGCAAATGCCGCAGGGCTGGCCATCGGGCCCGGTGTGGTTGTGGCCTTCGTGGGGACCGGTGACGGCTGAACCGGGGGCACCGGGGGCCGCGCCGGGGGTTATGACGGGGGATTGGTTGTTGTGGTTGTGGTTGTGGCTGTAGGGGTTCCGGCCGGCGGCGGCGTGGACTACGGTTGAGACGAGGCCGGTGATGAGACCCATTGTGTGAGGTAATGTGTTGCTTTGCTGTTGAAGTGGAGGAGGCTGGAAAGCTTGTTGATGGAGCTTGCTGTAGGTTATGGTTGTTGGACTGATGGATTGTTGCTGGGATGTGGTGAAATGCTTCAATAATGTATCTGTGTTGGTCTATCTGAGAAAAAAAAGAGCCTTGAAGTTTGCTGTTCGATGCTTGATGATGATGCTTGGTGATGCGCTTTCGATGCTCTTCCAAATACCAAACTCCAAACCATCGGGAACTCTCCCAGTCTTTATATCGTGTTCCCTCCACGCACAATAACAACGAAGAGGGGAGACTACCACCCATCATTCCCATCTCGATTCCAACAAGCCCATATCGGCGCCCTCCAAGCTTCTTCCCCCATTGGGAAACCGATTCGAAAGCGTTCCCCAGAGCCCAGGAGGCGCATGGCGTTCTGGCGTAACGACCAGCAGCGAATCTCCTGCCAAGCCACGGCAGCCATGTGGAGCAGTCCCGGCACCGTCCTGCCGGATCCGCCCAAGTCAACCACTCGAAGCGGCCCTGGCGAACCCCGGGCCTCTTTCGATCAAAGGTGCGAGGGTGTTAGTTAGCCTCCTGCACTCCTTCAACTCCCAGGCCCCCTAGATGGATGGCTGAGCAGCCACGCAATGGAGCTGCTGCGTGACGAGAGGGGGGGATGTAAGCATGTCAGCATCGTTCGCAGTCGGCTAAGCGACCAATGATGGCTGGGTTGGTACGATCTTAGCGTGGTCAGGTACGGCGCAGCAGTCGTAGTCTTGATAGCGTCCCGCGGGTGGTAAGACATCCTGGAAAGTAAGTTAGTGGGGTAGGATGAATGGTGCTTCATCGAGCACGGTGTCTCCGGTAGAGCAAAAAGCACCCTCGACCACGATATGCGAATGCGGAGAGGTGAGAAGAACAAGCAGTAGTATCCCAAAGGAAGGCCGGCGCAACCGGCCGGCGGCTATGCCATGCGTGCGTAAATACAGGGAAGGACTTCTTCGTCTATACTCGTAGGCCAAAAAAAGGCAAATAGCTAGATAGGTAGCCAAATTCACATGATGCATATCTTCATCGTCGTCTCGTCTGCCGCTATGGGTCGTACGTTCCATTGGACGCCGCTACGAGCTCCCACCAGGCCCGCATCAAAGCCATTCCGCCGTTCTGCGTCTCCGGAGTCCTACCCCGGCCGCGGTCGTTCGGATCACCGGTTGCTGCCGTCGTCTTCACATACCGTTCGGATCCGTCATCGTCCACTCCGTGAGATACCTGTCGACCAGAACCCCCCAGAACCTGCTGTCCGGAGTGTTCCTCGTCACTGACCAGGACGTAGCTCTTTTTCTGGTTCCTGAGCGCCTCGCCATTTGGAGCCCATACCTTGTCCGGTTTCCCATGGGCCCAAACACCGTTATCTGGCAACCCGTAGTTACGGTAATCGGTCACGTTGGGTGCGCCGTGTGGAATACCGTCCGTCTGCATTGTCGGCGCGGTTTTCAGGAAAATGCCTGCTCCCCACCACGTACCGAACCGACCTTCCCTGTCCTTAGTCAACAAGGCCGCTTTGGCATTGTGCTCAACCCATTTCAGATAGGCCTGGCAGGCCGATGCGTGGGTCGTCTTGACCTGGTCGTACGCTTTTGCGTTGACAGTCATGCCGCGCTCAACAATGGCGGCGTCGAGTGGTTGGCAAAATGTTACAAAGTGATGGAAGAAGATGCCCTTGAAGGTTTGCCCGTCCTGGGAGCAAGTCGCGCTAGCGTCGCAGGTTTCTTCCATGACGCCTCCTCGGCCCAGGCCTCGCCAGGGAGGCAAGTAGCCCGGAGGGAGCTCTGACAGGTCATCAACTGGCTGGTTGAGCCTCAAATCCCAGCCGGAGGCCTTGATGACGTTTTGGATCAGCCTATGCCCATCTTCCAAGTAAGAAGCACTGCCTGTGGCGGCAAATAGGCCTCTTTGGCCAGTCAAGAGCACCCCCTGGTTATAGGTGAAGACAGCTTCACTGCGTTGATCACACTTGGTGTTGCCCGGTTTGGACCTATCAACGTGATAGCCATCAACATAGAGACCGGCATGGTTGGTCATGTTGACGCCAGTGAGCCATCTGTAGCCTTCAATGGCAGCGGCGAGGTACTTGGGCTCTCGCGTGGCCTCTACACCACTGGCGCGGTTGATCCATGGCGTGGTGTTGTTATCACCAGGGAACCAGAGGTACATTGAGATCGAGGCCGCAATCCAGAGTTCGTTTGTGATGGCGTTTTTGTAGGGCTCCAATCTTGGGTTCCAGTTCATACCGCCGTCGCAGAGTCGTGTATCCCACCCCTTGGATCCAAGGTCCCAGAAGATTCTAGCTCGGTGAGCAAACGAGGGTATCCAATATTGCCCATGCCAGGGCCCATTTGCTAAAGCATCTCCCAGGCCCGGGGTTGCGCTCTCGTTGAGGCCTTCCCGGTGATAGAAAAGCTCTGAATGTATGTCAATAAACTTAATGGCGTCGATCCAACCGAGGACAACCCAAAGAATGTCGTCAAAAGCCTTTGTACTTGTCAGCATGCGCTGCTTGGGGCAAATGCTGAGGGGGCCGTAGACACACCTGATGGCGGATCGCAACGTCGTCCTGGCCAAAATATGAGGCCACTAGTTGAGTGAAGAAGGTATCAATGAGGTTTCTTTTGGCTCCTTTATCACCGCTGCCCCCAATATCGAGGACAGCCAATGCTTGCGAAAGCGAGGTCAACGAGCCCGACAGCATTGTTTCCATGACGGCCGCAGTCCAGTCGATGGCTTCGGGCCATGTTCCCTGATCCGATACGAAGAAGCCATGTTGCATTACAGTTAGAGCTTCAAAGGTGGCCTCGAGTGGCTCGTCTTTGGCCTTGGCCGTATAAGCAGTAGCTTTCCTTTCAACCTGTGGGGTTTCTAGAAAGGTCGTGGGCTGTTTCGGTTCGCAATCGGTCGGAAGCTGGGTTTCGGCATAGAAGATGGGGCAAGGCGTCTTGGGCGCATTCGGAGGAGTCGCAACGAGGGCTATTGCGCACGTAGCAAGCGCAAGCCCCGAGAGGCAAGCCTCGGGTAGTCGGAGGATTAATCGAACCATGATGGAAGAATTGGTATCAAAATACAAGGATAAGACAGCTGGGTTGATGATGCCGAGCAATCAGCTCTAGAAAAGGCCGCTCATGTATAGAAGCGCTCTGCCATGTTCAGAAGGACTTCGCAATCGCCGAGGCGGGAATTCAATGATGATAATATGCACAATGAATAGGCGAACTTGTAGAGAGAGGGCACGCGACGAGGGAAGATGCGAAGGGACGATGCGATGCAAGCAGCAATACGGGAAGCCAGTGGAAAAGCTGGGGAAGAGCAAGACAAACGGCGGCCGGGCGAACTGCGGGAAGGAAGCGAGCGATGGCGCAGGGCTCTTTGGCGATGGACGGCCCAGAGTCGAGGGCTAAGCCAAGCCCGTTTTCGCAGGAAAACCTTGGAGAAAAAAAAGATCCACCTGCACGAGGCAGATGGACCCCTCAAAGTCCCCTCAAGACTCTAGTGGTCGCAGAATGGCGCACCGAGAGGTCACAGAACTGACAGAAGTGGGTGGTGCAAGCGGTGCGTGGTGGTCACCTCCCCTCCTCCCACTATCCACCCGACGTTCACCATCCCTCGGAAAGGTGGCGGCCACTAGAACAAGTTCATGCGGGGCATTTTGGCGGCGCCAAGACCCTGCGCTCTGTCCTGTCAGTCTGTCACTGCCCTCACTGCCCTGGACAATGAGGGGAGAGAATCGGTGCATTTCCTTTGCCGATCAAGTACGGCTACCCGATGAAGAAGACTTGCAGCAATCAATATGGTGTACCTTGCCTCTGTGTCTCTGTCGCAGTGATAGCCATGTGTCCAAAGAACATTCTACCCACTAGATGAATAGAAGGATAGGTATGGCTTCCCTACGAAGCAATACGTACCATGCACAAGACTAGCTGTGCATGAACCGTTCCACGATTCCCAGCCTCTTCGGCGGTGTAAGGAAGCCAAACCGACGCCCACGATGGCACGGCACCGCCCACAGTCGGCGTGATCACCTGCCGATATCTGGCGACCAAGTCGGTGGACCTGGTGACTCGCGTCTTGTGCTCACGGACAGGACCAAGAGCAGTCATATCCCAAGCAGATATAGGCGGTTATAGAGACTCTTCAACATCGAAACAACGTCTCCCTGACTAAAGTAAGTACCTAGGTAAGATACAGATGAAATGTCTCGGGTCATGGGACTTGACGTTGAGGTAGGAATGGAAGACGAGGGCCGTTGAAGAGTGCCGTGAGTGCTTGGGCGAGTCGGGGAATGCATCGCTAGGGTGAAACGGACTGAGTCGGTTTGTTGGAGATGCGTTGAGATGTGCTCGACCGTGCAAGAATCTGTCTCAACCACCTTGCGCCAACCTACTAAATCACATTTGGTGTGAGCGGTAGAAGTCAAGGAAGGGTCTTCCCGTTCCTCATGCTAGTGCCTTATTCAGCAGCACGATTAGTGGAAACTCTAGGCAAGGTACCTACCACGTGCCTTACCATCTTACCTAGGTACTATTACTTATCCATACCTACGGTAATCCAGGTGAAGGGCAGCGACGACTGCTTGCCGCTCGGTGAGTGGAAGCGGAAGTGTCTCTTCCCCTTGGCAAAGTCATTGATGGCTGACGTAATGAATGACATGGACAAAAAATAACCGAGTGTCCTGCCTTAATTAATTGCCTGGCAGTCCCGGTTATATTCAGCACGAGTTCGGTATGATGCTTATTTGTAACTGAAATTATACGTATGCCAAACCCTCGGCGTAAAGACAAAAAAATGTATTAAAACCATCTGTGATTTGGGCTTCACGATTTTCTAACCCCGTCTCGTGCGGACAAAAGAGCGCGTTTCTTTGTTCCGCGCAGGCCAACCAGCACGCGTTTCCATCTGCAGAGGGCTAGAGGCTGGTTACTTGTTAGTGATGATTCGCCGAGCAAGGGCACTGAGCTGGGCCGGGGAGGCAGGGCTGCCCCACTAACATGCACTGACGCCCACGGCCAATCGCTAATTGTTTACGCCTGCAGCTCCGAAAGTAAACAAACCGATCCCTGCACCTCCACGCTTCTTCCTTCTCCATCACTTACTGCGGTTGTGAACTTCATCATACATCACAGCTTCTTCTGTCTTTCGTCTAGCCATTGTGCGCGCTTCTATGCCTTGAGCAGCTTTCTCTTGCTCGGTATTGCTTCTATTCAGTCTTACCATCTAATCGTCCCCACGACATTGGCTATTCGACGCGTCGCCTCCAGCCATTGCGGCGCCATCGTGAATCTACTTTTTCTTTTCGACTCCCGTCCCGGAAACCGCGCCCGACGCGTCCCAGGGCAGTCATGGAGGCCGACTCAGTACACAACCGCTACCGCTCTCGCATTCTGCGGGAAATGAACGCAAACCGCGACAATCCATTCAACTCCCCGCCTTCCTCGACGGGCTCCCACGGCACCGTCAGCCCAACCATGTCCTCCGTCTTCTCAGAACCCGACGGAGAATCCACTCGCAGGCTCAACGAAGACATTGCTCGCATCATCGGTCCTACCGGTGGGAAGATTCAAGTCGACTTGGATGCTGCCCACAGCAAGTGGCCCGAATTCTATGGCAAGCCCAAGGCCAACGTCGAAGCAAAACAGAACCGCCCCGCTCCCAAGCCCACGGGCTCATTGCGTCACAAGGACACCGTTTCCCACAAGGCTATCGTCCAGAAGTATCTGTCCAACATGGACGACGATGACTCGACGGACATGACTTGGCAGGGTTCTAAGCGGACGCGTGCTGAAATGCAGCCCCGCGTCGAGGACAACGAGTCTGACATGTCAGCCAACATGTCCAAGTCACCTTTCCGATTCGATATCAATGCCGATAGCTTCAAGTTCAACCCTCAACAGCAGATGAACCGTAGTCCCTTGGCAAGAGGCCACACTCGATCAGCATCTGGCAACCACAAGTCAGCACGACGATCTTCCTACGCCGCCAACACAGACCGACGAAAGTCAGACTTCCTGGCTCCCCCCACACAAGCCACGCCGAAGCATA
The DNA here is from genome assembly GCF_030913505.1 of Colletotrichum phormii. Taxonomy (NCBI): domain Eukaryota; kingdom Fungi; phylum Ascomycota; class Sordariomycetes; order Glomerellales; family Glomerellaceae; genus Colletotrichum; species Colletotrichum phormii. The sequence continues at coordinate 663,869 of NW_026851453.1, forward strand.
CCCCAGCCGACAACGTTCCTACGAACAAGTCTACCCCAGTCACATTCAACACGATCCGAAGCACGTTCCCTTCACCGGCCACTACCGATAGCCCGGCACAGAATGGCGCCACGTCCCGCTCTTTCTTCATGCCCGATATCTCTCACCTTAACGACTTCATTTCCGGCAACTTGCGCTTCAACGGTGCAGTGAAGAATGGTGTCCCCGTCTTTGTGAAGAACGGGCAAGTGCGGGACCGCATTGATACCTTGCCGCCCAACGATCATGCCGAGGTTGACGGCCTTGCGATTCCCGAAGATGAAGAGAAGATTTTCGTGTCGATGGATATGATCCGGAACGAGATTTGCAACCTTCAGGAGCACGATGATCTGGTTCAGCAGCATGCGGTGGAACTCGAGAATCAGGTGGACCATCTCCAGACCGAATTGAAGCGCATCAAGGGCCGCAAGTCTATCGATAGTGCCCTCGGATCCCGGACAGGCTCAGAGCCCGAGACAGCTGGCGAGGAGCGCTACCAGACACAGAAGCTGAGTAAGTATCTTGATACTCCTCGTTGAAGTACCATCTAACCAGTAACAGAGTTGGAGTCGCAGATGACATCTTTGCAAGCACGCTTGGACCAGGCAAGCACCCGGCTCGGCATTAACGAGGTCGAAAATAACACCTTGTCTTTGGAGCGAGACCGGGCTTTGAAGAAGCTTTCAGACGCCTGTATGCAAATCGGCGATCTCATGGATCAACTCGAGATCAAGGGAAGAGAACTCCACGAGACCCAAGATAAGCTCAACGCCACTCTGGAGTTTACCAACCAGCAAGAGGTGTTCCGTCAGGAGAAGCAAGGCCACGAGGTCCGCTCCGCCGACAACAAGGCTCTTGAGGAAGATAACCATACCCTTCGCAAGGAACAGGAAACTCTGCAGCAAGAAATGGAGTCTCTGCGAACCGACAACAACTCTCTAAGGCGCGAGCAAGACTCTCTCATCAGCGAGAACAGATCTTTGAGGGCCAATGCGCGATCGCTCATGTCTGAGAATGAAGAACTTCGTCAAACCACGACCAACGCCAAGGAGGATCTCGAGGCAGCTCGTGATGAAGTCGAGGCCTTGCAGGTTGAGCTTCACACCATGGATCAAGAGAAGTCCACTCTCAAGGAGGACAACGATAGCCTCGTTCGACACAACGAGAAATACTTCAACGAGAACAAGATACTTCGCCGCGAAAACTCGGGTTTCGAGCGCAGCATTCACGACCTTCACGACGAAAACATGCAGTTGAAGGAGGAGATTGAGTTCCTCAAGCAGCAGCTCGACCACTGCCGCCCTCTCGGGAAGACGGATGACTTTTCCGTGCGTCTGGATAAGGAAGTTGACGACGAGGAGACTGAGGAGAACATGACTTCGGCGTTCTTCATGCCGGACATTACGATTGACAGCACACAGAATTCGAGGGTCCTTGATTTTACTCCAGAACCGAAGAAGATCCGGAGGCAAGCGACACCAGGCAGGAAGGCTGCCAAGATTCAGGACATCACAGAGCAGACAGATCGCAGTGTAAATGAGACCGACAACACTGTCCAGAGTCAACAGAGTTCTGTCGCAGCTGAGGCCCGGTCCAAGAGACGAGACTCCACCCACCGCGCGCAGGACTCGACCAGTCAGCAGAAGGTGTCCTTCTCTCTGCCCGAGCGCCTGGCAGCGAGTTCCAAGTCCAAGAGCACGAAGGAAAAGAGCAGTAAGGCCTCCAACACTGCGAACAAGGGTAGCAAGAGGAGCATCTCTGCCCAATCCACTCCCAAGAGCTCCTTCAAGGGGGCTTCTCTCCCCGATCTCGATCCGTTCCAAGCCGATGACGAGGGCAACATGCAATCACCCGAGCACACCCAGACCCAGACTCACTCCATGGTGATCGACCTGAAGACGAAGAGCAAGAAGGAGTCTCGCACTGTTCACCAAGAAACAACGAACACCACCCGGAACTTGACTAGCCAAAGCCAGAAGTCATCCAAGTCTGCCACAAAGCCTTCGAAGGACAAGTCCATCACCGTCGATTTGATTACCCAGGGCGGGCTGGACCACACCTCGACCACTGACGTCAAGGGCAACTGTCCCGCCCTGACCTCCGATGCTCGCCGTGTCCTGGATAGCTTGGCCGGACACAGCTGTAAGAACTGCATTGTGTGCACTCGGATCAAGGCTCATCGTGGAACGGTCACTGCTGCCGACATTGCAGAGGGAAAGAAGCGAGTGAAGATCTCCAGACCTGTTGCTCCCTCAGACCAGTATAAGACGCTGGGCAGTGCCGCGGAAGACCTCACAATGCGTCCTTCTCAGCCTCCTGGACATGCTTTGGCTAAGGTCATCAAGGGTCTCGAGGATGAGCTAGAGCACATGAAGATGGAGCATGCCAAGATGCAGGCTCGATACGATAATCACAACCCTGCTCTAGCGGAGACGAAGCGCAAGCAGCTCAAGACAAACATTGACGCCAATATGAACGCGCAGGAGGTCAAGAACGGCCAAATATACGCACTTTACGATGTGCTCGAAGGACAGAAACAAGTTGGACAGGATATGACGGATGAAGAGCTCGACGTGACTGTCTTCAGTATCACCGGATTGAGTGTCAGGGACATCACTGACCAACTTACTTGGGAGGGCATTCAGGGTTAGGATCATGGCATGGCTTGATGCTTGTACTGTGAGCGAGGCATTGCCCTGGTATGGCGTTTTGGGGTTCATTTTGCAGATATCAGGTTCTTGGACGGGAGTATGACTCTGGTTCGAGTCACTCAGGAGAAGGAAATTGCAACAAGTTTTGTTTTTGGCTCTGCTTTATCATTCTGGTCCGCATTGTATATATACCAGACCTTCGAGGGAAACAGTTTTGTTGGCGGAGAACAATCGAAAGGAATACCCCATGCCTTGATCACACGCTATCACACGCTGAGTCTACCGTGCATGTAATATCGAGCCGTGTCACTTTTTGGGGGGTTTTGCTGCCTATCTGGTGTTGCTCGGTTTTGGTCGTTGGGCCAGCTTAATCAGCGGTTTTGACGCCAAGAGTAAGCTCGCTGGGAACTGCCCAATTGGGAAGTGATCCGCAGACTAACACGGGCTGTCCACGACATCGTCGGCTTCGTTGTCTACATTGATGATTTGGCTTTAGCTTGACAATCATTCTGCTTATAAACGCGGAAGATTATGTAAGTTCTAGGACCGCAGGCTCTCGTCGATGATCCCGGAGGCTGATCGATGGATCTGCCTCGTCTGGCAACTCAACTCCCTGGTGGCAGGCTGGAGCAAGTATAAGAAGACGGCTTTAGCATTCGTCATGACCAAAATATGTAAAGCATCAACAGTCTTACAGCTTCACAATCGTACAGCTACATCATTGTCTTCCTCTTTCTTTCAACTAACACTGTCTCCCTCCTCAACCACCCACCAACCCCCAAATCCAAAATGCGTGTCGCCGTCGCTGGTTCGGGTGCCGTAACCCGCTACTTCGCAGAAGAACTCCCTGCAATAGGCATCGACCTCGTCATCCTTACCCGCTCCATCAAGCCCGAGATCGAGAACATCCAGGGCGTCCGGCAGTTCGTGACGGACTACTCTGTCGCCTCGATCCTCGAGGGCATCGAAGGCTCTGTCGCCCTGGTGTCCAATATCCTCGACTACTCCCCGGCCTTTATCGACGTCCACGCGCGCCTCATCGAGGCCGCGAGAAGTAGCAAGACATGCAAGCGCTTCATCCCTGCCGAGTACGGCGGTAACCTGGAGGAGTTCCCCGACCAGCCGGGCTTCTACGCCCGTCGGCAGGGGGTTGTCCGGAAGATGCTGGAGGAGCAGACGGGGCTGGAGTGGACGCTGCTTTCGACTGGGTGGTTCATTGACTATGTCGTCCCGCGTCAGGACCGCTACCTCAAAGACGGCGGGGACGCCATTCCCGTCAACGTTACGGGTGAAAGCATGCTGATCCCTGGAACCGGCAACGAGCCCTTGGATATGACTGCCGTCCGGGACGTGGTTCGTGCGGTGGGAAAGCTCCTCTTTGCGCAGAGCTGGGAGCGGTCCACGTATGTTTCGGGAGGCAAGGCGACCTGGAACGATGTGGTGCCGTTGATGAAGGAGAAGTATCCGCAGATGAGTGTGAAGTATCGCAGCCTGGCTGAGTACATTGAGGATATCGTTGCCAACCCGGATCCGAATGGCGAGGAGCGGATTATTGCGGAGTACGGCATCTTCTCGGCCAGTCATGCTGGGGACCTGCCTGTTGATAAGGTTGCCGCTCATCGCGAGAAGTATTTTTCTGGTATCAAGTTCAGGGGGCCAAGCGAGTTGCTGGCTGAGGTCGAGAAGGATCCTGAGGTTGTTGTTTAGGGGTTTACCTATCAAGTGTTTCTCAGAGACAAATGAAAGATGTAGATGGCCTCAATAGAGAATCGCCTCAATACAGTATCACGTCAAGCTCTGGCATCTGTGAAAGAACTCGCGTCCAAGGCTCTGGTGCCAAACCGGGGACGGCCAAGTCGCGGCGTTTCCAGATCTCCTCGACCGCGAGTGACAACGTATCCCAGGTGGCGATCCCGAGCGGCTTTCGTCTAAAGAATAGAGATCTCATCCTATCTCGCAAATCCGGTGTGCGGGCCTCGAAAGCCACTGCAGCGTAAATCCACGCTTTGGGGCTGCTGTTTTTCTGCAGAGACTCGAGATGCTCCATGTGGTCGAGACACCTGGCAACCAGATCTTGGATGCCCTCTTCTGGGCCTCGCCTCCCAGAGTTACCCTTGAAATAAAGCAGGCATGCATAGTAAAATAGTGACCGGTGGTGGTGTACCATAGCCGAGTCCGCATTGCCGGTGTCGTAGTCCACGGATGGCTCGGGTGTAGACAGGGCGAATTCGAGTTCCAGCTGGTCGAGGTCCTCCTCTGCAAGAGTGGTCGTCTGCAAAAGCTTCGCGTTGAAGGAAGAGACCACTTCGAGGGTTCGAACCGGCATGATCTGGCTCTTTGATAGCTCTACATCTGGTAGATATGTCTTCAGCGGGACGGGAGCGTCAAGTCGTCCAAGGTACTGGGCAAGGACTGTGGCAAAGGTGGAGGAGAAGGACTCATACGTTAACGCAGCGGTATTTGACTGTCTCCACGTCTCCATACTCGTATCATCGAGGAGGTCGCGGGTCACCTTAATGACCTCGCGCCAGGCGCCCGCGGTCCCGGTGATGAAGTGAGTGAGGATCCATAGGCAGAGGGTGGCCAAGCTCGCCATTCGCTCGTCGTGGTCTCTGCGGTTCATGTTTTGTATGAGGTGGTGGAAGCTCAGCTGTTTGTGACGGAGCATCAGATCATTGTAGCCGCTGTGTGAGTGGGTGCCTCTGAGGTTCGCCTGGTGGGCTGCGGAGATGGCGCAGACGGCGTGGAAGAGGGCGACGGTCGAGGTCGATCTCGTGTTGGCGAGGCGGCTTCCCTCGAGGGCCATGGGCGATACGACGGTTAGGAATGGATTTGCTGGACTGCGGATCGGTATCAGCTTGTGGGCGAGGTTCGTCGCCCAGTGGCTGATGAGTTCTCGTTCTCTAGCATGAGTTGATAATGCTTCCAATGGCCTTGTCGGGCTGCCCATGAGCATTGTGCCCCATTGATTGGAAGCGCCGAATGACTCACACTGAATAGCATATCTTTCCTGAGGAATTCCCGTTACTAGTCCGTATGATCGAACATCTCGAGACAGTTGTTCCATCGCCACAGGGCTTCCGCCAGCTTGCCCCAAGTAATCTGCCCCAAGGCGCGACTCGCAAGACCGGAAAGCCGGAAACGGGCCGGTCTGTTGAACATCGACAGCTGGAGATGTCTCTTGACTCGGAAATTGTGTTAAGTTCTGGGACGAAGGGCTGGCCTTCGTCCGCGACCGGCGCCGGCCACCACTCTTTGGTGTTCCTTGTCCCGTGGGCGAGAGCCACGTCAGTCGCGTACCGTATCCCTGACATGCGAACTTGCCAGCAACGCAGCGTCGGCACGCCGGTCGCTGTTCGTCACATTTGACGTGACGTTCGCGACATGTCCAGCAGCCCGTGAAAGTCTTCTGTCGCCTACTGCTGGCGGTCTTCTGCCGCGGTTTGTCTGGGGGTTTGTCAGTCGCTGGATGTGGGGTTAGCTCGGATAGCATGGCATCGTTGGAGGCGGCCCTTGGCAACTCCGAGACCTTGGGGTCCATTGTGATATTTTCTCATTCCCGGGGGAAAGATGAATGTCACAGATGGCATGAGATTGAGAGATGTAACTTGTCGTTGAACGTCTTCAGAGGATGCATGCTCATTAGTCCCATTACACATGTTGATTAGTCAGTCAAATCTGGGCAGCGAGCTCCGTCTTGGCGTTATGATGCAGTGTCAAACATCGCCCACTGGTCACAAGCGATAGCAAGCCTGAACTTCCATCAACGGCGGTCATATCACCGATGAAGCCACCAAGCTCAGAATCTTCAATCGGGGAATTAAACCGTGTAACAAAAGTTGTTCGCGCTAGTGACCTTTATGCGATAATGATTATTGGCATTCTACGGTCGTACTCAGTAATCCAGCACCTGAACAACGGTTCATTCTACCTTACGGATACTGACGCCTCATTCCAAGGCCCTTTCAAGAGCCAATCGAATCGACAGGGGCTCCCACAAGAATCTGGAAAGAAGACAGCCAACAAGTCAACAGGAAGAAGGTTATGATGTCACGCGCCAGACGACCGTGCAATCGCCATTGAGAGCTATAGAGTGCTGAAGACTCAAAGAGTCATCTCATCATCTGCGCGGGTGGCGGGCACAAATTCCACGAGTGACAATTGCAACTAGAGCGTCTTGCCGCTCGATTTCGCCCAACTCGCCGAGAAAAAAGTGGCTTATGCAGGCTCTCGGTGAGCCTAGACGCCCTGGCTCAGCTCACATGATGGGTAGACGCGACCCATTCGCGTCTGTATATAAGGCTGCAAGGCGCCAGAGGAAACAAGCTCCGCCGTCTCGCCTCACTCTCTTGATGTCCTTGGTAAGGGGTCTCAAGTGCTGGTTTTCGTCATCCCATGCCATAAATTCAGAGTTCTTTTTCCCTCAACTTCGCTTCTCTTTGATCAAACACGATTCCATGAGAGCCTATCGAGGCTGTGGCGACCTCATAAACCTTCGAAAAAGAATTGATCAGTCATCTACAATCAGTTACTAAACGCAGTTCACGTTTGGCACGATGACAGATGTATCGAATGTTGGACGGGCGAGGACGAAGAACGAAAGCTGTGGACTATCCGACAGAAGCCTACCCGCGACCTACCGTCATGATCAATACACAGTAGGATGGATCTGCGCGCTGGCAAAGGAGCAGACCGCAGCAATAGCAATGTTGGACAAAGAACATCCCAACCTTCCCCAGGCAAATAACGACTACAATACTTACACTCTCGGCTCATTATGGGGCCACAACATCGTCATTGCCTGTCTACCAAAAGGCATGTACGGTGTCGTGCCTGCGGCGACTGTGGCCACTCGAATGCTCGCGACTTTCCCGGCTATCAAGTTTGGACTTATGGTAGGCATCGGGGGAGGTATACCTCCCAAAGTCAGACTTGGCGATATCGTCGTGGGCAGTCCGACAGACAAGTTTCCCGGGGTTGTACAGTGGGACCTTGGTAAAGATGAAGAAGGGGGCACCTTCAAGAGGAAAGGTGCTTTGAATAACCCTCCAATGCTTCTAAGCACGGCCTTGCAGAAGCTCGACAGCCGACATGAACTTCGGGGCTCCAAAGTTGCCGAGTATTTGGAAGAGATGGTCAAGAGGTACCCAAACCTCAAGGAACAACACGGCAAATCCGACAAACTTGAAGACCGACTATTTAAAACAGAATATCCCCACGCTAAGGGCGTCAGAAGAACAGCTGAAGGCAAAGCCAATGGCGATGGAAAAGGTGATAGCGGAACCAGTTTGAAAGCTGAAAAGGTGGGAGAGAAGGAGAATGAGGAAGGCTGTGCCAATTGTGACCGGGACATGCTCAGGATCAGGGAACCTAGGGGGGTGCAAGTCCATTACGGGCTTATCGCGTCGGGCAATCGTGTTATCAAGGATGCGATCAAACGGGATCAACTCAAAGAGGACCTTGGGGCTGATGTCCTCTGTGTTGGGATGGAGGCGGCTGGCCTCGTCAACAACTTTCCCTGTCTCGTGATTCGGGGCATTTGCGATTATGCGGATTCTCACAAGAACGACATATGGCAGAAGTATGCCGCTGCTTCTACCGCTGCATTTGCAAAGGAACTATTGGAGTATGTAACGCCTGAGAATGTCAGCCAAGCGCCCACGGCTTTAGAACAGTTGCCAGGTGTCCGAAGGGAGCTCCAGAAGAGTTAGTCTGAGTCGTGCGCCTCCTGTACCTTTTTTCTGAATTCAAGCTGATTCATATCAGTCCGCCAAATGACATCTGCCATAAATGAGAAGGTTATTCAGTCAGAGAGGCGTGCCAAGGACCAGAAATTGCTTGACTGGATCAGTCGTGCCCAGTACGGATTCCAACAAAGCGATGCTCTTCGCAGAAGACAGGAAGGCACGGTTGAGTGGTTTCTCAAGTCGGAAGAGTATCAAGGCTGGCTCAGCTCAATGGGTACAACCTTGTTCTGTCCAGGGATTCCCGGGGCCGGGAAAACCGTTCTCACTTCTGTCGTGATTGATCATCTCTTCACTAAGTTCACTGCCGACGACGGAGTCGGAATCGCATTTCTCTATTGCAAATCCAGGACGCGAAACAGCCAGACGTTTGAGACCTTGCTCTCCAGTCTCTTGAAGCAACTGCTCACTAGGGTACCACCGCGCCGATGGCCAAAAAGTCTGAGAGACTTACATCAAAAGTACGCCATCCAGGGTCTCGATGCTAGACCATTGCCCGATGAGCTACGCCAAGAGTTGAAGAGAATCTCCAGAGCTTTCAAGAGGGTCTTTATAATTGTTGAGGCACTTGATGAGTGCCAGCCGAGAAGCTGCCAGTCGCGCCTCCTACAAATCCTATCCAGCTTGGAGACAAAGACCATGGTCAGGATTAACATATTGGTAACCTCAAGGCCTCTCCCCTGAATCGAGAAAGATCTCTTCAATCACATTCGCGTGGATATTGAAGCCCACGAAGAAGACATTCGTCGCTACACACGAAATAACCTCACTGAAATACAGGATCTTGTTGACAACGCACCTGGTCTCGAAAGTCAAATCACGGATCGAGTCGCAATTTCTGCAAGTGGAATGTGAGCTGCTGCTATGGTGTAGTTATCCACCTTGTATCGATTCCTCACTAATCTCTAACAGGTTTCTACTTGCTAAGCTTTATGTAGGTTATCTTCAAGGCGCAACTTCTGAACGCAAGATACTTTCTGCGCTGGAAAAGTTTCGACAGGATCGATCTCTCGCAGAGAATCATTTATATGACAAGGCATATGATGCCACAATGACAAAAATCGAAAACCAGAAGAAACTTCACAAAGATTTGGCTAAAAAGGTCGTTTCTTGGATCACGCACACAAACAGACCACTCGAAGCCGTCGAGCTCCAGCAGGCTCTAGCGGTGGACCTCGAAGATTCGAAACTCGACCTCAAAAACGTCCCAGACGTAGATATGATGCTTTCCGTATGTGCTGGGCTAGTCGTCACTGGGAAGAATGAAAGAATCATCACTCTTGTTCACTACACAGCTTATGAATATTTTCAGAGGAGGCAAGAACAATACTTCCGTGGGGGCCATGAATATATGACTAGCACCTGTATCAAATACCTTACTTTTGCAACACAAGCGAGGCTGACCCTCTCTCAACTACACTGGCAATACCCCTTTTTCCTGCATGCAGTCTATGCGTGGGGATTTCACGCAGCACAGGCGACACCACTTCGATCCGACGTTATCAGCTTCTTTGAAGATGACCACACCCTTCAGAGGTTGTGTCTTATGGTCCCTGGTGACTATCCATCGACAGGCATAGAGTTGGCAGCATTATACGGGATCTCGGATGCGATTAGGCACTTTCATAGCCGCGCGCATGCAATCGACTCACCACAATCCCAAGGGCGGACCCCTTTATATTATGCATCAGCCGGAGGTCATCATGGGACGGTCGAATGTTTACTGGAGCTAGGCGCAAACCCGTCGAGGCCATCAGAAGTGACACCACTACATGCTGCTGCCCGAGGCGGGTACCCGGTGACTGTTGCAAAGTTGCTGGAACACGGTGCTGGCACTCTCCTCGAGCATGGGGCGTATATTGAGGGGCACGGTCGATTTGGGACAGACGAGACTCCTCTGGTTACAGCCGCCAAGCTTGGTCACTTTGATACTGTCAAGACTCTTCTTCTCGGCGGGGCCTATGTTGATGCCCGAAGTGACTTTCATCACCATCGAACACCCCTGGCTTTTGCGGTAGCCCAAGGCCGACTGGATCTCGTCAGTCTCTTACTAAAGCACGGCGCGTCTATCAACGTGTTAGACGAGGAGGCATTGACACCGCTGGCAATCGCAGCAAGAGAAAACCAAGCATCGATTGTCAAGCTTCTGGTCGAAGAAAGGCCTGAGACGAGACTTGATACGATAGACGCCAAAGGGCATTCGCCATTATCTTTTGCCGCGATGCGTGGCGATCTCGGTATCCTGCAGCTGCTAAGCGACAAAGGCGCACTCATCGACTTTCCGACCCAGGGGCATCTCACTCCCCTCAGTGTGGCATGCCGTCATGGTCAGTATGCGGTGGCCGACTTCTTGATCCAAAGGAAAGCTTCGGTCCATGCTCGAGACACCAAGGGTCGGACCCCACTTTCCTGGGCTTGCGAAGCAGAAGTGGCAAGCACTGGGTTGATCGAACTGCTGTTGGCCAATGATGCGGAAGTCGAAATCCAAGATCACAATGGCCGCACCCCTCTTTCATATGCCTGTTCTACCTCTAAAGGCCTCGGCATGGCAGAAGTTCTCATTCGCAAGGGCGCACGTCTTGATACGACTGACGGGTCGGGTCGAAGTCCTCTCTCTCGGGTATGTAGTTCGGGGATTGCGAGCATCGAGCTGATCAAGTTACTACTGGATAGTGGCGCCGAGGTAGAATCTCCGGACAAAAGCAAACGCACCCCGCTCTTCCACGCCGCCTCTACATTTAGCCAGCCCGACATTGTAGAGCTACTGGTCAGCAAAGGAGCGTCTATGGAAGTTCAAGACCGGTTCGGCCAGACTGCGGTGGGGATTGCCACTCAGCATGGGCATCACGATGTTGCTAGGCTGCTAAAACGAATAACCGATGAGTCCCAGACGGAGGGTTGGCTGGAGGTTCGGAGACTTGGTTCCCCAGGGGAAGGTGGGTGGGTGTAGGGTAGAGCAGGCGCATGATCTCCAAATTGATTTCAAAGTCTTCATTGGGCCATTTTGATGCTCTATCCTTAACAGCCTCTATTAACACGGATCTTCGGTCTCTAGAGTATCAGTTCAAATAATATGAGCAAGTTAGAGAGGGAAATACGAGATGAGAGAGGACAGTCATGAACAATGCCGACAGGACTGCTTTTATCAATCACAGATGGACAATCTGACAGCTGACCGTCTGCCTGTTGCTGTGAGGCGTTGCTCATTTCTCTGAGACTCTGAGTCTTGGACATCATAACCCAACCACGTGCCAACCCAGCGACTGCCCGTCTTGTTCCAAACCGTTCACAGTGTCACGTGAGAAGTCGGCTCTCAAGACTTAGGAACGTACCGCTTCCCAATTTTCTGGCCAATGGAAAAATCATATCCCTTTCTCGATTATCATTGGCTGCCTCGGGCCAGGACCCACCGAGTGATTGAGGCCAACGTGGCCCCACTCTGCAGCCCTCCCGACACCTATATAATCCCACCCAATCTCTCGCCTTTGTTCTGTTTCCTCTTTTTCTTCTTCATACTTACCTTCATGGGCGGTCTGGGGATCAAGAAATCCGGACCGCAGAGAGGGATGCCTGCATTGCACATCGCGGAGTAGACCTTTCTCGATTGTCCTTCGGGGCCATCGCTGTGGCAATTTTTGATTTTCAACCACACTTTTCATTGTATCCATCGCCTTGCGCGGTGGTATGAAGAAGAGGTCCCCCTCGAGGCATTTAAGTTATTAGCGTGAATGTTGTCCATCCATGGTTCCGGTAGCGCTGCGACGTCACACCCACGCCCGTACGCTGTTAAAGGCAAGCGATCCATGCCCACCCCAACATGCGTGCGAAAAACTCATTCCGACATCCCTTGTCCTCGCCCATGACACCAAATGCATGGATCTGTGAATAGCAGGCAGGGGTGCAAGTTCTCCGGGTGCTCAGCGCAAACATGCTTTGAGCGAGCTCAGCCCGCGTGATCCCAGGAAAGGGCTCACTTCCCACCGAGGCCTTCCTCATATGCAAGACATGCCAAAATGTAGCTCGCTGGAAAGGGAAGGCCGTATCTGTGCCTGCCTACCTCCCGTCCCAGGAGAGTGGACGGGTCCTTCTCCTTGTAGCCTTCAACATGTGGAAGTTGCCACGGCTGTTTCTAATGTAGTACGGAATACCTGCTCCTCTATTAAATCGAGAGCAGACCGTTGGGCTGTCAGGAACGGCTTTCCCATGACGACACATTTTCGTCTCAGTGTTCCCCTACAATACCGGACTTCATTAAGTCGAGGCGCCATTGGCGATGTCCCTAGCCAAGCCCTCCGTCTACGCTCTTCGAACCGAAGTAATCCTCACTTCTGAGAGGGGGAAATAAACGTGAGTTTATCGCACTTTCCCTCGCGAGGCAATCCCAATCAGTAGACAGCCTAGGATTTGCTGACAATTGGGTTGGAAGGAGAGAACGTAATGCCAATGATGGACTTATCTTTGCTCGTCATGATGTCTAAGGCCAACCTTCCGCCGAGGCCCGATTACAGAAGGCATGCCATGCACATCAGCCTCCTGCCGGGTCATCATTTGGCCTATGTGAAGCCTCCGTAATATGACGACACCCTCATATTCAGCAAGCATTGTGCTCTTTTGCACACTGAACGACTGCGATTCTACATCCTTCCTTAGCATCACCTGTGTATGACCCATTCAAATCGCAGCACTGGATCGAATCAAGCTCGAATGGCCACAATTATTCCTAACTTTTGAGTCCTGCCTGGCACCCAGCAAGTCGCAATAGATATGCAGACATCACCCCTTTTCAAGCAAGAAAGCCTTCTACAGCTGCAAGTTCGCGTTCGAGTGCGAACCACCTCCTGTCGAATAGACAAACATGTCAGCAGGCGCTTCAGCTGGCTGACCTCAGCCGGCCACTTGCGCAAGGCGGCCAGGAAGGGAGGCCATCCCCGGCAGTGCTCATTGGACGGCGTACGTTCCCGAGGAGTCAGCATCGGGTAGTACACACTTATCACTCCGAATCCTACCTTCTTCATCAAGACATTCGATGACAGGTTTGGGGCTTCGCCGTTCTTGGGGGCTGGTTCGAGGATACATTTCAAAAGGCAAGCTGAATGGCAGCGCGTCTGAATGCTTTCTTATTCGCGGCAGATGCTGACGATTGAGACAAATTCCATTCGTCGTCTGCCTGGTGGCGGGATGACATGCTGCTACACGAGGCTCGAGATGCCGGTCTAATGCAGAAACTGCCTTGAACAGCCTCGATATTCTTCCTGGCCGGCATGTGACTGCTGCTCGAGGCTTGCAGGTGTTGAAGTGAAATGGCTGTATAAGAGTGGCATGGTACTCGTCTGGTGAAGACTCTGTCATGTCTGGAAATCAATGATATCTCAGCAAACAGCAAACATGAAGCCTGCAACTAAAAGCCAGGTTCGCCAATCGGTCGAAGACCTTTTCAAGTTCCTCTTCATCCAATTTTGGAAGGTTGTCAACATCTTCATTGCATGGCACAAATTGCCAGCCTTCATTGGCGCCTTCAACCTTCTGGCGTTGCGATTCGAGCTGCGCCAGGAGAATCTATACGACACATACCCCTCTCCTGAAGACCAAGGTACACCGGCGCAATGTCCCATGTCCGACACCAAGTTCATGGCCGTCAGGAACTCAGATGGCCTCTATAACGACCTCCAGGCGCCCAAGATGGGCTGTGCCGGGATGCGTTTCGGCCGCAACATCCCCAGAGAGCACGCCAAGATGCCCACCCACGAAGAGCTGTTCACGCCAAACCCGAGACTCATCTCTGAGAAGATCCTCGCGAGACCGGAAGGTGGCTTCAAGCCCGCCACGATCGTCAACCTGCTCGCCGCTGCTTGGATCCAGTTCCAGGTCCACGACTGGGCGCAGCATGCCTCGAGCGAGGAGACTTGGGACGTTCCCATGCCCAAGGGAGACACATGGCCAGACAAGAAGATGAAGATCTTCAAAACCAAGGTCGACAGTACCCTCTCCAAGCTGGATGATGAGTCGCCGGGCTACAAGAACGAAAACACGCACTGGTGGGACGGCTCGCAGATCTATGGTTCAACTGAAGCCGAGACCGTGGAGCTTCGATCCAACTGTCATGATGGACAGCTTGCGGTCGACCGTGTGAATGGCGAGCAGTTCCTTCCTCGCGAGAACGGTATTCCCAAAACCGGCTTCCATCATAATTGGTGGGTTGGTCTTGAGATGCTGCATACCCTTTTTGCTTTGGAGCACAACGCTATCGCTGGCCATCTTAAGCTGTCGAACCCGTCGTGGACGAGTGATGAGATCTTTGACACGGCAAGGTTGATCAACTGTGCACTCATGGCCAAGATTCACACCGTCGAGTGGACGCCTGCTATCTTGAAGCACCCGACATTGAAGATCGGCATGGAGGCGAACTGGTGGGGGTTGGTTGGAGAGAAGGCAAGCCCCCTATTGGTACCTTTGCGATGGAATTACTGACAAGGCCGAACAGCTGTGGCACGTCTTCGGCCGTATCTCTGACAACAAGTCCGAGGTCATCTCAGGCATCCCGGGCTCAGGAACCGACCAAGACGGCGCCCCATACTCCCTGACCGAGGAATTCGTTTCCGTATACCGTCTGCACCCGCTCGTCCCCGACGACATTGCCTTCTTCAAAGTCAAGAGCGGACAACACGCTGACACCCTCCCAATGAAGGAGGTCGCTTTCGAAAGAGCCCGCACGCCATTAGACGACAAGACCACGAACAGCAACGGCCTAGGCTTGAACTTTGCCGACGTCTTCTACTCCTTTGGCGTCAACTACCCCGGCGCCATCCGCGCGAAGAACATGCCCAACTTTCTCCGTGATCTGCACCTTCCCGCCGACAAAGAATTTCCTCAGGGCAGACACCTCGATATGGGAACCGTCGATATCCTCCGTGACCGTGAGCGCGGCGTACCGAGGTACAACGCCTTCCGGCGTCTGTTCCACATGCCGCCCGTCCGTAGCTTCAAGGACCTGACGGGTCCCGGTGCGGAGGCCGCAAAGTTGGCGGCGGATCTAGAGGAGGTATACAATGGCGATATCGAGGCCGTTGATCTCCTAGCTGGCACGCTCAGTGAGCCACTGCCTGAAGGTTTCGGCTTCAGCGACACGGCTTTCCGCGTCTTCATCCTGATGGCGAGCCGCCGCATCAAGTCTGATCGGTTCCTCGCCGGTGATGGATGGTGCCCCGAGGTGTACACGCAGGAGGGTATGGACTGGGTGCAGAAGAACACCATGAAGGATGTGCTGTGTAGACATTTCCCGGAGCTTGCTGCGCCGTTGCGCAATGTTGAGAACGTGAGTCCTGCTGATTCTGCCTCTTGCTCACTTACAAAAATGCTAACCAAGTCTTCAGGCGTTTGCACCTTGGGAGAAGGTCGGCAGGACAGCCGAGTACAAGGGGAAGGAGACTAATGCTTGAGCAATGATTGCTCATTCAAAGCCTGCTACGTTTGCTTGCTTTCGGTGTTCGGTCCATTTTTGACTGTAGGATTGGCTTGGAGATATGAAATTGGCAAGGTAAAATGGTGGCAGAAGACAAGATTGTCAAGTTTATGCCCCAGTATTGAGAATTTGTTGGGCTGGTAGCCTCGGTCGAATCAAGTATCAAACAAAATACTTCTGAGATTCTTCAAGGTGCCCACCTCGATGTGACATATATGAACATCGAGTGCATGGTTTAGTTGGATGGGCTGTCCCAAGGACGACTGATCACAGCTGACTACAAACCAACGAAACGGAATGTCATTGAGACTAACTCACCGGCAAACCAGGTCTATCCATAAACAGCTAAAATATGGCTAGCGACGTTCAAAGCTCCCGCTCGTCACCGAACGAAGCACTGCCTCGACGTCTGGTTCAGGTTCAGCCCTACCGGACGGTGAGCCGGGCCTCATGAGGCTTTTCTAGCATCTAAATCCCTCGGGTCGACTCGTCCCCATAACCATCTTGTCTCACAGCTAAGCCTCGTACTTTCTCGTAACCAACTGCACCCCGTCCTAGGTCCGTACGAGCAAAACCCCACCAAAAGGATCAGAAGCGCCGCATGGCAAACGAGGGGGGGGGTGAACGCGAACCTGCTGCCTGCAGCCTACGCAACTCTGCTCAGGGGTACGCAATGCCGCCGCGTCCTTAAAGTGCTTGGGAGATTAAACCACATGTGCGAACTATTAGAGGTCCAATTTTGCTGGTCGATTCGGGGAACACCAAACCTCGGGGAACGGACACAGAAAAAGGTGAATTATTTTCTGCCATCTCGAGTCGAGCTGGGATGATGGTTGTTTCAAGTATTACCGTTTCACCAAGATAGCTGATAGGCACATCCACACACAAACCTCTTACTTGCAACCGCCCGGGGATCACGGTTCGGAGGAGGATTCTACACGAAAGAAGACCTCGTGCAATTAAAGAATGGAAAGCAAGGCAAGACGGGCCAATTACCTACCTATCCGTATCCACGCCGATCAGCATTGGCCCATGAATCCAGTTTTTTCTTTTCTTCATCTGACCAACTTGGCGCTCTAGTTTGCTACCCTTTTCGAAGCAACCTCGCCGTGTCACTTCCATGTAACCCATCTGTGATTCTTTCCTGCTACCGTTACTTGTAGAACTCGAGTCGGGTATCCGCTTCTTCACGCGACCCCTCCACCCCTTGAGCCAACTTCGCCAAGACGAAACTTGGCCCCCCCTCTCTTTTAATCTGGCGGGTGCGCAGTTGTCCTGCAACGCGAGCATGTGGTTGTCACTGGTGTGGTGCAGCGTGTTTGTGTACTGTATTGTGTACGGATAGCGGTAGCGTCCGCGTATTCTGGGCCGACCGGTTTTTTTTCTGTCCCTGGTTTACACGGTAAGATTGTATGGATGGGGTGATCCTTGGCGGGGATGCTGCACAGCCCTCCTCCTCTCTCTGGCTTTCCTGGGCACCAAGGAGATGAGAGAAATGGCCCATGGGCAATGAGATGTTGTTTGAGATATAATTGAGGAGGAGACACATCTCGTCCCTTCTCTCGTTTCGAATCGGAGTAATCTTCTTCACAGCAATTTTCGTGTCGTTTTTTTTTTCTCGTCGATTTAGTTCCCAGTCGCTCTCTCCATCCCAGGGACAATTGTTTTTTCCAACGTCACGCAAACTTTCAATAAGCCACAACCAGTTGTAACGACCAGACAAATCACTCAAGATGACGGCCGATCAACCACAAAGACAAACCATGGATCCCAACATGGTGCAACCCAAAGAGGAGGACACCCAGAAAGAGGGCTGGTCTTGCGTAAGTTTTTGAACCTCTATCGACCTGAAGGTGATCGTCTACATTTCGCTAACGAGTGTTCTTGTTCCTGAGTACAGGCTCAGTGCTGTTCGAGCTGCATGGACTGCCTCATGATGTGCATGCGTTTCTAAGCCTTCGCCATGCCTTCATAATCTTCCTCAATTCTTGACTTCCTTCTTTCAAGACCAGATGGTCAATTTTTCTAGTCATTCCACACCCACAATGACGCATTCACCATGATGCCTTTTTTATCAACTGTTGCCCTTTGATGGCCTTGATGCGCTTAGGGGGGGCCTGGTGGACGACGGGAACTTGGGTCAGGCGTTGCAGGAGTTTTTGGTTCACAGAAACCACAGGTGTCATTTCAGCGAGACATTTCTTCTACCTTTACCCCCTTTTCACACCGCACAAACACTCTTCAATTCTTCGATATCCTCGCGTAAACACCATCACGTTTACTATTGCAATGAAAACCACCAAAACTTTCTGCTGAATGTCCAAGTACCTCTCCCAGTGGTGTGAAAATCTGTCAATCAACAACATCACCAATCCACTGTCCCATCGCGGTGCTCAGGGGACAATGAGATTCGCAGCCACGCAAGGATCGTCAGGGAGCCCGTGCACAAGCTCCCGCACTTCGCTACGTACCTCCACTCAGAAATCTCCATTCTAACGTCCCCTCCACTTTTCTTTGCACCTTTCCATGTCCCGCGCGCATCTTTGGGAGCAGCAAGTCGGTCTGTCATTGTCCCTCTCACGATTCCAGCCTCGCCAAAAAAGCTCACCACCTCCAAAAACCCAACGTAAGCACTCAGCAAAGACATCAACGCCAGACCCAAGGGGACTAACGAATGATACTCTAGCTTCCTCCCCCCATCCCTTACACCCACCAACCAACATCCCAAGCCAAACATACCCTCCCACAATGGCCGACGTAGAGATGGAAATCGACAATCCCCCGTCCCCCTCCGCCGCCGAGGGAGGAGCCGGCGGCGGCGCCGCCCCGGCGCGCAATGAATCCGAGATGCAGACCCACGGCCGCGCGACCGCCGTCCGCTCCATCGAGGGCTGGATCATCATGGTCACAAACGTCCACGAGGAGGCCGACGAGGAGTCCATCCAGGACATGTTTGGCGAGTACGGCGAGATCAAGAACCTGCACCTCAACCTCGACCGGAGAAGCGGTTACGTCAAGGTGCGCCCTCCTCTCTACTTTAGCGTTCCAACTTTTCTCTAGACTACGCTTCTACAACAATGGAGATGATCCTTTGGAGGAAATATGGAAAGCTGACATTAAGAACAGGGCTACGCCCTCATCGAATACGCAACCCTCACCGAAGCCCGCGCCGCAATCGACGGAGCCCACGAGGCAAAACTCCTCGAACAGACCGTCTACGTCGACTTCGCCTTTGTCCGCCCCCCGCCCGGCGGCAAGGGCGGCAACAACAACCAGAACAACAACATCCGCGGCGGCGCGAGAGCGCAGAACCGCGGGCGCGGACGCAGTCGCAGCCGTAGCGTCGAGAGAGAAGTCGTTGTTGCCAAGGACGGCGATGACATTGAATGAAAGGCAGACGGCGAAGAAATGATTGAGAGCAACCGATACTAGCGGGGAAAGATTCCAAGGGGGGGCGGTGGGCTATTTACCATCGATGGGTATCACCCCCCCCCCCCCCCCCCCCCCCTTTTTTGCCAAACCCCCTCAGGGCGTTGGAAAAAGAACATCAGAGGGTTAAAAGAAAAGGAAGGCCTTGATAGGGTATGGGCCTTTGCCGATGTGTCGCGACCAAGCTCAAGACAAGCTGGTTCGCGGGAAAGCACGTCGGCATGCGCGTTTCAGTCTGAAAAGGTTGGTTTATTACCACTCTTCTTATCTCTCCTCCTCGCCCAATACTGACTGGTTTATAAAGGCTGCAACTTAAAAAATCAAAATTTGACATGACCATAACTTTTTTTGCGCTTTGAGACAATAAGTGACCTAGAGCACTTGACGATGCTAATCCTGAGTCGTCTCAAGTCGCTGGCAAGGGGCAAGTTCACTCAAAGCTTAAGCCGACTGTGTAAAATGGATGAGCCTACTTCGAAGCAAGTGTTGGATATCGTTTCGAGTAGCCAGCTCTAGTCTTCTTTTTCTCGAGGATCAACCATAAGCTTCGGTTGACCGAAAGGATTGGATATCAATATCACTGAAAAAAGCCTAGAAACTCCCTGAAATGCATGCTGCTTGTCACGCCGAACGTCACGTCTTGGTATCGAAGCGGCAGTGGTTGGGCAAGTGTCACCTCCTGCACGTGGCAAATGAGGCAGGTGAGGCAGGCAGGTTATTGGGAGCAAATGACCATCTTCTCACCAGCTAACAGCCATGACGCAGGGACTTCTGCCCAGATATGGAAGCTTAAGATGGCAATACCCCTAATCCTGAAGTGCAGCGCTACCGCGTTGGCTGTAGCTTTTGCTTTCGAACACGGAGTCATCTCCGCCCCCCCCTTCACATCTTTTATTGCTTTACATTTTCGTCCTCGATCTTCATCGGGCTGTAATAAATCGATGCTGATCAAGAGCTGAGCACATCCGAGTCTCGCAATCACTTCATCTCAACCAGGCAGGCTTAGGAGTCATAATCGTCATTACTAACGTAAAAAGGCCACCCGGCCCTAGAGGTATCGAAAAAAAAGCGGATCCTCCAACCCAAGGAAGGGAGAACCAGCAATCCAAAACTTTTGTATCCTCGTTTGCAATCCTGCTCCGTCGCAATGCCCATATGTCATGCTTCGAACCAATAATGTACCAAAAGAAAAAAAGAAAAAAAGAAAACCTTCACCCTCATTCTCATTAACCCTCGTTTCCGTCGTCGCGCGTTTCCCTTCACCGACCCTGCCTCACACTCTGCATCTCATGCCTAGCCGGCGAGTCGAATCTCCCCGATGACCCGTGTGTGCGGGCCGAATCATACCCTCCAGGCGATTCGTACCTCGCGTTCTTAGGCGGCGCATCGTAGACAGGCTCCCGTCCGGCGGAAGGTGCTACTGATGGCTGCCTGACGGACCCTTGCTTAAGTGAGCCCTGCTTGACGGAGCCTTGTTCGACAGATCCCTCAAACTGCTCTTCTGACGCCGGCCCCTGAGGCTGCACGGCGCCAGCATCCTTCTTCTTCATGCTGAACATTCTCTTGAAGCCAGAAGGGGGAGCCGGCTGCACTGTAGCCGCCTCCTTGGCGTCGTCCCAGATGAGGCGCGGCACAAGCAGTCGGTAAGGCACCGTAATGCCAGTGGGATCTTTCTGGTTCACCTCCACATTGAGGCAAATATCCAAGCCACCCTCAAGGTCGACTTCATATGTGTCCGCCTTCTTCTTCTGCTTAATCGACAGCCCGGTTGGGGTACGGTGGAACGCCTTTGGTCGTGGTAGCATCTCTTGCGACCGAGGAACCTGGCGCTCGTCACCCATAGTGTAGGCACGCGGTGGCGGATGAGCGGTGAACTGGGACTCATCGCCGGGCGAGAACTCATCTTCCGACTCAGGCCCGCCCCTGATAGGTGCGCCCCTCATCCGTGCTGCGGGACGAGCCGTGAAGTAGGAGTCGTCACCGGACTGGTACTCGTCGTGACCTCCTCCCCCTCGAAGACCCATGCCCCTAGACCTGGGCGCACGTCGGCGGTCGTACTCGTCATCATATCCATAGTATCCATCATCGACACTGCCGTCGACGCTCTCTTCCTCTCCCCAGTTCCCATTGATGCCACCATCATCGGGCTGAGACTTTTTGCTGTTTCGGCGGCCAAGACTGAAGACGCGCGTCAACGACAATGACCGCTTGGGCTTGTCAACAGTGGGTGGTCGGCCTCCGTCAGTCGAGTTGCGGCGTGAGAGACTTCGGAACAGACCACCAGCCTTGCCCTTGTTGTTGGAAATCGGAGGACGCGACCGAGATTCATCGCGCTGAACATCGGGTCGGTAGGCAGGGCCACGATTCGAAGAGAAGCGCCTCAAGAGACCTCCACGGCTTGCCGGTGGGCTCGGGCTTCTATCATAAGCCGACAAAGGCGGCGTGGGAGGCGGCGTTGTGCCCGGAGTCCATTCTCGGATAGAGCACCAGTTGCGATGGGGCAGCAGGTGCTTGTTGTTTCTCGCTTTACCATCGACGCCATGATGGAAGAGCGGGATCATGTCTTCGTCGGTCGACTCGTCAAAGTGATGAATCTTGTTACGCTTGTTCAGGATATCCGCCATCAGATCGGGAGGCGGCGTGTTGACGATCGCTGAGGAGACAACATTGGGCATGTATCGGAAGTCCTTGTGCTTGGGTAGGCCGAGCTTGGGGTTGGCGTAGAACTGACCCACCGCAGCGAGATGAACGTCACCACTCAGGAAAGTAACTCTCACGGACTTGTCAGCCGCCAGATCTTGCATGTCTTGGATCACGACTGTGCGCTCTTTCTTGTGGTTCTTGGCAGTCCAGTGGTCATTTAGGTCGTCGAGAACTTCGACGCCTCCATCAATGTGGTTGAGAGTGTTGCCGAGCATGCCCAGTTTGCCAAGTGCCTTGACGGGATCCATGGCTCTCGAAGTGAGACTGCAATCGTTAGCTTGTCTTCATGTTGTCACTGGGTCCCAATCGACTTACATGTTTTCCAACCAGACCAATCTGGGGTAGGCAATCGGAACGCCAAGCAAAACAAGCAAGTGCTTGGTTCTGCCTGTCCGCAGCTCTTCATAGCAGCGGTCCATGATCTTCTGCCACGAGGGCTCACTGACCACATCAAGCTCAGTCCGCTCCGTTCTGCCATCAACAGCGAGCAGAGAAATGTTGGATCCTAGCTCAACGAACAAGCTACGGCTCAACTCGCTGATGTACGGACCAGGCTTGCTGCCAAGCACCCAACTGGGCTCAGTGGCATCCGTCTCACTTGGAACGCTCTGGTGCTGGAATAGCATGTAGTACTTGTAGGCAACGTTGCCGAGGCCAGAGAACACTGGGGAGTTCATGTCGTGGTGTGCGTAGGAGCCGAAGCCATCAGAGATATCGTGGTCATCCCACATGTTGACCATAGGTATCTGCGAATTCGCCAGACCGAATAGACCTTGCGAGAACCACATGCAGTACCGTTCCAGGTAAGCTCGCTCAAGCTCTTCCTGCATTGTCAGGGTGAAGGGCGAGTTATGCTTGTGCAGAGGATTCTTGATCGCCAGCCATTCGCGGAACTGCTTGCTCTGGTCCATCAGGCAATCATTGTAGATTTGATCGCCACCGCCAATCATGACGTGGAAAGGCTGTGACTGGTGCGTGTTGAGAACGTCGCGCCACATGGGGTCCGGTCCGCTGAAGTCGTCGGGGTTGACACTAGCACTGAAGCCGTTGCAGCTGTGGAACATGATGTTCATGGACTGTCCCAGCGCGGGAACCCAGAAGCCCATAGCAGGTCCCCTGTTGATCCTGTATGCGATCCGCTGCTGCTTCTCACGAAGCTCGATCTCAATGTTGAAGCGCCAGAATGTGCACCCACGCTCTGCGTGCAGTCTGAAGCCGCGAACATCCTTGTACTTGGAAACCTTTTCTCCGTCAACCTCCACACGCTTTCTACGGCTGGCGAAAGACCCAGGCAAGTCCGGAGAGCCGTTTGGCGGGGTGTAGTCCGGCGGGCTTCTCGTCTTCTCAAAGAGGCCATTGTCTGTCTCGTCTCTGGACAAGTCCTTGGCCTCGTCGAGATGCTCCACAGGGCGGACATAGAGCGTCTCTCCCCGTCTGCCCAGCTTCGGGATACCCGCAATCGGGTCCACGTATTCTGGCGGCAAGCCCTGCTCCCCAGAGATCTCCTGAGGCGGGGGCGGTAGAAGCTCGATGGGCTGTACGAAAAGTCTCAGAGTTGGCGCGATCTCGTACGAGGAATCGCTGTCTTGCGTGACGATCATGACTGAGCCTCTCCACAATGTCTTCTCGTTGACGGCGATGTTCCTGTTGCGAGCGGGAACCTTTTCGTGCTTGAGTCCGCAGTATCTCAACAACGGACCACACTTGAGGAACAACGGCGGCTTAAACCGTGTAGGTGCTAGCTCTCTGTTAGTTTCATGACACAGGGCACCTCATTTCATGGAAAACTTGCCATGTGTGTCGTCGTACTCGCCATCAAAGGCTTCAGCTTTGCGTGGCCGCGATGTGCTTTCTCTGCGCTTACCGCCGCCACCCTCTCTGCCGCCCTCCCACCAAGGAGTGTCCTTATCAATGGAAGCTAGGCGCTCCTCGCTGAGGTCCAGCATGTTGCCGCAGAGGCTACCGACCGTTGCCTTCTTCCACTCATCGAGGTATACAGGCGGTTTATAGATGCCCTCACCCGGACGGAAAGTCTTCTTTGCGGGATACAGGTCCCGAGAATCGTCGCTAAATCCATCATCCTCGGAATAGTACTCCCTATCGGTAAGCCTGCCACGCCCACCCGAGGCTACAGGCGCACGTCGAGGGTCTTCGTATCGAGGATCTTCACCGTCAGAGTCGGAGTCGTAGTGTTGAGCTGCAGGGGCAGTGGCGCGTCGTTGAGGTCCTCCAAAGTCAATGCCAATTAGCTTCGCAGCCTTACTGGGCATCCTGGCCTGTCTGGCTTCTTCAACTGTTGCCTCCGGGGGCAATGCCTGTTCGCGCGCCGCGTGCGGCACGGATCTTTGCACGGCAGGACCGCCCTTTTCTGCCGCAGACTGGTCCAAGGCGGCATTGCGAAACTCAATGTTTTCGTACTTCTTCTCTGCATCCTTCCGAATGCTGAACCAAGGGTCGCCTTTGGGCTGCTTTTTGAGCTTGTTGCTCCCGCTCCGCGTCAGAGAGAAACTGGGTCTCCTAGACCCAGCCACCGGCGGCGTAGGCTCTGGGCTGTCGTCTACGCTTTGAGGATCGGCGGCTTGCGGCAATTTCATGTTGTCCTTCGCAGCCCGCTCGCGGAAGCTCAGATTGCGCTTGGGAATGCCCGAATTCGCTGCGACAGGTTCGCTGGGCGGCTCACGAAGGCTCACACTTCGCTGTGGAACACCAGAGGAGGGTGGAGGATGTCTCACTTCCATCGCCTCCATCGCGGGGCCTCTTGACGGATAAGGGCCAGATGCATGCCTCTTATGGCTTTCAGGCATGTACTGAGGTTGTTGTCGCCGATCGTCGAGCGACTGGCGTGGCGCATATCTTGCCTCATCTTCGGGGTAGTATTGCACCGGGGCTCCACGCGAAGCAGCGACGTTGGCGTGCTGCTGCGCGTGCGGATGATCGTCGAATCTTTCATCGCGGAAGCGCACCTGCTGCACAGGCACCTGGTGCACCTGTACTTGCTGAACCGGTGGCTCGGCTTCTTGAAACTGCTGGAGTTGCCGAGGAGGCTCAGGTAGTGGTCGCTGAGGCTCCTGCTTGGGCTGTTGTCGCGGCGCGCGTTGCGTTGCTTCTGGTGGTGAAAGCAGATCAGGGTTCTGGGCAGCCTTCGCCGCAGCCTTCTCCCTGGCGCGGCGCTCTGCAGCCTCGACACGAGCTCGCTTCTCTTCTTTCGTGATGTTGTCAAGCTTCGACTCAAGCCTCTGTAATGGAGACCGGTCGTTGGCGAACTTTCTGCTGGAGTCTCCCATGGATCCTTTCTTCCTCTGCGCATCTCTGCCTGATCCTCCAGCCGATCTCCTTCTTGACGAGCTTTGAGGATCGCGGGGTTCGCGAGGTGGCCGCGGCTCGGTTGCGACATCGAGTGTGCGCTGGGAGCGGTCTAGGGGAGGGTGATCCTGCTGTTGCCTTTCGGGGGCAGGATCCTTGTAGTACTCTTCAGGGTTCATCTCGTCTTCCGGGCCGACCAGCGGACTAGGCTGTCGCGGTGTTCGAGCTGGACTCGGAGCAGGAATGGTGTATGGTAGGCCACCATTGCCATATGGGTGTCTGAAGCTCACGGGCGGTGCGTTGGGCACATCGGGGGCAGCTGGAGGCGTGGGAGCTGAGAGAGAGTCTAGATCAGGGTCCACGTCCCTATCATTGCCGTTGCGCTCTCTGCGTCGTCGCTGGCGCCTCTCGGCCTGCTCGTCTGGATACTGAGACTCGCCGTAGGGAAAAGTCGGCGGGCGCGGGGCAAGGCCTTGGTCCGCGAAGCTGGAGGCAGTGGGCGACGCGAAGGGGCTGAGGGTAGACTCGGTGTAGGCCTCGGTGTTTGTTGTCTGTAGGGAAGTGCGATTCGACTTTGGGGGATGAGGAGGAAGCGGTTTGTCTACTGCCGCTGCTGTTGCTGCTGCGGTTGAGGGAACTGGCTCAGGTGACATGCGCTCCGGGAGACTAAAGTCTTCAGATTGGCGACGCTGGCGTCTGGCGGCTTTGGGGCCAGACAAGTCCCCCCAATACGGCGCAGGAGGCATGGCGGCGAGGCTACCTTGGGGAAAAGGTCTACCGTCGTCGCTGGGATTCGCGAGGCGCTAATCGGGCTGCAGACGGGAACAGACGTGGGCGCAAAGACCGGTGAGTCGTGCGTACCGCCGTCCGTGGGAAAGCAAACCTGCAGAAATACCTAGAAACTACTCGGTAAACTAAAGCAGAGTCTAAGTAGCGGTAGAGTGAATATGGCCGGGCGTCAGAGACATATGCGGCTTGCCATAACAGCCAATGCGATGCAGACACGCGGGCGCAAGAGAGGTCGGCCGTATGCAAGAGCAAGGAAGTCGAGAGCGGGAGGTAGGTCACCGAGACGAGATGCCGAGAGGTGAGATATGGGATGATGGGCCAAAGGGAATTGTTGCAGGCGAGAGAAGATACAGACGAGAGAGTGGGTGAGAGATATGAGACGAGAGGTTTAAAAAAAAAAAGAAAAAAAAAAGAAGGAGCCTTCCGAGAATTCCCACTGGGAGCTTGAGCTTTGCCTGACGACTCAAGCACACACCGGCAGAAGCTAGAGAAAACCGAGAGCTGGGAAAATGGCGAGGTTGACTGGTTTGTGCTACGGCGTCATTCGCCCACCGAGTTGGGTTTAGCAAGATGGATGCTCGACCGGGGTTGGGGGCGGCTTGGGCGGAGAGAAAGCGCAAGAAACCCTGTCTCGTCGACCAGGGTCTTTGAGTCTGTTCCAGCTGTCCCAGTCTGGTCTTCGGCGTCTTTGGTGCTCTGTCACTCTGTTTCCCACGATTACCCCCTAAGGTACGGATAGGACGCAGGCGTGTCATCGATTGGGCTGGCAAGGCAAGAAAGATGCATCGAATGCCGCTGCCGCTGGGCACGAACAGCCGCGACAGGGGACTAGTTGTCAACGGGGTACGGACTACGGAGTAATACAACTGGGTCAACGAGGGTCTCACTGTCAGGTCGAGAATCAAGAAGGAGGAGAAGGAGGAGCTCCGAGTGGGAAAGTAGAAGATGGAAGAAGAAAAGAGGCGGTCGGAATGGAGCCACTGAACGGCCTCGCTTGCCATTGACCAGTGACCACGACTCCGATGGCTGCAGCTTACATGCAGCCAGGCCCAGAGCCCCCTTCGTCTCCATCGTGCCATCTACGCAGACGGGGGGCCACGGGAGCCTGAGAGGGGGAGAAGGAGGCTCCAGCTTGCCTGCTACCATATGCTGCTGTCCTTCCTGTTACCACTAACCGCCAATGGGGTGGACCGACGGAGGGAGTCACGGTGAGTAAATCATTCCTGCCAAAGTGTACAAATACAAAACGCTGTGGAAAGACAAGGCAGGCGATTGTGAGATGTGAGATCGGGGAAAGGTGCGGATACAGGGTTTGCAGGCCAGGGTATATTTAGCACCTTACTTGTAGAACAACGTGAAGACAATTGGATCCGTTTGAATCTGTAGGAAAGAAGGTGGCTGAAAGTCTCGTAATTGTTCAATCCTCGAATCCTCGAATCGAGTAAGGCAAGGTAGCCAGCCCCATGCAAAAAAAAACAAAAAAAACAAAAAAAGAAGAAGAAAAAAAAGGTACGACCGGGACAGATACGGCACCCGGTAATCAAGTTCCCTGCAACTGGAACAAAAGTCAATTCGATCCGATGCGGGTAAACACAATCGAAACTGGCCGTCGAATATTGAGGTGGTTGGCGCAAACAGAGATGCCTACCTGAACCTCACCGTTAGACTGATGGTGACCTCGACAGCTTCGACACGCCAAGGCTCGAAAGGGGACAAAAAGGAAGCAAAGTTAATTGATTCAGCACCTTTGGTTGACTGATCTGTCGTTTCAAGCATAGACCGTTTGCTACCTATTTTAGTCTGTGAGATGAGCTGCTCTACACAAGAGACCGAGGATTACCTATAAGCTAGAGATAAAGAAACAACCTCAAATAAAGTCCTAGGAGCTAAACAACAATGAGTCGCACTCCAACGTCAGAATAATGCAGACTCAGACAAACAAAAGACCCTTGAGAGCCTAATTTTCAAGCCGTCCAGAAGCCGTGCAGTAGATGTATTGTTCGGTGCGGGAGTGCCCGCCCACCAAGTCAATATTTCAGACCAGGACACCCTCTCTTTCACAGAGCTTGGACTTTATTTAGTCTTCCTCCAACAAGCATCCGTAACCAAACAAAGAGCACACGGGAAAATGGCACCGGGGCTATCCAATGTTTCCAATTGATTGATTGGTTGCGCCTCACAACACCACCAACAGCGCCGTCTAACTTGTAAGGAAAATACACTAACCACAATGCCCAAATGCTATAAAAGTGACAAGAAAGAGAGAACCTCGAGGTATTTCTATGCAATAGACGCCCATGCCTGCCCTGTCATACGCCTTATTTTTCGGTAAGCCTATCAGTCTCTCTGTTGCCGCTGCCCTCTCTCGAGCGGTCCCGGCGGTCGTGGTATGCCCCAGTCTCGTCCTCGTCATCCTCGTCATCACCAGCAAACGCATCGTAGAGCTCACGACCCCGCGTACGCTTTTCGCCATTGAGTCCCTCGGTCTCGTCTTCATTGAGCAGCTCGAACTCGTAGTTGTCACGGGGCGCGCTGTTGCGGCGCTTGCGAATGTAGAACCAGATACCCAGAGCAGAGCAGAACACAGCAATGAGACCAAGGGCGCCATAGACCCAGACGCCAGCCTTTCCGAATGACGGGAGCCAAGACACCCAGTTCGACGGGCTGGTCGTGGCCGCCGGTGTCTCTTGCGTGTCTGTGGGCTTGCCAGTCTCCGTAGGTGTCGCGTCGGCTCCAGACTGGATCTTGGTGGGCCGCTCGGGGTGGTCGGAGGGCTTGACAACAGAGGCAGTATTCTCGGCAGGGTGCGTCATTGTCGTGATGGCAGCCGGCAGAGTGGTGGTAGCGACAAGCGCGTGGTCGTGGTCGTCCTCTTCAGTCGGCATGGGGAGGAGAGTTGCCTTGCTAGCGTCAATCGACTCGCCCCAGAGCTTCAAATGCCAGTCGACGAAAGTGCCCTTGTGTTCGTTCTCGTTGGAATCCTTGATCACAACGGTCCACTTGCCAATGCCAGATTCACCCCTAGTTTGTAGTTAGCATATAGATTCTAGCGTCTCGTCGTTCTCTCTTTCAACTTACCAGTGAGCTACACTCATGAAAGTCCAGTCAGCGTAGCCGGACTTGGCCGAGTCCATCTTGCGAGTCACAGATAGGTGGCTGGTAACTCCTTCAGGGCTGATCAAGTCGCAGCTCAAGTCACCTCTGCGTGTGTGGTTCACGTTCATAGTGACCGTCACATGCTCCAGTCTCTCGAGGTTGGCCTGCTTCAGAGCATCCGCATTGACGTCGAAGCTGACCGCGATGCCGTCCTTGCCTTGGGGAATGTCCTTGTTGACGTGAATCCAAGGAGAGTAATACCAAGCCTGGGGCTTAACGTTTTTCCAGGCCTTTGCTGCCTCAACCATCTTGAAAGCATCAATCTTGCCGTATCCATACGTGTGGCTGAACTTCTTTCCAATCTTGGTCGGCATCCACTCGCCATTGGCCTCATCGATGGGCACGGCAGTGTCCATGGCAAGCCATTGCATATCTCTCCAAGAGAGGTCAGGGCGAGCCTCGAGAACCAGCGCGTAGACACCAGCACCCAGAGGAGCAGCGGCGGAAGTACCACCATGGCCGTTGTAGCAGGCATTTTGGCCGACGTCAGTGGTGTGCTGCACAAACAATCAGTTCTGGTCGCGTCACTTAAGAGATTCTGGGGAACATACGATAGCATCTCCGCTGCCACTGCTGTACGTCACAACAAGCTGAGCCGAGCACTTCTCGGAGTAGTAAGGGTGCTGACCCTTTCTGTCAATCGCGCCAACAGTGATGCTGTAGATGGAGTTCGTGTAGCCGTCAAAGTTGCAGTTGTCATCGTTCGCGGCACCATTACCACTGGCAAAGACGTAGATGGATCCCTTTCCGCCACGACCCTGCTGGATGCCCTTGAGCATAGCACGCTTAATAAGGATACCAGGCGCATCCATGGATCGACCGTCATCCGGCGGGCCCCAGGAGCAGGAGTAGATATCGTTGTGCTGGTAGTCGTAGGTCATCGCAACAGCCTCATCGGCATCGGAAATCAGCTTGCTCAAGATACGGATACCCGCAATCTTGGATTCGTAGGCCACGCCTACACCGCAGACGTTGTTCTTCGCCGCAGACACTTCACCAGCGCACCGAGTGCCGTGCTTGTCGTCGCTGAGGGTAGGCTTGGGCTCTTCTTGGTGGTCGTTGAAGTCGTAGGAACCGGCGGCGTAGTAGTTCGGCTTCAGGTCGTCGCTATACATGTCGAGACCGTCGTCTACGATGGCGACGGTTGCGTTCTTGCCCGTAATACCCGACTTCCAGACGCCGGCGACGTTGATGTCGTGACCTGGCTGGACGGTGTTGAGCAAATGCCACTGCTCATTGAAGATGGGGTCGGCGATGCCGAGGGTCTTCATGA
Organism: Colletotrichum phormii; assembly: GCF_030913505.1. Classification (NCBI taxonomy): domain Eukaryota; kingdom Fungi; phylum Ascomycota; class Sordariomycetes; order Glomerellales; family Glomerellaceae; genus Colletotrichum; species Colletotrichum phormii. Next base: position 694,394 of record NW_026851453.1, read on the forward strand.
GGTCGTTCATCTGCTCAACCATCTTGGGGTCGGCCGCCTCCTGGCGAGCGAAGTTGGCGGGACCATGCGACCGCGGAGGGACTCTCTTCTCCCAAGGCTTTCGAAGCTGCTGTTTTTGCGAGAGACGGACGCCATCGAGGACGTCGGAGCCGCCAAGCGCGCGTTTCCGCAGCTTGCGCTCCTGCAGAGCTGGCTTGACGATGTCGTGCTCGACCTTCCTAGCTGAGAAGATGTGATGGCCGTCGAGACTGCCGAGTGTACCCTCGTGCCTCAAGCCCAGGCGGTCGGCAACCTGGCCGGGAGATGTAGACGAATCCAGCTCGAGAACATAGTAATCGTTCGTTTCGTAGTTTCGAGGGGAGGAAGTACCGCTTGCGAGGGCAGCAAGGCCGAGGAGAACCGCGGAAAGCTTCATGATGCGCTGCCGAAGACCCCTCGAGGGGATGTTGATGATGCGCAAAGAAAGGAGGGACTGAAGAGGAAGGGAGTCGACAATTAGCTTCAGTGGCCGTATCGAAATCGAGTCGAACCAGGAAAGGGAGAGAAAGAAAAGAAAAAAAAGTTGTTAATCTTGAAGAGGCTGTTGGCCACAACACGTACCTCTCTCGTCAATCAGGGGAACAGAGGGAACAAACGGGACTTGGCTCGTTTAAGGTAGGCTGGGGGGTAGAGCGGAAGACGAGACGTGGTCGAGTCACAAGTGGCAAGGGCAGCCCTTGAAGATGGCCAAAGCTTCCCGATTTCCCTTGCAGCGCGACACTGCGTGCAGCGTGACTGCTTTCCGCTTATATTGCCTTACGAATCCCTCGAATAATACACGGAATTCCTCCTGCGTATCAACTGGTGTGCCGGACTGGTCCAGCGCAAATCACCTGGCAATACCCGTTTGTATTGCTTGGCGACGCAAATTCGATGGAGATAGCAGGCGATTGTGGGTAAAGTATTACTTGAAAGGCCAGAGTTCATGCGTAATAAACAGCGGGGAAGCTCCGTCTCACCCTCCGCCGTCGTGTACTTTAATATCGATATGACCAAAGCCAATGGCCCAGGCGAGAGCGAGAAATGCCAATAGGTAGAGCAGCAGCAGCACCCAGCAACGACGTTACCGGAGATGGCGATGGCAAAAGTGATGTTGGAAAATGCGACGAGTGAATGAAGCGACGAGGGAGCTCGAAACTCAGAAGCAAACTGAGGAGGAAATGGAAAATGCTGACGGGAGCAGTGTGACCTGGAACACAAGGCAGACTCTCTGGCCCATATGATAGGTAGCTGCAATGCAATACTCTCAAATGCTGTTTCGTGGCCTTCTCGAAAACGGCAGGAACATAAGGATGTGGACAGGGCGTCCAATGCTACCTGCTACAGTCAGACAAAGTCCCCCGAAAAGAGCCCTTCACACCAGCCACGGCCGCATTAGATCCATCATCCTCTCAAGCAGGTTGCAGCCCAGGTACACGCAAACCCTGGGGGCACTAGTCCAATGTAGCCCGTACCCGTCGACTTTGAAGTTAGGGGTCCTGCGCGTTTCTAGTGATAAGGACCCGATACCCAAGTACATACGCGCACGCTACGGAGTACCTCGCGGCAAGGTACCTTACTTTACACGGAAAGGGAAGGCGGCGATTCAGGTGGGCGGGCAGCAGCGACTTCGTCTCCAGTAAGGCCCCCAATAAGATGTTGAAGCTCACTGCCGCACCACCACCCACACTGCCGTTTCAACACTGGCCCGTCACGGCCCCACCTCATTGGTCCCGTTGTTGCGACGAGATGCCGTGGATGTCTTTGTCAAAAGTATCCTCTTCTTTTTGCCTCTCACCATGTGCTGCTGCTGCTGCTGGTTGCGCGCCTCCCCGTTGCTAAAGACTTATGCTTGGGAAAGTACGTACTCGCATTCGTAAACATGCAAAATTGCGGGTGCCAAACTCGTCCTAGCCTCAGTTGTCTCCATAACGATCCACGAACAGTCAGTATCCCGTCTCCATCTAGGTATACCTATTGAAAGTCCAGCTCCCCACGGAGGCCACGACCGCCTCGGATCTTTCCACCTGAATGTAATCTATCGAAACTTTGGCAACGGTGTTCTCCCGCATAATACGACACAGCAGAAATTCTGCTTCCCGCAGTTCTCGAAGCAAAGGGGGGCGCTTTCAGCGAGAGAGAGAGAGAGAGAGAGAGTCAGGTCTGACTGTAGCAGTGTACAAAGTACCTCACCTATTCGTAAGAGGGCCCAAACGTCGAATCAGAGACCACGCCTCAGACTCTTGGCTCCGGGGGAGGAGGCTTCACGCTTCACGCTTCAGCATTTTCACGTTTGCCGTGGCGTTTGACACAGTCAACCGTTTCGGAATCTGCTCCCGTTTGCTTCTTCTCTCTCTCTCTCTCTCTCTCTCTCTCTCTCTCTCTCTCTCTCTCTCTCTCTCTCTCTCTCTCTACCAAGAGACTCTTGTGTTATACCCTCCCTTCGTTCCCAGCGTACAATACTATGCTTGAATGTGTGGTATATAGTAAGAAACATTGACTTCACTAGCGTTTGCATGCCTAGTCATGTAAACAACAGAGGCGTGCCTGGAACGCACATCCGCAAACATGTTTCCTCTCTAGTGTACGGATATGTCCAAGTTGCTGGGTTCTAACTTCTGCGGCATGCTCCCAACGCAAGCCACGACTCTGACAGCCTCCCAAGACTCATGGCCCGCATACCGGTATGTCAAAGAGGCAGACACTGGTACTCCCTTGATGGCAAATACATCTCGAGCCACTTCGGACAACCCTGCTCCTGCATGAATGGATGGTATCCTTGTAAGCAGTCACGAATCGGCCCAAGAAGGGAATATTCCGGAGTACTTCTTATACTTCGGAACTGGAAAGATTCTCCCATAGAGTCTGCCACACTGGCTTCATGACTCCCACCACCCATTTATTATAGTTCAAGATCGTGAAAAGAAGAAAACGTATTGATTCATTAATCACAATCCACACGCCCCTCTTCATGATTATCTCCAGTTCTACCTGACTGGTGTCCGATACTCCAATGGCATGAACCCGCTCTCCCGTCTGCTGAATCTGTCCGAGGTAATGCTCTGGAGCCATCTGAAGTTGATCCTATACCAACATATAACCCCATTAGGCGGGTTCGGCCCAATCTTCAACGTCCTGTCGTCGAATAATTTCACGCATCATGGCTCTCGCCAAACTACCCACGTCCCTCTGGGCCTTCTAGTACTACTCCGCCAGCCGGCGACCAGGAGGCTCAACACCGGTACTGCGGGTGCCCGAAACGCCTTGTTCCTCCATCGCCTTGACGTAGCTCTCCCAGATTTCCGTGACTTCGTCGTAGAATTCAATGTGGGAGTCGGCTAGACCTCCGAGCTGCTTTTTGAATTCGACTCGCTTGATTCGCTCAAAGTCGGCAACCTCCTTGACAACCTCGTCATCGAACATTTCGCTCGTCTTCCTGGCTCGCTCCGCCTCGGTAGTAAGCTTGTCAATGTTCATCTCCAGTTTTCTTTGGCGATCGCGACGGGCCTGCTCGTGATCGACTCCACGCACGTCCTCGAGTTTGCGCATCAACCGGCCGCTGGCACCTGAAAGGCCTCCAGAGCCATGGCCGGACTGGAGCTGGTCCCTGTCGACAGTGTTCTTGTTAAGATACTCCGTAAGTTGCTCATAGTCGACCTGCTTCTGCTCTCGCGCCTTCAAAAGGCTCTTCAGTGCCGTGCTGTACGCCTGCATGTCCCGAAGACTGCCGAGATAGTCTCCATCAGTGACATCCTTCAGCTTTCGCAGGCCCATGGCAGTGTCCTCGATTGAGTTGGCGAAATGTCGAACTTCGTTTTCGACGCCAGGCTCGAGAGTGATGAGCTTCTGGAATTGCTCTGCCAGGTCTTTAAAGTCCAATTCGAGATCGTTCTCCCGGCGCGCCACGCGCGCTACAACCTTCTCGATATGGGCCAAATCCTCGTCAAGCTTGTCGCTTCTTTCCCGGACCTCCAAGAATCTCTTGTCGTGCTTGTGAGCCTTGGAAAAGGCATTGAGGAAGCTGTCGGTAAGGTTATCAAACACGCCACTGCTTCCGGCATCGCTGCTCTGAGATCCTCGAAGGCTGCGGCTGCGCATGGTGGCGTTCCAGTCGGGGCTCTCGAGGAAAATGTGGAGGATATCAGCTCGGCGGAGGACGGGGTGGAGGGAGAGGCGGTTCAAGAAGCGCTGCAGCGAATGCGCTCGACGGTTGGTGAAGTCCGGCCCGAAGCGATTACCACTGACATATTCCATACGCTGTTTATCGGGAAGAGGAGGTACTGCGGCGGTAGGGTAGTCTCTGCTCAGTGCCTTATACAAGAAGACAAAGTCTGTAAACCGTCGCCGGGCTGTGGTATGCGATCTCTGGAAGGAGGGAAATGTGGTCTGTAGATTCCGTGTCAGCGCGCAAAGAACCCGCAATCGCAGCCAAGGTCTACAAAGCAGCTTGGATTTCCTTACGTTTGTGGTGATGAGGTAGGAAACAAAGGTATCCTTGGAGCCTTCATTTTCCTTGAGCGGCTCGGAAACTGTGCAATCCAGAACTTCCCGGTCGTCGTCGTTGCCAGGAGCGTCGCTCTCGTAGGCATGGTGGCCGTTTCTATCGGCATCCTCGTCGTACTCAGTGGCCGTCACTGAGCTCGAGCTCTCTGCAGCAGTGTGCTCGTCGGTATTCCAGGACACATTAGAGAAATCATCTTGGTGTTGATCCATGACCGCCATGGCGTCCTGCTAGGCGGACGTTGGGGGGGGGTTACGTCGTTGTCGGGATCCGGAGTGGTCGCCTTTAGTGTTGGAGAAGCTGGGAAGGAAGATCGTGGGGTGAGCCAGAAGACGCAGGAACAGGAATTGGAATCGCCAAGTTTGTAAAATAATCAGAACTTGGAGGCTTGATCTTGGATCGTCGCAACGGATGAAGTTGGCGGAAAGAACGTCCGTCTCGCTTGCCGGACAATGGGCTGGAAGTGTCGGCGGCAGTGGTGGGGAATGGGCAAGAGCTGCCTGTCGCTGAACCATGAGAGGTGACGCTGCGAGCTTAGTGTAGCTGACCTGATGCGGTTGGGCAGCGCGATAGCGGGGAGATGGCAGGTACCCATATTTGTCCCTGAAAGCGGTAAGCGATGAGGTAACTCGCTAGCAGCCGGGCAACACTGTCAGACCTCCAGTTCCGGAGGGCTATGACGACGCCAGCCAAAGCAGACGCAACCTAGAAACAGACGACAGAAGAAGACCAGGGGGGGCTGCCTCGGATCGTCGAGCGTAACACTGGAAGCTCAGGCCAGCCATGCTCTTCTTTCGGATGAGCGAAATGAACTACAGAGCTAAATGGCTTTTTGGACAGATTTCGTCTGAGAAGTTTTAGTGGTAACGAGGAAAAGTTTGCTAGCAACTCATACAACGGCCACCATTTTACAGTAGTGGAATCTATTTGCTTCCTGAGATGGATCTTTCTAGTGCCCTGTGATGTTCCCTGGGGGTGTTGTGAACCCTCTTCTTTTAGTACACGCTACCCAGCCTTATGCCATACACGTCTAACAAAGAAAAAGATAGTGCTTGTCTACAACTGCGAGCGATCTATTTGTCGCTCTTCTCCGCCTTCTCAACCTGCGCCTTTCCATCTCTGGCAATAAGCATCTCCTGCTCGGCCTCCTTAGCCTCCTTGGCCTGGGTAGAGCTGGCTGCCTGAGCATCCGCAGCCTGGCTGCTTTCTTCCTTCTCGTCAATGTTGTCAATATCGCGGGGGGTGGCAAAACCAGAGTTCGCGTTCTCCTCGTTCTGGCTGTTCTCCTCATCGATGAGTTCTTGCTGCTCCTTGAGGACCTCCAGACGCTGCTTGTTGGTAGCAGCACCCTCAGCACTTGACACCTCGAGGGAGATCTCGTGGAACAGCTCGTCAGGGATAGACGAGAGAACACCGACGAGAGCCTCGATCTGGCTGTGAGCAGCCACCTGGCCATACATGTAGGCGTTGCTCAGAACCAGCAAAGTGGAGGGAACGCCATCCTTCAATCTCAGATCGAGCCACTGCTGGAGGTACTCGCGCATCCTTGCGGGAGAGACGCTTGCGGTGCGGATACCACGGCTGGCGCACGCCATCTGCAGCTCGCCAACGCTGAGGCTGTCAACGCCCTCGTAGCTGATCTGTCTGTCGTCACGCTTGATCTGGCGCATGCGGTGACGGACCTGGTATCGCAACATGTTGTCGGTACCGAAGGTGTTTAGGTTCATGTATCTGCACATGGAAACCAGCTGGGGCCTGGAAAGGTTGTCCAGAGTCAAGTCATCCTTGAAGATCTTGCAGACCTTGATGATGTCCTCACGGGTGGGCGACTCGCCAGAGGATCTAAGTTTCCGGAAGAATGTGGTAAATGCCTCACTCTGAGTCGTTGCCGGAGTCAACGGCAGACCAGTCTCTTTGAGACTGGACCGCAAGAATTGACTGACTTCTTTGCGCGTCGTTCTGAGGATCGTCGCCTTGGCGTCTTTTGACTTTTGTCCCTCATACGTGCTTGGCAGCATGTTGGGGAACAGGCGGAGAGCGACAGGGAGCAGAAGCTCGGCGAAAGGGACAATGACGAAGACTGAGAAAGGTACAAGACGTCCAAGATCCTGGACAGTACGTTGCAACTGGCGGTTCTCTCTCCGGCTGAGTTCGTAGCCAGCGGCCATCTTCAAGGCAAGCCGAGTGCTGATCTTGACTTCTGTCGCAAGCAATTTCGTTCCATCCCAGTAGTGGTGAGCCTCCTTCTTGACCTTCTGCCAAACTGTCATCTTCTCCTTGGCAGTCTTTTCGGCATCAGCAGAGGTTCCCTTCGCGGCCGCTAGTTCCGACAATGATGACTCGGACTCAGCCTTGTCTGCTGCTGCGGCATCCTTGGAAGACTTGCTCTGGCTCTCAGCCGCATCTTTGGAGTCGGCGGTAGCCTTGGAGTCGCTCTTGGCCGCCGGGGTGCTTTCCTTGGGCAGGGGCTTCTTAGCCGCTTCAACATTGAAGCCCGGCGGCGGGCCAGACTGGCCGTGGTTGTGGTTGTGGTGGTCGGTACCCAGATGACGGACGGGTACGAGCAGGGCGAGGGCGTTTACTCGTCGAGGAAGATGTCTTGCGTTTCGGCCGAGCACAGCTGACGAAACACCGAGGCTAGACAGCGCACGCGCTGGAAGATGTTAGAGAAGAACTGCAGGTATGTCCAGTACAAGAAAAAACGGTTCATGGAGATGGGTGAGCGGGCAGGAAGCATACGCAGGGGATGGACTTACCGTTGCCCAGGAGAGGGTTGACAATCGCCGCCCGACGAGCGACACTGGCGGAGGCGCTCATTCTGCAGCGGTTGACTGGCAAACAGGAGAGTTTGATGAAGTTGTTGTGATAATAGAGAGCGGACTACCGAAGAGTAGCGATCATGGGCGACTATCTGGAGGTGGGCAGTATACTACAACTAAAGACAATGATGGAGAAGTGGAAGATGTACAATGATGCGAAACTAGGTACCCAAGAATTCTGGAATGGAGGGCAACCGATCGCATCAAATGGAATGCTACCACGACTTGTCCCTGGCTTCCGAAACCACCCATGGCCGGGGGGGGCCAGAGACCACCAAAAACAGCACGTGCGAGATCACGGGGTTTTGCCTCCTTTGCTATGCTCGGGGTTTCGCTTGCAGACAATGAAAGAAAGGCGGGCTGGCCGCTGGCCGCTGGAGATGCTGAGCAAGCACCACTGCACCACTGCAAGTCTGCAACTGCACCACCTCAGATCCCGGTTCACTTTGTCTGCAGGTACGTACCTGGGTGTGCTGGGCCGAGCCTGTGCCACTTGTCAGTTCTGGGCTGGGCTTGTGTGCTTGTCTGACTTCGACCACTGTTTGTGTTATTTTCCACCCGCTCATTCGTTCGCCTGCCACCATCGCCACATGGGTAAGCCAAAGACGACGGCCGTCTCCTGTAGATCGGTGGGTCATCCTGGCCTTAGCTACCAGAAGCTTGACCTTCTGGGCTGTTTGGCTGTGCGAATCGCGCCCTTTACCCGTGTCAGTGTTGGTGGACAGCAAACGGCAACTAGTTACCGGGCAGTGCCATCATGAGTAACTGCCTGGGCTGAACCTGGCCATTCGGTATTGCTGGAACTTGAACTTCCTACAAGTTAATACGTGGGCTTCTCAAATGATGCCGTTTGGCAATGTGGAGGAGGCAGATCGGCGGTATCGGGCAGTCCCGTATGCGGTGGCCAACTTGCCAACATCTGGCAACTTGGCACACTGTTCGTTGTTTGCACAGAGGCTTAGAACGACTGCCAGAATCGGAGTACGGCGTACTTAAGAAGGTAGTTGCAATATACGGAGGTTACATGGGGATGTTTACTTTTGTCCCATTATATCGCCATCATCAAGCCTCATCCATCACTAGTTGGTGGCTTTCTCTCATCATGTGAGTTTGTGGCACGCAACACTGAGCAAACAGTTGAGCAAGTCGGTGATCACTGATGGACATCACAAGTGCGGCATCGGAATGTCATGTGCAGACTGTGACGGTGGTGTTGCTAATAGCAAGCCGTAAGACGCCCTCAACAATATGCTCCCTGATTTTTCTACCGACTCCGCTCGACATTTTTTTTGGTGGGAAATCACAAGCTCGCCATTCGAGGTCCCCCTCCAGTGCTGACTTTGTGTGCCAGCTGGCACCAGGCCACGACTTCCGTGCACGCTATCTTATCTCAACATCGTCACCATGGAAGCCCAGGGCAGCAACGAGACTCGGAGACACTGTGCCCTGCCTGCCTTAGCGTACCCCGGACTTTAGAGCTTGAGACCGGCCGACCAGTTGGAAAGTTGGAACAGCAGCATAGCACCAGCTCAGGGTCCAGCAGCATCTGCCAACTTGACGGGGGGTAAAGTTGTGAATCCCGATCCACCCCGAGGAGCCAGCAGTCTACGGATACCTTACCTTTAGTCGAGCCAGTGACGGTTCACCGGTGGAGGATTGGAACCAGCAAGCACGCTGCCAATCTCTCTCGAGTCTCTACAAGCAGTGGAGGGTCCTTGGAGCAGAGAGATCCGGCCGTCGGCCACACACGCAAACTCGACACACGTTCCTCCCTCGGGTCCCCTCAACGCCCATCCGTCACATCGACCGATTTCCAAGCATCCCCGTCCGAGGTGCGCGCCAGCACCCCCGTCGCTGCACTTGCCTGCATCCCACCACCGCGGTTCTGCGTCCGCTCGCTGTTCTCCACCCTCCTTCTCGGCATTCCTTCACCACCACCTCGACCTTTGCGCTTCCTCTCTCTTCTTTTCCTCCTTCTTCTTCCTCCCCTCCCTAGATTGTCGCTATATACCAACGTCCGTCTTCCTGTAAAGATCATGGCTTTCTCCTGAACCCCCCCCCCCCGAACACGATCCCGTCTGGGTCTCGCGATTCCGACTCGTTCCTTTTCCCCCGCACAATTTGGGGCCAGCGCCATCTCATTCCCGCCAATTTCGAAGCTACATACGGAGTACCTTAGTACCTATATCTCGAACCAACCCCTCCGTCACTCTCAATTCAATCCTACACCTGCGCCAACCGTTCATTGATTCGTGTATACTATGAGACTCCGCAAAGCTGCCCGCGTTATTCTCGTCGGCGCCCCCGGTGTTGGAAAAGGAACGCAGTCCGAACGACTCCTTCAACGGTTTCCCCAGATCCAGTCCATTAGCACCGGAGACCTGCTTCGCAACAATGTCAAGCACCGGACCCCTCTCGGTAAGTGTCCCATGCTGCTGCTATCAACCAGCGCTTGCTCTACACATCCTCCCGCACATGCTAACCTCTCCTTGCAGGTATCAAGGTCGAGAAGACCATGAAGTCCGGCGGACTTGTCGCTGATGATTTAATCATGCGCCTCATCTCCAATGAGATGTACAAGAACGGCTGGCTTCTAAACAGCCGCAGGAGACCGCAGGTCATGACCTTGTCATCTTCCGCCGCCACGGTTGATTCGTTTTACGAGGAGCAGCTAGATGACTTTGTCACGGCCACCGGAGCTCTAGACAGCCACGGGCCCCCCGAGGCATCCGAAGACCCCGACGCCTCTTTCATCCTGGACGGTTTCCCAAGGACTGCCACCCAGGCGGCGGTTTGCGACAAGCTGATTCCCATCAACTTGGTGGTGTCGCTCAAGACCCCTTTCAATGTCATCATGGAGCGCATCTCCGGCCGCTGGGTTCACGAGCCCTCGGGTCGCGTGTACAACACATCCTTCAACGCCCCCATGATTCCCGGCAAGGACGACGTCACCGGAGAGCCCCTCACCCAGCGCCCGGATGACACCGAGGCGGTGTACAAGGAGCGCTTCCGCAAGTTCCAGGAGACTAGCGAGCCTCTCCTCGAACACTACGACAAGAAGGGCGTTCTCTGGGAGGTCGAGGGCATGAGCAGTGACGAGATCAGTCCCCTGCTCTTCGACGAGTTCGAGAAGCGCTTCGTTCATTGATTTGAATTCATCTTTGTTATATCTACAGGAGTTATACGTGGTCAAGATACCTCGGGCTGGCCAGAAAGACCCATGGCTAAAAACGGGCAGGTCGGACGGACGGGAACAACCCTCCAGGGCGGATGCAGCGCAAACAATCTGCAGCTTGAATGTCGATAGTTATCATGAGTATTTTTATCAATGTACAAATATTTCATTTCTTCCACATTCACTTGCTGGGCTTTCACCCGAATCCAATGTAAACACGACTTACAATGTGCGTCAACCAGATTGGACAGCTACACGCGTAATGCTAACCCGCCAAAAGCGTTGTACGTAACTCTAAATGAGCTGTTTGAGACGTCCCTCAAGTTCAAGCAACTAAAACCGCAGCCGGTTGCGACTCCTGGCCTCTGCTCTTCTTAGTCTGACGACCATCTGAATTTCGGATTTCGAGTAAGGGCAACCCGGAAGTGCTCTGGAGAGAGAGGGACCTCTCGCATGAATGATGTGCACACTAGACCTCGGGTAGTATTCTGGAGATGCTGTAACGTATGCCGCGGGGTAAGATAGCCATCGGGCGGCAAGGGTGCCTTGCTGTCATCCAAACAAGCACTCACGCACGCCTCTGCCCAGGACTCGCTGCGACGCCGTGGGTGAACGTGGCAGGCTGTTGCAACATGCGGTTCGCCCTTTGGTCCGGGCGCCCCTCTTGTCTGTTCGGGTTTCCCTTCACCTAGCCCAACTAGAACTGCCCTCCTTTATTAAGATGCCTCCGGGAAGCCTCCCCACCATCCGGCGCCGGGTGGTCCATATTTCTTCGGCGGGAAGAAAGGGCAGACAGGCAAGGCACTTGCCGTCCCGTGACTCCTGTGACGTACCGAGACGTACCCAAGGTCCGGCCCGGACTTGATGCAGGACCCACAATCCGCCTCGGAGGAAAGCTGCGGGTTTCCGGGGCACACCGACCACCTTGCATAATTCAAGCCTTTGGTCTGTCAGACGACGGGTCTCATTGGTTTGATAATGGTGCCAAGGCAGCCTCGATATCTTGTAGGTCTCTCAGATGTTAGTGCTTCTGCTGACTACCTTAGATGGCCGGACTTAAGGCGGAGGCTCTCACGGTTTGTTTCTTGTGAGAGCCTCGTCGAGAGTGTAGTCTCGTATGGCAGAGAAGCGAGTGTATAAATATGTCCAAAATGGCTTGAAGGGGATGGGATATGATCTGGTGGACTCTTCTTAACCTTGAGCTCAGTCTCTTCGTTGTCTTGATTTCCCTCATAGGCAACACAATTCCATTCGCACTTACACGAATAAGTTGCACCTCAATATCTGACCTCGAACGTTGACCATGTCTCAGCCTTCTTCTCTTCCCCCTCCCGGCCGCTACACCGAACTCCATCAATACGAAAAGCTCGCCGGACCAGGCGACGCCCGTCCAACGGCCCTCCAAATCATCAAAGACCAAGACCTCGTCGGTAAACTCCCGTCCAAGGTCGCTCTCGTGACGGGCGTCTCCTCAGGTCTGGGCATTGAAACGCTCAAAGCCCTCGCGGCCACCGGAGCAACCGTCTACGGCACGGCACGAGATCTCTCCAAGGCCCGAGCCGCTCTAGACGAGATCAGAAACGGGGATGGAGGCCAAGAGGAGTCCCTCGCTTCGGCGCCAAACGTACACCTCCTAGAAATGGACCTCGCCAGCCTCGCCAGCGTACGGGCCGCGGCAGCGGCCTTCAAAAAGCGTAGCTCCCGATTAGATATTCTGGTGAACAATGCCGGGGTTATGTATACCCCCAAAGGAAGCCAAACGCAAGACGGCTTCGAGATGCAGTTCGGCGTGAACCACCTCGCGCACTTCCTCCTCTTCACAGAACTACAAGACCTCATGACCTCGTCATCAACACCCGGGTCCGCGGCGCGGGTCGTCAACGTCACGTCTTCCGGCCACAGACTGCAGGGCATGAACTGGTCCGACGTCAACTTTTCCCGTCCCGGCGCGTATGAGGGGTACAGAGCCTACGGACAATCCAAGACGGCCAACATCCTCATGGCCAACGGCGTGGATCGGCGGTGCGGGGGCAGGATTCGCGGGTATAGCGTTCACCCGGGCACGGCGATGACGGGGTTACAGGTTGGTGTTCGGGAACAGATGGAGGCGCTTAGAGGGAATGAGGCGGCGTGGAGGACGGTGAAGAGTACGGCGCAAGGGGCTGCTACGGCGGTGCTGGCTGCGGTGAGGAGGGAGTTTGAGGGGTTGGGAGCGTTTTATTTTAAGGATTGTGAGGTGAAGGGGGAGACGGGGGAGAATTTGGGGTGGGCGGGGGAGGGGTATGCTTCGTGGGCTTGGGAGAGGTTACGGGAGGTGAGTTTGGAGATGGTTGGGTTGTCGCGGGAAGAGAGGCAGTGACTGGTGAGAACGCCCTATAGATGATGACCATTCCTAAGCATTAGCTTCGGATATCAAATTGACCAGTCTAGCTGGGTGGTCTCTTGTTGAGTAAGGTATACAAAGTACATTCGTCTTCGAGATAGGAAGGGCGTCTTATGATGCCTTTTTAGTTGTATACCTTCCCGTCTCTGGTCATACCTTGGGAACATAACAAACTCGCCGTTGTGGTTGAGGACATATTCGCAATCTTTTCGGGATGAAGAGAACGAGATGCAAGATCCAAGCTTGGCTCACAAGTAGTGCCTGTATTGAAGCATGGACAGATGAAGGAGAGGCAAGAGAGGCTCAGTCAGTGGCGTCTGCATGGCCAGATTTCCTTGCAATCCTCAATTCTTGTTTTGAGGCTTCTTTCTACATCTGAACTCGGAAACACTCAATCATGGTTTCGTAGCAGATGTCGATTAGTTAGATGCTTTGGCCGACATGTCGTTCGTTCTAAGCCGGAGCCCTCGCTTTTTCAAAGATTAAAGAAGCCTCTGATCGAAATTTCATACTTCACAAAGTACCTTTTCTAGGCAACATGATGTTTCTGGCAGGAATTTATCATTAGAGATAAGTTACTGCAAAAATTAGAAACTTCGAAGGTCCATTAGAAATCTTGAAGGTCTGTAAACCATTTGGCTCACATGCATCACAAGGTAATATAGACAGGGACGCTCAAACGTTGCTTGGTGTGTCTAATTCAGCAAAACTAGTATGAAATGACACGATAAACAACATCAGCCAGAACGTATTACCACGAAGAATGTCGTCAACTTCACCTCACAAAAAGCTCAGTCTAATTCATATCGGTGCACGCACTGGTGGTTGCGGATAGCCATCCCATCTTGATAGCCATCTACTCGCACGTGACCGTCGTATCTTTGGGATTCATTTCGCGAGACAACTACGAGAGTCACCAACCAAAATCATCCCAGAATCCACAACAGCATCCATCTCCCTCCCCCGGGAGTCCGCACCGGGGCAAGGGGGAAACAAACGAAAAAAAAAGCTCTTGCGACCTCGTGGCGAGACAATCCGCTCTCTCCTCCTCCGCCCCGTCTGCCCCGTGGAGAAAAAAGCAGGTCGGCAGGTCGGTCGACTCGGCCCTATCCACGACGTCGAGAGGACCAAGTCCGCAATGACCCCGAGATGACAGACCACTTTCCAGTCATCCAGTTTGCATCCAGAGGGTCGGCTGCTCCGGGGTTTGGCCGATGTTAAGTCCTGTTGGCTTTTTTGGCGTTTTCTTCCGGTTTTGCTACTCTTTTTCGACGGGCCCCTTTCTTGGCGGCTTTGTGTTTTTGTTATTCGTCTTTGGCTTTCCCTTTTTGCGCACCTTACGAGTACAAACAAGCTGTCTCATTTCGCATCTCATGCCCTAATGGAATCGATCAGCGTCTGCCGGATACCACGTCGTCAGCCCTAGATAGCATCCATAGCATGAAGACGAAGGGTGTCTTTGCGGGCGCAGGAACCGTCGAGCAGAAGTTCTCTCTCTCGACGATTGAGACGGATTTGACTGGTGACTGGTTCGTCGTTGCCTTCGAGCTTTCATTTGATTATGTTCAACAGTCCAACCAGTGTCCAAACCAAACAAACCCAGAGAAGCAAGTGCAACCCACCACCTCCTCAGCAAGCGTGTGCGAAGGCGTGTGAGAGCGTCGGCGGACCGAAAAGAGGTGCGTGGAGACTTTTGGAGACAGTCCTCCACATTCCCCCCGAGTGGGAGCCCGGACGAACTCCCCTTTTCACGCAAGACGGGAGGATGATCGATTTCATCCAACGGGAGTCATCGCTATCGCAACCCCCTGCAGAATGAGACTTGCAGGCTCGCAGCGAAGCAGACTCGCAGCATGAACTGTGGTATTCGTCCATCGGTTCCAAATGCCGAAAGAAGGATTCCCAAGGAAGGACTCGAAGGAGGGCTGGGCGTCAGCCTTTGGTCTCTTTGCCAAGCAATGTTTTGCAAGTCTAGGCATCATTGTTGTTGCTTGCTGGTGCTGCTGGCGCTGTTCTTTCTTCTTCCACTTCTCTCTCTCTCTCTCTCTCTCTCTCTCTCTCTCTCCCTTTCTCTCCTTTGCATATCGCTTCTGCTCCTCTTTGCAGGGCCGCGACAAGTTTTCAATCTCTGTGTCTTGAATCTTTGCAATGGTCCGAAGAGCAGCCGTGAAGCAGCGAAGCTTGCTGCGGGAATACGACGCAGCTCGGGTTTTCCCCAAGGGTTAAATTTGGATCTTTTTGCCGTCATGGCCCATGGGAAGCTTTTCAGTCCGACCTTTTCCCCGTTCCATGGTCACCCATGTCATTGGGTCCACTACTGTATCGGCTACAGCCACATCTTAAAATCAGCTTTTTGCTGCAAAACTGAGGAAACGCCTAGGCCGTGACGCTGTCAGTCAGTGTGTTAGGCTCCGGTTCCCCCAGGCTCGGCTCGAGAGTAGCATTCTTGGACGTAGCATTCTATTCGTACTGTACTGTAATAAGTCTGAGTATCTGCGAAAGTGGGAGAGGTTAAGAAAGAGGCCCGAGACTCGAGGACAAGCGCCCGCTGCCCACCCGCCCCCTGTCCGGGGAACGCCCGAGGCCTTCATCCCGGCTTTTTAACCAACTCCTTCCATAATATCCCCCTCCACGTCCCCATCGCAAGAGCTGAGCTGCCAGTGCCCGCTCTTTGGCACTTTCGGTCTAAAAAGCACAGTCAAGAAAGCAGAAAGGAACTTCCATTGGAGCGTTTATATCCAAGAGCAAAGCTTTGGGAACTTGGCAAGGACGACCTTTCTTCAAGACTCTGCGACCCTGGGAGAAGAAACTGGTGAAGGACGACCAACAACAGCACACCATCTCCAGACTCCACGTTGTATCCCCTTTTTCTTACGGATTCATTGCCTCAAGGGAACCCGGCTGCTAGCTACTCTTACGCCTGCGAAGACTACCGGCCCTCAATTCCTTGGCCCCCCCCCCCACGTATCTTTGCCTGACGGGCTGTTTTCCAATCCTGGGTTTTCCCATTTTCCGGCTGCCTCATCTACCTTCATCCAGGCTTATCCTTTTTCAATTTCGTTTTTGCCTACCTACAGGCGACGGATACACCAAAGTGACGGGCCGCCGATCGAGAAACGACCTTCTCTCTGCCCTACCATAGCTCCTACACCCAACTTTTTCCTCCGTCCCCAACGCCGCCTAGGAAGACGAAAGAAGGGCCTCGAGGACCTGCAGAGACGGGAGGTACCTCGAATCCTACACACGGGCCCCTGCATGCGCCAGCAACTGTGAGGTGCTTCTTTTGGTCGAACGGGAAGAAACATCACAGGCACACGAGATACATCTAGAGGAACCCAGGAACGAGCGGTACCAAAGGACGATTTCTGCGTTATTCCCCCAATCTTTCAAACGTATCCCCGCCGCCCGCCGCGCGGCGGGCCTGCAATGTCAAGATGGAGGAGGAGAAGCACAAGTTCATCATCCCGGTCCACGAACGGCGACAACCCGGGACCGTGACCGTCGACCCGAATTCCGTACCATCACAACCGCAACACCAACAATCACCACCACTCCCAAGCCATGAGGCTCAATCGCCCATAGATTCCTCTCCCAGGATACAGCAGATCGAGTCCTTCACATCCTACCCGCCAGGCGCCCACCTCCGAGGGGACGACATACCCGATGCCTCACCGCCGTATCCAGAGTCGAGAATCAGCTCCGAGGCGCCTGTCGTCGCCCCGGCCCCGGCGCCCGCACGAGGACAAAGCCACCACCACCACCACCTCCACCATCGCGTCCCGGCTCCGGCTCTGGCGCCTGCCGACCCCGAACGGCAACAGGGCGGCACTTTGGCGACATGGAGACAGAGGTTTGAGGGTATCGGCGGGAGGGGGCCACAGCAGCACCCGAGAAAGACAATCTTAGGCCTGACCGTGCTGCGGTTCTGGGCCGCAGTCGCACTGGGAGTCATCATCGTCGGCGTCGCCATCGCCGTGGGTCTGGCGTTGGGTTTGGCTAACCGGTACGTCTGACGAAAGAGCTTACTATCTACCTACCTACCTTACCTTTCCACCCATTCTTCCTGCCAACTCTTTGTCTCTCCTCCTCCTCTTCCCCCGTCTTCGTCATGACAGCCTCGAAGGCTGACGGAAAGCGTCCTCCCTCTTTGCGAAATTCAGCCCCTCCGACGACGAAAACGAACCAAAAACCGTAATCCAACTCCTCGGCGTACCCTCGCCCGCCCCGATCAACCCGTACTGCCCGCAACCTACTGCGGGCGTGAACACGACGGTAACCCCCTACGACGCCTCCGGCTCCCCCATCCGCTTCAACAACGACGAGGTCATGTCCTTTGACGTCCTCTGCAACACGTACTACCCGATGCGCCAGGGGTTCAACCCGTTCCTCCGCGACATCCTCGTCATGACCGTCCCGGACATGCTCACCTGCATGACGCTCTGCGCCCAGTACAACCAGGGCTACAGCGATGCCGTTGGCGACGACGTATTCCTTGACGGCGGCGGTATCTGCGTCGGCGTCGCGCTCGTCAAGGGCACGGCGCAGTTCTGTCATTTGCAGAACGCCACGGGGATCAACCAGACTGCCTCGTCTGGCGGGTTCGATGTCGATAGCGCCGTGCTTTCGGGTGCGTGGGCCGGCTTGACGAGCGTGGAGCAGATTCGGACGTTTGGCGGGAACATTGACGATGTCATTGGCGCCAACGCGACTACAACTGCGGTTGCGACGGCCACCACCGGTTAATCACGTCAAGTCGGTCGATTTTCTCGGTCGAATCTAGGGGGAGTAATGTTCGTGTCGATGTTTTCATTCTCGTGTAATGAAACGAAGGATCCGTGTTTTTGCGAAGCGATTTGGAGCGTTTGGTTTTGGAGGCCTCCCTCACCATCAGGAGTCGTCAATTCAGAGACAGCGTATTTGGGTGCCCCCAAAATGGACCACTGATTGCTTTGGCTCTGGTGTAATGACTATCTCGAGGGAGGAGACCTTGTGTTCGATACAGCGCGCGACCCTGACATTGGCGAAGCGTTGTGTATTTGGCTGTATTTGGAGCGAATTTGGAGAGGGAAGCACTGATATTGGAGGAGTTTTTTTGTTGTTTTTTTACGAGGAGCTCCCGAATCTGCGATACTTGATCTGCCAGATAGGAGGCGTCCGGAAGGCACAGCAAGCCTATGATTTCAGATCAGCGGCAGCTCGAGGAGAAGGCGTGTATGTCTGCGATCAGGGCACACACTTGGATAAGCTCATTAGTAGTGTCCAGTAGTTTGGACCACTGTGTCTGGATCGCCGTGGATACACGCAGCGGCACCAGGTGCAGACTATAGATGATGCTGCCAGTACAGGAAACGATCGATGGGAACTGCATACACCATGAACTGTGTATTGATTCTCTCGTAAAACGTACAACAATTTTCATACCCTCAAAAGAGAACCATGTCCAAAACTCCGCTTTAAAGACCATCTCTTTGTGGCCTCATACGCTGTTTACTACAAATACTTCCGCTAGCACGACGTCTCATGTACTCGTTTCCTCGCATCCATCCATTCAGCGCCAAAGAGTCTTCTCTGAGGCGTGAGTGTCTGAAGCCGAGCCCTCACAGGACGCAGCTAGTCGAGGGACGTAGATATTCAGACCGCCAGGCTCGAGCAACGGGACAGGTATGTGACCCGAGGGCTAGTTGCGCCACTCAGAACCGTTGTCAATCCCGGCGGGTGTGCCATTGCTTCCAGACGCCTTGTTCGTATCGTCGTCATCGTCATCCAGCACACGGGCGAGCTCATCGGGATCCTGCATCTTGGCATCGGGGTCAATGACACCCTCCTCGAGCTCCTCATCCCGGCGCTGGTTGTCCCGATCGGTATCCAGAACACCTTCATCTGCGCTGACTGAGATGCCACGGGCACCCCACTTGGGGCGGCCACCACCGCGGCGTCCCTGGCCATCGTCGTCGCCAAGAGCTGGGGCGCTCTCCTCATCGTCAGAGTGGGCATCAAGGCGCTTTCCAAAGATTCTGTTGAGCAACCAGCCCCTACGCAGGTCGTCGGCATCAACAATGCCACCGTTGCGGAGCTTGACGCGCTGGCGAGTGTAGTATACCCAGGCAAAGTCGACATACAGGGCCGTCTGGACGATGCCGAAGATGACCGAGACCTTGTTCGGCGCCTTGTCGTTGATGTCGAGCTCACGCGTGATCCATCCAATCAGGTATAATCCACGGTATGAGCCAAGAGTGACGAGGTAGAAGGAGTCGATGACGGTCGGTACGGTGGTCTGGCGGAGCAGGAGCAGCTGAGGCAGGACGCAGATGGATTCGAGGATCTGGCTAAAGTCCCAAAGCCACTGTTGGCGAACGTTAGCAGCTGTGTGGCCAGCTTGACCGGATTCCGTGCGAGGTGAGACTTACGACGCGGAAGCTCCAGTAGCCCTCAAAGATAAGCATGGCAAAGGGAGACAAGACGAGCGAGACGCCGAAGACGCCGGCGCCGACCTTCCAGGAGAGCTCGCGCTCCCTGGTGCGGGGGAAGATCCACTGCATGGCCCCGATGATGTAGAAGGATGACGAAATGTAAAATATCTTGAAGATGAAGTTCCATGCTGATTGTTCGGAGAAGATGTCGAGGTAGCGCGTGCAGAAGACCAAGGCGTACAGGCCCTGGGTGATGAGGGAGACACCTGCGCAAACGTTATCAGTGACATGCATTCATGTTGGAATCTCGGGTAGCGTACCTTCAGCACTCCTGTTGCGATGTATCGCGAACATGAGGATGCATTTCGAGAGGAGATGCGAGATGTCTCCCATGAAACGGAATACCTGGCCAAGCTAGTTAGCGGGCAGCCTCGGGAATCACGTATCTAGTTGGACGCAGCACGTACGTTCCACGCAGTCATGGTGCCGGATGGGAAGTCGAGCTTCCAGCGTATTCCGGTGTGTAGATGAGTTGTGATGTGGTTGGTGGGAAGGACTCGGGGAATGCGATTGCGACACGCAAACAAGAACGGACGGGAAAGGGAACGGCAGCTCCGTTTCACATCACACGAAGGCCGGCGAGCTGCCCACGGCGGTAGGGAGAGAATAGAATCGGATGAAGCTCCGTTAGAGAGGCCGGATCCGTCCGAAACGAAGCTCGGCGATCAGGAGGGTAAAAAGGTGTAACAAGCGACTGAAGCGAACAGTCGGGGATTGAAGCTATTTCCAAAGTTGAAGTGCGGGAAGGTTACGGATAACGAAGCTCGAGGTTCCCTCCTGCCAGTTTACAGATTCAGCTCTTACGCCGCGCGGGCAGTCACGCAGTTGCGCCCCCCAGCTGCACCTGCACCAGCTGGCCTTATCAGCTCGAGCCTGAGTCTTATCCGTGCTGGGGGAAGGTGACGACAGCCCCAAGGCCCCCAGCCACGTTGTCCTGTCAGGAAGCGTTACTATTGGCTCATGTATCACAGGGTCGCTTATGTAACCCCCACCTTGAGGGATAGCGCCATTGAAGAAAAGGGTGGATATTGCCCCGACATTACCTGCGCAGCTGCGCGTATTGCAAAGCCCAGGCCCAATTGAGAAATGCATCTTCATTGGAAGCGGGGAGCATGAGCTAGGTAGAAGGTGATCGTTGACCGAATTTGGCTGTCTATGACCCAAGAGTGGTCTTTCTGACGAGTTGGATGGCCTTCCTCAGAACGTCTCGGTCGTCCTCAAAAGTGAGCTTTTGAGCAGCTTCATCAAGACCAAAGAAGCTCGCACTAAACTGAGTCTCCCCGCCAGCCGTCTCTACCGCTGCTCCCTCCTCGAGAGTCGCAACATACCACCAAATGAGTTTCACTCCAGCCCCTCCATCAAGTCCTCGCATAGTCAGCATAAACGGCTCCGTGATTCCTCGACGCGCGGCTGCTTGATCGGGAGCATTCGCATCGTCATCCGGTGCCGGCGCCCGCGTGGCCATATCAACAGGCAGAAGTCGGCAGCGGAAGCCCGTCTCCTCCAGCACCTCCCGCAAGGCTGCCTCGTGCCTCGACTCGCCGCAATTGCGTCTGCCCTTGGCCAGAAGCCATTCATTTGTGGCCAGGTAACGGAGCAGGCAGACCCTTGCTGGGTTTCTGGGCGAGTCGAAGAGGATTGCACCGCAGCTTTCGACAAAGGCTTCATAGGCGTACTGCCTGGTGACAAAGTTGGAGGCTGCCATTTTGTGCCTGCCTTACCCGCTGGCTTGGGTCGGTCTATATGGTAGCGCGAAGCGGAGTCCTCTTCCCGCAGAGTCGATCTACTCCATCTAGCAGGATGGTGTTGTATTGCAGAGTCGTCAGTGCACAGGCTCGGCGCTGTTGTTTTGGCGGGGGTCCTTGTCTCGCTTGCTTCCGCGCCGGTCTACGGATACTCGTACTACGTACAAAGTCTGGCTGGCCGTGCTTTCTTAGGCCGACCGGGTTGCGTAGCTGTTCACGGCGCTAGCCGTCAACGGATCGGCCGCGGAGGCCAAGATTTCGAACTGGCGTGTCCAACTGCCAAATCAGAAGCTACGATGATGAAGCTGGGTAAGGTTGCTAACAGACAAGAAGTCGACAATCGCATTTTCTCCACATTATTTGACCTGTATGTCAGTACCGCAACTTCGGTATGGCCCGAGGTGACTTTGAGCATGAACTTTGATATTACCATCCTTTACACTCGGTGCAACCGATGGCGGTTTTCTGATATCGACCAAGGTTATATCTATATCGTATCTCGGGAAATAGTGAGCCAGCCATCCTCTACTGACAAGCTTAATTTCTGAGGACTAGTCTTTTGTACCATCATCTGTATCCACGAGGATACCTGTGGTTAATATTCGCAAGTAAATCAGGAGGCTCAGCTCAAAGTCTGGAATAAGTTACCCTCAAAATTCATTCTCGAGCCTTGGCCAAAATTGTAGGATATGGATCGGCCACGACACTACCGAGATCCCACATATCACCTGTCGGTATGGAATGAAATGCAATGACCAGGCCACGCATCTCACCGCGTTGAATGGGACTCTGCAATCACAAACCAAGACGGACGGCTTCCGGCGCCGAGGAGACAACAAACGCGGCCACCCGAGCGCAAAACAACAAGCCCCATCCCATCATGTCCAAATTTCCAGCGGTCCCCTAAATGGGCCAAATGGGGACAAAGATCGAAGCCAAAAGGCAATCGGAGCGACATCCCCCTTGGGGCCCCTTGAGCCTCATTAAAATTCCACAGCATTGCGCCGCGCGCAGCAAACAGTAATTAAGAAAGACGTCGTAAGCACATTGTCAACGCTGCGTGGGGTTCCCTCGGGATGTGGGCGGGCAACAATGCTGCATAGGTATGTTGCCCATTTTCCCATTCCAAAAAAGCAACCCTACCATATGCAAGGGCCACCCAATGCCGGTTCGCCCACGATATCTTTAGCGCGGGAGAGGTGCGGGACACACGGCAGCGCCAACGGCACCGTGGGAGGTCACCATATGACGCGGCCCAGCCGAAAAAAGAAAGAAAAAAGCACCAACAGAGACACTGCTACCGTCAAAGGATACATCCCACACCCATGCCTGGGCCCTGGGTGAATACACTATTTCGGCCCTCTCTAAGGCGGCGCAAGCTCACCCCGGGCCATCAATGGCGGGTAAGTCGGCCCACCAAACGCCCATGGCTGATGCTTCCCATCTGCTTTGCTATGCTGTTGCCCGTAGGACGGTCAGTGGCTTATGTGTTGGTCCGGCCGTTTGCGCGGTTGTCGCAGTGCCGGCGCGTACGTAGGTACATGTGGGGTGAACTGGGAAGGGAACATGGGTTTTTGAGAGAGTCTCTGCCGCAATACCGCCCGCGCCGTTGGGGGCTTGCAACATGCGTTCAAATCCGGAGAGGCTAAGCTTGTTGATCACATCAGGTTTTTGGGGGGTCTTACGCGTGCTTTTCCTTTGCTAACCACCTAACCTGTTGGTTTGGCCCTTGGAACTGAACACACACCCCCCGGTCTGGCGCCCTTGCCCCCTCTCTCTCTCTCTCTCTCGCCCCGTCGATGGATGGGTAACCGGGAGCACGCATCGGGTTCTTCGGCGGATTGGGTCGTACGTACACTACACTACGGGATGATGGGGGGAAATAGGGAAGGAATGCATGTATCTCCATTGGTATAGGTGGAGGTAGATAAAACCAGTGCAGTCCCCCCCCCCCCCCCTCGCCTTTCAAGGTGTTTCTTATGTGAGAGAAGTGACTGGACTGCATCTGTCGAGCTTGCTTTATCAAAGTTTTCCTTGGCTTGAACATCGCTCTCAAAGAAGTCCAAACGGTTCTTACTAATTACCTCTTGCCGACTTACGATAACTCGCCGCATACTCATACTGCAGGAACTGGGGGAAGAAGGAACCAAGCGCTCTTGCTCCCTGTTCAACCTGCCTGCTTACCGCCGCACCGCAACCTTTCGATGACGTTTTGCCCAGACGAGCAGGAAGAGAGAAGGGATTAAACAACCGCAACTTCCAGAGATTCGAAAAATCATAATTTCTCAAATTCTACACAAAGCCGAACTCATACAACTTTTGAGCTTCAAAAGTCGATATCAGCCGTATCAAACGGGGGAAAATCAGCCAAGATGCAAATCGGACGCCTCCTTTCGACGATCGTCGTTGGTCTCACCGTCGCGCAAGCCACACCAATCCAAGACAAGACTTCAGCCTCAACCTCAACCACCGAAGTAGAAGAGCTCAAGGAGTCGCGGGGCAAGGCTCCCAAGTACTTTCAAGAAGCAGAGTAAGTCTATCAGATGCGTCCCATTCAGAAATTCACGGCCTTTGTTCGACATCTTTGCGACGATGAGATTTGGGATGGGATGAGATGAGAGACGAGACCAAGCGTCTTCCCGAAACTCTAATAAACCATCTCACCATGATCACCAACACCTTCACCATCAACTTATGCTCACATAAGCCGTACTAACCCCCACACCAGCTTCTCAATCCACTACGACGCCCGCTTCGCCACAAAACCCCTCAACACAACAGCCCAGCGCGAAGCAGTCCAGGTCCTCATCCAAACCTACCTCTCCACCCTCCGCGACCTCGGCATCCAGACCTGGCTCATGCACGGCTCCCTCCTCGGCTGGTGGTGGAACAAGCAGACGCTCCCCTGGGACGCCGACGCCGACGTGCAAGTCACCGAGAACGGCATCAACTTCCTCGCCGCCTACTACAACATGACCACCTGGTACTACAAGTACCCGTCCGTCCCGGAAGGCCGCTTCTTCCAGCTCGAGGTGAACCCCAATTACATCCGCCGCGGACAGGACAGCTTTGACGAGAACAACGTCATTGATGCCCGCTGGATCGATATGGAGAATGGGCTGTTTATCGATATCACTGCCGTTCGCTATGTTGAGGATCATCCTGAGGGTGATGGCGTGTTGGCGACTAAGAATGGCCACGAGTTCCGTGATACGTCCCTGTATCCTTTGCTTGATACCACTTTTGAGGGTGTCAAGGCCAAGATCCCCTACAAGTACAAGGAGATGCTCATCTCCGAGTATGGAGAGAAGGCCTTGACGAATCAGGAATTCAAGAAGTAAGTCATCAAACAGTCACATCCACTGTAACCCATTGTTTACTAACGCTGTTCTTTAGCCATAAGTTTGTTGACAGCAAGATGGAATGGGTTCCCACTGATGAACTCTGAGTCATGAGGCATAGGTAGTTGTACGGTTTTCACGGATAGGTGTATGGGCTCAGGCGTTTGTGCCAAACTTTCGGACAAGGTGTCCGCCAATAAAACGTAACGGTCTTCATTTGTGGCGTTAGGGAATACCCAAAGCTCTGTTTCCAACAAGAAAAATGCCAATTTTCGCTCCAAGTCAAACCTCTGTCTGCATGCTCGCTGTCCCTATCAAACTGGCCTTCGTGTCTCCAACCTAGTCCTCATCAAGATCCTCGACCACCACCTCCGCCATAGCACCGCCACCCTCCACCGTGCTGATCTTCCTGGGATCGGTTATGGCCACATGTTCCTGCCTCTGCTGGGTTTCCGACGTGCTGCTCCAAGCACAATCGTCCACGATCCGCTTCAAATGGCCTTGTAGAGCGTGAAGGTGGACAATTAGGGGGCATTCCAGACCACCACTGCAACTATGCGGTTTGTTGCTCGTCAACTTTTTGACGCGCTGAGCAATCACCGAGAGAGTGGTGTCTTCCTGTCCTATAATATTGAAGGGCCACAGCGTCTGGCGCGCGAGAAGCTTGAAGTACTCTCCGATACGAGAGCTTTTCGTACAGACATCATTGTGCAGTGTCCAGTTGCGACACGAGTGGCATAACTTGGCGTCGGACGGGTGTTGCCGTCCGCAGCTGAGACAGAGCCGTTTGGCGGTGAGATATCCTTCGCTATGGGTGCTCAGGGGGCCCTCGAGAGACCAAATGTGAGCGAAAGCTCGTACCAGGCGGTTGTTGATATCATCCTTGAGCCCATCTAAAGTTGGATCGTGTCAGCTTAACGTGTTCGATGCATACTAGCTTCTATCGAGTTGCCGTGGCTCGGGAAAGCGCAGGAAAGCGCAGAAACGGGGGAGAGATGAGGGGGACCAGCGAGAGTGTAACTCCGTCAACTCTTACCGAGAGATTTGCACTCATGTAAATTTATGAGCGGTAGGTTTTCTGCCCAGATGTCTTGGAACCTCAACGAAAGGTTGCAAACAGCATACTGCCTCAGCTTGGCGAGTTCGTCTTGAGCCTCAAAATTGTCCGCTGACTTCAAAAGCATTCCAAGGTCCACAACGGATGGCTGTCCGCTATCGATGATGGTCTGGAGGGCTTTTGGACACCATATACCAATCCAAGGCGCGAGCGCGTTGTTGCACTTCAAGAAGACGCTGGTTTCCGAGACTCGTAGAAGCTCTTCGACATCGAGTGTCTTGTACTGATCAATGTTGGTGTGATGCAAGACTGAAAGTATGCATCGAAGGGCGCGGCTGTGGATCCTCGGTTGCCCAGGGGAGAGATGGAAGAAGATGACCTTGCACTCATCTTGCATGCTAAACTCTGCATCGATCAACTTCGCAAAGATCGTCGAGGCGACCCGACAGATTTGGGAGGATACGCGGAAGCCGGCGAGCATTGTGTTCCGAGAAGCGAGAAGAATGACGTATAAGTCTCCATCGGAGAGAATAACTTCAGAATGCCTAGTGTAGGGTCTCAGAGAACCAGAAGTCCCTTTTTGCGGCGACTGCTAGACGTCTGGGAGCTGAGGAACACTCCCCACAGGCTGTTCTTCGTGGAGTTGTTGCTGCTCAAAGTCTGCCCGGGCCTCGATCCTCGTTGATTGCATGTCGTTGATAATCTTCTCGGATGGTTGATCGTCACCGTCCATAGTGATACTCGAGCGGCAACGCAGCAGAAGTGGTCGTGGCAGTTTCGATGAATCAATAGAGTGGTGCAGAATAGCAGATGTTGGGAGGGTGGATGGATTGGTAAGACGAGGCAGAGAGAACAAGGAGACTTAAACAGAGAGCGAAGGAGAAAAATTTGCATGTCATATGCAAAGCTTTAACAGCAACCGGTGCTCTGTTTCGTGCTTTCCTTTGAGATGTCCGTCCCGATGGCAACCACCAGCACCATGTTTGAATAGGCAAGACCTGCCTAGCGTATCTGTCCGGTATCGAGG
Source organism: Colletotrichum phormii (assembly GCF_030913505.1). NCBI lineage: Eukaryota > Fungi > Ascomycota > Sordariomycetes > Glomerellales > Glomerellaceae > Colletotrichum > Colletotrichum phormii. The sequence continues at coordinate 720,930 of NW_026851453.1, forward strand.
AAAAGACCCGTTGCCTGAATCCTGAATGAGCAAGACAGCGTGATTCGTTGACTGGAAAGGTTTCCTTCAAGGTCGAATATGACAGCAAGCCCCTTGAGCACCCCAACGCGTATGCTTTCATTGAGTATTTGCTTGCTTCTGTCAGCGCAGATGTTTCGAACAATTTCATATACATGTCGAACAACGTGGAAGCTCAGGAGGCTCGATACCAATCTATAAGCCTAAAATATCGCTGGGGTTGTTTCTATGAATGATTGCTTCTGAACTGATCTTAAAAATGCTCAGAAATCAAAACGCTTTTATGGCCTAGATGAGGCCATGTCATGAAAACCAAAATCACCGACCAACCAATTTGCCGCCCAAGATTCCCCAAAATTATCTTTCCACTCTACAGGCCTTCGCATTTCAACTCCTTGATGGCCTTGTCCTCGCAGTCAGCATTGGCAGTAGCATCATCCGCGGCAAGAGGCTTCAGCTTCCAACCCCGGATGCCATCAATCACCTCGACCACCGCGTCGTCCAACTCGACCAATCGCTTCTTCAGGGGGCATCTCTGGTCAAAGTCACACCGGTGAGTGCTCGTCTCCCTAATTATGTTGAACCGGTGAGCAATCTCGGCAACGGTACCTTCACGCCATGCCTTCTCGTTGGGGTACAGCTGCAACTTGGTGAACATGCGCGTGCACTCAGCTACGCGTGTCTCGGAGGAGCAGACGACCGGAAAATCACCCACTCCAGGATGTTGGCCACTGAGAGGCGGGCATTTGGGGCAATGGGTGTTTTGGTGTCTCTTGTAGATGCGGAGGCACTTGCTGCAGCGGGAAGTGTCCATGAGGCCAATCTCGGATTGGTTCTGATCAAGGTCGATGATGGTCTCCTGCAGAAGAGAGTAGAGACGTCGCTGAACCGCCTTCATCTTGCGAATAATGTTGCCTGGTACACGTTAGTCAAAAGTGTCTCTGGAACCTCATCGTTGCAGCAGACTCACGAATGACACCGTCCGGCAAAGCAGACAGGACCTCATCCTCCGACCAGGCTTTGAAGTCAAAGTTCATCGGAAGCTGCAAGACAGCAGCCTTGGACATCTTCTGGAATTTGGCCGCCTCGCCAAGGGAGGCAGTCGCGACTAGGAGGTAGCCAACGTCCCCACGCTCCACCTGTCCAAAGTTAGCGAGCCACTGGTTGACCCACGGTCTGAGAGACGCAGCACAGTCGTACTTGTCGCAGTGCATAGCGACGACGGAAACCATCCTGGCACTCAGAGTGTACCACTTGTCCTGGTACTTGTAGTGTAGAATAGAGAGGATCATCTCCATGGCTTCGGGGTTGTCATCGTGCAAGGTGATGTCAGGCTTCAATCCGGACTGAGTCTTGGCGCCTTCCTCGAATTTGGAAGCGAGAAGAGAGTCGAAGTATCTGGAAGCGACTCTCAGAATGTGAGAGGAAACGAGGAATTTCTTCCGGGTATTGTTGTGAGAGACTATGAGAGCAGCATCCCAGGAGGGGTGTAGCTCGATGATGGACTCATCTGCCATCTCAATGTCGGCCATTTTGGCTGAGTCTTGCTGAGAGATGATGTTGATTAGAGATTTGAATCGTGAAGATGTTATTTAGACGAGGATAGAATGAATCGTGTGACACTGCCCTCGATATCCCTGGAGTATTGGTTGGAGATGTAATGTAGAAGAATGAGTGATATTGTGTCTTCACAATGACCGAGAAGATGATTATTTCAAATGAGCTGGGGGAAAGATTGGGCAAGAGTAAGTGAGATGTATGGGAAGGTAGGCTCCACGCTCCCAGAGAGTAACGATCAACTCAAGGAAGCTGAGACGCGAGTTTGCTGTTGCCCGAGTCTAAGTGACGAAGGCCGGTATTGTATTGGTAAGTCGAAGGTCAAGTTGCGGAGTTGGAAGTTGGAAGAGGTTGAAAGCAGGCAAAATATCCTGGTTTCTCATGAGATACTTTGAGTTGCCTGTGTCTGGATATGGCAGTCGAGAAGGAACTGTGCGACGGAATGTTGGTGTCGAGGGCAGGTATAATGGTGTCTGAAAGAAGGCAAGAGTGACAGTCCAAAACTTATACGGGATACTTTCTATGAAGGGAGTCCGATTGTAAGCAAGGCCGGTATTTAGGAAAGTCTGCCGACTTGTGTCATGATCAAATCCTACTGAAATGGTGCAGAGGTTATCAAGTCCAAAGACTTTCCTTAGCCTGGCTTGCAAGAGCCATGAGGAAAGCAGTAAACTGTTATGAATAGTACGCTGGTATGAACTAAGAAAATTGCTGTTTATTACACCTGATATGCATCTTATATCTTCGAGTGGGAAGGGAGAGTCCGTAGAAAGTAGTGGCGGTACTATATGTAGTTGACAATGCGATTGGTTGAGTAAGTCCGATGCATTCATCATCCCTTAATTTACTGGTGAATCAAGACATGAATCTCTTCCTGATAAATGAAGAGCTCGAACTCAGTTACTACTAGGCCAATGTGTTTTTGGCTGCCTTTGAATGTTAAGATTTTCCTTTCTATCCTCAAGCAGTGACAAAGCATTGGATCTTGGAGAGCTTCGTACGTGGAGTTCTAAGTTTGGACGTTGAACACGCACGGACCACTTGTTGAACTGCAGGGGTGTCTTGTGTAAAGGGTCGCGCGACACGCCTGGCCAGTACTTTAGTAGACGCGCCGCCCCTCTGCCTACGACGATTGCATTCGACTAGAGTTGTTGAAGTATGCGCTTCAACTCGCAGTAGTCACGAATCGACGTCTCCTTCTTCCTCGATGATACATCTCTTGTACACAAATCATTTGGGGGGTATATTTGCCCTCACGAACTCGTCATAATCCGCAGCCATGACCAGTGAGTTCCGTCGCAGAGCCCCACCAACAAGAGATACTGACCTTCGATAGCCCGAGGGGAGCGCATGCAACAGCGCATGCGAGGAGCTGGGTGAGTAGTTCCGTCCTCTAGCACGCATTCATGTCTAATTTCAGTGTAAAGACATGGCCAAATTGAGGATGTGTCATTCCAATTGGACTTTGGCGATGACCTCACAACCGAAATCGAAACCCAAACTAGCCCCGAGAGGCCGCCGACGCGACCGACACCGACCCCGAACACATCTGCCAAGCGACGTAGGTTAGACAGCGAAACAGGGCGACCTGGTACCATCGAGACGAACAATGTGAGCCAGACGCAGAAATCACCGGGAAAGCCCGATGTCTACGACCTCCAAGCGGAAACCTCCACCGAATCCGCCCAAGCCACAGTCGCGCAGCCAGCAGCGAGCCCCGATGCCGTTGTCGAAGCCGGCGACCCAGACTCTGTCGAATCTCTGCCGCCGCCGCGGCCCGCACCATCGGCGTCGTTCGTTTCACCAGTATCGAGGAGGGTGGCAGCAGACAATACCGAAGTAGAGGAGAGTCCTGCGGATGCTCCGGGCAGTGGGAGACGAAGGAGGATCACAACAAGTAGTGCCGTCGCGTCGAGCGCGAGGTTACAAGAAGCCCTATCTCCGGGCGAAAAAGCGACGGAGACAGTTCCGATATCGTCTCCTTTGGAGCGTAAAGTACGGCGGAACACGACCAACACTCGCAGGTCCACCCTCGGCTCTCGCGGGAGTCGTAATTCGGCTGCATCTGCCAATGAGGACCTGGACGAGCTCTCTCCGGACCGGACAGCAAACTCTGTCGAGAGGACGAGGTCCCCTGAGCTGTCTTATCGTCGTGAAGTGGAACCAGAGGAAGCGGAAGCAGAGGCATCAGAAGCACCCGTCGACGTATTAGAACGAGCAACAGCGAATAACTCTCAAACCGAGTCGATACTCGGGCCAGAGCTGGACGCGATCGTTGACGAAGTTCTACAGCAGGACCAGGATCACGATGAAAGCTTGGCAGAGGAAGTGGGCGCGAAAGAAGCGGCTCAACAACTAGGTCGAAAACGACCGCGCACAAGTCCACGAAGATCATCCCCCGAACCAGATTCTACGATAGCTGAAGAGGAGCAAGAAGAGCCCGTGCCGAAGAGGCGACGGAAACAAGCTCAAAAGAGCCCAGCGAAGCAGAAGCAAGGCAGACCAAAGGCGGCCTCCAAAGGCAAGGCGGCTTCCACAACGAAGGACGCCTCACCCAAAGCCGCACCGAAGCGCATGAAGAAGTCAGGATCAGGCGGGGTCGATGAGGCTGTATCCATCCCTGTGCAGCGCTTCACCAAACGTGTGCAAGTGGCTGAAGGCGGCGACGGCGAAGCTGATGTGCTCGCTATGGATATCCCCTTCGCCGGGCGCGGCGGTGTGAACACGGTTGACGTGTTGACCCATATGTGCGACGAGATTATCGAAACTAGCATAGAGACCCTGAAGGAGGGAGTGCGTAATGCCCAAGATGCATCCGCCAAGAGGGAGCATCGCGTGCAGCAACGGGCTCTGGAAGCGTATCAGGACGAGTTGAGGACGCGGCTCCTCCAACATGTGGGTAGATCCACATCCCGAGGCTGGTGGTTGCCACCCGTGCTGACTCAAAATTCCAGACCATCCTCCTCGACACGCTCCACAGCTTGCGCAAGCGAGTACGCAGTGTCCAGAAAGAGAGGATCACTCTTCGGGACGAAATCATGCGCATCCGAGCCGAGCGAGACCAGGTGGCGCTCCGGAAAGATGCCGTCAGGATTAAGCACGAGAGGGTGACGGAAGAAGCACTGGTAATGTCACACCCTGCCCGAAAGGCAACACCACACCTTAACTCAGCCTTATGAGCTCTTCTAACCGCCCGTTTGTGTGTGCCCACAGAACCAATTGAGCTTATCTTCGCAGATGCATGACATTGATCTTGCCGTGGAGCGCGGTCGCGCGGCACCCGAGTTGAGCCCGGCCGAGAAGAAGACGGCAGAGTTGGCGAACCTCGAGATTTTGATATCTAGAATTACGGACCAGGCCTGTACGCACAGTGACACGGGGGGTACGCTGAAGCAGGTGAAGGACTTCAACGCGTTCCTTGAACGAGCTGCAATAGCTCTAGAGGGTCGATAGATGAGAGAGAGAGAGAGAGAGACACGGACAGAAAGAGAGGCAGCAAATGGTCCAAGCGATGGCGATGTGGTGTCTTTGCCCACGTCATATCTGATCTTCACGGCAAGTTGGCGTTCATGTACGATGCTTGGGGCAAGCTTGGGGGGGAAGAGGCAGGGAGGGGAGGGGTTCGACGGGTGGCCTTTGCCGGGGATACCCAGGAGACTCGGCTTTCTGCTCTCCCCCCTCCTGGTTGATGACTATGATAATTCAGGCCAAAGAAAGCCAACAGAAGAAAAGCAGCTGCTTCAGCCTTCACGGGGTTTACCAATAGGGGGGCGTTGACTTACCGCGCCGTTCTGGTGTAAACTCTATATCCCAATAACAAGAAACTACGCGACGGCCGAAAGAGGGAAAAGGCTGTCTTACTCTAGGGTACGGCGAAGAGCGCCATTTCCCTCCTTAGAATTGAGGACGAAACTCAGCACCAAAGCAAAATCCAAACTGTCCAAAGAAAGGTCGACGAGAGTCTGGACCCCCCCTTGTTTTCCAAATCGATAGAGAACTTTTGCTCTTTTGGCCCGTCAATCGACAGACACTATTTTTGTCGTTGGCTCCATTCCCCATTTTGACGTCACTAAGCCTTATTCGAGTATGACTATGCGCCCTTTCCCACCCTCGTCCCAAACTATCAGACTCTTTTGGAGTCTTTTCTGCACTCTGTAAATTACCTTGCAATGCAATGCAAGAGACAGTTGAGCCTAAGCCATCATCCGTCATTCTACCCCATATACTCCGTAGTACCGTAGAATACCACCGTGACTAGCTGGGGATCCTTGGAAATCGGGGTGGCCGTGTTGTGCTTTTTTCTGTCACTTGTGGTACTGGTAGGCGTCCCGGGTCCGTGGTTTTTTTTTTCCCTTGTGTTCCCACTCTCCGCAATGTGGCGGTCGGCCACCCGGTAACTTCCACCCTGCTATTTCGTATGGGCCGTGAGGTAATGTAAGTACGGAGTATGCTGGTGTGGTAAGGTGTGGTAAGGTTGTAGCTTCCCGTGCTGCCCAGTGTGCCCGTGTCATGACATCCCATCACGGAAGTACGGCACTTTTTTCCCTGCCCCCAATTCGTTTCCTGCAAAGTTCCTACAATCTAATTCCCGGCCTGCCCTACGTGCATCACACACGCCCCCCCTCTCCCACTCTCCTCTTCCCCTTCTCCCCTTCGCTGTTACTCTGCCCCCCTCCAAGCCCCGGACCCTGACCTGTTGCTTCGCCCGACAACGAAGCTACAAGAGAGGGACAAGAAAAACTGGGCTTCGGCCACGGCGTGTGGGCGAATGATTGGGTGTTTTTGGGCTGCTCTCTCGATCATGGTTCGCCGCCTTTGCATCCGATGAGAAGAGCTGCGCTTATTTGGCCCCGGGGGCCCAGTGGAGGGAGTGCGAAAACCGGGAAGGGGAGAGGAGGAGGGGTGTGTGTGTGTGTGTGTGTGTGACTGAACCGAGTGAGTTGGTCTGCTTTGGATAGGATAGGATAGGTCAGGATAGACCACCCCGACGAGGTTTAGGGATCCTCGGCCACCGACCGCTTCAGCTGGATTGGCTTGGATTGGACTGGGTCACTTGGAGAACAACGGGGGGTGGGCAGGAGGAGGGCGCCAGTTTCCTGGTTGCTGAGGTGTGCTGCTTTTACTTAGCTACCTTACCTTACGTAGGTATGGTGGTGGGCGAGTACATAAGGCGGGAGGGGGAAGCTCTCCTCTTCCTCCATCTTCTTGACCCAGTTGTTAATTCAAACCGCCATCTCTCGATACCACAATAGAAGTTCTCGCGGCTTCCTAGACTCGTACATACAAACCACCTACCCTCTCTTTATCACCCACTCCAAAACAAGCCAACCGTCAATATGCCCGCTCCCGAGGCTCCCCAGCAGCAGGCCCCCATGGAGGTCCCCGTTGAGAACGGCATCGTCACTCAGCAGCCCGTAAGCTTATTCCCTTCCTCATGCTATCATCTAGATGTAAGCACAGGTACTGACAAGACATAGTCCGCCGAGCCCCAGCCCGAGATGGGTCTCCGTGGTGGTGAGGAGGCTGGCTGCGAGCTCTGCTGCGGCCTTTGCGGCTGCGAGGAGTCTTGCTGCTAAGCAATTCGCCCCATGATGAAAGATGACGGGGAGGGAGGAAACAATTTTGGAAAGGGGGAAAGGACATGGTTCCACCCTTTTCTCGGCGTTTGGGACGATTACCACCATCACCTACCGATACTAGGAGGGCGAGGGGCATGATTTGGATTTCTTGGATTACATATATATCACCGATAAACAATCGAATATATTACAACTTCACATATCATATCTACTCTACCCAGTTAGATGATTGAGCCAAACAATGTCGTTGAAGAGCAGAGGCTCAAAAGTCTTGGGGTGATGCGAGGCGGCGGTCCCTGGGCTGCCAAGCTTTCAAGTGCGCGGGTAGATCTCTTGGGAGTCTTGGCACGCCTTAGCGAGGTGCTTGGAGGGCTGAAGTGGCAGCAGTGTGCGAAAGGGGGTCGGGTAGGTACGTCAGACCTCCCAGCGAGGGAAGGGCGCTGCACTGCCTGCTGCAGAAGTCGACCTACCCGTTACCCGCAAGCCGAGACATTTATTTGCCAGCTGGTGCACCTTTTGCTGGGCACTGCGCCATGCTGTCAACACCTCATCCTCCCCGCCATTTGGTTACTTTAGCTTGGCATCACCGCTATTCCGGAAATCTTAAGATCTCCGTGGCAGAAACCATCCGAGTTTTGGGGGATAGGTACGAATACTCCGTAATAGCACTCATCCAGGGCCTCCAACTTCTTCATTGGTGTCAACGGCCATGCGGTGAAGGTAGGCAAGGCACAGGCGAAATGACGATGAACTTCCCAAGTCCCGTCTTCTTTCCGTCGGTTCCGGGACGCAAGCCCCTTCCTCGATGCACCCTTGACATGTTCACGAGCCCATTCCTGTCATGGTTTCAGACTTTGCAGGTTGCTGAGTGATTTTTCTGTGCAGCTTTCCTACCACTAGGTACTCTTTTCGCCCCATTTTGCCAGTTCAACTTCAGGTGAAACGCGAGCTCTACCTTATTCTGTCCAAGGCGCTGAATCCCCCCCCCCCTAATCCCCTGCCTCTCCCTCCCAACTGCCGCGGACTGCGGACCGGAAGCTGAATCCCTGGTTCTTATCCTCCCTCTCTGAACACGAGATGGGATGATCATGAGAGTTTCATGGCTGACGCTGACCCTTGCTGAGGGAATTACGGGGAGGGGGCCTCGGTAAGTTTTGAGGTTACCTACCTACCGTTGCTGAGGTATTGCCGTGTCGTTTTCGCGTCGGTGTGAGTCGGTGTGAGGTTGATCAAGTCATGTCACAATCTCAGTCCTTACCTTGATTTCTCACACTGAAGTCCCCTGATTGAACCTTGCCGATCTTCCATGTCAAGATTGATAAAAGTTCCCCACATGATCTGTACCAAGTTCAATGAGCCAACGTTGCCGAGACATTGATGAGGGAATTGAGCTCGTCTCAGGCTCTTTTTGTGCATTTCAGAATGCCTACGTAGAAGTACAAGGTAGTCTACAGTCGCTTTTACAATGGCCGATATCGTGATATGTAACACCCACGGCAACCTCGGCCACGGGGCTTCTCACAACCCAATGCCCCAACTTGCACCATCTCACAGGGCATCTCTCACAGGTACCTTCTGTCAAGAAAGCCCCGAGACAACCATCACCTCAGACCGCAAGGTCCCTTACTTCCCCCCGCCAAACGTCCCCGAGATACGATCCACAATCGTAGCCTTGCCCTCCGCCTTGCGCCTCTCCTTCTCCTTCTCCTGCTCGTCCCACAGCTTCTGCACGTTCTTGGCCACCTCGACATTGGCCTGGAAATCCGCCCGCAGCGCCGCCTCCTCGGCCGCCCTCTCCGACTCGGGCAGCTGCTCCAGCTTCTCCTTCCACGACGTCTCCAAGTCCGGCCTCGGCGTGTGCGCGGTCGCGGCCGGTGCGGCCGTGGGTATCGAAAAGTCGAACTTGGGCGCGGGGAGGCCTTCCTTCTTGGCGGCCTCCATGGCTTGTTCTTGCTCAATCATGCGCCCGTAGAGCTGGTCTGCGTGCATCTGGATGTCTTCTTCCACCTGGGCTGATCGGCCGGCAATGGATTGGTAGCCTAGGGCCTTGAGGAATCTCTGTAGAAGGAAGTGTGTTAGTAAATCACCTTTTTGGTCATGAATTCCGCCCCTAGCTGAAAGTGAGGTTCCAAGATCGAAGGGGTATAAGCGCACCGTTTGCATGGTATAACACCTCTCAAACTTTTGCACCTGACGCCTGCACATCTGCATCCTATCCTCCCAGTCGCCGCTCTTCATGCAGTTCACCCACTCCTCCTGCTGAATCGCGCAGTTCTCGAGCGCCGCCCTGCCAATGTCGTGCTTCCGCTGCTTGAACCCGTCCAGCACGTCCATGAGCTTCTCGTGATCCGTCTTCGTCTCGGCCTCGATCTCGGCGTAGGGCCGGTACGTCTTCCACAGGTGCGCGTACCGCCCGTCCTGGAAGAGGCTCTCTTTCGGCACTTTGGGCTGTTCCGCGGCATCTTGTGACTGTGCTTGTGCTTGGGCGTGGGCGCGCGCTTCTGCCGTCGCAGCTGCTTGTGCGGCGATTCGTATGGCCTTTTTCTCGGCTTCTTGGATCTGCTGGTTCTGGATCTTTACGGGGGATTCGCGCTCGAGGTATTCGCGGAGCTTGGGGTCGAGGGACTGGAGAGGGTCGTCGGACGAGGCGCTGGGGCCGAACCAGCCGTCGAACCAACCCATTGCGACGGAGAGACTCGAGAATCCAACGGGAAGAGCCTTGGAGAGAAGCTGGAGGTCTCGTATGGAGGAGTTCCGAAAGGATTGGGAAGCTTGGGGACTCTCGGCTTGTCGCAAACTGGAAGCTCTGGGAGAATTTCGAGGTGGATGGCTGTGACCCAATCAGATGCCTGGAAAGACAGGAAGCAATGTGCATCTAGAAAGTCACGCACTGTATCTGGCACTGTCACAACAAGGGGTTTGTTCTACTTCACGCCAATCATGCTGCTCTCGAATATGTATGATGACCTGAGTTTCTATAGTTATGTCTCCGTAGCTGTTGGTCATTACTACGTCCATCACATGTGGTGCGCTGATTCGGGAATATGGAATGCCACGTTCTTATTATCTGAGCCGAGGCTTCGCGTAGCTACACCGTTTGCCATCAAGGTACCTATTTTCTATAGCAGCTTTCATCCACACGTTGTGGTCCGAATAGACCTTCTTCGTTATGCGGCAAATTGTGACAGAGTCGGATGGGCACAGAAACAGCATGTCACTGGTTCACCAAGGAGTCTACAGTGGCACAGTCAACCCATCCTAATCATTTTTTCGTTCATTTGACCCGAGGCGTATCGCAGTTTTCCGTTCCCGCAAAAATCACAAGCCCATCGTGTGCCCAAGACAGCCAGAGAAAGAATCTCTAGATCACTACCACGTGGCTTGGCTGATCGAATTCATTTTGGTCTCTGATTCTGCATCTATAACACAATCATGTGGATGCAGTTTCCCTGATGACCTCCCATCCGGTATTGTAATGAAGAACCCACACCGCAGTCACGCCGTAAATGCCAATGAGCCGATTTAGAACTTGCTGAAGGACTTGACGGCCTTGCCGGTGCGGGGAAGGACGCGCAGGACGTTGAAGCGGACCTGAAGCCGGGAGTGTTAGCAAACGTGAAACTCTGAACGAGAAAAAGGAGCCCCGGGTTCGGGCGTCGATCGTGGATATCGCGTCGCAAACGTACAGTCTTGCTGAGGGGTCTGCACTGGCCAACGGTGACCTGGTCACCCTCCTCGACACGGAAAGCGGGGGAAACGTGGGCGGCGAGGTTCTTGTGGCGCTTCTCGTAACGGGCGTACTTGGGGATGAAGTGGAGGTATTCTCTGCGGATGATGAGAGTGCGGTGCATCTTGGTGGAAACAACAGTGCCGGTAAGGATACGACCGCGGATAGAGACCTGGCCGGTGAAGGGGCACTTCTTGTCTGGAGGGGTCCAACGTTAGCATTTCAGTCCCTGGATTCGTTTGTGTATGTTGGTTCCCAGCGCGCGTTGCAACAGTCCTCCGTCTTTGGTCGTGTGTCGTGTAGTTCCTCCTCTTGTCCTCCCAAAGTTCCAACCCTCTTCTGCCATCGTTTGCAGTCCTCCAGTCGTGTCGCAAAGTTTCGTCGAAATAAAAATGTCGTTTCCGTCGCGCGCGCATGGGATTTCCAACACCTCAATCGATCTCGCTCGCAAACGTACCGATGTAGGAGCCCTCAATGGCAGTGGCGGGGGTACGGAAACCCAGACCAACGTCCTTGTACCATCTGCGGCCGCTCTTGCCGGGGCGAGCAGACTTCGCCTTGGTCTTCTGGTTAAGGAAGATACCCTTCTGCTTCTGGAAAGCCCTCTCGGACTGGACGGTCAACTCGGTAGCCATCTTGACGTCGTGGTGCGGTCGACTGGGCGGGGGTGGGTGCTGTTGAGGGTTAGGAAGTCGTTGATGCTGAGCCGCAACTTTTCACCAGAGTCTGCAAAATCGGGGGTGAGAGAACGTGAGGGTCGGGCCTGCCCTGAAATTGTCATTAGGGCTGTGGACATGAAAAAATTAGCGAGGCGCCAGCCCCACCCTTGTTCAGCCACGTTTAGCAGATCAGCCACAGATGGGAGCCCCAGCCACTACTGAGCCATTCCAGCCACAGCTGACAAAGACACACAGAGTCTGCACCCTGGTCGTGAAGGTGGTCCAAGCGGTGACAGCGGTCTTTGCCGCTACCACAGCAACAAAATCGCGTCTGTTGACATCATTTTCTGCAAGCCAATCAGAACCCTGGTAGGCAGTAAACAAGACCCATGACAGCCCACTACCCTGAACATACCTCGATCCTTTGGGTACATTCACGCCACTACCGATTCCAGTCGCGTAGCTCTCCCCAAGTTTAAGAGGTGACATGTGCACGCCTCTTTCTCGTTCACCTGAAGCCTGATAGCAGCACATCGCCACCGACAGCAACGACTTTCAATATGGCTTCATTTGGCGATGCGACACTTCCTGCTACGCGCCGGACACGCAAGTCCATCGGCGCGACCACATCCTCGAGAAAGAACGGCGATAAGGAGAATGCGACAATCGACGTTGGCAGTACCCTTGCGGAGAGCAGAAAGAAGTCGCGTAGCAAGAGCATTGGCCCTGGAGGTCTGGACGCCCTGAAAAGTGCAAATGGGAACCGCAGAGCTGTAAGCTGTATGCTCCTGATCACCGTCGTCTCACGCGACTAACATGCGTTTCTTAGTCTTTGGCTGTGCCTTCACGGCCTCCGCCGCGATCTATCTTGAAGCCCACAATGCCCTTACTCCCCGAGATTCCACCACATCGAAAGCGCGCCGCCGACCTCATCGACCTCGGTCCGCCGCGGTCAAGCACCCCGACTACTACGGGCAGTACCGACCCTACAGGCTCAGGCTCCAAGATCGCCTTGCGCACCGAGGAAGAGCAGCAACAGGCGGCCAAGGAGCGTGAGCGCAGAGATGCAAGACGTAAATCTCTCGCAAACCGCAGAGTGTCCTTTGCCGCCGAGGCAACCCTTCACACGTTCCATGAAATCGATTTCATGCAGGACCCGTCAACAGCAACAAACAAGTCGCGCCGCAGATCCTCTACCTCAGCCCCCCAAATTGAAGAGCCGGCAGAGCGCCCATCAACCCCACCAGAACAGGACGATGAGGTCGTACCCCAGTCACCCGACAATCAGAGAGAACTGCATCAGAAGAAGCGCAGGAGGAGCTCCACCGCGCCGCTTATGGAGTTCTCCGATGATGAGCAAGACACCATGGCCACCGGTTTCAGCTCCGACTCCGAGCCAGCAGATGCCGTCGAGGAAGTTGCAGATGAAGAGGAGGAGGAAGCGTCTGATTCGAACAGCGACTCCGACGATGATGATGGCACAATGATGACCGTCGACGACCACGAAGTTACTAGCGCATCAGTCATGTCCAGCCGGACAACAGCATCGGATGATGACAATGACAGTCTGGATGAGGCACTACGAACAGCTGCTCGGCAGGCTGGCACACAAAGGCTTGGTTTCGATGATAGTGATGACGAAGAAGTCATTCCCTCCTTTGGCTGGATCAAGAAGAGCAAGCCTGAAGATGAAGCATCGCAGGATCAAGAGAACGCTGCCCCTCCCCCGCCTGTCCAAAACAGTCCACCTCGGGATGAGGACGAAGATGACATGGGTATGGATATGGACATGGAAATGGATATGACTGCTGCTGTCGGAGGCATCCTCGGCAAATCATCCGGAGATATCGAACCAGACGAAGAGATGTCCATGGATGTTACTAGAGTACTCGGCGGGATCCTTTCTCGAAATACCAAAACGCCAACCGAAAATAACTTTGAGGACCAGACCATGGAGTTCACCACAGCCGTTGGTGCTATTCACGACTCCAACGCTGACGACGACAGTTTCGACGACAACGGAGTGGAAAACGAGGATATGTCTATGGAATTCACGAGCGCCATTGGCGGCCTTCTTCCGACACATCCAAAGAACGATGGCGCTCAGAAGCGTCGGAGGACTACTACATCCCGCGAAAACCCAGAAGAGGCAACGATGGACATGGATATGACCGTCGGTGTAGGTCGCATACTGCCAGCGGCGGATGCGACTATTCACGGAGTAGACGCGACGGTCGGCATGGACATGACCATCCCGGTCGGCCGAATCCTGTCTTCGCAGGACGACACGTTGGATGAGCTGACAACGCCGATAGACATGACGCTCCCTGTTGGTCGTATTCTGCCGTCGTCTCAAGTGTCCGACCAGGACGAAGCGACTATGGGCATGGATATGACAATGGCAATCGGAGGCATCATCCAACCATCCCAACCTCCGGAGTCTCGCCTCGCTGCCAAGAAACTCATGGAAGCGGAAGTGGACAAGCCAGACACTCCTACCAAATCCATGTCCGTAAAGCCTGCGTCGCCTGCCAAAAAGCTGGCTGCCTCGGCGGCCAAGAGACACTCATTCGCAGGATCAGAAAATGCGAGCCGTCCTGGGTTTAACCCCTTCCAAGGCAAGGGCTTTCGTCAGAGCATGCCGGGTGCAGGCTCCATGTCAGAATCACCGACTAGAACAAAAACGCCTAGCCCGCCAAAATCTGTCGCTCCGTCGCACGCCGCTACTGGAACGCTGCTCGACAGTTCTCCAGTCAAGACGCCCCAATCAGTGAAGAAGCCCAGTCGCTCAAAGTCAAAATCCCCTACTAGGAAGCCTGCATCTCCTGCTAGGAAGCCCGCAACTCCTTCTCCCGAGAAGACCGCTACTCGTTTGAATATCTTCCAGCAAGATCCAGCCACCGGTGCGAGGACGCCGACCGTTGTTCTGACTCCGCAAACCCGAAGGCACTCTGGTATCGGCGCGGATAAGCCTGGCCTCGGGTCGCCCCGCGTTGCTGCGCTCCTTGACCGAAGAGGATCTCTCGGCGAGACGGTCCAGGAGTTCGTTCCTGGCAGGGTCCGTGGTGTAGCCTTTGCTAAACCACAGATCATTGAGGAAGAAATTGACAGAGCCCGTCAAGAGGAGGAAGACAAGGAGAACGGCAGAAAAATTCTTGAGCGTGAGGCGGATGGTGGCGAAACCGAAAAGGACGCGACTCTGAACCTGAGGGAGATGATTGAAAGCCTTAGCCCTCAAAAGAAGCGCCTGCAAAGCCGCAAGAGTCTTCACGTCGGAAGCGCACGAGGACTTCTCGGCAAGCGGCCCGCCGAGCTCGATGATGAGGAGGACAGTGAAGACCGCGACGGCGTCAAGAGACTCAAAGGCCATCAAGGCAGCCCGGTGAAGAATGTCAAGCTGCAGCAGCCCCCAAGTAAGGCAGAGACTACCGGCCGCAGATTGACTCGATCTGCCAGGAAAAGCATGGAGGAGAATGCTGCTTCGAAAGCTACGCCCACTCACTCTGAGTCGCCTCAGAAGCCTGCAAGCTCGGCCAAGTCGCCAAAGGGGCACGCTCGATTCAGGGATGTTGAGGAAGACACTGTTTCCCATCCAATGAACCTAGAGGGCTCCCCTGCTCGAGATGAAGCCGAAATTCTCGACGACGATCCGGAGGAACGGATTCATCTACAGGACTTCCTCAACATGACCTCGATCCGCTTCATGGAGCTGACGACCACCAAACGGCGTCACACGCAAGCTCCGGATATGTTCAAGGACTTTGGTGGCGAGGAGGACTTGTCACTGGAGAACTGCGTCGTCGCCGGTGCATGCACAGTACCTATGCTCGAGCTCTACCAGCATTCGTGCCGTGAACTCAAGAAGTACATCTCCGAAGGCCGTCGAATCGTTCGCGAGATCGAGTCTGAGACCTTTGAAGAGAACCCGCCTTTGTTCCGGGAATACATGTCAGCATCGCCTGATTTCAAGAACATCCTCGACAATCAGTTCAAGAACGGCAAAACTCACGCTCGTCTCGAGAGCAAGGCGATGTGGTACGAGTGGCGCATGAAGCTCCAGGAGGGTCTGAGGGAGGGTCTTGTCAGAATTGCCGAGGGTATGACCGTCGACGACAAGGTACTTCAGCAGCAGCAAAAGTTGCTCTCCTCTGTCTTGCCTGCCATTGTATCGCGTTTCGACGTCCTTGAACAAGAGCACAAGAACCTGCGGGCTGTTGCAGAGGAGCTTGCCGACTGCGACCCAGAAGAGCTAGAGACGGCCAGATTCGACTTGACTGCGCTTGACAACGATGTTCAAGAGAAGACTCGGCGGGTTGAGGAGCTCCGACAGCAGCTGGAAGAGGCTGAACAAGACGTCGAGCAATTGGCGCAAGAGAAGCAGCAATGCCACGAGGACATTAAGGAGGCTGAGAAAGTTCGTGAGGAATGCCGAGGTTGGTCGATCAGTGAGATCAGTGCGCTTAAGGGTAAGTTCTCATCGCTGTGTCTGAAGAAGTCTGACCCCACCAAGACTAACATTACCTGCAGCCCGAGTGGATTCTCTTGAAAAACAACACGGTTGGGCCGTAACTGGGGTTTCCGGAAGCACCGTCTCAATGACTTATCGTCGTGAGATTGAGCTGGTGTTCGACATGGCGTCGTTCCAGCGCGGTCAGAAGAACTCGCGTATTGACCTGTGGTACATTGCTGCAAATCGCGAAAACAACCCCCTGCCTTCAACGCCGGAAAAGGAATTTTTCCTGCAATGCATCCGGGACCACATCCGTGGCTTGCCACAGAGCCGCACTAAAATTGCGGACCTCCTCCACATGGTTCATGCCGCGTGGGACAAGTCTAATTCCACTTCCGACCAAATTCGCCGACTCAACGTTACCTTCCCCACGATTGTCTCCCGCACTTCGGATTCGTCCATCGCGGTCAGGTCTTCGCTTCTTCTGCCCCCAATTGAGACGAAGGTGGTGATTGCCCTGGAGATACACGGGGTGAGCAAGCCTGATGGGATTGACTTCACTCTGCAACCTGAGGCAAATGTGGTTTATGGAGAGCACTTCAACACTGGGAAAATGGCCGAGTTTTTAACCACCCATTTGGGTAAAAAGGCACTGTCTCAAGAGGAGGGCGTACCCTCGTGGATCGACGTTGTTGTTGACCTGCACGAGAGACTCTTGGCGAGAGGAAGGAAGCAAGGTTGAGGAGTTGGTGTCTGTATCTTGTGATGATTGATGAAGGAGGGAACATTGGTTTTTGGGAGGTATCATTTCCGGTTTCAGTGGCGCGTATGGCGGATACCCGGAGCTTGATGCAAAACATGGCTCTTGCTTCCATAATTAGCTGCATATTCAATCCGCAATTGGCTTTTTGACTCAATCTCTCGTTTCATGCGCCTCGATCATATGCCTGTTGCTCTACGTGACTTTATCTTGCCGTCACTGTTGGACGAAATGTCGATTAAAGGATGGAATTTACTGCTACAGATGAATTGAGATTTGCAATTTGCAGAGCGGAGCTCAGGACTATAAGTAGTCGATGAGTTTAAATTGCCTCAGCATGAGATAAGTATTGAGATGAGGATGAGAAATGTGCAAAGCAATGATCACTACTCAGGTCAAGTAATTCCTACGATAGAGGCTTAAAGGGGTGGAAATTGGGTCTCGGTCAACGACTTCTCACCGAGTTGCATCACCAAGGGGCAATACCAACACCACACAATCACACAGTCGCCTCGTGCCAACGATGGGGGAACCTTTGTTTGCAAGTGACAAGTGATAAGACTCAATGAAGGTATTCAGGCCAACCGTCACCCCTCCCACCCAAACCCGGCGACCGCCATCCCGCCCAGACCCACCACGATTCTGAATACGTAGCGTCCCTGGTCTATTCACCTCACATCTCCACGAGCTTCACCTTAGGACACAAGACGAAGGTGAATCATCCGGAAGCCCTGCTTCACTTTGCGTCACGTGTCAAACGACCCAACGACCCAACCGCCCAGCGACCGCCCACCGCTGACCGCCCGCCCGGCCCACCACCCACCCACCCGTCGCCCATATCACTTTTTCCTCGCCGCGAGTTTTTGAAAAAAACTTCTTCTCCTTTCCTCTCTTTGTCGCGCGTCAATACGAAATTCATCATCCACCAAGATATCCCGGTAGCTAGTTGCCTTGCACGCTCCGTGGACTTATTTTCGCATTCGACTCACGACTTACTTACTTACTCCAACTCGACAAGACGACCTCACGATGGATCCTGCGTGGTTAGTTGAGGCTGCAGAAGTTTCCGTTTCCTTCTGGAATTGGGTCATCTTCATCTTCATCACCGCGTACGACTTCGTGTCTGACTTTGTCGAAGCAGCCACGGAATCCGCGTTGGTTGGCGAGATCGTAAGAGTATCCGGTTCCTTCTGGAACTGGATCTCCTACATCCCCACCGCCGGAGACCAGGCTTGCCGAGCATTCATCAATCTGGAGTTTGACCCATTCACCCCGCTCAACTTCGCCCTCCTTCTCGCTGTCCGTCTCTTGTTAATTTACGCGATTGTACGCCTCGAGGCGTATAGCCTTCGATGGAATGCCGGCGGAGAAGATGATCCCTTGTTTCTTCATCTCGACCTTGACGACAACTTGGGCATTTGGAAGGCCGAGCAAAAGCCCAGGATTCCTGGTACCTGGCCAGAGGAATCCTCTCCGACGTGGACCAAATAGTATTGGTCGCGCGAGAGTGATCCCTCTGTTATGTGAGTGACACCCCCCCCCCCCCCCTTTCATTGACACCATTTCACGATATGCTGACAACAGGAACAGACCCCCCTCGCCACCGAATCAGGCGGTGAGCGAACCCGAACCCGAAGTCTCTGCGGAAGATGAACTCGAGCTTCTGAAGGCCGAGCATCAAGACTGGATTGAGCGAATGTGGAACATATATTATGAGATGGCCGGGAAAAAGCAAGAGGAGATTGAGCGCCTGAGGAGATATATTGACAAGTTGCGCACCCCGCGTCCCCGGACCCGGCTCATCGACGACAAGGACCTCCCAGAAGTGATCCACAAGCGACTTTTTGGCAACGAAAAGGTTATCCACGTCTCTCCGCCGGCCACCAACCAGCACGTCAGTCTTCGTGAATGCGTTGATGCACGTCGCGCACTGGCTTCGAGCAACCAGGCATTGGCTTCGAGCCGCGAGTCGTTGGCCTCAAGTATGCAAGTGTTGACTTCATGCATCGAAGCGGACGTCAAGGCCCGGGGAAACTTTGTCGCACGACAATTCATGGCAAGTTTTAACCTGGTAACGGCGTACCGCTCGCAGCGTACGGTCCGACCGGTTCCTGAGTTCTTCGATGTCGGAAAGGATGCAAGCCAAGCGAGAGTCTCTAGCCAGACGTCGAACGCCAATGTTGATGTTGCACCAATCGCCCAGACGTCCCGTAAGGTGATCCAAGTCAGCAAGTCAACACAGACTGCAGATTTCGCCCCTCTGTCGTTCTCAGCAATTGTCATCTCGCCCCTGTCGACGGCCCCGGTCATTTTCTCGCCGGTCGAAGTCAAGGCGGTCCAAGACAGTCAAACAATGCAGAATTCAGATCCCGAGCCTCTGTCTTTGTCACCATTGGCCACCTCGCCCTCGTTGACTCTTTCTGTCACGTCCTTGCCTGTCGAACAGAAGGCTGACATCGCCGCCGCGCTCGTCTTGCATGCTTCGGAGGAGAAGGCTCCCGCCGCAAGCTCTATGCCGTCGCCAAGCACTCTCTCTGCTTCGAAGAAGATTGTTCTCCTCGCCCCTCCGATGCTATCGCCCCGTACCCCTGACGAAAAGGTCCCATCAACCCACACCTTTACGACTCAGACCCTGCAACCGGAGACAACAGAGAAGATGGACTCGCCTGGTACATCTGCTGAAGAAGTTGGTCCAATCGAAATCGCCGCGATCCAGTCCCCGCCTAAGCCTACAGACAAGGCGCCCTCGCTTGTCGGAGAGTTGTCTTCAAACAACATGTTCTTGGTTCAGGCCAAGCAACCTGAGACGACAGAAGATATGCCCTCGCCTGGCACACCTGCTCCGGATGTCGGCCCAGCCCGTATCGCCACGTTTCCGTCCCCGCCTAAGATTGTCGACACTTTGCCCTCACTCGTTGGAGAGCTGTCTTCAAAGAACATGTTCTTGGTTCAGGCCAAGAAGCTTGTAAATGAAGACAGAGTCGACAATGTCTTCGCTGCCCAAGCCCAGGTAAAGGCTGCAGTCGTCGCGCCAACGTTCGTTCTTCCGCCTTCAGAGGTGACTGCTTTACTTGCACCAGTTGCGGATTTCGATCCCTCGCTTCCAATTGCAATTCCTCCGGTTTCTCAGTCGCCTGTCCTCCCCGCCACCGTCAACTCTCCGGTCGAGATCGATGAAGCACCGAAGATGGAGGGACTACATCAGCCAGTCATCAATATAGAGCCGGTTCCCGTGGCTCCTCAAGCACCGAAGACAGCTCCCGAAGTCGTAATGGCAACTCCGGTCATTATACCCGGTCTGCTCATTGACAACGTATCGGCCAAGCCTGAACACGAGATGGACTGGGAAGAAGAGGGCGAGAAAATTTCTCGCATCGATGAACCAGAGTCTGGCAAGGAGGATGAACGCATGGAAGAAGATTCCTTCATCAAGGATCTTTGGGACTCTGACATTGAAGACGACATTGAAGACAATTCTCCACCGCCGACGCCCTCACATGCTCCTCATCGGACTGAGTCTGAACCGGAACACCAACCGGACGTCGACATGACCGAGGCGCCCCAAATCCCTCATGATCGCGAGGTTGACATGGATGAGGCCACCAACGGCGATGGTCCTGATTTGAAGCCAGAGGAAATGAATGAAGATATTGAGGAAGAGGAGCTTTCGCCTCCGGTACTTCGTCCCATGGTCCACGTTCTTCCTGCTCCCGAGGCTGTGATGACGGACGTCCCCGGCACCGCCGATTCTGGGTCCAAGTTGGAGAAAGTGCCAGAGGATGAGCAAGTGAAGAAGGCTTCGCCCCCAATTTCTCCTGCTGCAATCCGGTTCAGTCCTACTCCCGAGCTTGTCGAGGTCGAAAAGGCAACCATCGCCGTCGGTCCTGAACCGGAATTGGAAAACTTGCCAGAGGATGACGAAGAAGAGAGATCTTCGCCTCCGGCGTCTCCTGCAGCCAACGCCAACTCTACTACAGAGGCCGTGAAGTTCGATAAGGTCCCCGTTGCCGCCGGTCCCGAGCCGCAGGCGCTGAAGCAGCCCACCAAAGACGAGTCCAACAAGAAGTACGCCCATCTGTTCATTACCCCGCGACGGCGGAAGCCGCAATTGACACGGCCTTCTTCTTCTCCACGGCCCGACGCAGACAGCCCGGGTGCTATTGTTATTCAGGCTCCCGACAACTGGAACTCGATAGTGAAGGCAGAGACTGGGTCGAAACTCGTGCTGCTCCCAGCGAGTTCGCTCAAAGCATCCTCTTCGCCGAGAACGAATCTCCCGTTGAACGGCCCTCGCCCTCGTCAGAACAGCCCAGCGCCCAAGACAACCATCGAGCCAGAGACAGACGTACCTGGAGAGCCTGCAGATCAGCCCCCATTTCCCACCGTCACTCATACGCCTGAACCCCCTGCGCAATCCGTAAAGGAGAGCCTGCCGCCTACGACAACCACCGAGCCAGAGTCAGAAGTGACCGGAGAGCCCGAGGATCAATCACCGTCTCCCACCGTCCCTCAAACGCCCGAACCTCCTGTGCCTGGCAGTGGCCTCCTCACAACGCCTTCGATAATCCCCGGTCTCTCATGGCCCGCGCCGCCCCCACCAATGCCCCCGGTGCCGGAACAGCAGACCCTCGTCCTTAGAGACCCATCTCCAGAGCCCGAGACGATATCTGAGAGCGATTACGACTCAGAAAGCTCAGTGGAATTCCTAGGAATCGATGAGTACATCCCGCCGCCATCACCGCGCGAGATTTTACCATTACGTCGCCGTCGTTTGGCACTGGCTCTGGGACCGGCTCCGGCTCCCAGCTTTACTCCCGAGGCTCCTCCTCGATCGCCATCACCAGAGACCGAGGCCTTATCGGAAATCGATGAAGACTCGGATGAAGAGGCAATGTCTGAGGACGACGAGTTTCCTAAACCTCGAAAAGTCCTCCCGCTGCGCCGGCGTAGAGTAGGAGACGAGCAAACGCAACGCGCACAGGCAGAAGAGCACGAACTCCGCAAGAAGCAGCTCCAGGAGGAAGAGGACAAGTTGGACAAGATCGCGGCGCGATTCCGGCCTCCGCCAACACTTCCCAATGTGCCAGATCAAATCACCCTTCCTACTTCGTTTTTGGGAGTCGCTCTCTCGCCTGCGCCCGCCGTCGTCAGTCCTACGTTAGTTGCTGTCGCTCCGTCTCTCACTGCGCTGCTCGTCGTGGTTATTGGATCACCGCAGGTCGAGGACGAGTTGAAGAAGACCTTGGAACCGTTGTGGGACCTTATCGATGCTAGCCAGATCAAGAAGTACGGTGTCAAAAGCCTGACGATGCTGGCGATGAAGAAATGGGGCGAGCTCATGGAAGACAAGCGGTACGGCAAAGGACAGACCATCTTCCGCAGCATATTCGACGATGTCGTGGAGAAGTGGGCCGATAAGGTCGTGACGGAAACTTTTGTCGACCACCTCATCGTGCTGAACGACCCTGACTCGCAAGATGATATCATGGGCCCATGGCTCGAGAAGATCAGAGAAGCTCGGAAGAACTGAACTCTCTTAAGACGATACCAACAGAATCAGAAGAAAAAGAAAGAAAAGACCAAAAAAAAGTCCCAAAATCACGAAACCTGAAAGAAAAAAAAACCCCCACCCACCTGTACGAACTTACTTACTTTATGGAATCAGATGAGCCTGGAAGAACTGAAGCTTCTTGAGATGATACCACGAGAGCAGAGAGTGAGAGAGGATTTCGAGATCAGAGAAAAAGAAAACAACAAAAAAAAGTCTCAAAATCACAAACCCCGAAAAAAAAAAAAGAACCCACCCACCTGCAATACAACCATATGGCACCAGATAGACTGGAAGACGGAGAGCCACTGACGCGATGTTTGACTACCGATATACGAAGAGTTTTGTTATTTTGTTCGGATTACCTGTTTTTCACCTTTGTCCAGCCATTTGTACCACCACCACCACCACCGACAGCGCGATTCGCCTGGCCTTCACCATCATCAATAGCCCAAGCATCATCCTCGAGAACCTCCCACTCCGGAACGGCAACTTCACTGACAAGCTTCTTCTTGAGCCGATCAGCAAGCTTCATGGGGCTGGGGAGCTTGAAACCGCGAACGAACTCGGATCCCTCCGCGCTGCCAAGGAAAGCATGAGCTGTGCCATGGGAGTATCTACCCATCCACGAGGGAGCTTTGCCGAGCTCTTCCTGATCAAGCGCATCGTGCTTCGCTCCGGGTGACGAAGTCGCAGGTGGATAGAGGCGACCAGTCTGGGTGCTATGGAGCTGTTGTCCAATGAGCAAGTTGTACAGGTTGCGACCCATATGGCACACATCCTCGAACGAGTTCCGATCTCCGACAAAGACGCCCTGAGTGCTGCATGCCCAACCGATATCGTAGGCGAGCAATGTCACGCCCTCCAGGAACAAGGAATGGGCAGCGGGATCTTCCTTGGCCAGTACGGGCAAAGCCTTATCGACGAAGAGTGGCCGCGGGCGAGGCATGTAGTGCGGCTGGCTCTCGCGCTCTTCTGCGGAAAAGCTGGTAACGGGCGAAGTTCCAGGAAACGGTACTTCACCATGCTGATACGACCAAGACAGATTGAAAATGGTCGGGCGCGGATAGTCTCGATGCGGCAGTGTTATCTCTGCAGGGAGCCTGACGGAGAGGTAATGAGATGTCAAAGCCAGGATATGGGCGATGTTGGCGAGAGAGGTGGACAAGAGTTCAGGCGATATAGCTGTCAAAGTCAGGTTGAGTGTCACTCGGTAACTTTGGAGTGCGATACTAACCATTCATAGACGAGAGATCGACGATGTCAACACCCCCGATCTTGTACTCATACCGAGCGGATGATCCCTTCTTGATGCGACGAAGTCCATACAGCTTGGCGGCCTCCATGCACAAGAAAGATCGAGTCGAAGACATCTGGTCGGCACTTCGGGTCCATTTGTACTTGGCAACCGAGATGGATCGTTCAGTCTCGTCCAGCTGTCTAGTCCTTCGGGCAGCTATACCACTCGATGCAGATGCAAGATCGGATTTGCGGCGAATGATGGCGGCCTTGCGATCGGCAATCTCCTTTCTGGCGGCGGCAATTTCACCCTTGAGTTTCTCAGCTTGGGCGATGATCTGTTCAGTGCGATCTTCGGCCGTTCTTTGAGAGGCACTCAGCGACTCGAGAACAACACTTCGACCAGGGCCATCATCTGCCTTGTCCTGAGCAAGCAGATCATTGATCTCCTTTTGAAGACTCTCATTCTCCATCAGCGCCTGGAGATTCTTGATGCGACCCTCATAGCAGTGGTTGCGAGCATCGACGGCACAGAGGAAGGGCAGACGTTGAGCACTGTGAGGCCTGCAACAGATGTCGCAATTCATTTTTGGCGATTTTCTGGTCGCGTCAAGGCAGGCGGCGACTCGAAATGTGATACGAAGATGCGCATGCACAAAGCGTTGTTCCTTCGGAATGACGTTGGGTATTTGAGTTTCTGGGTAAGTGGATCTTGGGGTGAGAGAACCCTCCCAAAGGCCTTGGAAGGAATCACCGACTTGATATATACGCCAACTCCCGGAAAGCAAGGTGTATCGATCGGGGCGTTCAGACGACCTGTGTGTGGCAGGTCGCTTGAGTCGTCGGTCGAGTCACGGGAACGAGGTCGGGTGAGAGACAATGAATGGGCCAGAATGGGAAACACTCGACTGCCGTTGGTGTTGGCGCAAGCGGACTCCGACAGGCAGCAGGGGTGACCCCATGGGCCATGGCACCCTCCCCATGTCCCTCCCTGCGCCACACTTCCTTCCCTTGGCGCTTACTTCCCTTCCAGCGCCACACTTTCAACCTTTGGCAGTCAAATCGCTAACGTCCCTTTGGCAAGCAGGAAACACCAACGGTACCGCTGCAGGAGCCACTTGCCGTACCTCCCTGAAGCGGCAGTAACACCCCAACTTCCTGCCTCTCTCTACACCCAAAGGAAAATCAACAGCGCTTTCAAGGCCAACCAAAAAAAAAAAAAAAAAAAGAATCCCACACACAACCAAAAAAACAAACCAAGAACCATCACCATCCAATTCCTGAGCCGGTCTTCTCTTGATCCTTCTACTTCCTTGCACAATTCTTCTGGTTCATCAGCAAATATGGCCGACGCGGGAAACAACCAGCAGCAGAAGGCCAAGTCTCTCCAGACTACCAAGACGCCTGAGCCTCGTTTGGACCAGCAACTCGCCAACGGTCAGGACAACGGCAACAACACCCCCAGCACCCCCGGTGTGTTTCCGGCTTTCGACTGGGAGGATTTCGATGCCCGATATGAGAAGGCCCTCGCCGATGCAGACGAAAAAGAGCGCGAGCTTTTGCTCGAATTCGACGGTCTCGTCAAGGTATGGTGTTGATGCCCACTTTTTCCCAACTTACAGTCATGGTGACCATCTCTATAGTACTTCAACGTCTGGGCTTCCACTTCCAGCGCCCATGACAACGAGCGTGCAGTCAAGCGCCTTCATACCAGACAGAGATTTGTCAATCTGGAGGAACAGCATATGGCCCAGAAGCAGGAGCACAGTAAGTTCTTCTTCATGAACGAACGTATCGCTACCAAGTCCATCCGACTAACTCATTTACAGTGACTGAGGTCCTCCGGGCCTTCCAAAGCGCCCTCGCCCTCTTGAGCAAGCCTTAAGTGCCCTCTAGGCTGGGGACAGAAAGGGCAATTACAATGTTTGGTTACCTGTGCAGAATACTGCATAAAACAAATGTTCGACTTTCCAGCAGCAGGAGCGCGCTTGTTCGCGTCCCCTTCCCACTTTCCCTGAGTGATGGTGGTGAAGCGGGCCCCACACGTGATCCAAGCTCCGGGCGCCCAACGCGCTGAACCCGCGCTCCTCCCATCAAATATTCAACTCCCCTACTTCCTTCTTACAACAATTTCCTACACTCCAATCTCTCTCCAGCCAACTTCTTTCCTTCAACAACCATCTACATCTAATTTCCTATCAGTCATTCACTTTTCCAACCAAACACCCACAAAAAAAATTCCAAGAACCATCGCATCCATCCACCAACCTCACAGCTTCCACCCAGGCTGGCCGGAATGATGCCACCGTTTGCTGCACCAAGCGTCAGCAATGTGAGTACTTCATCGAGACCTTTGAATTTTCATACTGACCCTCATCGCAGGATGACTTGGTAGCATTTTTCGAGACTCATTTTTCTGGTGCGGCAGTCCGCGATTTCCAAGCTGATTTTTTGAATCCAAATTATCAGCCGGACGCTGCAATCACCAACGCCTCAGTCCAAGAGAATGGCGACGTCTTCGAGGAAGACGATCTCGGCTACTATAACGACGGCGTCAAACGCACACTCACTGACGACCAAATCGCCATGTTCCGCCACTCCGAGCTCGAAACCATCAAGAGAGAGCAGGAGCGACGTTCAACGGCAGTACGCCAGGCAGGTGAGACTGGCGAGGATGGCAACCTCACGGTTGCCGAGTCATCTCGCCCGCCGGGCAAATCTGCTAAGAACAAGAAGAAAAAACGGGGGAAGGGCAAGGGTCAAGAGCCCAAGCCCGACCTCCGCAAACGCACATGGGATGTCGTCGAGTCGGGGCTTGACACCCTCGACTACGATTGACATTCCACCGCCATCAACGCCCGAGCTGGCTGCCTCTGGTCGGGGATCTGTATGCTCTCGGTGTTCACTCCTAGACCTTCTGGTGCCGGAAAGAACCATGTGGTCATTGACCCATGGACCTTCCGGTCATTGGAAAGAACTAGGGGTGTACTACTACTGGACCTTCTGGAGGCTGGAAAGAACCATTGGGTCAGTGACCCGTGGACCTTCCGGTCACCGGAAAGAACCAGGGGTCGTCACCTTTGTATACAGGCACACCATGCACGCCCAGCTTTTGCCACCACGCTGGGGATTTTCCCTACGCTCGCGCAATGTGTTGCAGTGCCTTGTGCACTCAACGCCGTTCTAACTGTCGCAGAAATTGGGGGCCTCACACACGCCTCCATATCTGCTTGACGACCTGAACGCCGACGTCGAGGCAAATGCTTCCGTCGGTTCGTGGGGCTTGATGTGCCGGGAATCCACAACAATCCACTGTCATGAAGGTATGCTGATTTTGCTTTTTTTCTCTACCCAAACATCCCGTATGCTATGATGAAAACCTTGTATCGTCATCCTTAGTCGGATCCATTGCCAGTGCTGACCACTGCCGGCCAATTCCGGCGCCTGAGTCGCACTGAGCTTGGACATGTCGAGCAATAATCTTCTCTCTGAAAGCATTCCATCATACTTCTTAGTCTTCGCAATTACTCGAATCAAGGGACGTCTGCTAACATTGGTTTCAGGTCGATTCGAACCAGGCATAAGTTGCCCTGTGGTAGTATGGAAGAGGCATACGATGACGCATGACGATATGGGAAGAGGCACACGATGCCGTACAGGAAGATGAGAAGAGGCATAGAATGCCCCATGGGAATGGCAGAAGTGGTCTTTCGAGTCATGTGGGAACAGGAAGCTGCATATGAAGGACATGAAGGATGGAACGATGTCTCAGTGGACAGAAAGGAATGGACATCTTGGTCTTGCGGAGGATTGAGCGATATGATACCCTTGTTTGCTACTGTCGGTCTGGAACGTTTTGATGATTACTTTTGAGTATGGGGAAAGAAATACAGAGTGTCTGGAATTGCCAGTCACGTTTGTCTTCCGAACACGGCTGATAACTTGGATTGACCAAATTGACAATGGACTTTATGATACATGCCACCCACGACGTTTGTTTAATGTTCGAGTGAGATGTTCCTGAATCAACCACGAGTCCCACTTACAACATCGTTCTTGATACTATCTTGACCCATAGACAGCTACTGTCTGCCATCTTACCATCTTGAGTCCCATCAAGTGCTTGACTGACTTATTGTGAATCACTGTAGCCATCGCGCTGAAGGAATCCTGGTTGAAGTTCGTGATTCAGATCGTGACCACGATTCACCAATGGACGATTGGACGGCAGGGGCGTGCACGGATCACTTGGTCTTATCGGGCGGCCCGGACGATAAGCGGGAAGGCGCCTTTTCGGTCGACGGCCAATCACGGCTCCAGACCGCTAAGCCTGATTTTAGACATCCCACCTTGATTTACTCCCTGCCCCGTTCTCCCACCACCACCACCACCCGCTCCACGTCCAGCCAGGCTACCTCAGCCACGCCGAGACCCCTCCTCCTCGTCCTGCCTCCGCCGCAAAATCCAACCTCACGCAACATCAACACCCCGTCCCTGTTCAACCCTGCGTACGATCATAGGCAAAAAGTCGCCCAACATGGCGCGGGTCTACGCAGATGTCAACCAGAATATGCCCCGCAGCTACTGGGACTATGATTCCGTCAATATTAGTAGGTTTTCGACCTCGCGCTACCCACCCTGCCTCTCTCGTCCCGAGATCGACTAGGCGTATGCGACCTGCATTCGCCATTCCTACTATACGTTGCCCACCTTTGCGGATTCACAGTTACTGACATTTCGATCAATAGGCTGGGGTGTCCTCGAGAACTACGAGGTCGTCAGGAAAATTGGTACGTTTTGTTCCTCCGCCGAGGGTGGCCCCCGCGCCGCGCGCGCATGCGCCATACCGCCGCATACTCTGCGCGCACGAGTCGAACCGACGAAAGCATATTTGGCTGATACAGGTCTTCAACAACAGGTCGCGGCAAATACTCCGAGGTCTTTGAGGGCATCAATGTCGTTAACTACCAGAAGTGCGTCATCAAGGTCTTGAAGCCTGTTAAGAAGAAGAAGATCAAGCGTGAGATCAAGATCTTGCAAAACTTGGCGGGAGGACCCAATGTCGTGGCTCTTCTTGACGTGGTCAGAGACTCGCAAGTAAGCGGATACGTCCTGCCGTGATATCAGTTGCCAAGTCAGTGGGCTAATGATGCATGTTCGAACAGAGCAAGACGCCATCCCTCATCTTCGAGCATGTCAATAACACCGACTTCCGAAGCCTCTACCCCAAGTTCAACGATCTCGATGTTCGTTACTACATCAACGAGCTGCTGAAGGCCCTCGACTTCTGCCACAGCAAGGGCATCATGCACCGCGACGTCAAGCCTCACAACGTTATGATCGATCATGAGAACAGAAAGGCACGTGTTTCGCTTGGTGGAATTCACTATGGTCTTGGAACTAACACTGGGGCAGTTGCGACTCATCGACTGGGGTTTGGCCGAGTTCTACCATCAGGGAACTGAGTACAACGTGCGCGTGGCTTCCAGATACTTCAAGGGTCCTGAGCTGTTGGTCGACTTCCAGGAGTACGACTACAGTCTGGACATGTGGAGTCTGGGCGCCATGTTTGCCTCCATGATCTTCCGCAAGGAGCCGTTCTTCCATGGCAATTCTAACTCAGACCAACTTGTCAAGATTGCGAAGGTGCTCGGTACGGACGACCTCTTCGACTACCTCGACAAGTACGAGATAGAGCTCGACGCGCAGTATGACGACATCCTCGGTCGTTTCCAGAAGAAGCCCTGGCACTCTTTCGTCACCGCGGAAAACCAGCGCTTCGTCAGCAATGAAGCGATCGATTTCCTGGACAAGCTGCTTCGATACGACCATCAGGTACGTTCACACCATACGAGGCGAGGCGTGGCGAGGACGGTATACTGACACGCAAGTAGGAACGCCTTACTGCTAAGGAGGCCCAGGCTCACCCTTACTTTAACCCTGTTCGGGATCCCGAGGTTTTCAAGCAGCACTTGGCCAATCAGACGGCCTCGGGTGTGACCAGCAACTGAGTCTCAGTCGTTGGCCAGCTTGGTTTCGCAACTACTCACACCCCACGCGACAATTTGGATCTTCCCTCTGCACATAGGCTGTACGCAAGAGACATGACACTGCAGGCGGCGCAGGCGGTCACTCCGGGACTGAACTCTGCATCCGCAAGCCGGCCTGGGTTCTAGACTAAAGTCCCTTCTTCTAGGTATGAACATGGCTCGGATCAACGGGACAAGAAAGCATGAAGCGGACCTTTCACCCCTCTCAGTCTCAATACATGGAATGATTATTCGAAATGACTTTTCAAGATGGGTACCTGTTCACGGGCGACGACACGAAAGGTGGTCTACACACATATTTTGGGCGTACAAACGTCAACCAAAGCGGGGAGCGGCGAGGACGAATGGAGAAATGTGGTGGACGACAGGAAATTTGGCTTGCGTAAGGATCTGGGATTCACCACACCGGGGGATAAGGCGTTTGCGAGGTCCATGCCCCTTCCGTTCCAACTGCCCCTTAACATCCATGACTTTGCATAACGTGGTTTTCATGATTTTCTTTACAGAAGCTCTCTGGTATTCATCTGATGTAGCGACTAATGAGGAAGCTACTTCGCTTCCATGACCTCACCTCAAGGCCTCTGAAGTGCCCCCTATCTGAAGTTCCTATCTGCGCGTGTCAAGAGATTAACCCCGATGATCCCGCGGCAAGACCACTCTTGAAGTATGCTGTGATTCCTTGAGCTCACAGGCAAGTGAAGCAGAAATCTCTGTCGCACCGGAATCCATTCTCACCGCACCGCCTCATATTCCCGCCTGGCGTTCGCACGAGTGAGCCCGACGGACTGCCAAAGTGAACTCTAGTGGGCGTGGCAAACGCCCACGCCGCCTTGCGCTTCTTGCCCCTAGTAGTCTCTGTGCCTGTAGTCGCGCCTACGTTCCCGCTTCCGGGGACAAGCGGGCTTCTCTGCTTCATGGGCGTCGTAATCTTGGTGTGTGGCCCGGCGAGGAGGACTGGGGTGTAGGACGTTCGTCTGCGTTCGGCCGATGAGCCGCCGCCAAAGCCCGAAGCTGTCGTCCGGGTTTTGAAGAGGTCTAGGGTGAGTTCGTCTTCATCGTCGGAGAGGAGGGAAATGAAGAATTTCCTCGAGGTTGAGTCCTTTGTGGGTCGGGATTGGTGTCTCGATGAGGATGGTGTGCTAGGGACGGCCTTTTGGTCATGTGTATGGTGAGGCGAGGGACTGGAGGCGGGAGGAGGCGTGAGAGATTCTGACTTGTCGAGCGTTGAGGCCGCAGGCTTGCGGCTTCTCGGTTTCGTCTTGCGCTCTGAGGTGGCGGAAGAGCGGGACTTGGACGCTTTGCTAGTTTTGGCTGGTGATTTGGAGACCGAGTACTTTTTGAGAGGACTGCTGGATTGGAGATGCATGTGCTTGAAGGGTGACGTGGCCGTCTTGTCGATGACTTCTGAGGGTTTCGTCGGCGATGTTTGACGGGCTCTTCGGAGGGGCGGCCCGAGGAGGCTTGCTCCTAGTTGTGGTGGGAGGATGGGAAGCTCGATTTCCATGGCTTCGGATTCGGCTTCGGGCGCGCTTGTATCGTCGATCTCGTCGAGGCCGAGGGGGACCGTGAAGGGCTCGATTACTTCCTCCTCCTTTTCTTGCTGTGTTTCTTTCATTTGTTGGGGTTCCTCGGGCTCACTTTGAGGAG
The DNA here is from genome assembly GCF_030913505.1 of Colletotrichum phormii. Taxonomy (NCBI): domain Eukaryota; kingdom Fungi; phylum Ascomycota; class Sordariomycetes; order Glomerellales; family Glomerellaceae; genus Colletotrichum; species Colletotrichum phormii. Next base: position 752,164 of record NW_026851453.1, read on the forward strand.
CTTCGTTAGTCTCCTCCTGTATGTCCTCCTGTGTTTCCTCCTGGATCCCCTCCTGGATCTCTTGAGCCTCCTCAAAGATCGCTTCTTCAACTACGTCTTGATTGACCTGTGTAAGCTGATTTTGCCCTGAGCTCGTGGGAGTCTGCGGCTCCTGCGCCACCGAGACCTCATTGTGCGAAGCAGCCTCCACGCCCACCATATTCGCTGTTTCTGTGGGGGAATGCCCCTCTGTTTGACTGATTTCAGGCAATCTTTCCGCTGACAAGGTCGTGAAGTTCGTATCGGTTCCAGTGGACCCTTCGCCAGCTTCTTCAACTTGAATAATGCCCTGTTCCTCACTCACTGCTGGGAGCCCCTCGACCTGCTGCTCAGAAATTTTGGCATTGATGCCACTAGGCTCTATCAAAGCCTCGCTGGCCGTGGAGGGTGCGTCATTGGACTCCATATGAGATGACCGGCAGTCCTCCGTTATGGAAATTATTTTCGAAGGCTCGGACGTGGCCTCTATTACAGTCGCCACCTCGACCGTGCCTGGAACAGTAATTGTCTTCCCCTTGGTGCGAAGCTTTCCAATGCGAGTCGTGGGAATGCCTTCATCGTCATCAGAGAAGTCGTACGAGGGGTCGATCTTATGCCTGACAAATGTTTCTTTTGGCGGTTCAGCGGCTTTCTGAGTTGGTGCTTCTACTGGCGCAGTCGTCTTGACCGTGGCGGCCTCAGGGCTATCCTCCATCATAAGACCTTTCGAAGTGTTCTCGGAGACAGTCAGGTTAGCAAGCTGAGGTGTCAGTGCCTCATGTTGGTGATCCGACTCAAATATGTCCATATCTTCGGGATCTTCGACTAATGTGATCTCCTCTGGAGAGGGGATTTTGGAAAATAGTTCGATAACGAATCGCTGCATTGGTCTGCCCCGCAACTCGTGTTCCGTCACAAAACTAGTGAGGCTCTGGTCAATTTCAGCTTCAACGTTAACTTTAGTCGGTAGGTTTGACGGTTGTTGTTGAGCTTGTTTCTCGGTTGATTGACTCGGGTTGGTAACTTCTGTCTCTTTGGGAGCTTCTGCTGGTTTGACGACTTTGGCCGGAACGAGTTGTTTCCTCGGCCTTGAGCCTTCTTTTACAGAAGTTTTATTCTGGTTGAGCCAGCCAATCTCTCTGGAGAGGGCATTTGATACGTTCAGTTTCGGATGTGATGGTTCCATTTCGGTAGATGGTTCAGCTTCATGTCGGTTCTCTTCGGCATTGGTGCTTGCTGCCTCTTCCAAGGTAGAATTCGTGTTGCCCGATGTTTTCTTCGCAGCTCTAGGTTCCTTATCTGCAACGGCAACCCCAAGATCATCGTCTTCATTATCGTCGTCTTGGTCGGTAAATGCCTGCAGTAGCTTTGTTGACATTGGTCTCGCCATCCTCGGGACTTCGTTTCTCGCGCGGATGAGCTGCTTCATGTCAATCTGAGCAGGTTCGGGCAATGCTTTCTCCTCTTCGGTATCGCGCCGCGAAGACCATAAAGACTTGAACCCGCGACTGGCGGGGAAGCGGTATCTGGCACCATAAAGTCTCGTCATCAAGTCGTCGCCAAGTTTGGGCTTGCTAATCTCGGGGACCCTCCACGTCGGGTCGACAGGTTCTGGTTCATGTCCCCAAACGTTTGATGAAGGACTCGAAGTGCCGAGTCCTGGCTGGCGTGGTTGAGCAAGGCTGGACAGCCGCTGGCCGGATCCTGGTATTGATTCACCTGGAGGGGCGATTGACCGATTTGGATGCCGCTGCAGTTCGCCCTTTTGCTTGATTATGAGAGCCCCTGAGTGAGATTCTTCATCCTTCTTGCCGTGTAAGATTCGTTCTTCGTCGTCTTCGTTGTCTGACGCATCTGTGGTCCCATCCTCGCCTGAGCCATCATCCTCCTCATCGTCGTCGGATGCGAATGCTTCCTCCAAGAGTACGCCCTCATCTTCGTCTTCTTCCTCATCATCCTCGAGGATTCCAGTGTCTCTCTCACTTCTCATGCCAGCCAAGTGGCCATTATTCGTAATGATCTTGCCGGTCCTGAGGTCGATCTCATCACCGATACCAGTGAAGTCCTTTTCGTACTTTTGAAAGATGTGTTCAAATGTTGATTTCAGCTTGAAGGCGGAAAAGGCACGGAACTGCTCGAAGCGAAAGCCGGGATCCCGCATCTGAGACACCTCCTCGGGCTCATAGTTGAGTTCATCATCTTCGTCTTCTTTCGACTGTTGACCGAGCCTTGGCCTCTTTGTGGGCGGTTCCATATTGCCGGGAAGAAGCCTTAGACCCCTGAGAACATGTCGGTTGGAGAAGGCGGTGGCTTAGACACCAATGAGAGTGGATAACGAAACGGCAATGATGAGGTCTGAATGAGCGTCGTCAAGGCATTTGATGAACTCGGCATGGAAAGACGCGCTTCGATGCGGTGCACGGACGCTTTGATTTCTCGCGTAAAGTGGAAAGCACGGGCCAAGTGGGGTACTGCCGTTGCCAGAGGCACCGACGACGCTGCACTGAGTGTACGACACCTGATCCGTAATATCACGAGGCGAGTTTCCCCAGCTATCTAGCTCTAGCAAGTTGTGGTAAACTTATAACTCGTTCTTTAGTATAGCTTCTGGAACATGATTCCAAGGATCAATACTATTTGGCTTCGCTGAATAATGACATTTGGGCGCTGACAATCAAAACCGGAGGGTGAGGTTCGCAGGTACCGAAGAGAACCGCCTAACCTGTACCACAGCCTCAGTTGTCCTTGGAATGTCCGGAGTGCCGTCGATTCATCACGATACTTGACCGAAACAATTAGAAACGTATCGGAGAGTCTAGATTGAATCAAAGTGAGCAGAAAGTGGAACATAACCAGAGTCTCATCAGGTTGTCAGCAAAGGTGGTGGTGACACCCTGGGGGTGAATCTAGCGTCTGCAGGACATCCGCAGGTACCTCCACAGCGGTTTAGGTGACATCACAAGACCTCCCTCTACAACCTTCAACCCTTCATTTCGCAGCTTGCAAGCATGCGCGACGCAGCAAAATGATTTGCCAAAAGTGTCGCACGCCGCTCAAACTGGACAGTTCCCTTGAGGAATTGAATCCTGCGGCATACGATCTTCTCGTCGGTCAGCATAAGCTTTCCCCCCATCCGAAACGGCGCGCGCAAGGTAGCTAACCGAACCAGCCTCTTCCTCACAACAGTCACCCAAGAAGACGCCTTCATCACGGCCATATCACCCGCAAGATGGCCAAAGAAAGGTGCTCTATGACAAGGTCTCGCAAAATGCAGCTTCTGCTACCTTCAAGCGTCATGGCAGCGGGCCATCGAATTCGGCGCAACGAGATTCGACCATGTCCTTCATCTACCTTACCGAATCACAAGTCGCCCAACCGGTGCTCTCCCGACCCGAACCACTGCCATCGAATACGAAAATAAACAGGGGGGGAAAAGGCGGACAGAAGATTCCTGATGACCAGCGTGGCGGTAGCAAGGCGCACGAGATAGAGCGGATCAACAAGCTGTTCGAGATCCTCTCCGCGCGATCCGATATCGATCATCCTATCTGCGTTGAGTGTACCGATATGCTCGTAGAAGGCCTTCAGAAAAAGCTAGAGGCCGCGGCGAGGGAGCGCGATGCCTACGTTGGCTTCTTGAAACAAGTGCAGAGCGACCAGCCGAACGAGGAGGATGTCAAAGCACAAGAGGAAGCTCTGAAGAAGGCAAAGCAGGCGGAAACAGACGCTATGGCTGAGTTGTTACGCTTGGAGGAGGAAAAGGCATCTGCGGACGCGGAAATCATCGCTTTGGAGGAGGAATCCCAGCAGCTTGACCACGAGGAAGAGCAGTTCTGGCGCGAACGTAACACATTTGCTACCAAGCTTGCCGACTTCCAAAACGAGCGCGACAGCACGAACTCCAGGTTCGACAACGATGCTCAGCTGTTGGAGAAGCTGCAACGATCAAACGTATACAACGACACGTTCTGCATCAGCCACGACGGCACGTTTGCTACTATCAACGGGCTACGTCTTGGCCGACTGTCGAACAAGCCGGTTGACTGGCCCGAGATCAATGCAGCATGGGGCCACGCCCTTCTTCTGCTAGTCACTGTTGCCGACAAGTTAGGCTACAAATTCGATGGGTTTGAGCCACAGCCCATGGGAAGCACTTCAAAGATCATTCGGTACGAGCTCCCGTCGCCAACAGCCAGTCGCTTAGGATCGCATCGAAACGCACCACCGCCAGCTCCGAAGAAGCACGTCCTGGAGCTTTTCTCTAATGGAGATCTGCCCCTGGGATTGACCTTTATGCACCGTAAATTCGATAATGCGATGGTTGCATTCCTTGAGCTCGTGCGGCAGCTTGGTGTTTTCGTGCATCGACAGACGGCAGCCGATGGCCATCCACTTAGCCTTCCCTATAAGATTGAGGGCGACAAGATCATGGATGTGAGCATCAAGCTCGGCATTGCTCAAGATGATGGGTGGACGAAGGCATGCAAGCTCACCCTTACGTGCTGCAAGTTCCTGCTTGCGCACGCTAGTAACGTGAACACGAGCGCGAGGGCTGCAAATAATCAATAATTACTGCACAAATTCGACGCATTTAAGGCAGAACTCGGATCATGAAGTTAAGGGGCTTTCTTGGCAGGTATAGATCAAGCGTATCATTTGGAGTTCACGGTGTATTACTATGATCCATAAGTCGCAAGAAGCAGTGCATTCTCTGTTTACTGCTCGATATTGGGGCATTGCTTTCAGATGCTCGGAGACGATCGCGTCAGTGGTGCAAGGAGACCCGTTCACCGCCGCCGACATCTCAAAAGTGTAGGCTCGAGTTTGACCTACCTAGCATGTGGCACCGACATTTCATAACTACCTGGCATTGGTTTCGTGATGAGACTTGAGGTGCACTTTTTCGGAAGACGAGTTGAACTAAGTGACGAGATGGCCAATGTCCCCACGTCGCAACCTGACTGCATGCAGCTGGCCAAGTCAGCCTTGATTCAAGGTTGACGCTTGTTGGCGGCAGTCCGCGGCCAACCAGGCAGCAAGGCATCCTCACGAAACATAAGCTGCTCGGCTGCCTCAATTGTCTTACACCACGCAACGCACCCATGCAAGCCTAATGCACTGGTCTTTTCAAGCTACCAATCAATCATTTCGCGACCATGTTACTTGCCTAGATGCGGGGTGAATTCTCGCCTTATCTGCTGCTGCACCATGACCTGGCAGGGAAGCCCGGGTTCTACCTTATTGGCTGCTCAGCCTGCCTGCTGCCGCCCGCCGATGATTCCGAGAGCCGCAAAGAGTCGCGGGGGTTAAAAGGATCGTTTCACCCACATGGATTTGACTTCCGTTGTGTCTGGCGTCATCTGTTAGCTTATCTCTCTTTGAATTCATCATACTACTTGCCGTATAACCTCAAGACTCTCGTCTGACGTACATTTTCTATCATGGGTGGCCAGGCAGACAATGTAAGATTGCTGAAAGAATTTCCCCTTCTGAGTTCTTTGCGCAAACGAGCTAACAAGCTCTAGACCATTGACGATGAAACCGGATCTACCGTCAGTTTCGAGGAAGTTGACTACAGGCGCACCACCAAGAAAAGCCAGGCTCTGGTAGCCAGGGGAAGCCTGGAAGAGGAGACACCATCGGACATCCTATACGTTCTGCAATACTTGGGCATCGGTGGCAAAGTCATCGACAGTAAGTCAACGACAATAATCCCCCTTTCCCGCTGCGCTCTGTTAACATCACCAGGCCGGGAGAGCAGCAATCCATTCAAGGAGATCCCCGACTACGGGAAGAAGGACGGCGAGACCACTCAGCGGACTGTCAATTCCGTGCTCGAGATCGTGACAAAGGTCAACACTAATGCCAAGATCAGACGTGTGCGTCGTCGTAGCTCTCCGCACATTACCTATCCCGACGATGATTACACGTCGGCATCTTCAGACAGCGAGGATGATGAGCGCGCGAAGGCCGGGAAGATCGAGCGCACGCAGATGATCATCCACTCGCCGCACCTCATTAACGCATTGAGGGCGGTTGTAGCATATTATCCACACGTCAATCTTCTAGGAGACACGGTGACCATTGATGCTCCCTACCGCGTCATCGTACACCACATCAACGCCCTCAGGCAGTACAGATTCCACCAGCCTGCTGGCCACTCCACGGAGTACGCTCGTCTGACGGCGAACCACATTGATGTTCTTCTGAATTTCATCGACCAGGCTGTCGGGGAGTCTATCCGCGCTGAAGAGGAACGTCACCGTCGCAATGTCCCAGTTGCGACCTTCCAGAACTATTGGATGGCCCTCAAGCCAGGCGAGGTCATCTACGTTAACCATGATGATCTCTGGGAGCCCCACGTCATTAGTAGCACTTATCAGGACGTCTCTCCGACCGGACGCAACAATCGCCACTTGCAGGTTGTTGCCTGGGTTCTCGAGATGGGCCACAACCGGATGAATCGAAAGATGTCCCAGTTCACCATCCCTTCGTGGACCGGCGAGCAGATCATCCCTTCGCTGAAGATTATTCCGGCTTTCTTCTTCCAGAATGACCCGCAAGCAATGCTCCAGAAGCAGTTGAGGCTTGGCAAGCTATACTGGGAGCTTCTCCAACGCCCAACCTATATGGAGTATGACGGAATGCTTGTGCAGGCTCAACCTGGGTCTCACTCGGGCCCAATCTTCAGCCGTGGTCCATCGGGTTATGTGAGTCTTCTTACCTGATCCTTTTTACCCGTTACAGCAACTAAACCTCCAACAGATGACGGGCCGAGTGATTTGCGACGCCGAGGGCTTTGGTCGTTTCAACTTCCGCGCACCAGAGAACCGGAACGGCCCCCCAGGTCCGCCACGTCAAGTGGTACCTCCAGGCATGATGCCTGGCCAACACCATGGACCACCGCCTGCCCAAGACCATCTCCCACACTTTCTTCCTCGTTGCGGCTGCCAGGAATGCGCCAAGGAAACCGATCGCACCGACTTGTCACCCTTCGCAGGCTTCGACGACATCAACCCTCTGACGTCGCCGGCCCCTACCTCTGACATCTTCTACATTGCCTGCACCAACATCATCCCAGCCTTCCTTCTCGGCGACCGCCGTTGGGGCCACTTGAACCTCGACCACGTGAAGCCCGTCATCACGGACCGTGAAGCCTTCAAGTACCTCGTCCTAGACGACGAGATCAAGATGACAGTCAAAGCTCTCATCGGCAAGTTCGCGGCAGCCGAATCCGGCAAAGTCTCACCCTGGGCCAACGACTTCATCAAGAACAAGGGCGAAGGCCGCATCTTCCTCCTCCACGGCGCCCCGGGTGTCGGCAAGACCTGCACCGCCGAGTGCGTCGCAGAGCTGACCAACCGGCCCCTCATCTCCCTCACCTCGGGCGACCTCAGCGTCAACTCGCACAGCGTGGAACACAACCTCTCCTACTTCCTCGAGCTGGGACAGCGCTTCGGCGCCCTCGTCCTCCTCGACGAGGCGGATGTCTACCTCGAGCGCCGCCGCGCAAAGGACATTGCCCGCAACGGTCTCGTCTCCGTATTCCTCCGCGCGCTCGAGTACTATCGCGGCGTGCTCTTCTTGACCACCAACCGCGTCCAGGCGTTCGACGCGGCCTTTACCTCCCGCATCCACGTGGCGCTGCACTACAAGAATCTGACGGACGTTGACCGCGAGCGCATCTGGGCCAACAACTTTGAGCGCCTTGACAGGGACTCGCATGGTCGCGTGCGGGTTGCGGTCGCTACGCGTGAGTACGCCTACGATTCGCGCGACGTGCGCGCTCTGCGGTGGAACGGGCGTGAGATCCGCAATGCTCTTCAGACGGCGCTGGCGCTCGCCGAGAGCGATGCTGCGGAGGAAGGTACCGAACGATTCACTGTTACGGATAAGCACCTGCGGGCTGTGGTCAAGATGAGCCGCGGCTTCAGGGACTACCTTCGTAGTGGGAGTGTCTATGACGGAGAGAGCGAGATCTGCGAGAGCGAGGGAGAAGAGGGGGATATCTACTCTGACTGAGCTTCCGTTTGAGAGCCTCTTGATGGGAATGGATCATTGAGCAGCTATTTCTTACTAGTGTCGGGTGGACTTTTGCCTCGCGGATTGATTCTTCACGAAGTTTATGACAAGATTGGAACGAACGTTGTATGTCAGAATTAGAGCAATTTGACGAGTCCGAGAGTACCGAGAAACTGAAAAAAGACCTACATGACTAAATAACTCTTAGCTTTGCTTCCTATTCTCCATGTGATATCATAATGTTTACACTAAAATGGTTTCCCGTTGTGAAGTTCCAGCAAAGTCCGTCTGAAACCTCAACCCCTATGCCGGGATTCTTTACCATAACTCCTATCAGCTCGCCTCATGCCCACCACTTCGGGCCCTGAGCTACGTGAATGCAAGTCAAGCTACATATTAGGGACCTATAGCCAGGTGTCATTTCGTGTGAGAAGTCTTGGGGTTTGGGCGAGTAGCCCGGTGCCGTCCCATTAAGAATTCCTCTCGCCCCCTCCTCACTTCCCTTCCAAGTCCACACCCGCCAGAGCCAATCTTGATTCCCGAGTCTCAAGCCGTGGACTACCTTGAATAGACTCACACATCTCAGTTCAAAACAGGCCTCCAACCCGTCCTCCCCACAAACCCCTCAACACACCCGTCCCTCAAAACCTCAGCCCCCTTCCGACCCGTCACAATACTCCTCTCAACGTCAGGACCCCGAACGTAGAACGGAAACCTCAGCCTCCCGCTCTCATCAACCTCACCACCGTCGCCGCCACCGCGATCCTCGTTCCCTTTACCACCACCACCGCCACCATCTTTCAAAACCCAGATCCTCTTCCCCCCAACACTCCTCCTCTCAAACCCACACGCCTCCCGATCAAGCGAAAGGTACCACCGCCGCTGATACACGCTCCCGACACTATTCTCCGCGCCCCGATACGCATTCGTCCTCCTCACAAACTCGTCCTCCACCTCCCGAATCTCCTTCTCCATAGCTGACAACTTCTTTTCATCTCCCTCACCACCACCGCCATCACCACGATCAAGCGGATCTGGAACAACATCTCCATCCCCCACATCACCAGACTCCCCATCAGAGCTAGTCTCAACAACCTCCTTCTTCTTCGCCTGCTTCCCACCACCCCGCCTCCTCTTCCTCACAGGCCTCCCAAGCGCCCTCGCGCTCTTCCGCCTCCCCTCCGCGTCCTCCCCCTTGGTAAGCCTCAGATTCAACACATACCTCTCAGGAAGCCGACTCCCATGTAACCTAACCCGAATCTTCCTCTCCCCAAACGCCCTCGCCAACTTTTCCTGCTCCGTCACGCCTCCCTCCCCATCCATTGCACCCCCCTCATCCCCATCATCATCATCATCACCTCCATCCCCCCCCGAATCAGGATCAACCACCGGCCCATCCCCCCTCCTCCACCCCCTCCCCAAAACCTCAAACCACCCACAATCCCAAACAACCAAACTCCCCGTCCCCCCACTCCCCACCTCAACAACATGATTCCAAAGACAATGCACCCTCGTCTCCGTCGCATTTCGATTCAACCTCGTAGAGTTCGCGTCACCGGGTAACCCGTACATCACCGCCCAACTCACACTACTCGTCTCATTCACCTGCAATCGTAAATCATAATGCACCCCCGCGATCGGGTGGTCGTGCTGGTGCACCACGAAGTGCGCGCCCTGCTTCGACCCGGCGTGCGAGAGGAAGAGATCCCGCAAAGAAGCGCCACCGACGCTGCCGTCGACGCTGATGTCTGGTCCTGCGCAGAGGTGTGGTGTGTGAGAGGGGTAGGGGTGGAGGGTATGCTGCGCCAGGTGGGTGAAGAAGTGCGTTGTAGGGTCAGGTTGCGTCATGGCACCGGATTCCAATGCCGCTGAGAGATTGATCGCCTCGGTATTTGGCTCAGCTTCAGGCTCAGGTTCGTGTGGTGGTGAAGTTATTATCGTCACAACAGGGTCTCGATTCTGCCCTTCATCGGCTGCACAATTTCGCAACTCAAACTCCTCCTCCTTCTCCCCCTCTCCCTCTCCGCCATCATCGGTCTTGGACCCTGGCACATTAAGTCTCCATTCCAAGTTACTTTTCTTGATAAAAGGATTCTCAATGAACCCCACACTCGGCGGTCGTTTCGACGCCATGGTCTGTCTACCGGGTTTGATTGAAGGCGATGAGATGGGACATTCAGTAGGCGGGGCAACTCAACACCGCCCAAAAGAATGAATTGTAATCTTTCCAAAATGAATAAACGGGTACCCAAAAGACTATCAAGACATTTCCGTAATGTTGACAGAAAGTTGCCAACTTCCAAAGGCTTGTAACATGGCTAATATGGTGCCTTCGAAAGTGACAATTCCCACCAAAAGTTGGCATGTCGTTGCACGGACCCCACTTGATTACGTAAGCACCCGGCATGTCATGATCTTCCCCGGGCCGGCCTCAATTCTACTAAGGTACCGCCATCATCCAAATAATCACAAAACTTGCCAGACAGAAACCATGTGAATGGGGCACCTCATTCAAATGACTATAGAGATATCGCTACATAGCCCTTGTTATACCCTTATAACGCCATGCCATGCAAGCAAAATTCGTTCGCGAGTGCAACCTTCGCGCGAGTTTCCGTTACCTCTGGTCCGACCTTTCAAGGCTTCCACCGCCCATCAGAGCTCGCACTATTTGCTTCATTTCCATGTGTTCCAACTAAGCAACGCTTTTACCCATGTTTCATTGTACAAGACAAGATTCGAACACTCATACAGTAGCTGGTACCCTCTACGGCTTCTGCTCCACCAGGGTAGGCGCGATTCGTCTCTTCTTGGGCTCGCTGCCCTCTTCCTTCTCTCCCTCACTTGCTTCACGTTTGGTTCCGCTTGCTGCTGGACCAGCAGTCGATGCAGCTGGAGTCGGGTTCGTGGTAGCATTGGTCCTCGGCGTCTCTGGCGGCGTGGTGATGGGGACGCCAGTGACCTTCGTGGAATTGGCAACAGCTATACCGGGCACGCTGCCCACAATCAACGAGGGGTTCGTCACCACATTCGATGACTGAGTCGCCACAGAGGAGGTAGAGTTTGATCGAGCGGGCGACTGAGGCCGCTGGCTGACGAATCCAGCAGGTGGCGGCGACGGGGCGGTAAAAGAGCTCGCCGAGTTTCGGTGATGGTGACCCGAGCCATTTGGAAATGGTGATGGAGGGGCAAATGCTGAGCTGGGAGCAGGGACCGGAGTGGTTTGATTCGACGTACTCCCTCCTGTGCTTCCAGCAGTCGGGTTCTTGGCAGTGGGCAGATCCCCTTGGTAGATCTGGCCAAGCTCGCCGGGCGAGAAAGACAAGGTAGAACAGAACCCATCGGATGATGAAACCAAAAGAGTGAGACCATCGCTTGACCTTTACACATAGTTAGCTTCGTCTCAACTCAAGCTGCAGCACATATTACTCACCAAGCCAGGTCAGTGAAAGTCGCGCAATGAAGATTGCTGACTATGCAGATAGGTGTCTGCTGCTGAGAATCGTAAAGAAGAACGGCGTCTTGAGTCGCGACAGCGTAGATCATTCTGTAAGGCAGGGCAAAGGCTGCCTTGGGGCCAGGGGTAGAGGCGCTAGAGTCGGTCTTGTTGGGTGTAGAACTGGACTCGGGGACTGAGGTTGGCGGCGGGGGCGGGTCCATGACCGAACTAGATGTCACCGGCTTCGAGACTGGTTCAGGCAGTGCAGGAATGGGGTCTTCAGAGGATGATGTATCGATGGTGATGTGCTTGGTCACAGGAGGCGATGTCCGTAACGAGTAAAATATTGGCGAGCACTTTACCACAACAGAAGGCTTCTTGTGACCAGGCAAGTGCGCAATCGGCGCCTTGTTGATGCCGCCTCTCGTGTAAATGTAGACGGTGTTGGTGACCTCAAATGTGGGCTTCGCATTTCCTTCTGAACTGTGTTGAGTTTGATATTGGCCAGCTGGAGTAAGTAGAAGACTGCCATCTGGGGTGAAAGTCAAGCGTCGGAAGAAGGATGAGAGAGTCTCATTGGCGTAGAGCGTCGAGTTCTTCATGCCAAGGCCGCCAGAGGGGTGAGGCTTTGGCGATGGCTCCATGGACATGACAGCTGGCAGCGGCATTGATGGAGCCGGAGACGGGGATCGTCTAGATGAGAACGACGACCTCCTGCTGTGGCTAATCACACTGGGAGGATTCATCGGCAATGCAATTGAGGTGGGAGTTCCGGGGGCGGAGGGAACCGGGGATCCTATGGCCTGTTCAACAGTAAGGTGGGTCCTCATGCCGAAGTCAGGAGGTGCAGGGCTGCTGGAGGATATGCGGCGTGGCGGCAAGTCACTCTTGTTATGGCTTGCGATCTTGGAGGGCTTGTCGTCGTGGTTGCCGCTCAGTGTGTGCTGGCCATCCTTATTCTTCAACGTATAGATATGGACGGATCGGTCGGAGGATTGGGTTGCAATGTACTCGTTCAAAGGATCCCACGCAACACCTTGGACGTAATGACTATGCTCGGCAATCTGGCGCACAAGAGTACCTGTCTTTGTTAGATACGAGTGTAGAATACGCCATCACTAGCGAGAGAGAAAACATACCAGAGCTGGCATTGTAGATTCGAGCAATGTTGTCCATGCTCCCAATGATGAAATAGGAGCTATCAGGAGACCAGGCAAGGTCATAAATCTCGGATCCGCTAGATCGACACATATGCTTGGTTCTCCAGGTCTCCTTATCCTCCAGGCCCTCGTTGCCAAAGGCAGGACCGCTGTGTTCGGACATGACCCATATGATGACATTGCCGTCGTCGCCGGCGGAAGCGAGGATTTCGCCTGCATGAGAAAAAAGTCAGCGAATGCAGGATGGGGCGTCTGTCTGAAAATTGGATTCTTACCTTTGGGGGCCCATCGAACGACATTAACTGCCTGTGTATGCTTGCTCAAGGTTGACAAATAGTCGACCTTCCGATCTTCTCCATCGCTGTCTACCTTCCAAAGCTGGAGTTCTTGTCAGCATCGCAGCGCAGGGTCACGCGTGGGACCAGGTGGCATGCTCGCCAGTTCAGGTGTCTGACGTACTCTCACGTTATTGTCTCCTCCAGCCGTAGCTAGTCGGCCCTTGCCGTTGGGCTCGAAATGGGCCGAGTAGACGGGGGCATTCTGGTCGTGCCAATTGATGATAAGCGGCGTGCTCTTCATCGTGACTGGTTGTGTATACGGCCGTCTCGAGACATGTGCGGGATCGTGGGTGGACGTGGGTGGTCGTGGGGCGGGTTGGTGATGATGGCCGCTCGTACGATGGGTAGTTTGTAGAATGGAATACGGGCCGTGCTGGACGTTTCCGAGGAGCTTGTCGGGGGGTAAAATGCGATCGTCGATTCGAGTCGGGAAGCTTCGTGCGGCGCTCGCGGTGGGATGAGGTTGGATGAGGGGTGGGCAGGCTGAGGAGGTCGAGCTTCTCCTTAGCTCGGCAACAGCAGCTCGGGAGATTGGTCGACGGGCAACAGCTCTTGCAGCAGCGTCGATTTCGCAGCTGCTAAGCGGGAAACCTCAATTGGCGGATCGGGAGGGTTGGATTGACAGGAGGTTTAGTACCGCGTGGAACGACACACGAGGACTTGTATTTTTTGGAATTGTACGGATAGAGAGGGAGGATAAAGAAGGAAAAAGCGAAAATGGGAAATCAATTAAACTTGGCAGGGAATTGTCACGAGGGCGCAAGAATGGATGAAAGGTCGTTCCCGAGCAGGGCAGGGTGGAGTTTGGTGTGGTTTGGTTCGGCTTACAGGAGCTCAGACGGCTCCTACGCACGCGCTGTTGCAAGGACAGGAAGGAACTGGAGTTCCCAGGGCACCCATTGTTGTTGCAACTGCGGCTTGTCCGCCTGTACGGATACCGGGCTGGTGTGTCCCACCACCAATTGTACCTTGGGTGGTGTGGTAGGCTGCTCCAGCCGCTACAGCAACCAGACCTGCAGAGCCTGTCGCAGCTGCAGCGCCCAGCATCAGCATCATTTTAGCTTACTTAGCACCCCGGCGGAACATTGGAGGCAGGGCCCTGCATCTCGAGAAAATCGAAAATCGGGGAGAGCAGCCGTGAGCAGGGAAACGGCAGGGAAAATGCTCGCCGTAAGGCGCCCGGGACGTTGCTGTGGCCAATCAGACAGCTCCGCCAGAGAAAGTCTTTGGAGGAGCAACCCACTGTTTGGTGTATGTAGCCGCGTATGATTGGCTACAGCCGTTTCCCAAGATGCCTTCGACTGGGTCTTTGGGGTTTGAACAGAGCGTGAATCTTTTCTGCTTTTTTTTTTTTTTCTTTTCTGCTTTTGGTCATCCGTATACTATTATCAGAGCAAATGATGCGTTTGAAGCAAACATCGTTCCCAAATTGAGCAGAGTCAAATCAGGCTGCCAATCTTTCAGTCTCGTTACCGGAGAATAGCCGTCTTTCATCAGCAGACCTGGACTCATCACCCAGGGCGCAAAGCTTATCGCTTGCGTTTCCACCACTTTTGATTGGCCGGAGCCTCATGCGCTGCAAGGTGTTGGGAGGATCGACGCACTCGTAGGCGGGTTTGAAGCAATCGGCGCAACACCTCGAAACGAAGGGACTTTTCGCCCAGATTCCAAAGAGAGAGTTCTCTGATTCAAGCTTACGGGGACTTCGTTGGCACTCTCTCCCCTGTTAATTGCGCCAGTTCCCTCTGGTTTCAACTCTGCTGCTGCCACCACTTGCACACTTCCAACTTCCTAATAGGTATCGGCAGCACTGTCCAGCTTCTCGTGAACAAATCAGTCTTGGCTTGAGAAACTCGACATACCTTACTCGTAACTTGTCATTGTACAGCCAAGAAACTGATAATTATCCAACCCCAGAAGACAATTACAATTGCAATTCTCCCCTTGAGCCTCATGCCGGCCGACACTCGTGCCCTAGACGTCTGGTGAGTTCCAGTTTCTACCGCACCAGTGCACACAGGGCTGAGGCCCCCCGCCAATGAATGCACGTCTAAAGCAAATTGGTTTATTGGGAATTTCCACTTTGTCTCCGTCTTTGAGCCCCATGGAAACTCTCGAGCGCATCGCTTAGCTTTTCCGCGTTCCCGCTTTAGCGTAACGAAAGGGCCTCACTTCTAGAAACATGCGTTTTATCAATTTTTTTTTTACTTACCGCTATTGGTTACGCTGAAGAGCTTCAACCTGGCATCTTTTACTTCATGGATGCTTTTGACAATCCCCCAGGGCCCCCCAACTCATCGTGAATCACTCGTTCTTTCGAAACCCGATTCAAGGAAGAACACTTGCGAAGTATTACTACTAGTTTGCAGCCCAGACGGCCCGATCCACCACACCGGCTATCATACCCGAAGTTCAGCCCTGTTTCATTAAGGTAAGGTAGTTTCGGTTGCAACAGTGAGGAAACCATCACAGCGCCCGTACCTAGCACGAATGAATGGAAGTTGGTAGAGTATTAGCAATGGCTTGCAAATCTCGGTCGGTTTCAACCGTCAGGCTAGGCGTGAGGGACATTGAGTTGTCATTCATCTCAGCAAATGCCAGTACCAGTCATACCGTCGGGAGAGCGTTCGTCCGTTTGAGTCAAACCATGACAGGCAACTTTCCCCCTCTGCTTCACCTTTCGTAACCACTTTCGTGACACTACACCACCAAAAAAACCCAGTTTCCATTAACCAACAGAAAACAACACCCCCAAATGAGCTGCATCAACAACCGCCGCCGACATCGCCAAGAAACCTGCACCGCGTCGGCGGTGAAGGAAAAAAGGTAGGTAACGCAGCACCGCAGGCTTCAAAGTTCGCCGGCTCATCCAATCGCAGTATTAAGAACATGAACAGAAGCCTCAAACCGAATCGCAGCTGTTACACCGCGCCGGCATTTCGCGCGCATTGCATACCGCAAGGTGAGATGTGGGCATTTTTCTTTGGGATAAGCCGCCCGCCCCCTCGGTCAGTTTCGTCTACAGGGGAGAAAAGAGGCTGCATGTCGCCTTATTTCTTTCCTTCTTCGCCGACAAGACTCACTCGCCCGAACGATGTGTGAGTTGTGACACACAACACCAAAAAAGTTGGCCCCCCCCCGTCTTATGTCACCAAACATTTGCGTTTCGAAACGTTCAAATCGCCCGCGTGTTTGATGTGCAGCATCTTACCTACCTAAGGTCCAGTCTCTCACAGCCACGGCCCGCTTCCAGCCCACATGCCGAACGGTCGCAGGTGCATCATCATGAGTCGGGTCGGAAAACACCTCAAGTTCATGTCTGACTGAGAGAGAAGATGAAACGAAAAGAAAGAATGGCAATGACGACGGCGAGTTAGATCCAAGAGCGGCCGATTTGTCGTCGGCTGCCAGATCCAACCCATGCAAAAGCCCCGGTGCGGGGAGGGGGGAGGATGGCAGCCTTGGCAAGGCAGCAAAGTCCCCGAGTAGCCGCGTCTTCTTCCAACGACACTCCATCCCGTCAACCTTGGATGAAGGGAAGGCGAGCAAGAAACGCCAGAAGTCCTAGGATCAGCATGTTGGGAAGGTCTGCTTCTCCTGCTGATAAAGAGCTCACGGGATCGAAAGACGAGAGATTGGGCTGGGGGTCGTATTCTGCGGCACAGTACTTTGTTTCTCATCTCTTTCCGCATCCTTTTGATGCAGTCAGCACCTTGCAATGTCATATGGAAAGCTCGCCGGCCAAAGTAAGGACAAGGAAGAAATGTGATAAGAATGCGTGTCGATAGCAGGGCGGGCAGTATGGGAAACCGAGCGGGGGTAAGCGAGATGGTGTGTCAGCGGCTGCCTGGACTTTGGGACCCTCTTTTGACTCTTGAGGAAGTTGAGGCAGGTTCGAGGGTTAGGTGAGTAAAGTACGTTCATCGACGATTCGACAGAGGAAGAAAGAACGAAACCCACGAACAGGAAACCCATACTTTCCGATCATGCGTCATTGTTCCTGCCTTCCTGCCCCTATAGGCTACAGACAGATACCTTCCGACATGTAGCTACATGGACACGCGGAAAGAACTACCTACAGCAGCCAGATAGCCACTCATCAACCCGACATGGACCTTCCTGCACGCAACAGGACCAGACCAATCTCCCAAGACTCTGAAGTGACGACGAATCTCTAAACGTCGAGTTGCAAGTTGCAAAAAAAAAAAAAAAAAAAAAAAAAAAAAAAAAAAAAAAAAAAAAAAAAACCCGCTAGTGGGACGACGGGTCACGGAAGGAGAAGCAGAGAGCAAGAGCAGTCAGCATTTAGCGGACGGCAGGAGAGCGGGAAGCGGGAAAAACGGTTCCCATCACACGACTCGAGGGCAACTGGCAAACCTTTTGGGCCCGGGCCCGGGCTGGCACGGCTGGCTGGCGGGGGACCCACAACCCATGATCTGCTAGTCTGACCGCCCTTCCCAAAAATCCCCCCCAGTTCAACCTCCGCCATGATCCATCATCCAAGGACCATGAACGATATGCTGCGGCGCAGTCCCGCCCATGCAAATTAGAGCCTCCCACCACCTGGCATCGCGCGCCCCTCTCCAAACTCTCCTTCCTAATCCAGCACTATGACTGGACTTTGTGAGTCTTTTTGAGATTACGGATACCAAGTCTCGGATTCAGCTTTGACGAGAGGAACCGGCTGGTCGGCAGGCAAGGGACAGGCGGGGGGTTGCATGCTTCTTTGATTCGAGATCATGACGGATGACGCATCAGACAAGTCTGGCCTCGATCCGACCGGCTGGAATAGGGCACAATCACCACGTCGTACGAATATGCCACGCGCCATTCATACTCTTCGCCCAAGCAATTGAAGAGACAAGACAGAAAACAATGAATTCGACCCTCGATTGATGACAGAATACGGGGTTCGTGCCAGGATAGCAACCCAGCGAGGCGGGCGGATGGGGGTCTTCTACCTAGGAATCTACCTAACGTACCTTAGGCGCGCGCCGAGGAGAGCTGCAAATTTTTTTAAATTTTTTTGCAGGCATGCGCATCAGGCCATGTTAATGCAGGATGACTGCATTGGGGCTAATGCATTAACAAGGTACGTCGAGGGCGAGGCTCATCCCCTTCTGTTTAGTTTGGTACGAGTATTCCCACCTCCGCCTTGCTCCCCTTCTTCTCTTCCGCTTCTGTTTCCTTGCTTCCATTGCTGCGGCTTGCGTGCTTGAGGTAGGTACATACATACTTGGGTCAATCAGTCCTTCACCTGCCAACCACCCACAGGACGGACAGGCAAGAAAGCGTGCTAGGCCACCCCGGGCCGCCGTATCAGCACCAAGGGTCCACGAGAGGAACTTCTGCCAAGTTGAAACTCCACTTCCGCCCGCGCCACCCCTCCATCTGGCATCGCTTGGATTTTTTTCAATTGAACTGATCTGCCAGACTACCACATCTGGCTTGTCCCTGTGGTGTCCCTTCTTCCCGCCGATGAGTCAAACGGCGAAACGGCGTCGTCGGCCAACCACCGCACCCGGAGCCGACGTGATGGGGGGGGACCCTCGAGTCTCGACATGCTTCATGGATTACAGAGCAGTTGCGGTGGCAGCATGACGAACGGGTGCCAGACGTCAATTCTTCGTATACCTAAAGTGCGGATTTGACGGAGCTAAAGTGTCCCATCGGCTACATCTGCCAGCGAACAGAAGCCGGAGGTGTTTTGATGCCTCGAGATTTTATGTCATCATCGTCGTCGTCGTTGTCGTCGAGGTTAGCTGCCTAGGGCCCGGCTAGGCGACAGCGTCACGCCCGCGTCTGAGGCACCCGGCGCATGTCGGATAATCTGCAAAGACGCGGCAGAGTGATGCAGGTCGAGGTCCCGCGCAGTAGGGCTTGAGGCAGGTCAAGGATGGCACACGACGATGCGGATGGCGAGATCAGAGTTGGATTCCAGAGTGCATCGCAAAGTGGGGGGTTCAAGAAGGTGCTGTGGTGGTGAACTGTGATTCCGTGAAGCGCATTTGTGTGGTGGATTGGGGATGGGATGGGATCCCAGTGCACGGTGCACCACAAGCCCTATCATCCCAGTCAGCCGAAAAGGCAGCATCGCAGGGGATGGGGGATGGGGGATGCGCGCGCACGCCGCCGCCGTCCACTGGCCGGGGTGTGTCATGGTGTGTGGTGTCCTGCCGTGTCCACCTGAACTGAGTCTTGTCTTTCCGGATTCCTAGATCGAAAAAATGCCAACTGCGAAATGCGAAATGCGAAATGCGGCACGCTATCTTGGTCCACTAGCCAATGGCATCAGCCGCTTGCAACCAGGCAGGCAGCGTTGGGGGCGTGTCAGTGTGAGGTGTCTGGGGGTACGGAGTAAAGCCGTAAGCTTCATGAGAAATGCCTACCAACTTACCAAGTAGGTACTCCGTAGAAAATGAATGGGATGGGTAAGCAAGACGCGGAAGCAGAAGCGGCTCCTCTTTCCTCTCCTTGCCCGTACCTACCTTGCCAATTGCCTAGGCAGTATTACTCAAGGACGATTGTAGATTTCTCTCTGACCTCCTCTCTCTCTCTCTCTCCCATCCAATTGGGACTGACTTTTGACTCTTCCCCCTTGACCATTTTTCTTCTTAAATCCTGAGGCTTCCGCTTTTCTGGCGTCCGTTCAATCTTGGCTTCCCCGTTCCGCCGTTCTTCCCCCCCTTCCCTTTGGACCACCTCCCCCGCCGTTCTCCGTCCCCGTGTGTCTCCAATTCCTCGCTGCCGTACCGCACCGCACCGAAAACCCGCGCATGGTCGAAAAAGGCGCGCGCAGAGACCAGCAACACCGTCAGCGACGTCAGCGAAACGAAGCTTTGAGACCGCGACACCCCCACCGGCTCCGTATCGGCGCCCACTAAGCCGAACCACGCAATCCTCTTCGTTTCCTCAGTGTTTCCTTTCGCAATCGCTATTCTTTTCCGACGAGGAGAAGTCCATCCGTCCATTCATACATCCCCGGCTTTTCCCTCCAGACAGTCGGTGAAACCTGCAACTAGCGCAAACAATCTGCGTTTCTTCGAACCCGGCCCGCCATCCGAATTGGAGAAGCCGAAAGCAGAACTACCCGACGTCAGCACTTTTTTTTTTTCTCAGCGGTGCTGAGTGCCTTACTCGAGGTACCCGATCTGAGAGCTTCAAAGGAAATTGAAGAGTCCTTGCCAATTTGGAACTGCGTCTCCAGAAGGCAGCAGCTTACAAACCAACTTGGACCTCACTGTGGATCTTCCGACCGGCTCTTCGCCCGTTTTTTTTTTCTTAAATCCGCCACACCAACAAAAGCGCATCGTAAAGCCGCCGCTTGCCACCCGTTTTCCAAACGTCAACTACGGTCAATTCTCAACCTCAGAATCCGACCTGTGGAATCAAGTCATTCAGGCTTCTTACCCACACTTTGGTGCCATCATGCAAGATGAATCACTCTTGTTCATAGAGGTCGGAGCTGCTTTGGGCGTAATCGCTCTCACTTCAGTCCCGGCCCTTACAGGACTCGTTCAACAACTTCGATCTCGCAAACCCAAGGACCATTTCTACGAAGATAAAGACGGAAAAGCCACGGCCGAGTCATCTGCCGCCTTTTCCAACCGCTGGCCCAAAACCTTCATCTTCTTATTCGCTTTCTTGGGTCTGGCCGTCTCATTGGCAAACTCCATCCTGGCAACGCTCTCCCTTCACACTGGTAAATACGACAATTTGTTCATTGCAGAATGGCTCTCCACTGGTATTTCGGTATGCGAATCTCTTCCTAGCGACGTCTCCTTTGGTTGAATGCTGACATGAAACAGATCCTTTTGGCCTTCCAAGCCGTGGGCATCGCCGCTTCAAATGACCCTGTCCAATCCTACAGCCTCGGTTTATGGCTTTGGCTTTCCGGTTTGATCTACGCTGCCGTCCAGATCTTGCAGGGTACCAAGGTGTTTGATGAGCTTCTATCCAACAACCCCGTCTCTTTCGGCCTCAAGATTGCGAGCCTGGTTCTCACTCTGGGTCTCATTGTGACGAGCGTCGCTCTGCCCAGGAGACCGGATGTTTACTTCGAGGGCAAGATGGTCGACCGCCTCAGGACGGTCCCTGCCTACAGCCGCTTCACCTGGGGCTGGTGCAGCGAGATCATCGACCTGGCCACCAAGAAGAAGGACCTTGATGCGTCTGACCTGCCCAAGCCGGACCACTTGACCCGTTCCGAAGACTCGGCAGCGTCGTGGAAGTCGTACAACTTCAAGCCCGAGGCCAACCTGTGGTGGTCCATCATCTGGGCCTACCGAGTGCCCCTGGCCGTCCAATGGTCGATTGCCATCTCCAAGGCCTTCTTGAGTCTTGCCCCGTCATGGATCACGCTTCAAATTCTTGAGACCCTTCAACGTAGAAAGCCCGGTGAAGATCTTCCTGCCGATATCTGGATTCTGGTCTTCTGGCTTGGCTTGGTCATTTTGGCCGATGCTTGGGTTGAGGCGACCATGTTCTGGCTGTCCTGGGCTGAGCTCTGCATTCCGCTCAGAGGCGCTCTCTCTGCCCTCATCTTTGAGAAGTCGATGCGAAGGAAGAACGTCAAGGCGGCTTCCAAGCAGGAAGCTGAAGAGAAGGACGATAGGACCGATGCAAAGGATGACAAGAAGAAGAAGGGCGATGAAGAAGAGGCCGAAGACGACAACGTGCTCAAGTCGAAGCAAGCCATCATCAATCTGATTGGCGTCGACGCAAAGCGCATTTCCGACTTCGCCGCCTTCCAGTTCCTCTTCCCGTCTAGCGCTGCCAAGCTCCTCGTTGCCATCTGGTTCCTTGTTTACTTGCTTGGCTGGGGACCCCTCGGTGCTGGACTGCTCGCGTGGGCTATCCTCCTTCCCATCAACTTCTCGTACGCCAAGGTATACTCCAAGGCGCAAGATAAGCTCATGAAGATCCGTGATCAAAAGTTGGCCGTGGTCAACGAGGCCCTCGTAGGAATGCGCCAGATCAAGTTTTCCGCGCTTGAGCCTCAGTGGGAGAAGCGCATCCTGGCTATGCGAGAGAAGGAACTGGGAGCCCTGTGGCAGGTTTTCAAGGGTGACACTGTGCTCTTCGGCATGTGGATCACCAGCCCTATTGCCCTGGCCGCTGTTTCCCTGGCTGTGTATGCATGGCTCAACGGTACCTTGATCCCATCTGTTGCCTTTGTCAGTATCGGTATCTTCAAGAACCTCGAGGTCACCCTCGCCGTCCTTCCCGAGCTCATCACCGATGTCATCGACGCCAACATCTCTGTCAAGAGAATGCAGGACTACCTGAACGGACCCGAGAAGACCAAGACTGTGACTGAGGGATCTGATGTGGCCTTTGAGAACGCCACTATCGCTTGGCCCGTCGATGACGAGGTCAAGGACGAGGACAGGTTCATCCTTCGCAACGTCGATGTCACCTTCCCTGCTGGCGAGCTGTCTGTGATCTCTGGTAAGACTGGTACCGGTAAGAGTCTGATGCTGGCTGCCGTTCTCGGCGAGTCAGATCTCTTGTCTGGTACAATCTACGCACCGAAGCCTCCCTCACTCAACGAGAGAAACGACGACAAGGCCAACCGTGGCAACTGGATTGTCCCGAGCAGCATTTCCTTCGTCGGCCAGATTCCATGGATCGAGAATGCCACACTCAAGAGCAACATTCTTTTCGGACTCCCCTTGGATGAGGAGAGGTATAACCAAACGATTGAGGCTTGCGCTCTGAAGAAGGATTTGGAGATGCTTGCGGATGGTGACAAGACCGAGTTGGGAGCCAACGGTATCAACCTCAGTGGTGGCCAGAAGTGGCGTCTCACCCTCGCCAGAGCCATCTACTCTCGCGCCGGCATTCTTGTCCTCGACGACATTTTCTCCGCCGTTGACGCCCACGTCGGCCGCCACATCTACGAAAAGTGCCTTACTGGCGACCTCTGCCAGGGCCGAACCCGAATCCTCGTCACCCACCACGTCGCTCTCTGCGAGCCCCGGACCAAATTCATCGTTGAGCTGGGCGACGGCACTGTTCAGCACTCTGGTTTCCTATCCGAGCTGACTGAGGACGGAACGCTTCAGATGATCAAGAGCCACGAGCAGTCGTCCCAGGAGATCGCCGATGAGGAGGCCACTGCCGTCAACTCAGAAGAGGCTTCTGATGTCGGGATCCCCGAGGTTGCCGAGCTCAACGGAGACGGTGGCATCTTGAAGAAGGTGCCGTCAAAGGCGGCTCGTGCGTTTGTCGAGGATGAGGCTCGCGAAAAGGGCTCCATCAAGAAGCATGTCTACGCTGCGTACTTGAGCCAGAGTGGTGGCTTGCCCTGGTGGGGTTTCGGTTTCCTTCTCTTCGTCATCTACCAGTTCATCGTCATTGGTGAGTCCCCTTTGCATGATTCTTTAATGTACATGGTGCTAACAACTGAACAGGACGGTCATGGTGGCTTCGCATTTGGACCGGCACATCAGAGCAGTCCATCAAGACCTTCAGCCAGCAACCGCAACACCAATACGCCTATGCATTCACCCTTCAGCACAGCGAGCTCCACGTGCCCTCTAACCAAACCGTCAGCATCAACATGGACAAGGATACCATGTTCTACCTGGGCGTCTACGTCGGTATTTCGGCCTTTTCCGCCATTCTCGGCACAGGCCGCTTCTTCTACTTCTTCGTGATGAGCTACAAGGCCAGTCGCCGCATGTTTGAGGGCATCACCAGAACCGTGCTCCGCACCCCGCTCCGATGGCTCGATACCGTTCCCACCGGCCGCGTGCTGAACCGCTTCACCGCCGATTTCAACGTCATCGACAACAGGCTCGGCATGGATCTGTCTGGCGTCTTTGGCGCCTTCCTTAGCGTCATCGGAATTTGCGTCACCGCCTTCTACGTTTCGCCGCTCATCATCCCCTTGGCCTTCATTCTGCTCCTCATCGCCGTCTGGATCGCGATGCGCTACCTTGCCGGCGCCAGACCCGCCAAGAGACTCGAAAGCACGACAAAGTCCCCCATCTTTGACCTCTTCGGCTCCACGCTCGTCGGCATGATGACCATTCGCGGCTCCGACAAGGCCCAGACGTACATCGATTCCATGTACACCCGCCTCGACGACTACGCCATGGCCTCCTGGCACCTGTGGCTCTTTAACCGCTGGATGGGCTGGCGCATGTCGCTCATTGGCGCCATGTTTTCCACCGCCGTCGGCTTCGTCGTTCTCGGCAGCCCCTCGATGGGCGCCGCCCTCGCTGGTTTCACCCTCTCCTTTGCGCTCGAGTTCTCGCAAGCCATCGTCTGGTCTATCCGCCACTACGCCAACATTGAACTCGACATGAACGCCGCAGAACGCGTTGTCGAGTACTCGGACCTCAAGACCGAGGACCAGGGCGGCGTCGAGCCCCCCGCGACCTGGCCCACCGAGGGCAAGCTGGAAGTCAAGGACCTCGTCGTGAGCTACGCCGAGGACCTCTCCCCCGTCCTCAAGGGTCTCACCTTCAGCGTCAAGAAGAACGAGCGCATCGGCGTCGTCGGCCGCACCGGAGCCGGCAAGTCCTCCCTCACCCTCGCCCTCTTCCGCTTCCTTGAGGCCCGCTCAGGCAGCATCTCCGTCGACGGCGTCGACATTTCCAAGATCAAGCTCCACGAGCTCCGCTCCCGCCTCGCCATCATCCCCCAGGACCCTGTCCTCTTCTCCGGCTCCGTCCGCTCCAACCTCGACCCCTTTGACAACCAGACCGACGCCGACCTCAAGGACTCGCTCCAGCGCGTGCACCTCGTCGACTCGAACCCCTCCACCCCCGGCGAGCCCTCCTCGAGCGCGGCGCCCTCCGTGAACGACCAGCAAAAGAACGTCAACGTCTTCCGCAACCTAAACTCCCCCATCTCCGAGGGCGGCGGCAACCTGTCGCAGGGCCAGCGCCAGCTCCTCTGCCTCGCGCGCGCCATCGTCTCCCGTCCCAAGGTCATGGTCCTCGACGAGGCCACCTCGGCCGTCGACATGACGACCGACGCGCTCATCCAGCGGTCGATCCGCGAGGAGTTCAACGACTCGACGCTGATTGTCATTGCCCACCGCCTGAGCACGATTGCGGATTTCGACCGCATCTTGGTCCTGAGCGACGGCGCTGTCGCCGAGTACGGTAGCCCGCAGGAGCTGTGGGGTAAGGATGATGGTGTGTTCAGGGGTATGTGTGAGGAGAGCGGTGAGAAGGAGAAGTTGAAGAATATCATCTTTTCTTAGATTGGGTTTGAGAAACGTCTACGGGCACTATGGGAAATTTGAAGTTTGGAGAGAGAGATATATAACTTGGATCTGGTGGTTGACGAGATGGCAAGAATCTCGTCGCGTTGCGCGTTGATTTGGTTTTTCTTTTTTTTTTTTTTTTTTTTGGAATCGTTGTACTACTTGTTTGGCGTCGCTTTATTATTTGAGATTGAGCTTTTTCCTTTCTTTCTCAAGATTTTCATACTGACCTATCTGTCCGATGAGTGAAAGAGAGAAAGAGAGAAAGAGAGAGAGAGGGAGAAGGGAAAAAAGTGAAGAAAAAGATGTCTGAAAAAGACGGTATAAAAAGTAACGGGACTGTCTAGAAACAAGTTCCCCCATTATTCGAATGGAATATAAATCCGGATGAGAACACTCCTCTTTTTCAGTCTCGAATGCTTTGTGAAATGCTTAACTTGGAAAAACAGGAGCGTTGTACTCGACGCAATCAATCAACTTTGAGGCTAAAGTTAACTTAATTAAAGGCGATTTTTTTGAGTTGACAGAGTGTTACGGCCAGCTAGTCGTAGGGGTAGTTTGCAGAAGTTGAGGCTGCGGAACTGGTAACAGTAATCGTAGTCGGGGATAGCTTCAGGGAAGCTATGTCTGTCAATCGTAAGGGTAGGTAAGGCTTCGGTGATCAATCGTAGTCTTGTCAAGGTAGTAGCTGAAAGCGGATGTTAATCCTGATACGAAGTTAATTGCTGAAGAGCTATGGAAAGTCTGTCCTAGAGTCCGGCTCGAGTCCATCCTATATACAAGTCCTGGTCCTGAATATATCCCTTGTCAATGATCAGTTCCTCTGATCGGGTGAGCGCTCATCGTTCGGCATGAGCGCTCATTGTTCGGCATGAGCGCTCATTACTTGGCATGAGCGCTCATGGCCCCACCATGGTCGCTCATGGCCCCACCATGGCCGCTCATGTCTTGTCTTATCATCACGTGACTTGTACCATAGTTCTTCCGTTCCGTGAGAGGGTGCCTAGTGTCCCTTATCTCCTGCATATGTGGTGTATTATAACCGCCGCGAGCCTGCGGGGCAGGCCCTGTTCTTGGTCATGCATGTTGGGTTGTAACACAGAGTCGATTCTTGAGTTGGATGTTGGAGTTGCGTTAATGTTACGAGCTGGACAAGGCAACCAACTGTGGCACAAAGCAAAAGCTTCGATAATGATGACTCCGGCATCATTGTCCCTTGTTCTGCATTATATAGCTACGCGCCCACAGTGACAAGTTGCGGCGGGCGTAACAGTTAAGTGCAACGCTTTTAAAATAAAATAAAATATGCGGAAAAAACAAAATCAAAATTTTTTTTTTTTTGGAAAAGAAGGAGAAGGAGGGGTAAAAGAAAGACTGTTCGCATGAGGCCAGAAAGGGGGTGGAAGTTGTAGCACAACAAACTTTCTCAATCGGGGTCGATTAAGACTGTAGCAGGTGGTTTCTGTAATTCTTTACTTTTGCGAGGTAGCCAGAATCAATATATGCAGTACTATTCTACAACACTAGTACCTTTTTCTTTTTCGTAAACTGCTCGAATCTCCTGCACCAACTCGACACCCTGAGGATATATGCGCCATCCCAACCTCGTTTTCTGTCAGTAGCACAGCAAGCACCAGGGCGCGCGTCTAGAGTCGGCAGGACAGGTCAGATCGAAGGTGTGTGCAGTGTTTAGTCGAGTTGAATTACAATTGAAACAAATACTCTAATGAAGTCAGAGTCCGGGCTTGACTGAGGTGGTGCGCTGTTTAGATCCGGATAGGGACGTGAACTATAATGTCGTTGTTCCCTCACTCCCTTCTTTCCTTCCTTTCTTTCCTTTCCTTCCTTTTATTCTGTTCTCTCTATTTCTTCTATGTCTAGTGGGTTTGAGACCGGAACTGGAAATGCCAGCTGGCCTGTCGTATTCACCGTCCACCTCAATAACCAAAGATTACAGGATTGTAGGATTTTGTAGGTACGGCGATGCGGCTTCTAGAAAACGCATTTCCTAGGTTTCAATTTTACTACCCGTGTCTTGGCGGGAAGACGTTGAGGTAAGGTATTCCGGGGGGCGCTGGGTCCACGGCCGTGCAGCCGGGATGGAGAAATGCTTCGAGTGGGGACGATGAGCTTATTCCGACTTCAATCAGGCCTTTTTTTGGTGTGTTTTGGTGGGCTTTGTACCCGGTACATTGCCTGGTGTCCCCAATGTACCGCGCTTAAAGTCGGTACAAAGCGGTGCATTGACATGGAAATATGGGGTACCTGGGTACGTGCAAGACGCAGTGCGAACTCAATTCCTCTCACTCAGCAATATGAAGAACGGAAATGTTGGCTTTGCGCTCTTGAATATTTCAGGACTTGTAGTGCAGAAATGCATTTGCGGATATTTCATGTATATCATTAGCCTTACGGTCCATTGTCTTGGAGTAAGGAATGCCATAACCCTGGGCGTCGAGCTGGCTGTTTGGAGCGTGGAGCAAAGGCCGAGCCTCGAGGGTTTTGAAGACGGTGTTGGACAAAGATAGCGTTCCATTTCCAAAGCTGGGGACACAAAACAATACGAATTGAAGCTATTGAATTGACGGAAAACCTGGCACAGAAGATCATACCAAGCCATAGAGACCAGAGATTCTAATGGGACTACAGTTGCTGAAAACTCTTGCGGAAGCCGTTGGAGTAGTTGTTGTTGTTGTTGTATTTTAACGCCGTAGCGGCAAGGGCGCAGCCGCCCTTGCGGCAGACCTCCCGAAGGGTATATGGCGTGGAGGGCCGTAGGCCTATAGCTATCACTAGATACAGTCCAGCTCGTCCTCCAAATCGTGCCCAAAGGCAACTATGTGTTTAACCTGTCTCTGGGTGCCGCTGGCTTGCCCGAGACAGTGCTATGGTCGTCCCTAGAACGCAATTCCGCCAGTATCTCCTATCCTTCGACCCAGAGCCCGCAGGCTTCTGGTTTATACAACGTTCCAGTAACCGTCCGGAGTATATCGTAATAGGTAATACCGCCACAAGGGAAACCACAAGGGGCAAAACCTCGTAAGACTAGGTTGTAGGGCTTGCTGTTAGGTTCTGTAACGAGCATAGCTGTATATAGCCGTGGCTATACGTCGCTACCCAATGGTCGTTTCGTCTCTTCGAGGGAGTCTTCGATCGTTAAGGGGCAAAGGTGCTGAGAGAGCGAAGTCGAAAAGTCGGTCGGTGATGTTCAATTTTGGGCCCGGAAGCGCCACTTGCGCCGGGAAAGAAAGTCGTCCGTCTCCTTCGGGAGGCTAGATGGAACCTCTGCTCCCTGCCCTACCAGGAAGACTTCGTCTAGCCTGCGGAAGGCGAATTCGAGTCGACGGCGGCTCGTTAGGTTGAATAATCGTCGGCTCGATTCGAGGGGAAAATGTGCGTTGTTAAGGGTTTGATTAGCGTATAGCTAATCCACCCCAGCGCCCAGCGGCAAACCGCGGGGACTGGGGCCCCTCCTTAGCATGGCACTAACAGCCCGTGCCAAGCTGGAGAGATGTTTCGTGGAGGTTAGCCGTTGGAGTATGTTGTACTTAGTTTACTGTTAAATTGCCCTCGCAACTTTGCATTTATTAAAGGGTATCCCTGGAACAAGAGTAAAATCTTAGGACGAAAAAAGTTTAGAAAAAAAAAAGCCTGGGAAAGATTTGAGTGAGGACGGGAGGGGGGTGAAGACTCAAGAATAGAACAGGGTGATTTCTTGTCACTAAGGGAGTACACTAAGTGTCAATGCGAATGGACGTGAACCACCAGGTCAAGCCAAGCCTTTCGGCTGGTACGAATTCCAGTAATCTTATAGTGAAGTGCGTAAATTGGGATGTGGAATGAGGAAGAAATGGGCGAAGCCCATAGATGCTCCGAAGGGCGGAAGAGCTGTTTGCAACGGCCCAGATCACTTTCTGAATGGGCCTTTTCCTGTCGATGTTCTAACAAAGAACTTATCGGGCTGGTTTATATCAAGAGGAGAAAAGAGAAAAGGAGAAGGCGATATCGATTCTGCCATTGCTCCATAAGGTAGGCAGGCCGCAGGTATCCATCACGAACCAGAGAATGAGAAGTCACGATTGTGTCATGTCATAATACGGCAGGAAATAGATGTATGATGCTTCCCTTCCTCTGCTTTCAGTGTCAAGGCATTTATTGAGAACTTCTAGGGTCCAGTGGGAGTTCTTACGTGAAGGAGCACATTCACCTCTCTTTGAAATTTGTTGTTCACAGACAAAAGCTTGACTAAAGGTGGAATGACCCTCTCTTGTGCAAGCGGATCCAGACACGCTCGAACATCTTCAAACTTCTTGTTACGCGCTTCTTCCCCCCCCGTGGACTAAAGTTCAAGGCAGAGGCACTTTGAGAATACTACATACGGCTCATCTAAAGCAAAAGGTGCCTTTAGAACAACTTGTAAAGGGCGGCCCATCCCGTGTAAAGTCCGGGAGGATAACGTCACTCCCAACCGGGATGGCAACTGGAATATATCTGGACATGATACCAGAAATGCTGGACTTCGAAACGTCGAAACTCTGGAACGTTTTTGATGACGGCACGTTCTTGAAGTAGGAAGCAAGAGTAAGATATTTGTGATAAGATTTATCTACCCTGAGCGTCCACTTTCAGAGAAATAGATGCATACCTCCTTTCCCCGCTTCTGACTTATGATTCACAAAGACCCAAAAAGGACGAGAAATGTCCCCCAGAGGTCGAAACGCCTTTGTCCCGGAGCTCAACTTTCCAATATCCTCTGACCGCATTTCCAGTTACGTCAAAGTCAAATAATCCGCAGTGTCGAGTGCCCCTTATCCTGCATCATCATCGCAAAATCCTGCTGCTCCAGCATCCGCCCATACTCCCCCGCCAACCTCCACCGCGAGCTAAGCCTCTCCAAGCACCGCTTGATGACGTTCATCTCGTCCTCGCACTCGAGCGTCCCTTCCTCTCGCAGCAGCCAGGCGAGGGTATTCGCGGCGCCGTAGAGCGCGTCCAAGATCAGCGAGCTCACGCTTCCGATATCACTGCCACCGCTTTGCCCTTCATGGCGGTTATGAAGACCGTTACCGTTCATGTTCATGTCATCATCACCATCCCTTTCAGTTCTCGAGAAAAGGAGCAGCAGTAAAAGTCATGCAAGAGGACGGCGGCGGATAGAAGCACACAGCGCGGTGCGAGGAGGGGTAGGGGTAGGGGCAGCGACAGCGGCAGCAGCCTCTCGTCCGTGGGGGACTTTTACAAGTACTCCAGGGTCGAGAAGAGCGTTTCTGACAGGGCGTTTGCCTCGGCGATGGCGTCGGCGGGCAAGGCGAGCGGGTTCTGTTTGCGGTCCGAGGTGGCTTTGCGGACGTGGGTTATTATTTTGCCGGCGATGAGGGTGGAGCGGCAGAGGGAGGAGAAGGGTGAGGGTGGGGAGGGGGGCGGGGAGGTGATGTTGTGGTGGGCTGCGCGGCCGACGCGGCCTTCGTCCTGAGTTTGCGTGTTAGTCAAGGTGGTTTGGTCCATTGTTTGATAGAAGAAAGGACGGTACATACCCATGCCTCGTCGTCTACGGGGTACGTCTCGTTGTCTTGCGGCTCGGGGGAGAGGTAGCGCTTCTTGTTGCCGAGGCAGATGATGCGGTCGAGGCTGATGATGGCCCACCATGTCCGCGAGCGCTCCTCGAGCTCCGTCCACGTTGTCTGTTATCAAACCGTTAATCGTTGCATCTAGATTGCTTCAGATGGGGCAGACTATGTAGGCAGTCAACATACAGGTGAAGCCAAGATAACGTTCCCCTCGTGAAAACCAGATAGACCGAGGAAATCGGCATACCGCACGCACGCGGCGACGGTGATCCACGCGGCCGGGTATAGGGCGTGCGCGTACTCAAAGTATGCGATGAGTGTCATGGATTGCAGGACCATGACGGAGGTGGCGCCGCTTTGCTCCAGCAGGGACATGAAGCGTTTCGCGGCGTGGTAGATTGCCATGTGCTGGGAACCCGCAAGGACATCTGTCGGGCGGGTGGCTATAAGCTCCATGGCGAGGAAGAGCATGGCCAGGTCCGGCCCGCCCTGGCTGAGGGAGACACCCATGTTCATGCGTTTCTTGGAGACGATGGGGAGCCAGGTGTGGATTGTGGTGAAGTAGGCGTTTACGACGTATTGGATTGCGTGGCCGTCTCCTAGATGTTGGAGGACTTCCTGTAAAGATGTGTCAGAATCGAAAAGGAGTGAATGAGAAAAGCCGAAGCTTGCAATAGAAAGACTTTCGTCGAAAGACTTTCATGAATGCGCTCTAGGGCAACGGATAAGAGCATTGCTTAGCTTGTCACGTACACTCGGGAGAGATTGATTCAACCACTCCGTGGAAGAAAGATCGAGAAAGGCGCCTGGCGGGTACGGAGCCGAGGCCTGCTGTTCCCAGAGCGGTTCAAGAGGCGTGAAGACCGACGGAGCAGACGGCGTCTCCTCCATGCCTCCCCCGGATGCTGAATTGGATGCGGGGCCATGGCCGGTTCCCGGTGTGCCCCCGCTGCCGCCGCCTCCCCCCGAGGATGAGGACGCGGGCGTGCCGCCGTTCCCGGCGGTGTTGAACCGGCCTTCAAGCTCATTCAAGCTCAATGAGCTTCAGCTGCAGGGCAGCAAAGTCGTCGGCGGTCGGAGCGGCCGGCGCGGGTTCTGCGTAGTCGCACCGGCGTTCCATGCGAGTGCACAACCCGCACGCCGGAAGCGCCTTGTCGCATTTGCGCTTTTGTCACTTGCAGCTGCCGCATGCTAGCGGGGCCTTTGCATCTGTTGCGTAGCGGTCGCTGGGTGTGAGGAGGAGCGCCATGGTTGTCTCATGGGAGGGTTTTCATGGCGATTTCGCAGTGAGGTTCCAGGTTGTGGGGGCGGTGGCGGTGTTGGGGGGCGGGTTCAGAGGGTTATAGCGATGAGGTGCGCTGAAGCTCACTTTGTTCAGAAGGGGCTTTGCTGACGGACACCACTAAAATTGGGTCACGCGTTGTGGGATTTTCTTGGAAATTTTCAATTGGTGGGATTGCTCTTCTGTTTGATAATTGGAATTCTCGTGTTCAATATAGACTGCACTGCTTTGCAGAATTGTAATCCCGTCTTCACAATCACCAAATTTCGGAACGCATGTCGTTGTTTTGGACACCCGGTGGTCGGAAGTCCGAGGCCGATGGAGGTTGACCTGGCCGGACTTGACGTTGAATTGACCGAGGATACGGGGCCGATTCTTCCCGCCGCCTCCCCGCCAGACCCCACCAACCGTCACCGTGGCAGCGAGGCACGTAAACAGCTCCGTGAGGGGAATCTTGATTCAAACACGGCCTTTTCGATCCAGTGGAGACAAATCCATGCTTCCAAGCGGGGCTGATCAACATCGACAATGCCTACCTGGTTCCAGAACAGCTCAGCTGTCAAATAGCGCAGGTCAAAAATTGCCTGAGTTCATCCTACATTAGGTAATCCAACTTGGTGGAGAGGAGACAGTCGTGAGTCCGTGACACGGTGACAGCATGGATCAAGTCGAACGATGGTGGGGTTGGAGATTCCCTGTCCTTGTCAATGGGAATCTCAAACCGACACCCGCTCGCCGCAGCACCCCAGGAAACGCAGGTCCGGGATGGACCCCTGTGCTAAGCCCCAATGCCCCCCTTAGTTGAGCTGGACAACGAGGCGGGCAAGCGGGCCATCATGTTTGTTGGATGGCGCAAGTAAACATGGCCCCAGTGAGTCAATTTAGGTAAACCTCTGGGAACTTTGCTTTCAGTTTTCCCTCTTCCGTCTTTTCAACTTCCTTTGTTCCAGCTCCCCGTCGTCGCTCGAGTCGCTCGAGTCGCAGTCGCAATCGCAATCGCAGTGTCTTTCGCTCTCCCGTCTCCCCCCCCCCCCCCCCCCCCTCCCCTTCCCCGCAAAACATGGCCGATTCCCCGAGCCGCTCCGGCAGCCTCCGAGTCCGCCGAACCCGCGGCGGACCCTCGCGAAACTCCTCCGCCCGCTCCTCAGCCGCATGGGAGGACAACTCCTACCTCCACCCCAACTCAGGCAGCTACCAGCAGCAGCTGCCGCAGCATGCGCAACAACAACTCCCCTACGCCCTGCGATCGGCGTCGTCGCGATTCTCCCTCAACGAGCAATTCGCCGCCACGCGACAAGAGTACGAATTCGGCGACGACGACGCCTCCTCCATCCTCGAGCGCATGACGCTCGCCTCCGACGCCGGCGACGAGAGCACAATTGCCGTGAGCACGGACGGCGATGCGACACAGGATATCGACGGCGCCGAGGCCGGCGACTACTACGACCTGCTGTGCCTGGCCAAGGACCCGACGCTGACGCCGGACCAGATCCGGAGGGCCTACCACCGGCTGCTGCTGTACCTGCACAGGGACGGCCTGCCCGAGAACCTGCGCGGCGTCGCGCAGCCGTACTTCAACCAGGTGCAGAGGGGGTTCGAGACGCTGATTGACCCGTACCGGCGGGCGCTGTACGATGCGAGCCGATTGCGGGACGCGACGAATGTGCCCGACTTGCCTCTCGACGAGGACTACCGATATGCATATGACATGTCGCTCAAGGAGCAGCTGCGGCAGCGGGCGGCTGACATGGTGCAGACGTCGTCGGATCTGGGCATCCGGTTCGACGCGTCCAAGGCGGTGCGGCAGGGGTCTGCTGTGACGCCCCTCGACTTTACTCTGAGCCACTCTCTGACCGTTGGCCTGCCGGTGCTGGGGCAATTGATTGAGAGGACAGCGGCAACGAAGGCGCAGCGCGTCTCGTCTGTGTCGAAACGGGTGCCTTCGATTGCGCTCAACGAGAGCGACGAAGCTGGTGTTGACCAACCCCGGGAATCCATGATTTACCTACCGCCTCCGCAGGTGACTTTGACTGGATCTGTGTATGGCATCGTGGAGGAGATATACCGGGTCCCGTTGCCACTTTTAGCCGATCGATACCAACCATTGCTACCTCCGAGTATACCCCGAAAACGCATCATCCAGCTGGCAGAGCAGCGCCCGTGTCCCCTCATCAGCCTCAAATTCCGACAGGACATCGTCCATAGGACAGCTGAAGACCGCATCGCACAGACATCGATTGAAGTAAAAACCGAGGCCCTCCCAGAGGCATCATTAACAGCCAGGGTCTCACACCCAATCCACCTACCAAACGACCCGGATCCAATACTACTCGAAGGAAGCATAAAGTCAGGGCGGCCATGGACGCAAGCAGCACCGCGCCTCGGCCTAGGAATCCACCGCTGGATGGGTGCCGGCACCGCGTACGCAATCGCAGACAGCGGCGACTGGAGCGTCTGGCCCGGCGAGACCATCAAACTCTTCACCGACTTCTCACAGGTGAGCAAGAGCCAGCTCCTCGCCGAATTCCCTATGAAGACTTCCGCAAGCTTCGAGTTGGGCTTCACCACATCGCCCGAGCGCGTCCCGTCCACAGCGCACGAGGATTCTCCGCGCGGGGAATGCGGAATCCGAGGACTCGACCACGAATCGACAATCACCAACGACGCCTCCTGGACCGTCTCCGCCTCTTTGACGGCAGACACCATCGGCGGCTACCTCCGCTACGGCAAAGACATGCCAGCACTCCTCTCGGCACCTAGCTCCAACCCCCCAACCAGACTCGAACTCGAACTCTGCACAAACACCCTCCTCGACCGCCACCTCGCCGTCCGCAACCTCTGGCCCGTAGGCCGCTTCTCCAAACTCGGCCTCGAGCTCGGCGTCAGCCTGCACAGCCTGCACCTCTCCCTCTACTGGTCCCGCCTCAGCCAGCGCCTCAGCATCCCGCTCCTACTCGCTCCGCGCGCAGAGTACACGCCCACCGTCTTCTTCTACGCGGCCGCCGTGCCTTTACTAGCCTTCGCCGCGCGGCACTTTTACTCGTCTTACTCTTCTTCTGCGGGGCGGGCGAAGCGCACTGCTCGCGGGGCGATTGCCGAAGCAGATTTACAGGCCTACGTCGCGCGTAAGCGGGCCGCGGCGGATGACATCGCCGTCGTGCTCTCGGGGGCCATGGAGGCGCGGCAGCGCGTGGAGCGGCAGCGGGGCGGGCTCGTCATTCTTAGCGCGAAATTTGGCGTCAGGGGCGAGGGTCGGGCCGGGGACGGGGAGGACGAGGGTGATGGTGATGGAGACGGTGTCCCAGACTGCTGGGCCGCGGAAGAGGTCGCGGACGTCACCATCGCAGTAGCAGCGCTGGTGGAGGACGGGGGGCTGCGGATCCCGGCCGGGGTGAGGAAGGCATCGTTGCTGGGGTTCTGGGACCCGGCGCCGTTGCGGCGGAAAGCGCTTCACGTGAGGTACCTGTGGCGCGGGAGGGAGAGTACGGTTGAAGTCGTGGGACGGGATGAGCTGGTTCTCCCGCCTGCGAAGAGGGATTTGTCGTGATGTACATGTGTCATTTTGTACCTTTATGGATGTATGATGGGATGTGCGAGATGATCGATGTAGCATTAGTGGAGTCGGGAAATGGGGGGAAACCAAGTGGGATGATTTTGCATGGGATGGTGTTGTTGGGAAGATTCCTACACTTTCTTGGCCAGTTATCTAGGAAATGAACAATTACTATTTGATTGAGGGATCAAAAGGATGCTTCAAGCTGCGGCTTCCAACGTGAATCAAACTGTAATAAACCGCCTGTGGGGTAAACTGCTACTTCTGGTCTTGTGATCTGCAAGGGACCCTCGTTTGAGAAGAAGGATGATTTTACTTTTTTTGTAGTTTTTCCTTTCTCATCTTGAATTGAACGGATGAGGCGGCCATACTTTTTGCAGAGTACGGACATTTAAGAATCCGTTCGCGAAAGCGAAAAGGACAA
The DNA here is from genome assembly GCF_030913505.1 of Colletotrichum phormii. NCBI lineage: Eukaryota > Fungi > Ascomycota > Sordariomycetes > Glomerellales > Glomerellaceae > Colletotrichum > Colletotrichum phormii. Next base: position 788,190 of record NW_026851453.1, read on the forward strand.
GCCACCAAAAAAAAAAAAAAAAAGAAAAAAAAAAAAGAAAGGCAAAGTCAAAGTCGTCTTGGGCGCTCATTACAGACCCCACGTTTACTTTCGGATGAACGTCTCGAAATTTGACCAAGCTTCGGTCATTGCGGGTGACTGACCCTCGTCATAGGTGGTTGCAGCTTGCCAGTTGTAACTCTAGTATCCACTCCTAGGCGACTAGGTACTCGATTACGTGGGACCCATTGGCTAGTCATGTTGCAGAGTTGTCAACTGAGTCAAGTTTGCCAGCGTGCCAGCCTAAGTCCCCGCGGCTTACCATTAAGCGGCTTCGCCGACCCAATTTAGCTTTTCTGGGCCTCTTAAGAGACCCCCCCCCCCCCCCCTGGGCCCGGTGGGAGGTGGCGTCAAATATAGGCCCTATGCAGTCTCGTCTATAAGAACGCCAGGAAAATCTATCCCACACTAATACTCCGTAGAAAGCCTAAAATTCGGGGCCCGAGTTTTCGTATTGTGAACAACTTTTTAGCTTATCTGGCTACCTACTAGGCTGGATTACGACTGTGCGAATAACGTAGACAAACAAAAGTAAAGTCGCTACAATAAACTTGAAGTAGCTCTAATTGACAAGTAGCGACGTGGAGAAAATAACTCACTCATCAATCCTCATTCCTCGTTTGACTCGCATCGAACTCAATGACAATTAGATTTCTTGCGCCTTGAACTCCGGGAAGCCGGTGTCGGTGGCTCATACAACATCCCACCTGACTCGCTCTCAATGTCGGGCTCTCAATTAATTTGCAACGCTCTCAGGAACGCACGGTTAATCAATCTCAATCTAATCAGCCTCGCAACTGCTTGCAGCAACGATCCACACAGCAATATAGTATCCGTATTTGCAATCATATATATACCCAGTCTACGAATTCCATCATACTTGACTGTTCGTTCCAATCATCTCTTCAGACTTCACCACGCTTTTTAACTAACTTCTCTCTTTACGATCCAACTAATACATTCCACTCTTTTCTATTTACTTTTTTCAAACAAAATACACACAATGCATTCCTTGTCATTCGCCGTCGCCTTCCTAGCCCTCGCCGCCATCCCCGGCACTCTCGCCGGCTGGAACGGCCACGCCACCACCCCGGGCACAAAGTGCTACAGAAACGAAATTTCGGGCTGCGCATCCGGACGTTGCCTCAACGGGTATGAAGACGACTCTCTCCGAACCAACAGTCTATACCTCAATCCAGCTCTCACTCAGTCCCGCTGACATTTTCTGCCTCCCGATAGTAACTGCGTCCGAAGCTGCGCCGCCGGCGAAGAGCAGGGCTGCCCTACGCTCTGCAAGAAGCTCACCATGCCGGAAGGCTGGTGTGCGGCAAAGTAAGTTTTCAGACTCTTACACGCAGGCTCGCCTGCGCCGGCTTTATAAAGGCGGAAAAAGAAAAGTTCAACGAGGCTGATGACGTGTTTTTTTTTGTTTTCTCCAGCAACTCCGGTGCTTGCTGGTGCACTCGCGACGACACCAAGAGCTTCATCGACGCTGATCGCCCTATTGATAAGAGGGATGAGATCAAAACCTACCGCGAGACCAAAGCTTGAGGTGCGATTGTTGATTCGTGCGTGTGTGTGGTGAATTGGTGTGGTGAGAATCTGAGCATTGTATCGGGGACTTGGGGTGTGCCGAAATGCACACCTATCGAGCGCAGATGTGGCAAGGGTTGGGGTTTGGGTTGTGGAGTCAAGCGTCTATGCTCGCTCTTGACAGAAAAGAACACAACATCAGAGCAACGGCGCTGGTGGGGACTGTTTCATGCATGTCGGCCAATCACAGACTCGACCCCGATCAGTAATACATTCTTCGCCCAAGACGGTCAAGGCATTGTACTTTCGTTAAACTTAGAGTTGCTGAAACTACGTACCTAGTCGTCCTTTCCCAAGCAAGGTGTCTAGTAAATTCTTAAACATCTAACGTGGTTCATCAGTCAGCGACGAATATCAGTCAGCGACGAACTTTTTCCCAAATGCGGTTTGCATTAAACCACTCCAACCTTTGACGCGTAATAACTCCACAACCATTATGCCAATTTACACACAAGAAGACAAGATACTTCTAGCCATCGAGACTATCCGATCAGCCCGCGCCGCCGGCCGAAAACTAAGTATGTTGCGTGCTACGAAGACTTACGGTATCCCCGAAAGTTCCGTACGCCATAGAATGAACGATCGACCCCGACGCGAACGTGCCCAACCCCAACGACATAAATTTGATACGATCGAAGAGAAAGCGCTTCTCCAATACGTTATTAAGCAGGATCAAAGAGGGTTTCCCTTGCGTCTCGCTGGTGTGGAAGATATGGCCAATCTCCTGCTACGAGCGCGTAATGGCAAGCCTGTTGGCAAGCGATGGGCCAGGCGGTTTGTGGACTCGCAGCCTGCTCTGAAAACCAAGTTTAATCGTCCATACGATTATCAAAGGGCTCTTCAAGAAGATCCTGAGGTTATATCAAAGTAGTTTGCGCTGTTACGCAATATGATGGCCAAGTATGGTATCTAAGAGGGGGACCTATATAATTTCGACAAAACTGGCTTTATGATGGGCATAATCACCGCGTCAATAGTAGTAACACGCGCTGATCGACGCGGCAAAGCAAAGTCTGTCCAGCCTGGCAACCGTGAATGGGCTACAGTCATTGAATGTATCAATTCGGGCGGGTGGTGCATCCCTCCGTTCGTGATTGTCAAAGGCGCATATCACCTTGCTAGTTGGACCACGGAATCAGGTTTTCCTAGCGACTGGGTTATCAAACCTACCAATAATGGATGGACGGATAATCAGACGGGTCTTGACTGGATTAAACACTTCGACAAACATACTAAGAACCAAACGAAGGGCGTCTACCGGATGCTTATTATCGACGGCCACGAGAGCCATTTATCGGCCGAATTCGACAATTACTGCAAGCAGAACAATATTATAACCGTCAGTATGCCTGCAAATTCGTCACATCTACTACAGCCATTAGATATTGCCCTTTATTCGCCTTTAAAACGCGCATATGGTGATGAAATCAACCTATTCATCAAAGCCTCCATAAACCACATCACCAAGTCGGAGTTCTTTATTGCCTTCTACCAGGCCCACAACAAAGTTTTTAATCAAGAAAACATTAGGGCTGCTTTTCAAGGCGCTGGAATTTCACCATGGAACCCAGAGCATGTCATTGAAAAGCTTGATGTACGTTTACGGACGCCTACACCTCCTGTGGCCAACCCTTCAACACCACCACCTTGGCAGTCGCAAACGCCCTCTAACCCACAACAAACCGTCTCGCAGTCCAATTTTATCAAAAGTCGGATCACTGCTCATCAAGGAAGCTCACCAATGCCAATTATTGCTGCAGTTGAGCAATTGTCAAAGGGTACGCAGGCAATGGCGCACTCAATCACTCTTTTGACTGATCGGCTTCGTACCCTTGAGGATGCGAATGTTGCACTTGGTAAGCGCCGGAGGGCTAAAAGGACGCGGGTCCAGCTTAGAGGGGCGCTTAGTATAGAGGAATCTCAGGTTTTGCTTGAAGGGAAACAAAAAGGGAAACGTCCAGCACCTCAAGAGGATGAGGAGGGGGGTCCATCAAAGAGAGCCCAGCCAGCTCGGAGACGCTATGGTGTGTGTGGCGAGACCGGTCATAATGCGCGAACCTGTTCTAAGGATACGGAATTGTCAAATGATTCGAGTAGTAATGAGGAATAGTTAATTCAATGTGTTGTGGTTATGCAATAGTAAATACCATTACGTGCATGGGAAAAAGTTCGTCGCTGACTGATATTCGTCGCTGACTGATGAACCACGTTAACGGTCGCAAATTTCATTGGCTTACTAGGTGCATAGCTTAGACATTCTATAGTATATAGAAAGACTATAAAGGTCCGAGTACATACTAGGAAAAAGAAGTCAAGAACTTGTACACAAGAAATGTTCAATCCCCCTCGCAAACACGCGCAATCAAACCTCCTGCAACGTAGTCGCCCCAATAGCCACACCACTCTTGGGAATCAAAAAGCTACTACCCATAACTCTGCCATCCGCGCCCCTAGGCCCCTTCAGAACCGACGCATCAACACTCACAAAAGACGCATTCGTCCACGCCGTCCCATCATTCCACGAGTTCCCCGTCGCCGTCACCGTCCCCACAAGACTCACCTGCGCGCTCCCCGCCGCCCCATTCCCAGCCGCCACGTTCCCCCGCATCACCGAAGACGAACTCCGCATCAAGAACCCCGTATCCCCGTTATTCCACGCCGAATTCCTCTCAAACGTCAAACTCCCGGGGTTCCCATTATCGATAAACCCCTTTTTCCAATTCCCAAACGCGATACAATTCCGCACCACGTGATCCGCCACAGGGTTCCCCGTGATCCCCAACTTGAACCCGTTGCCGTCCCCCTCAAAGGGCGCGAACCCCCACCGGTTATACCCGTTACCCCACGCGTACACCCCTTCCAGCACCACCGAAGATCCAAACATGAAGAGGTCCAGCCCGTCGTCGACGTTATCCCACAGCCGGGCGTTGCGCAGGACGTTGCCCTCGCCGGCGCCCGACTTGCACGCGAAGCCGTCGGCGCTCTCGCCGTTTTTGCGCGGGTCGCGGTTGCGGTAGGAGTCGAGGTTCGTGACGGTGTTGTTGGCCGAGGCGCCCTCGAGCTGGAAGCCGGTTTCGTAGTTGTCGTGGGTGGAGAGGTTTGTGTAGGTGTTGTGGGAGGCGTCGCGGGCGTAGATTCCGTAGGGGCCGTTGATGAGTCTTTGAGGGGTGTGTGTGTGTTAGTTGTGCTGGCTGGTTCGTGGTTTTGAGAGAGGTGGGTGATGAAGTGGAGGGGTTTTGCCATACTCTAAATCGTAAAATGCCCAGTAATTCGCATTCTGGACGTGAAAAATCCCACGCTCGGAATTAGGCAGGGCCTCATCCAACGCCTTGGGAGTTCTGATAAAGTCAGTACACACCCATGTCAGTCCATATTTCTCTTCCCCACAAACACAGCAAGCAGGAAAAGTAAGACAAGGTACTCACCCCGGCATATTCTCCCCATCAACAACAACCTTCTCCCCCGGATACGGCCTCACACTAATCGGCAGCGTCCGCGTCCCGCTCTTGGCAAACTGCACATTCGCCGTCGGCGCGTACGTGCCCCCGCGGAGGAAAATCGTGTCGCCCGCGACGGCGGCGCCGACGGCCGATTGGATGGAGCCGTACGGCGCATCGAGATTTCCCGTGCCTGTGCTCGTCCCCGTGGGCGAGACGAATATGTCGCGGGCGGTTGTGTGGTGCGCGCTGCCGACGAGGAGGAGAAGCGAGAGGAGCCCGCGCGGTGGTGGTGGGTTGGGGATGGAGGCGAGCATGGCTTTGATGAACTGGGGCTGGAGGACGGTTTGATGGCACGAGGTTATTGGGGACGAAGCAGATGATGAGGTCGACGTTGATTATTTGTCCCGTCGGAACGAGGTGTCCATCCAGCTGCTCTTACTAAACTCGATTTCTGCCAAGAAACAAGATGTTGATTGTGATCCAAGTTGGCCATTGCAAGCCGCTCCGCCCAGATCTCCCAAATGCAACAATGTTCATCATGTTGCGTGATGTGCAAGTACCTACCTATGCATACCTTACCCCTAAAATGTAACCATGTCATTCCAGCTGGACGGGGCATACCAAAAATTGGTCCCGTCTCAAAGCCCCAAGAAATCCGAACAGAACAAGGACAGAAATTCCCCCCCAATCACGGACCCCTGTCTCCATCGAATCGGGAAAGAGTACCAGTCCTCCTGTGTCCGTTGCCCCCACCTGGACTACCTCCCCGGAAGAAAATGATCCCGCAAATAAAACAAACTCGACAAGATCTCATCTCTTTTTTTCAAAAAAAAATTAAAAAATTTCAAATTGAATTCTTTTACCTGGCGGTTCACTGTATACGTCAATGGAGACGGAATAGTTTGCTTCCGTTCATCTACAACCTTTTCTGCTCCAAACCCCGCCCTCACCCCCTCCCGCTGTCACATCACCAAGACCTTCAAGTAGAAGCCCACGTATCCCAATTCTCCGCGCTAAAATCAGGCCAATACAACGCCTGCAAGTCATCATAAAACGACGCCTCCAAAAACTGCAGATCCAACACCGGCTGCGCAAGGAGCTCCTCCAACGACGGCTCCGTCAGCGCCATCCCTGCCGTTGTGGGCCCGGCCCCGGCTCTCACAGGTAGTCCACCACCCAGACCGAATTGCGACGTCATGAGCGGGCCGGATTCCGGTTCAGGCCCGAGTCCGTGCGACGGCAGTGGTTGTGGTACCCCACCATAAGAGGAAGCCTGTTCCTGCTGCGGCGGCTGCTCAGCCTCCATCCTCCCCGTCCGCTTCGCGTAAAACCTATCAAGCTCAGCCCTCATCACATCAACGTGGTGACAATACTCCTGCGCAGCGAAATTCCCCGCGTCCCGCAGCTGCGAGAGAAACCTGACCGATTCCTCAAAGGCCTCCTTGTCGTCGTTGGGCGCTGCCCCGTGGCTGTCCTGCAAGAGACTCGAGGCGGCGAGGATCGTCAGCGCGGAAAAGAGGTACTGCGTGTAAAAGTAGTCAAACGTGGCAAAGGACCCGTCGATCCACGAGTCGGTGAGGAGGCGGATCGAGTGCCGCGCGCAGCGGATGCAGGCTTCCGATAGCGTGATGGCGCTGGCAGGGACTTGGGTTTCGGGGGTCGTTGTGGTTGTGGATGGCCAGGAGGCGACTTGGGTTCGTAGGATGTGGAGTAGGATGGGGCGGGTTGCTAGGATTGCGCACTTTTGGTGGGGTGTGTTAGTAAAGACTTGTCTCTTCAAGTGTGTGTGTGTGTGTGTGTGTGTAAAGTGTGCGGATGAGGAATAATACCTGATTAAAAGACAAATGCAGCGAAATAGGCTTCGGCCCGATCCCCGCGTTATCAATCTGCAAATGGACAGGCAAATCCTCCACCCACGCCCTGAGATCCTTGAGCGCCTGCTGGACCCTCTTCGACAGCGTCGTCGCCTCGCCCTGGCTGCGCTGGCCGTAGATGGAGCGCACCGTCTTGGTAATGAGGGCCGCCAGCCGCAGGCTCGCCACGTGGTAGGCAGTATCCTCAAAGTCGGCCGCGTGCGTCCGCGCCGTCGCCGCGTCGTCCGACGACGCCTCGGAGGGCAAGTCGACGCCGACGTCGCTGTCCTGGATGGCGGTCGGGTGGCCGAGCTTGGAGGCCCAGATGCGGTCAAAGATGTACGTCGTCCAGAAGAGGCGCTTGCGGTGCTCGCGCAGGTCCGGGTCGCGCAGCTGGGATTCGGGGATGTTGAGGTGCAGGCCCATGACGATGGCCATGCGCATCGCCGTGCCGGACATGACGAAGGCGCTGTACCGGCGGTTGAGGGCCAGCGAGTAAAAGGACAGGAGCAGCATGATCTCGATCGAGTCGGTGCCGGGCCGCTCGTCGAGGACGCCGAGGACGCGCGAGGCTTTGGCGAAGTAGGGCATGCCAGGGAAGTCCTTCTCAGAGGGGATGGAGCGGGTGGAGTAGAGCTCGCCGATGGCGAAGAGGGCCCAGAGCTTGGAGCGGAGCATGAGGTCGCCCCAGGAGGGGTTGTGGATGCTCTGTTCGAGGTCGCGCATGACGGCGCTGCGGCGGACGACGTGGTACCGGCGGGCGACGTACTTGAGGGCCACCTCGACGAGGAAGCGGGAGCGCGAGGGCGTGGGCCAGGCGACGTCGGAGGACTTGACGAGGGCCATGAGCTCGGCGTCGGGGGCGTAGTTTACGCGGAGCATGTGGCGGGGTTGGGGCGCGTAAGGGTCCGAGATGACTTGGCGGAAGCGGGTGGAGAAGGCGGCGTCGGCGACCTCGCCGATGAGGATCGGGGTGCGGAAGACGTTGGCGTTGATGAACCACGGTTTCACTTCGAGTGTTGCTGTTGCTGGAGCTGCGGCCCCGGCTGCTGCTGCGGCCTCCTCCGCTGCCGCTGCCATTGCCGTGGGCTCTTCATTATCGCCTGGGTTTGCGGATGTTGGTGTCGATAGTGCCTCTCTGTTGCTAGTGTAGCTGGTATTCTGAGACGGTGTTGCTGTCGTCGTCGTTGTTGATGTCACGTCATCTAGCGGCGCACAAGTGGAGGTTGAAGCGCTCTGGGAGGCAGCTTGGCTCTTGAGACGACGGATCTCGTCCAAAAGACTGTCAATGTAACTGTAATTTTACAAACAATTTGGCATGAGCTCCTCATCATCCCGTAGTTTTATAGTAGGGGAAAGGAAGAAGAAAGATAAAGAAAAAGAAAGAAAAAAAAACCCCCAGGAAACCGTATGTATTTTGTAATTGCCCGGATTTCGTTCAAATGTCAAGTACCTTTGTCTGACCTTGACCTGTCTATTGCGGCGCGGGTACGTGCACTCGGCACCTTTTCCGGCATGCCGACAATTCTGGCAGGGCTGGTCGCCGGAGCACTTTACTTTTCGCGAATGGCATCGGCGGCAGGCGGTTGATTTGATGGGCGGAAGAGGCCCGTCGTCAAAGGGGCTTCGCCTTTCACCCCGGCTCCGGGTCTCCGTCGTGCCGCTGGGCGGGGTGCTGTTGCGAGCCGCCATGGCGGGAATGGCATTTCTCGGGGGGCGGGGGGGGGGGGGGGGCGGAAACGGATAGCGGGGGAGAAGAAGAGGTTGAAAGAGAGAGAGAGAGAAGTCAAGGCAAAAGACAAAGACAAGAAAGAAAAATGGCAAGGTTCAAGTCAAATGCATCTCTACGAAAGTGTTGCCCATGGTCAATTGACCAACAACACCCACATACGCATACCTATTGCCTACATTACTGGGACATTGCAAGTATGTGTCAGAGGGCGCCCTTTCACACACCGATGACGGCGAAATGTCAGGATGCCGAGGCGGCCAGGCTTGCCAGTTTTGTTGCTTTGTCAGATTTCACAACGCACCGGCAGCTGGCAGCGGCCCGAGCTTTCGTTTCTCTCCGGTCTCGTCGGCAAAATGACATTTTGCCGGGGATGAGTCATCCTCCCCAACCCACACCTCTCCCCGTCAAGACCCCCAGATCATCACCACTTGTTGCTTTTTGAAAGATGAGTTATAACTCTCACAAGGATACCGTGAGAATTCGGCAATTCAATACTCACATAATCATCTCATGAATAGGGAACTTGACGGGAATGTTGAGGTAGAAACCCCGCGATGATCTAAGCCGGAGCCCTCGGCCCTTACTCACACCGTGGTGAGGATTGCCGTGTTCTGCACGGGCACGGAGGTCAAGTGCTCAGAGCCCATGAGCTGCATCTTGATTGCCTCATCCTCACTCAATCGCTACAGCCGCAGATCATGCTTCAGCTAGCTCCCTCCCCCCTAAACTCTCTCTCGTCCATCTTTCTCGTGGTTCTCGTCGGCATGTATCATGTTCCCAGCAGGAGCAACCGGCAGCAGAGCAACCGACGCCAGGGAGAATGACGCCGGAGCAGCCGTCGGAGTGGGTCCGGCGGGGCTAGAGTTGACATTGGCCCAAGAGCCGGAATAAGCGGGACATCTCCCGGACGTGTGTAAGTATGGCTTCATCGCGATTTTTCTTCTTTCAAACATTTTCCCGACCGTGACGCTGCGTTTGATCGATGGAGGAATACGAGAGCGTGGAAAGGGGATGGAATGAATGGTAAGGTATTCTCCCGAGGGAGGGACTCTTGTTCTTGTTCTACGGGTATACCTACCTACCCCGATATAAGCGTAGACATATCCGCCATGCCAAGGTATACCTACCTATATCGAATCACGATTATCGACCGCCTCTCCTGTATCTGTATTCCGGAGGGTGGGGGTTGGTGTCAAAGTGAATCTCGTGTTACAACATGTCTACGAGAAAAACCACGAAACGGGAGGATGGGGGAGGCGGGAAGCAATTTGAACACCATTATAACGAGAGCGAGGGGGCAAGAAAAAGAAAAAGAAAATAACACAGACCGAGTTTGGATCCGGGGTTATCTCATATTCAGGTCATGTCTAGCTAGCATAGCTCACGGCGTGCACGCGAGTGTTGTGGAGGAGGAGCTTTACTCCTTGGTCTCGTGGTTTCAAGCCATGACGCTGCCTCACGACATGTCTTCAGTCCAGCCCATCGTGCAACAAACGCCCACTCGATGTACTGTTACGAAATCAGTCCTTGAGCCCTTGTAATTGATCTAATTCTTCAATGTACCGCATTTGTTAGCCCCAAAGTCACGTTGGAAACGTAAAGTACGCCTTTACCAATCCCCCTCGGGAATTGGATTCCGCGTAGCCTCCGTCGCTGTTCGTCAGCGACAAACCACATCACCACATCACCACGAAACAGCACACCAATCCCAAGCACTCAGTCGCAGAAAGCCTATATAACATCCCACCCCCTATCTCAATTCCAACCGGAAATGTCGAGAACCTCCAAAAGACATCATCCCAAGATCAAAGACAAAATGGCACACGCACTCATCCTCGGCGCCTCGGGCATCTCAGGCTGGTCCCTCCTCAACCAAGCCAGGACATACCCCACGCCCACGACCTTTGTCCGCATCACCGGCACCACGAACCGGGCATTGACCCTCGAGGAGGCGCGGCTGCCTACTGATGACCCCCGTTTGGCGATCGTATCTGGGATCGATTTCACGAGGGGCGTGGACGATGTCGCGGCGGTGATGAGGGAGACGATTCCTGACAAGGAGACTGTTTCTCACGTCTCTTACACGGGTACGTGAGCAGAAACTTACACGCTTTGCATACTACAAGAAAGGGTGGGTGGGTTTGTTCTGGCATCTGAATTTTCTAACAGCGTCGGGGGGATGATGCAACCTACACGAGCACCAACGGTCCCGCGGACCAAACCGCAGCAGCCAACAACACGGTCCCCCGCTTGGTCCAGTGGTCTCAAGGCCCGTGCCACTTGTGTAAGGCGCCCTGGAGTGCCCTGAGTCTGGTCGTAGAACACCTCATGTTGCACGCCGCACGCCGCACGCCGTACTTCCATCGGCAGTTGGGAGTCGGGACGCGACCCTCTCGGCTCAGGGACGACGGGGGAGCACCCGACACGGCTTCGGGGCAATCTTGCCACGGCAGTGAGAGGAAAGAAGAAAAAATGTCAAGGTGGGGGAATCATTCGGGATGCGCTCAGGACTGCGCTGCATGCAAACCATTCATGTCAAGGGGGTTGTTGGGGAGGTTATGCCATCTCGAGTGTGTGTGTAAGTCGGTCGCAGTCGAGGGCGACGTCCGTGTGTCCGTGACTGTCGGGTCGAGGTGGCGGGGTGTCGTCCAAAGTTGGGTGGGCGACGGAGACGAACACTACCGTCATTGTAAGGTGGCGCCCGTGCTCTGTAATCCTTGCAAAGTACCGTGTACTTACACAAGTCGCAGGTACTTGGTGCCACCAAACCCACTGGAAATGCACAGCTGTGGAGTCAGTGCAGGCGCCGTTGCAGCAACCTACGGACGCCCCAAGTTTATTTTGACGTCCTGGAATGTCACCCAGACCATTGTGGAATAGCCATAGCTTCAATCCCATGGCGGATGATCCAGAGCAATCTGAGCCCCGGCTTGTCTTTTGCGTTTCAAGCAACTTGGGCACTTCCCACTTGCGCAAGTAAACACCGCGCCTGTCACTACATTCCAGCCACGTGTGGTTTCCCAAACAACTGCAGCAGACAGCGGGGCATTTCACACTGGCTCGCAAAGTGACCGGGTTCGCAGCACTTGTGACAAATGTCCGGCAAGCTCCGAGGATCAACAGGACTATTTCGCTCATCAGCTTCTCGTTTCAGTGAGATTGAAGGAAACATGGGGGGCTTACGTCATGGTCGAAAGACATTCATTCTCCCCAACCATCATCGAGTAGCGGTATTTGCAAAGTACCTCGGTATCCGGGAATCGATGCACAGCGATGTAGAGATATTGATTGCTGCGAACGACTTTGGCAATCTCTGCGCCGGTTATCACACTCCACTCGGAAGCAACGTGGTCGAGGTTGCTCAAAAAGTTCCGGGGTGTAAGCCATGTCCACAACGACGTGGTACATTTCTGGAACCAAACTGATCTTGGCCTCGTGGACTCCGAGAGTTCTTGGTATACGCAAGTACTCTTTCAGGTCCTCTGTTCTCCTGAATGAGGCCTCGGTGCTGAAACGTAGATCCATAATGTTGCCTCTGATTCCCACCTCACAGACGTCGCAGAATGAAAACCTATTGTACACAAATTGATTGAGGACTGCGCTATCGATCAATCTGTGTGCCCTGTACTCGCCGAATTTGCGACGAATCTTGACGGTCATTGTAAAGTCCTCTGCCGCGGATGGCTGCGGCCCAAATGCCTTTGACGAGACCTTCAACGGAGTTCCGCCCGAGGGTAGGCGACGTGACGGAGTATCGGCTGAGGACAGCGGGAGCGACTGGCGTGATGGCTCTAACGGTGATGGCTGAAAAGGTTGATGGTGGCTCTCTTGGCAATCTCTCCCCAGTCAATTCATGTGGTGTTTTTTTCTCCACTCAGGCCATGCCTCATACGGTCACACTTCACATTGAGACAACTCTGCAAGCCCTGTGTGGAGATGAAAATGATTCTTCTCAGTCTCTCGGTGAGTGCCGCGTGTCCTCCATCCCCCTCCGTATCAAGTTATACCTCAAGGGTTGCCTCTGATGTTGCTGGCGAATGGGAATAATCAATTAAATTTGGCGTGTTCGTGTCCTCCGCCGACGTGAACTTTGCCGTCAACGCCGCAGGAAAGTCGGGCGAAGAAGCTGCTAGCTACTGCTGCTCCTCGGGCGTCTCTCTTGCATCGGCCAACCATGACTGCGACTTCTCAGGCTCGATCTGCATCGGTTCTGGCTCTGAAAGAGGTACCGAAGCGTTCCGAAAGACTGGAGATTGCGAGTTCATGTTCTCATCCATATGTATTGCCTTCGAATTATTCGGGTCGGGCTTTTTCGGCCTACCACGACGTTTCTTCTCCGGCTCGTTCATCCCCTGTCCCGCTTTGATCGGACCTGTCTGTACCATCTGCTTGGACAAACCTGTCCCAACCACGACCACCGCCCCTCATTCTCTCAAAGGCGTCGACAAGCTTGGTCCCAACTGTTAGAGAAGAATGGCCTGAAGAGGCTTTGGGCGTCTGCATGGCTTCGTCTTCTCTCGCCCCAGCTTCCATCGCATCCTTCTCCCGAGGCACATCCACGGCTTGTTGGCTTTCGCCAGGGTTCGACCCGCCGACAGGCGATGGCACTGATGATGCCCCAGTCGGATGAGGCTCGGCCTGACTGCTCGACTCCATATTCTCGTCATCAACGCACTGCGTCGAATCTTTTCCCCCAGCACCCCATCTTGACTGTTTTCTCTGCTTTCTTCGTGCTCTCGGGGGAGCCGTGGGCTGGCATTTCTCACACGTCGTCTGAGCCTGAGCCAAGGCTGAGGCCCAAGCAGGTTCGGCACTTGCGAATCCCTTGGAAATGTCAAACATTCGCTTTGTTGTTAACGATTGGCACATCGACGACCAGGCGGTATGGCGTTGATCCTTGATGCCCTCATTCTTACAGTTTCTCGATAGCCTCGCAAGGGAATGTTTCATGCGCTTCAGCACATTTTCCACATCGCAGAGCATTGGCGCACTGGTCTTTGAAGTGGCCAGGTTCAGAGCAACGTACGCAGAAATACGGTACCGAGCAGATGTCAACCGCACTGGATAGGAAGAACAGTTAGTGATATGCCCTCCTCCTCGCGCAACTTGGCCAACGCTATGGAGATGACTTTCACAGCCGTGACCTTTGATCCGCTCAAGTAAACCCATCCACGACAGAGACGGAGAGCATCTTTCTCATCAGTGAGAGTCAAGACAAGTCCTCCCAAAAGTCCTCGCGCTGTGGACAATCTTGACCGAATTTCTTGCCCCCAAGCTTGATTTCGGTCAGGAATTTTGTTGAACTCTTCTCTCGACATCCTGAGGCCGTGGACTTCGACATAGTAGTTTTCAGGAACTTGTACAAGTTTACCGAGACCGAATGCCTGGCAGACACTGTCTGCACGGGCGTAGATATCACTCACAGCCTTGTCGTCTTTGCAGAAGAGCTTGACCACGTTTCGATCGACACGAGCACCAAGAACGGAATCCCAGCACGACTGGTCATGGTCACTGGCCCCGTCATCCGGGGCGTTGTTGACGGCCCCTCTGATCTGTTGCTGGGCGCTCCCTTTCGGTTTGCGTTCCCGTTCTCGTATAGTGGCCACAATCTACATGATCTGGCTTGGCTGTAGGGCTTTTGCTTCCTCGAGGTACTCAGGCGGTCCCATCATCTTGAACCTGGCAGTGGGAGGCTCGCGAAAGGCATGCCTTTTGGCAGGCTTCAACTCTTGACGAATAGTCTTCAGGACCTCTCCCATCCCCAGAGGACCATCTTGGGAAGGTCCTTGGAGGAGCGTCCTCAGCTGTGGGATCGATGAGAGTTGGCTCTGGTAGAGATCCACCAGACTCTGTACGACGCTTACAGTGACCTCTTCAGTCCCAAGCAACATTTGTAGCTCCTTTATCATGTGCTTGAGATTCTCGGCTCGTGACGTCTTCGTGGGCGGAGGGGACTGGCTTCGATGCGCGGGCGTGGACGTGGGCGCGGGCGCGGGCGCGGGTCCTGGCGTTGGCCCTGTCGGTGGTAAGACACTGGTCGAATCTATCGAGGTTGAAAGAGGTAGGTTAGTTCTGCGAACTTGAACAGAAAAAAGAAAAGACTTCCAAAACTGCGCACAACATTCCGTGACTTGCTAGAGACCAAAGGCCTTACCTGCCGCGGAAGAAGATGGAGTGTATACGCGTCCCCTCTGAGCATCGGGCTGGTCATGGTCCGATTCGGAAGGCGGCCGTTGACGCTTTAAGCCTCTGCTTAAAGTTTTTAAAATTCTTTAACTAGGCCATCTTCTAGAGTTTGGTGTCTTTCGTCAGGGATGTGTGTAGAGTAAAACTGGCGTTCTTGTCGGCGAGTGAAGTGACGCAAAGGCCTTGAATGTATCATGAGCCAGAAAAAGAGGGATTGAGGAACGAGGCAGAATGGTACATGGCAGTAGGTGTCAAGGAGAAATCTGTGTCGATTTGAGAGGAAAGTTGCAAGCTGGATACCCAACCGAATGGTATGGGTACCTCCCCTATTACCTTGCCTCCCTGCCAACCAGCTCGGTGGTGATTGCAGATTCTGCGAGAATTTGCTAATTGAATTCGACGTGGGAAAGCTGCGCTGTGCAATCTCCCCCATCCCTGCAAGAGGGAAGTCACCAGACAACCCGCACTGAAGACGAAGGAGGCACTCGGCTTCCTGGAAGGTCTGACCGTCCGAAGAGTAAGTACCGTGTCATCATCGCATAACTGGAAAATTAGAGAGAGAAAACCATGCAAGTCACGGGTACTTTGTGAGAAAACAATGTCCGGTGTGAGGTTTGAAAAAGAAAAGAGGCGCAGGGACCCGGGACCCAGGACTGAAAGAGATAGCTTTGCTTGCTCAATGTAACAGTTTCCGTGGGCCGCCAAGGGTCGTCGTCGTCGTCGTCGTTGTCGGGATTGCGATGGATGGAAAAGCTTTTTTACACTTTGGAATTACGTACGTGGCTCAACGTTCACGGTTGGCAGCGGGCTGGAACTTGGAGGGGGCCATGGCGCCAAGGTCCCCTCGACCTTGCCCCCCTGTACGCCTTGAAAAGGGACCCATGGAGTGCGGACTCATGGTTCATGAGTAATAGGGTGGTTGGTGATTCAAGACGGTGCAGTGGATATCACCGAATCTAGACTTGAGACCCTGGAACAAATAGACCTGGCGAAACCGCGGCACTGGTGAGACCTGTCGCCTGGCGGCCTGCCCCTGCATGAAGAATGATAAGGAAGGATCCTAGACACACAAGTTGGTTCCATCATTGGGAGCCAAAACTCCAGGCACTTCGGTTGCCATACCGACAATGTGCCAGTCGTGTCGTGCTCAGGTAGATTAGGGGGCTCCATCTTGTACGGACACAGTTACAGTAGCAGGTCCTTTATCCGCCTTTTAGAATTATCCCTCGGGTCTGGGCCCGGGTTGGTGACTATTTTGGTCTTGGCCTGTATCCGTAGATGTCCGCCAATGGTACACTATTGAAATTTTGGAACGATTAGGGAGTGGGGAGCGCATGGCGGACGCCGCACGCGTGACGCCGGACTGAACTCTCCTCCTTCAGAAGCATCACTAATTACTCCATGTCCGTACCTTGCAATTTATTCGTCGGCTGACATGTCGAAACCTTGTGGTATCTGTAATGGGACCAACCGTGGACTCGTGGACTATCTCCACGCGACATACGTTGTGAAGGTACGGTCAAGGTTCTTAAAGACTTCCACTATCTACCTGCTGCGAAACGTAGCGCTTGATCACCAAGGTAGGTAATACCTGCCTCACCCGTGATCTACTAACCTAAGGTGAGGTACTGCAACTTGTGAGGTACTGTGATTTTGTTTCTGACAGTTAGCCAGATCGTAGCGAGGCATGTTACGTGAGCGTACCCAAGATTCTGGTGCCGACTCCCGAGGTGAGATACTCCATTCGTTTCAAGCTGAATTTTCGTGCTCCGGACTCGCACAGAATCCTGTTCTGAATTTACTCGATGACAGGGAAGTTGGAATAGTGTGCCCTATAAGTGATTAAGCACTGTTAGGCCGAGGCAACACCATGTCACACGTTACAAGTGTGATGGTGATATCTGGTGATTCTCACTTACCAAGGACTTGAACTGTCTGTCTGCTGCCGAGCTGTTGGAAATTGATAAAGTGACCTTTGGTGGCCCTGACTCGCGGTCGATTTGGACTTCCAATCCGACATCGTTTTCTATATCTCTCCCACCTTTATCGCTTCCAACTCCATTCCCTCGCCCTCTTCCAAACTCTCTACATTGACCGAACATCAAAACCCTTTTGACCTTCTCCCCCCCCCCCCCCTTCCCCTTACCGCCCGTGGCCTTCCACTTCACAGACGACAGCCATTGCGTTGGCTCCGAAGTGTAGGCCATGAGTGCCAACGTTTCTTCCTCGGAAGGCCAGGTTGAAGGAACCCTCGTCCTTTGGCAGTTCAACGCGAAAGGGAGCAAAACACGGGTAAAGAAACTTGTAACCTATACCCAAAACACACACCCCGAAGGACCACCTCATGTCATTGCCATTCAAGATCCTCCAAGCCCAACTTCCATGGATTGCTACCGAGAATTACAGACCGGTGTACCGGACGGCCCGAACTCTCCGCGAGGATGATCATCCATACATGCCGTGCCCGCCAAACAAGAGGGCCAAAAGGGAGCCTCGAGTGCTCGTGGATCTTGATCCAGTGGCCTTCTTGGCAATAGACACAATTAAGGTTGGAGAATGGCATCCAATTTTTCACGAGGACCTAGACGAGGTCCCCTAGAACTTTCAGGATCGCCTTGACCGCCTCGACCCCCCGACGCGGCGACACAAAGACGCTTTGGCTGCGACGTTAGCTCTCTCGACCTTGGCCGGTCCCATCAACATTCACAACGTCTACAATCGCCTCACGAACATCAACACTGACAGACTTTTGACGACTTGTACCTTACAAGTCCTGACGCACATAGTCTTCTCCACGGGACTCAGCAGGCTGGAATGCAGTGTCTCGTTGAACCGGGCACCTTGACGTACAGCCGAGGTGAAGACTTGTTCAAGAACACCTCGACCATCGACCTCGCCTTTCTCAGCCAAGATTTACTGCATCGTTTTGCGGACTGGAACGTTCCGAAAGAGAACTACTTTAGTTCAGATCATCGCATCGTTCAGACCGTTCTACTCATGGAGCCCGACCGAGTCTCCAGCGATCGCTACCTTTGGGGCAAGGCCGACGTTGCCGGGTTTCGTGCACATGTGAAGCAGGAACTGGTCCATTCTGGCTTGCTGGACCTGCCACTTACGAGCAAAACCCACATCAACGAGTACTTTTCAAGGTTCAACGACATCATTCGACTCGCCATCCCTTTATATGTTCCCCTCGCCAGTCCTCCCGGCATCTGCAGTCCCCCTAAGCCGCCGCCATTGCGGGACAAGCAACATCTAGGACTTGAGCAACAGGCTTCGAGTCACCTTGGCACCGATCTAGATGCGGAGGATGACTTTGACGCTTTGCAGCGACGCCTCGAATTCCAGACCAGGACTGAAAAGACGAAGGAGTGGCGGGCAATGCTTTCCGGGGACAGCAAGAAGTCCCCAACCATCCACAAGCGTGCCAAGATAGGCGCCCTCTTGAGCAAGCCGCGCGTTTCCGGCCAGATGCCCTTCCTAGTCAGACCAGACAAGACCAAGTGCACAAGCCTCGAGGAGAACGCGCAGTGCCTCCGGGGATCAGTTTGGCCCAATACCAGCGAAGGACCTACAGTGTCCCCTCTTCCGCTTCCCGACCCCGACCCTCTACGACCCCAGCTCTTTGCCAACTCAGCTGTCAGCGACGATGTCAAAGCTGTTTTGTCAGGCCTCACCCGTGGCAAGGCTGCCGGGCCAGATGGAGTTTCGCCTGACGCCCTCAAGATGCTCCACGACCCTTTCGACGAGGTTCCCGACGAGGCTGTCCACGGCGGACACGATGAAGCTCTCGGAGTGAGCGTGAGCAGCATCATCCATCCTTACATCAAACGTGGAGCGCAGGCCTGCCTGTTCCACTCGTACCACCCGGACGCTTTCAAACCCTCGATTACGGTCATCTTGCCCAAAGCCAACAAAGACGACTACACAAGCCCGAAAGCCTACCGCCCAGTTGCTCTACTATCCGTCGTTGGCAAGTTGATTGAGAGGATCGTTGCAGACCGCCTCAAGAAACTGGCCCTGGAGCACAGCGACCTGGTATCCTCGACGCAGTTTGGCTTACCCGGCAAGTCCACAACCAAGGCACTGGAGCACCTCATCAATTTAGTGCGACAGTGTTGGTCCCCTACTGGCCGTGCCAAGTTGAAAGCCACGTTGATGACGATTGACATTACGGGCGCGTACGATCACGTCCGACGGTTCGAGCTGCTGAAGATTTTTCGTCAGAAGGGCGTTCCCGATTGGATTGTGCGATTTGTCTGGTCGTTCCTCCGCGACCGCAAGAATGTCCTCAAACTTCCCGGACACACCTCGGAAGAGTTTTGGGTCGATATTGGCATCCCTCAGGGCAGCCCTTTGTCTCCCATTCTCTTCCTCTTCTTTTCCAGCCCCATCCTAGAGGCTCTCCAAGTCTCTTGTCCGTACGCAAAGTTTGCGCTGGCCATCTCTTACGTTGACGACACCAACATTCTCGTCACGTCTCCTTCGGAAGCTCAAAACTGCCAAGCATTGAAGTTCCTCTTCGAAAATTTGGTGGGCTGGGCATCACCCAACGGTATCTTCTTCGGTCCTCATAAGACATTCGTCATGCATTTCAGGAAGTCCATGACTCATGGGCCGCTAAGCACCGAGCTTCCAGATATCCCAGGCCTTCCCAAGGACTGTCTGCAGACAGAACTTCTTTTGCTCGGCGTCATTGTGGATTCGCAACTCAAATGGGCAGCACACATCGCACACGTAAGTCACCATTCACCTTTCACTTGCCTTGTTCTTTTTTCCCTCATGGCTGACCTTTATGTCAACAGATTTTTGCCAAAGTCAGGAGGAGGATGATCCATCTTCGCAGAATATCTGGATCGACTTGAGGGCCATCATTGCACGAGATGGAAGAGTCTTTACGTCAGTTCGGTTCTTCCCATCTTCTCATACGCCTGCCCCGTTTGGTTCATCGACGGTCGAGGCCAGAAGATCCGAGGCCAACTGACAAAGGCACTGATCGATTCCCTTGACGCGGAACAGGCGCGTTTTCTGCGATTCGTGGCTGGTGGATTCCAGGCCTCTGCCTCGGAGGTCGTTCACAAGGAGCTGCACATGGTTCAGTTGTCGGTTTATCTCGAACAGCTTGCGCTCAGGCACCGGATTAACAACCTCTATTCACCAGAGTATCGAGAACTCAAGGCAATGTGGGACAATGTCTTCACAGACGTAGCAACCGAGCAGGAGTTGGAAGCTCATCCCTACAAAGCCCTCTACAGCCAGGCGGAACCCATGTGGCTCGAGATGCGCCAAAAGGTTTTGGACAAGCATCTTTCCAGAGGAGACGGGACTCCTGAGCAGGCCGTGCAGGCAGAAGCCGAGGGCTGGGCCAATCCTAACCGCCGCAAGGCCATCATCAAGGGCTACCTGAAGAACATCTCCATGAAGAGGAGCAGTCTAGCGTGGGTTCGATACAGGAACGAACGAAGTGGCAAGGTCTGCAATATCAATCGCGACACTCCGGCTCTCAAGGAAGACTGGGACCCAGAGAGTCTCAAGTACTACCAAGGGCTCACACGTGCTCAGAGTACCATGTTGTTCCATTGCCGCAGTGGAGTGATAGGGTTGAACGGCTATCTGTCTTCGCTTCCGACAAAAGTACCGGTGGTTCCATGCCATTTTCTTTTCTCTCTCTCTCTCTCTCTCTCTCTCTCTCTCTCTCTCTCTCTCTCTCTCTCTCTCTCTTTTTCCACCTGTTTACTTTCTTTCGCACCACTTGAAGTTTTCACTCTTTGACTCTGCAAGTCTGACCTCTCGTCTTTACTCCAGTTGGTCGACACACACCAATGCCGCTGTGGCAAACCGAAGCAAACGGCCGAACATCTCTTTGCCCATTGCGATCAGCTCTCCTTCGAACGCAGTCGCTTGCGCAAACACGTCCGCGCAATCCAATTCGACATGCTGGTCACAACCGAGGCCAACATCGCCACCGCGTGGGCCATTCACCATTTCGATATCGCTCAGTTCAGGTGGACGGCCAAGCACATGCCGCTTCCCTGTTGATCGCGGCACGCAGGCATCGGCAGCCGCGCTCACCGTTGCCGCACCTTCCGACCTTCCTTCGGATGCCACTTGCCGTTTTGTATCTTCCTTTCTTTGCGTCTTTCCTTCTTTGTCTTTCGTCGCGCTCTTCGCTCTTTCCACACCTCGATGTATGTCATGGAGCCGCGCGTTTCTTTGGTCCCGGGGCTAGTGTACCCAAGACCGCTGCCAGCTTGTCGGTGTCGCCTCATTGCCTTGCTCGCCCTCGTCCTTTTCTTCTCCTTCTTCTCCTCTGTTTTTCTTTTGTTCCTGGTTGATGCCACGGAATTCCACTTCATCATGTCAGCCAGCTTCGTCTTTGTACAGTAGCAGATCTTAGCCCATACCTGCAATACAACCCCCATTTTGCCCTTCACCCCTCGGCGGATGCCTTCCGCCGGGGTACCAATGTGTATGACATATTGTGTGACGGGTGAGATCTTTTACGGCCTTGCCTTCCTCGCTCGCATGACTGACAGGTCTCTGAGTCTAGGAAAACTGGGTATATTGCACTGCATACCTAACTACTAAGTAAGTTGACTTCCTCCACGTTGCTTTGTGCCTCATGCTGCGAGCCTTTTGACTGACTGGCGGACCGAGTCCTACCAGCAGCCAACCGAACTTCGATTATTATCCCCCTTCCCTCGAGTACGAGGCCTACCCCCGTTCATCGCGTTGCTCGGACATGCTAACAATCGTGTTCAAGCAGCTTTCGCCCGACCTTCCGCCGCGTGAGTATGCCCGCCCCCTTTCCTCTTTCACATGAGGCATCAGTAACAGGTCTGACAGATTCCTTCCAAGTTCCAGCCCTACGCCTAGACGGCCAACTTCACCCACTCCAGCGCACACAACACCTCCTGGTGCCAGCCCGCGTGGGCAGCCAGATTCAGCACGATGGCCTCCTTCTCCTCCAGGGTCCGTGGACCTCTCAAGTGGTCTCTTCTTTCCATGATGTGGAGCGTCTCCGTGGGGTTGGCTCTACGGAGCATGATCTCGAGGCCGGCGTCAAGTTGCCGTAAGTTAGCCTCTGCTTAATCAGACCTGAAACGTCAAAAGCTAATAGTCTTTCTCAGGGATCTTGGCGTCGTGCCCGGCACGGCTATGCACGACGTTCGTGGTCTCGCCCAGCCGAATGCCGCACCTCCGGAAGGCATCGCGCCATTCCGCCGGCGTGCCCTCGTGGGCCACGATGGCCAGGGCGTCGAATGGGCCGGTATGTTTATTGAATATACCATGATAGTGGTTTATTGCTTGGGCTGCAGGAACGCCTCTGCGCATGAACCCTGCTGACCAGAGTTTGGCAGAAGAATCGATCGAGCCTGAGAGGGGCAGACGTGTCCAGGACGATAGACATTGTTGGGTAAGGTTCGTCTCTTTCTTTTTCTACCATTCCCATGCCGGTCACTAACACTCTCCTGAGAGTGTCTCAGCCCGCTGAGTGCCGACTGTATGTTGCGTGGTGGGTCCCTCCCTTCCCCAATTCTGTGTTTGGATGATCAAAGCTAATCATGAGCCGGCAGAGTAGGTGCACGTCAACGTGGCTGTTTGACTGGCTTGCCGTTAAACTGGTTGTCTGACTATTTGTTCAGCTGGCGGATGTTGTTGTTTGGTGGTTGTGTTTGTAAGTGATGGAGGTTGGTCACATTTGCTTCTGCTCCATCTCTGTGACAGACGCTAACCACTTTCAAAGCAGTGTCTGTACTTGTGTGTATGATGTGGAATGTGATGAGGATGGAAAGAATCCTTGCGAGCTCTGGTACGGCAAGTACGACGGCACTTTCATCACGCGCTGATCAACGGCTGACAGGAGAAGAAGAGGAGCAAGATATTGGCCATGTTGGCCCTTTCTCCGGAAGCCTCTGCGTTGACGTTGAGTTCAGAACATCTCCGGTGCGTGTGAGTGAGTCCACTCTGTCCGGTGCGTCATTCCCTTGCTATTGGCAGCCGTTGTGAGATGAACTTGTGCTGATTCATGCTAGTAGGCCGCCCTCGACCTTTGCGGCCGACCTTGACGGCCCGCGTGAGTATGTCGCTCAGCCTGTCGTCGGCAAGCAGCATGCCTCCCAACAAGAGAAAGACATTTTTTCACCTTCCTCGAGAGCTGCGGGACATGATTTACCGGTTCTACGTCGTGTCCGACGGAGGCTATGTCCTGAATCCCGAATCCAATAGACTCAGAGATGCCATGGGCAGACCAATCGACCTGGCTCTTTCGTACAGTGCAAACGTGCTGCCGACGAAATGAGGGGCCTTGCCCTGTCGGTGAACACCATCACCGTTTCAACCTTTTACTCGCCAGACGAACGCCACAAAGCTAGAGACTTTGACCTCGTCATGATGATTCTGAATGAAGAGCTAGAAAATGCGCTCCACTGCTCACAGCATCTTCTCTCGGACGATACATGTGATGAGATATCGGGAGCGTTCCCAGAGTTCACGCCTATTCTCGACATGATCAAGCACGATACATGGGGCAGATCGACCAGGCAAGGCCCATGGGGTGAACCTTACCCCGTTTATCGAGACTTCGTACGCTTCGCTTTGCGAGCCATGCCAAGCACAGAAGACAGGCATCGGTTCAGTGATGACTTTACGGAACTTCACGGCGGCACACCCGACACCCAACTTCTTCTCGATATGGACCCGGCCCCTTGGACCATTCCAAGGCAACATGATCTCCGACAGATGATGGAGGCGCTCGGCGGGAAACATTCAATAAGAGCGTATGGTCTCGACGTAGGCTGGATGGGCACTGAATGCGCCAGACGTGCTATGTTTCGCTATTCTGCAGCCGC
This sequence comes from Colletotrichum phormii, assembly GCF_030913505.1. NCBI lineage: Eukaryota > Fungi > Ascomycota > Sordariomycetes > Glomerellales > Glomerellaceae > Colletotrichum > Colletotrichum phormii. Next base: position 811,885 of record NW_026851453.1, read on the forward strand.
TGTTGCCATTCGGTTCCTGGAATCCAACACGCCTGCGATCCGAGCGCACATGAGAGACATCGTGCTGATTGAAGATCAGGAGTCTGTCTCGAACCCCGAGTGTCACGCCATGGGGTTGATCCCCTATTGTCGAGAGAATTCCGGCTTGCGGATAGAGCGACGCATCAGTTTGTGGCGGAACGCCTTCTTTCACCGTTCGGGGCGAGCACTTGGTGAGCGGACGCATGATCACTATAATCTTGGTCTGGACGCTAATGAGATCTCTTTCGCCATCGCGCGCTGGATCATTGAGGTCTTGCCACTCGTCTCCGCCGGTATGCCCGCCAATTCGTTCACCTTGGTCTTGGACGGAGAGGGTGAACCGCAGTGTTCGGAAATCTTCCAGAATGTCGTTCTGCGCGATGCTGCATGGCAGCAGGCGATGGAAGAATGTTTCCAAACCGGCGTCTTTCCGCCGGAGCCGTATGGGATGAGGAGAAACACCTAGAGGGGTCAGTTACTCGATGCCTTCCCCGCCTTCAACAACTGCTATCTGTTTGACAAGTTCCCGCAGGTAATGCGAGAAATCGTCGACGGGACGTCCATGGTTCGTTGCAATTTTGACCCTGGGGAGTTTGTGGATACGGAGCTTCTCAAGCTGTTCGCAAAGCAGGAGTTATGGAGCGTGGACCACTGGAAATTCCACTGGTATGAACGCCAGGAGAAGACTTATCAGCCTTCTCCACCGTTGCCGTCATGGAGCGATATCAAAGCTGGCTATCTTTCTGATCGCCACGTGGCTACCACGCCCTCTCTGACTGAAATGATGTCAAACTCTTACGCCCCCCAGGGCCTGCGGTGGTAGTGATGTTGAGACTAATACCGCGCGGAGCGGCCGGGGGGTTAAGACAGTGCAACACTAGATAGGACCAGCATATGTCGTCAGTTTATAGAACAAAATAAAGGAGGGTAGCCTAGTATCCGAGGTTTCGTACGCTTGCGGTGATTGGTGGTCATCCCACCCAATCTAGCTGGGGCAGTCGTATGTGAAAAGTTACAAGAGCCCATCCAGAGACATACTGTGCGCTTTCCCAAAGCCCGCAACTTTGCAATTGCAGCCAGATCGTCACCGAGGCGTAGTAGCGAGTGAGGAAGGTGGGGGAGATGGGTGCGAGGTGACACCGTTAATTCAGTCCCCGACGGTAATAGTCCGGAAGATGGGGGGCAGTATTGGATATGTCAAGCCGTTAGAAACACGATGGTAAAATGCACGGCAATGAGACTACACGTAGCTTTTGGGGGTCACTGGAAGTTTGCGCATGCCGCATGCGCGAAAGGCTTCTTTGGAGATGTTCTAGTTCTCAATGACGGTTATCATGATTGTATCCAGTGATCACTACCGTTCCAGAAACTCTTCTTCTTCTTCTTCTTCTTCTTCTTCTTCGATACCCCCCTCCTGAAGTTGTATTGCAAGACGAGACCGAAAAAAGGAAAAAAGAAAAAAACAATTACTCAAAGAGCCGCCATCGCGGCCGGGTATCATCGATCCGCTCTGCGCCAAACACGTCCTGCCTGCTCCTGAACCCTCGCCTCGCCCCTCCCCCTCTCTCCCTACATCACCGCCCACGCTTCGTACCAGCCTGGCTCAACAAGTCCACGTTCCGCGGTAACTCAAAGTCCCCCCGCGCCTCGAACCAGAAGAGCATCTCCGGCTCCGGACCCGTTGGCTTTGTCGGTTTCTTCGTCTGCGACTGCCCAGACATGACCACATCCCCATCACCACCACCACCACCACCCTCCTCATCACTCCCCTCCTCGTCATCCTCATCCTCATCATCCTCCTCCTCCTCAAGCCCCCTCCTCAACCCAGTCCTCACATTCTCCACCCCCATCCGCCGCTCGTCCTCGGTATACACGTCGCCCGCCTCCTCGAGGACGTATTTCTGCACCCGCTCCACGGTCCAGGCGCGCACGTCGCGCCACACCGCCTCGAGCTGGGCCTCGCCGCCGCCGCCGCCGCCACCATTCCCATCACCGCCGCCGCGCAGCTCCCGCGTCGTCTCCCGCCCGCGCTCAACCCACTCCTCGACGCCCGGCTCAAGTTTCTTGCGAAGCAGCTGCAGCAGGATGTTCTCGTGCACGCGGCCCGGGTACGCGACGTCCGGGAAGACGTGGAGGTGTTGAAAGACGTGCGTGTTTTCCGTCAGGGTCTCGAGGAGGGATTGGAGGTTGCGGAGGAGGATTTGGGATTGTGCTTGGAGGGATGCTCTGTTTTTTTTGGCGATGCACGACATAATTAGCTTTCTAGGTCATGGATGGGAGCCACCGGGGAAGGGGGAGAAGGAGGAAAAGACTCACGGGGGAGGAAGCGGGTTACTCTTCAAGACGTCCATCCGCAGGCCCTGGATACTGTTGGAGAGCTGGAACAGACGCTGGCGCGTCTGCTCAATCGCCTTGAATTCATCGGCGGTGATGCCGAGCGCGTTCGGCTTGTCCATTGTCGTTGGTCTATTTCTTGCGAGCTTTCAATCGTTTTCGCACGGCTCGTCGCAGCTTCGGAAGTAGTTGGGGTTCTCGGGAATCGTAGCGTTCGTTCTCGAATGTGGGTTTATGAAAATCGCACAGCTCGCGTCTCGACGCGCCGAGGGCTACCAAGCGGGGGGAAGTCGGCGTGATTGAGGGAAAAGTACTGGAGTCGGGAAGTGATGTGACTACTCAATTGATTCTTCGAAGCTGCGGCGGAGCAGGTAATGCGGGGTGGTTTTTACGAGTTGACGGACGGGAGGTTTCTATCCAGGTTGAGCAATTTGGGGGAAAAGGTTGAAGTGACGTTCCAATCCACTCGGCCGGGGGAGCAAGTTGAGTGGGTCTGCAAGCTCCGCGTCGACGGGGTCTGAGTAGCGATCACGGCGTCAGCGCGTACCCCGCTGGCCGGCGCATCCCAGCCGAAAGCACTGCAGGAGCAGGGGCTATGCGGGACGGGGGTCCCTTTGGGTTTTCGGATACAAGGGGACCACTACCCCTCATCCTGAAGGCTGGAGCTACCTTGAATTAAGGTAGCGTTAGACTCGAGCGACGCTCCTTCTGGTCGCAGGGAATAAGACAGAATCAATTGGCTTCTGGTATGCATGCTTGACGTAAGGCATTCGGATATGGCCAATGGCGTGGCGATGCACTCACTTTATGAGATGAAGCCAAGACGGTCTCGATACATCGCTACGGGCACGATGAGATGGGCAGCATATCAACCAAGACAGTCAAGACCTAATAACAATGGGCGGGCTGCTTGAGCTGGCCTCTGAGTCTTCCTCGAGATTGGGTGTCACGATTCAACATGGGAGACTGGACTTGAAATGCAGCAGGTTACTTGCTTATGTGCTAATTTTTGGGCGTTCATTTCCTAGAGCCCCATTGAAAGCTAATATACAGAGGGCGTCTGATCCGTCTTAAAGATCGTGATCATACGCGTAATCGCCTTGCGGATATCTGCGAAAAAGAAGAGAAAAAGATTTCGCGTGCTGTAAATCAAATGATAGGCCCCAACGCCCCCGTGACATGCATTTTGGTGTCGTTATCATCATGAATATGCAAAAGATTTTACTGGCCGTGAGATCCAGCTTGGTCGTAGAGAATTCTGTGACCGGTTGTGGCCCGGTCGACCTCCCGACCGTACTTGTCCACGGGTGGGTACCGAGCCCGACGCTCAAGGTCGTCAAGAGGGATCTGCGAGCGGATGTACCTGAAAGATGTTAGCATCAAGTCTGTTTCATCATACCAAGGTCACGACTTACTTCATTCTACCGTCGTCAATGGGGTCGTAATCCCAGCTGGTGAACTGGCCCTGGGTAAGAGCCCCCCATACGAGGCGACGCTTGCGCTGAGACTGCAAGACCTGCTCCGTGATAGCGTCAAAGTCCCACTTGGCCTTCGTCTCGGCGTTGTACTCCTCAAGCTTTGCTTTGGCCTCATCGTCCAACAGCTTGCCAGTGATGGCCTTGGATGACGCCAGGTTAACCAGTTCCAGCGGGTCGCGCTCAAGGTTGAACAACTGGGTGCCGTCTGCAGGGCAGTGGATGTACTTCCAAGGACCCTCTCGAATCATCATGAGCGGACTGACAGTGCCCTCGCCGGTGTACTCGGCGTAGACCTTGTCGTGGCCGGTCTTGCCCTGAAGATGGGGCAGCAATGAAACACCATCCATGGGCAGACCAGGAGCAGGCTTCGTGCCGACCAAATCGCACAGCGTCGGGAGAATATCGAGGGTAGAAACGTTCTTGTCAACACGATGGGGCTCAAAGTCCTTCGGGTGGCGGACAAACAGCGGCACTCTGACGGAAGACTCAAAGTAGCTCATCTTATACCACAGTCCACGCTCGCCGAGCATGTCGCCGTGGTCGCCGCTAAAGACGATAATGGTGTTGTCGTCCAGGCCGCACTTCTTCAGAACGGACAAAAGTCTTCCGACACAATCATCAACGTAGCTGACAGCGCCGTAGTATGCACGGCGAGCCCGCTTGATCTGGTCGTCGGTGAAATCGTAGTCCCAAAGATCGCAGACCTTCATGAGACGCTTGCTGTGAGGGTCCTGTTCCTCCTTGGGAATGCGGACCTTGGGAAGAGCGATATCGACGTCCTCGTAGAGATCCCAGTACTTGTCCTCAATCGTGTAGGGGTCGTGCGGGTGAGTCAAAGACACGGTGAGAGCAAAGGGACGCTTCTCGGGGCCCTCACGAACGTGGTCGTAGAGGAACTGAGTGGAGCGGAACATGACCTCCTCGTCGTAATCCAGCTGGTTGCTTCGCACGCAGGTGCCGGCTTGGAGAATGGAGCTGGAGTTGTGGTACCACTCGAGGCGGGTATCAGGCTCATCCCAGTTGACCACCCAGCCAAAGTCGCCGGGGTAAATGTCGCTAGTCAAACGAGTCTCATAGCCATGAAGCTGGTCCCCGATGAAATGCATTTTGCCTGCTAGCGCAGTCTGGTAACCCTTCAGGCGCAGGTAGTGTGCGTAGGTGGGGATCTCACTGGAGATCTGGCTGGCGTTATCGTAAGCACCGATCTTCATGGGCAGAAGACCGGTGATCAAGCTCATGCGTGATGGTGCGCACAACGGCGAAGGGCAATAGGCAGAGTCGAACTGAACAGACTCGGCGGCAAGAGCGTCCAAGTTTGGTGTCTTGATCTGTGACTCGGGATTGTACATCTTGAGTTGGGGTGCGGCCAGTTGGTCGGCCATGATGAAGAGAATGTTGGGCTGCTTCGCGCTTGGTGCTCCATTGCCGTTGCCGTTGGCAGACTTGCCATTAGCGGGTTGCGCCAGAGGCGAGGAGGGAAGCGAGTTGAGATCGGGAGCCATTGTGCTTGTAACCAATGGTCTCGGGTAACAATTGTTTATTGAAACTTAAGCAAACGTGTTGTAGATGGTAGTTATGGTGTTATCCTTTGTTGCGTGGAGGGAATGTCTTTGTGGCTTGTGTGTGGGCGAAAGACAAGACTGCTTATAAAGAGCCGGTGTGCGTGTGTGTATGTGTGTGTCAAGTGTGATGATGAGCAGTGATTGAAAAGTTTATAAGTGATCAAGGGCAAGAGGTGGCCTGTGATTAGGAGAAAGGCACAATGTGGTGGGTCTTTCGGATGATCTAGAAAGGAGAGAAGGAAGTTAATCACGTTCGTATGTGGGAGGAAGCGTGCTTTAAGAAAGTGAGCCAAGAGAAGAGAGCAAGAGCAGTCCCGTCCGCCTCGATGGTCTACCTAGTACCGCCCACGGGCCATTGCCCTTGGAGCCCGATAGGAAGGGACGACGGGACGTGGAGAACGTAGAAGGACAGGAGGCAAGGAGAACCAGCGCCATCCGCCAAACGGGGGCCACGCCATGCACAGACACTGCATATGCACCAAGCGAGGGATCTGCGGAGTACTTGAGATAAGGATACCCCGGACGGTGCTGATTCTACCACTGCCCAGTGCCCACCGTCGGTCGCATTGCCTGAACATGCCCAAGTGGCTTGTGCAGGATGGTGGGGCTTTCCCCGACTCATGCAATGTCACGGGGCTCCAGCTGCTTCTCTTCTTTCCTTCGACCCATCCTTGGCAGTAAGGCCGCAGCCCGCAGGCGCCAGGACTCAGGAGCAACACAGTCGCCGATGAGCGGGAAGGAAGGGGGGTGAAGGGACGATACCTTAAGGTACTTGACAGATGCAGGCGATAGAGGACAGCAGGATCGTTCGGAGCCCGTTCATCGTCAATAAATTTCCCTCCCCGGTCAACGATCCAATGGTTAAGGAAGGAAGGTGCGTTACTGTGTAGGTAGGTCATCGGCCAAAACTGTCAGACAGCAGCCATTCATCCAACCCGCCTTACCAAACTTGTTTAGTCACCGCCTTAATTCTGCTTCCTCCACCTTCTTCTCCTTTCGCCATTCAATACGGATAACTCATTACAATTTCCAGACCACACTACTCTTCGCTACGCTTACACTAATCACTACATGGGTAGTGACTCTATCCAAGGAAGACAGGTCGAGCGCAATGCGTCAAAATATGGCGTTTTCCGATCAGCCGATTGCGAAATAACCCATGCAAAGCACCTACCAGCCACTCATACACTTTGTCAGCATGGCAACAACATCAACTCGTCGTTACAGTCTCTCTTTTGTCAATGTATGGGCTCTTCGTGCTGGAGTATCCGTATTCGCATCACAAGAAGCAACTTCTTCTCCATCCGGCTCCATTCTGCATCACCCTTCAACGCTCCTTCGCGATAAGGCTAGTCGCTTTTTTCACACCGTGGGAGCCGAGCCACTCCAAGCGACAAGCGATGGCTGGCGGTGTGAACAACACGTCCCACGACAAATGAGAACGCAGCGCCCGAAACCCAAACGGCCGGCTACACCTTCTCGAACAACGGGCATGGGCCGGCTACCTAGTCTTACTCTTGTGCTATCTCGGCCTCTCGTGATGACTGGTAGGGCACCCTAGACTCCTGAAGCACTAACAAGCTTCGTTATGCTTCAAGCAGGAATAACAAATTCTCTCCCATTCGCTAGTCCCTGCTAATTGGACCCCTGGATCTCGACGACTATACCCCAATCGCCCTCTTGCAGCTGGACATTTACCCAAAGACCTGCCCACAACCTGCATAAGCGTCGCTCAACCCATGGACAGGGCCTCTTCCGATTAGCTGGAGGATTGGACGGTCCTGGTGTGCCAAAGGGAACATTCTTTCAATAACGGCCGCTTCAATGGGGGGCATGCCGTTCCTGCACGCACGCGACAAAATTACGGAGGACTCCGTTCCCCCTTCAACGACCTCCACTGATAAAGGCACCGAACCGGAGCATGAGAAAAGAAGATTGAGACAAGATGGGTCCGAGGCAAGTTATCGCTCACATCCATACAAAACTCAGACTGAGTAGTCGGAAGGCAACATCTACAAACACACAAGTGAGGTGTAATACGCCCAATTGTTCTGGCCCCCAGTGTACGCATGCAGGGCACAAACACCAACACCGTGGTTGCGAACCGAAGCGAACGGGGCACTTCTCCAGTCTCCAGGCTCCAGATGGGGAATTTTGGTCAGGCACGGGCAGGGACTGTCGGAACCGCTAACCGATAACTCGCCTGGCTCATCTCTCAAATCCACCTCCCGGCTGTCCTTTTCATCTGGCATCTGTACCCCATGCCAAGGCGGCGACATGTTCTTCTTTTTTTTCTTTTTTTTTTTTTTTGTGGCAATACTCTTGGGGCCGCGTAGGTATTCCCCTGGCAGATCACCAATTCGCATTTCCACCATCGAGAAGCTCAGAAGATGTCGTGATGGCGTCCACCTCCGACCTCCCGCCGGATCCCACCCCGCATTTGCGGGGTTACCCTCATGGCTGGCCGGTCACGCCATCGGAATAAGTTCTTTTACTCCGGGCGTAGCTCATCTTCGTGCCTCGCACCGCCTCCAGAGTCAAGACGTCTCCGTCTCCCGGAATGATGTGTCTCTCAAATCTACTGGTCACCGGTGCACGCACCAACGCGCCAGCGAGTAACTGTAATACTCGATAACTGCTTACCGCCGGTGTTGTGGCCCCGGCGCCCGGTCAAGCCATACCGCAATCACATCATCGCGCTCCAGTATTGCTTCATCAACTAGACTGCGGATTCCGACTCGAATTGTCGTTTCACCCACAACAATCAGCATCAGCATTAACCATCAAGGCTTTTCTTCCGAATTTCCAAGCAAGGGCGAGGATTAAACCCTCCGACGATCCGTGCCTTTCCTCCCATGCGCTTCCGTCGCCCTCACACCCCCGCCCACGACGCGTTTGCTCAGGTTGGTCAGCCTCAACGTTGCACCAGGCGAACCAGCTCGTTTTCGGCTGAGTCGTGGCCCTCGCTCCAGAGTGCACACTGGTGATCATCTGATGAGCCAGCCCATCACACACATTTCTTCTCCGCACCCGTTAATTGCATGACTGGCGCATATCGTCGATTCCCATCCCTCCGGCCCTGCACTACCTTAGGCGTCCAAGGTCGGTATCTCAATGGATAGCGCACCCCTCCACCCCGAACATCCCGTCGACGGTCTCACGGCCACTCGCGGCATACAGACAATGCCAAGCTACTCCCGACCCCAAGACAGCCCCCCTCCTCTCTAGTCAACATCGGGCATCTGCACTCCGTGCAGCAAAATCAAACTAGACCCTCGAATCACATCTCGTCCTGCTCTGCTGAGACATTGGCCAGGGGTCCCCCTTTGGAACACAACGTCACGTTCACCAGCGCACCAACCAACGGCGAACAACGAATCAACCTTCCCTCGTCGAGAAGGCTGACAAGACATGCAACAATCCAACACATTAATTTACGGCGAAAAGCGCTTTCGTGTACCCCTAGACCTTGTCCCGCTTTGCCTATCTGCACCCTCGTTGATACACTGTCAATCACACACGTGCGCAGTGCCAGCAACCCACGCATTTGACAGATAACAGCAGTGACACACCAGAAGGCATTGATTGACAGAAGAAAGGGGCCCGTAAATCGGAGGTTGAGGCACGCGATCGATGATCGGCCAGAACATCGTCTCCCCGCTCAGCCATCGTGGACCCCTCATATCTCCCGAGTCTCAACACCACGCAAAAGAGAGCCGCAACCAATCTTCCTTGCCAACAAGCAACACCACTAACCTGATAGAAGCATACACCATCATCAAGACCACCTCCACCACACAGGACACGCTTCCCTTGTTGACAAGCCCAATATGATTTTCCTCCCCCCTTAGATCTCGTGGTTCAGCCTGCGCCCCTGAAAAAGAGTATCATAACCACTCACATGACCACACACCTCGCGTTTCGCCGTCGACTCTTGGCATCCACACGAGAGGCCACGGGACCAAAACTCTTCCCCGACTCCATGACATCCGCGAGGCTACGGAAACCTTGACTTTTTTATTTGATCCGTATGTGTGTGTGTTTTTTCCCCCCTGTTAGTACGCATCATCACCAACACTTATTCGGAAACATCGTGACCGCGCTGCGCCTTGGTCGTCTACACGCGGCATAACCATTCCGGTCCATCATGAAATCTAACAAGGAGTTTAACAATGCGGGGTATATATCATTTCAAGAAAAAAAGAATCAAGGTATCTACACAAGAACCCTAGCTTAGACATCTAGGCGGGAATCTTCATAATGCATCGCACCTCCTATCCCACCGCGCGTCTCCAACTTCCCAAGATTCCTCCTTTCCTACCTTGGTCTCGGGGTTATCAGTCGCCAAAGACAAACGGGCGGAATTGACTCTCTCTGTCTGCTAGCCCAACTCATCGAATCCAACTCGTTTTGAACGGTGTGGTTGTTTGTCTTTTCTTTGCTCACATATATACTCCTACAAGCCAATGCTTCTGTTCCTCCCCTCTTCACCCCTCCCCTGCTCCTTCCGCCTCAATTGATTGAATTTTTGTTACCCCGCAATGCGAATCTCGAATAGAATAATGAGACGACGAAGAAGAAGAAGACGACTACGATGAATGACGAATAAAAGAAGAGACCGCCCAACCCTCGCCTTGCTTTGTTCAGTCAAAAAAAAAACCCCTCAAAATATGCGGTTTTCCCAAGTTCAAACATTTCCGTCTCATGTAATTCTCAGAGAGAAAGACATGAGTAAAGCAAAAAAAGATATCCTGCACGCCCCCATCCCAAGCGACGACACGCTTTCGTGCCCAATTCCATCCCATCAATCCATGTCTCATGTACCTTTTTTTCCCCGCCCATTCTCCCTCGTTGTATTCATGCCTTGTACTGTATTGCTACAACTCCCGTTTTACTGCGTACGGTAAAACTTCTTGTACACAAGATGCAGCAACAAGTTGACATTCAGCTTGAGGCTCCCCTCAAAAAGGTTCATAAACTGGTGGGCCTCGAACTGGGCCTGCAGCAGATCCTCAATGGGTACGAGGGCGCTCGCCCCCGGCATCTGGATGTGGCCGCGCGAGCCCTCGAGCGAGAAGACGCCCACCTCGTCGCACGAAATGGTAAGGTTGACCCTCTCCCAGTCGGTGACGCCACTCCACCCGACGAGCACGCCTTTCTCCGCTAGAGCCCGAGCGCTATATTTGTAACTGCCAAACTTGGGGACCCGCCCGCTGCGTTCCAGTTCGCGCTGATGGTTGTACTGTTTGGTGAACGGAAGCAGGAACCGTTTCTTTCTGTTAAAAAAAATTGACGAGATTTAGTCAGCGTATGGCGACACACTTGGACCGTGCTTATAATGTGGGTAATGGTGGGGGAAAAAGACTGGAAAGTGGAGGAGGATGGAGATCACATCCGGGGATCGGACATGTGGATGTGTGATATGCAGCTCACGATAGGAATTGTCTAGACTTACCCCTTGTTCTTTTGCAATGTCGCCATTGCGGATTCAATGTAGTCGTCATAGCTCTTGCGCTGTTGCTCGAGGTACTTGGCCTTCTCGTGCAAGTTGGCGAGAGTTGATCGAACACCTTCCAATTCACGCTGGCGCTGTACACGTCTTCGGCTCTTGGTGCGGATGTCGAGGGCGATGGCGTTGAGGATATCTTGGTAGTAGTTGTGCTTGGAGATTCGGCCCATGTGCTCCAATCGCATAATGTTCTCAAGCGCTGTACGCTTGAGGTCGTAGTACGACATCCGGGTCACATCCACCATGTGGGCGTCCGAGTACGCGCCCTTGGTGTTGGCGTCGTCGACTCTGTCGTCGCGCAGGACTGACCGCCACTTGTGTTCGTCTTCAGGGTTGATGGGCTTGACAAGGATGTCGAGGAGATGGGCGCCAGTCTGCACGCGAATAATGTACAGGATGCATCGCTTCGTCTCCATGAAGAGAGCCTTAACCTCCGCATCCGGATCGTCGATGTCGTGCAGCTTTGGCGTGAGGTAGAGTTGAATGTCAGAAGAGCCTGCCGAGAGCATCTCATTCTCGTTGTTCTTGGCACTACCCAATTCTTGCAAGATTTCGCGGAGAACGTCGTCTCGGTTGGGGCATACCATCGGGAGGTCGCCGACGATGAGGTTGTGAATCGCAAAGATATCCGTCATCTTGATGTACAGAGTTGGCTTGTTCTTCGAGTATAAGTCATTGAACTCATCAATGTCGAAATTACGCTCCGCGTCTGGTACAGAGATGAGGTCGTGGGTGATTTGAGCCAAACGCTCCATCGACTCGCCCACGAAAGCGTTCAGGGGTTGGAGGTAGATGTTCTCGCCGCCGAACGGCCTGCCCGAGGCTACCTGGCCGAGTACCTTGGCAACCTCTCCGAGATTGCGCTTCTGAAGAGGGCTCAACTGCTTCTCAATGACACCAACGTTCTCAGGAGCAATGACAGCGGGCTGCATGTAGAAGCGCCAAAGCCAGTTTGTGACAATCTGCAGGATATGGTGTTGAGGTTCTTTCTTGAACTGTTGACAAAGGGCCTCGAACATTTGGCGACAGAGGAACCGGACACCGTACGGCATCTTTGGCAAGAGGTCCTCCAGAGCCAGCAGGTATTGGTCGCAGATCTCTCGGAGGTCGCGGAGATGGTCGATGAAGAGGTCTCTTGTTTCTGGGTCCTTGATGGCCATCTCTCGGGGAACATCCAGAGGACGGCGGCTGGGACGGCCAGTCCGCAACTCTTCGTTGTTGATGGCTGACCTGTAGATCTGCAGAGGGTCACTCTCGAGGTCAAGAGCAGGATCCTCCACAATATTGTCGCGCACGATAGGGCCAAGAAGTTCCCTAAGGTACTTCCGGTCTCGGGGGGATCGGGTGTAGTTTGCGAGGAGCTTTGTCCAGAAGTAGTTGCCTCGAAGGTAGTCCTGAAGGTTTCTGCTGCTTTCTACCTCTTCCCGCATGGCTCTGGCGAGAAGCTTGAGGAGGTAGTACTCCTCACGGCGCTTCTGGGCGTACCCAAACAGCCCCATCATAAGGTGCTCAATACGCTTACATTCCTTCTCAGGGGTGCCCTGCTCGCGGATGCGCTTGAAGAGGCGTGCGAGGTATTGAGGCTGCGTCTGGAGGTTGAAGAACAGTTGTTGGTATGACTCCAGCTTCTTCCTCGAACTCTTGTTCAATGCCTTCAAGTCAAAGTGGTTGGAGGAAGAGATTGACGAGTTCGCCAGAAGTCCGATGGAGTGGCCGCCGTAGTTGCTCTGGTGCCGAACGACCTCATCCAGAGTGATCTTGTTCTTGACGAGGAGCGCAATCTTGATATCCAGCTGGTCAATGTACTGTTCCAGCATCTCATTCTGGCGAACTTGCGTGACCACGGTCTTTCGCAACCTCTCAAACTCGATCTCCTCGTTGAAGTCGAAATCACTGTCATTAAGAAGATGGACAAAGTTCTTGACAGCGTTGACTGGCGGGTCCTTGCCATGAGTAAGACTCTTGTATGCATCTCCTTGAATCTTGGCGCGGACCAGACTCTGGATCTTGACAACCTTCTCCATGTTCTCCTTGAAGAATCGCTTCTTCTCTTCGTACTTGGCTCGAACGACAAAGGCCTTGGCCGCAGCTTGCATCTCGGCGATCGTTCCTTCTTCTTCTTCGAGATCTGAAATCAGGTTGAAGACGTCTCCTCGCACCATCATGGCGCGCGCAAGCCCCTGGAGCTTCTCAATGACGGGAGTGTGAGACTCAAGCTCCTCGAGTAGTCCCGCGTGCTGCTGGCGGTGTTGGTAGCCCCGTATGCATGCCTGGAGCTTGGTGACCTTGGGCTCGACGCGGGAGAGCGCATCTTGATCAGCAGCAACGCGGCGTCGCTCCATCATGGCTCGGATGAGCGATTGAAGATTGACGAAGGTTGCCTCGTGGCTATTCAGGTTATCGAGCACCTGGGCGACATCCCGGCGGACGGCTCCGGCTCTGACATGGGCCTGAAGGCTTTCGACTTCAGAGACGCATTGGGCGAGTTCGCCCTTGGTCGTCGCAACTTCCCTGCGCGCTGAATTACCTCGCACTGTTGCTTGGAGGAGTTCGACTTCAGTGATATGCTGGCTGAGTTCCTCTACCGTCGCCGCGACTTCGGTCCGGACTTCCCGTCCTCGAATTGCTGCCTGTAGACTCTCGAACTCGGGGATGTGGTGACTGAGCTCAATCTTGATTGCTGCAACCTCATTTCGGAGCGTCTGGCCTCGGATCGCGGCTTGAAGAGCAGCCCATTTGGGTGCAGAGCCTTGCAGATGCTCTTGCTCTCGCGAAATCTGATCTCTAGTCAGCAGTGCCCTGGCAGCAGCCTGTAGGCTGACGATGCTGTCGGTCTGTCTGTCAAGAAGCTCGAGGTCGTCCGCAATTTGTCCTCTCATCAACATTCCACGGACAGCCGCTTGGAGGTTTTGGACTTCTCCAGACGTCTGAACCGTCTCTTGCTGTTGAGTAACGAACTCCTTTCGGACCAAGAAACCCCGGAATGCTGCCTGGATTTTCCGCACAGGTCCGGCGTGGCGGGCCAACTGAGATTTCTTATCTCGTACCTCATCCCGGACCTTCTTGGCCCTAACAAGACTCTGGAGCTCCAAGATATCGGGTTCCAGCATTTTCCAAAAGCGCTCCTTGTTGGCCATCCTGTTTCGAACGAGGAACCCGCGAACTAGGCTCTGCAAGTCCACCGCGAAGCGTCTCATCTGAAGCCGGTAGCCGATGACTTGACGGGTGAAATCACCTCGGATGAGAGCTTGGAGTTGGATGAGAGGCCCTTCGACGTCCCAAAGTTGCTGCATGGTATCTCCCAGGCGCATCCTCACAACGGCTCCGCGGACTTGTGCTTGAAGCTCAACGATGGCCTCTTCACTCTCGCCCAGCTCGCGGTCGATTCTCTCCTCCTCGGTCTCTTCAGGCTCAGGGGTCGCAGGCTCGACACCGAAATCGGCTCCCATATTGCCGAAGCTGGGCATGTTGACCCCAAGCTTATCCAGACCCTTCTGCATGGCCTCGAGCTCATGGTGCTCAAACTCGAGCTGGCCAACGAGGTTGCCGATGCGGAAGTCAACTATTCCTTTTCTGAAGAGCAGCCAACTGAGAGCGTGGATACAGTGGATGACCTTGGGGATGTTTTTCTTTTCGTAGAGATCGATCAGTTCGAATCGGAAGAGATCGGGGAGTTCAACCTCGTCCAAGTATCTGAAGAAAATGGCAATGTTGTCGGAGTGCCGGAACTGCAATTTTTGATGTCGGAAGATGCGGAATCTTCGGTCGGGATTCAAAGATTCGACAACCTCTGCGAGTGTGACGCCATCTCTGAGAGCTTCCTCTAGTTCGACAATAGGAGGGATCGACTTGTGCATGATGTCCTCGATCCATTCTTTGGCTTCACCGATATGGCAAAGGTATTCGTATGCCTGAAGGAACTGGCGCTGCTTGTCCATCCAATTCCTCCCTTCCCAGCCATATCCACCAGTGCGCTGGCCAGCTCGATTGTTGTCTGGCTTGTCTGCCCTCTGCAATCTCCGTCGACCTCTCAGCCCGATGACTTCTTGTGCTGGGGTTGTGATGGCAAATTCGTCGGCAGACTCGGATTGAGCAAGCTTTGATAAGGTGCGTAGCTGGCTCGTGGATGACCTACCCAGCTTTTCGAGATCTGGTCGTGCTAGAGAAGCAGAGTGCACTGCGGAAGGTGGCTCGTATGCATGAGGTAAAGCTGCACTGCCTCGGCTGATTGTGTCGGAACGGCCGAGCATCATCGAATTCGGGCGGATTGTCAGAGTTCGAGATATCGGGGTTGGAGAAGTGCTGCCGTCGTACTGGGCATGTGACAGCTTGCCGCTGTCGACGCTCTGGGTGCGTTCATGGCGATAACTTGGTCGAGGCGGTGAGGGGGTCGAGGCCGTCGGCGTTGTCTTGGTAGGAGATGAAGAAGCGGGGGCTTGAGGAAGCGGGCGTAGAGATTGCCGTGTCATGGAGTAGATGTTGTTGTCTTGTTCCCTCTTGCGCTCAAGGTTCTCTCCTCCGAATGAAACTTTATGCAGTCGCGAACCATCACTCTTGCCCCTCTTATGAGAACTTGGTAATGAGTAGCCGCTAGACACTGAAGAGAGTTGAGTACTCGCTCTGCTATTCTCAGAGTACAGAGAGTACCCTGAAGACGCGATGGACGAAGCAGTAGAGGACTGACGGTTGATGTTGCCGGGGTAATCCAGGGTATGGGATTGTCTGAGAGGGTGCGGGCGGTGCGACATGTTGGGCGAAGATTAGAATACTGGAGGAAGGCTGCAATCGAAAATCTGTGGACTCTGGAATTCGGATGACAACATTAGGGCGCCTTTGTCGGACGTCGGCAGGCAAGGTATGCGGCGCGGGTTGGATTAAGTTTCGACCTCGCGGTCTCGTCTCTTGGTCGGGCGCTGTCGAGATTCCGTTTCTATGATGTTTGGCGGAACTATCGGGATCAAGCAGGGGCGGAAGAAAGCTGGAACTTCGAAGCGACCGGCGATGGTGCGCGGCGAAGCGCGGGTGAAGAAGAATGGAGGTCGGACTCTCGGAAAATGAGAGCGCGCACTGCGCAAACAAAGAAGATGTCGGGCAATCAAGGCGACAGCGTCGGTGACAAGGGCAATGATGATGGGAAGGAATATTTTGGCAGAAGATATTAGATGTGCTGCCCACTTGACGCCAGTCCAGCCTCAAGCATTCAAAGAGGGCGGTCGCAATCTCGTCAATCGACAAGGTGTGGGTGGGATGTTGGGTCGTTTGGAGGTCGGGCAATGGAGGGGGAGGATGTGAGAGTGGGAGGGTGTCGGGACCTGATAAGGCAGTTTGTTTGTTTACTACGGCAGCTGGAGGGCGGCAACCAGCCCCCTTGCAACCAGGGTGCTACAGGGAGACCCACTCACTGCTGCCAGTCTGCCACTGAGACCCGTGAAGCCGTGCAACCAGTGGGAGAGAGGCCAGCCGCCATGGAAATTCGGGTGGCTTGTGGCTCTTGCTGGCCCCTGCGTCGCACCCGCCCGGCTTTTTAAAGTGGGGACCGATGCAGCAATCTTCCGTTGCACGGCCCTCCGCCCCGCCTCCGCTCTCTGTCAATTGGATTGTCATCTGCTTTTCTCTGGGCCAGGCGCTTCTCAAGTTCTCCCAACTTATCCCAAAAGGCTTCAGGTCAACAACATAATGGTCCGGTGAGGCCCAAAGCTGCAAGGTCGATCTGGATAACATGTTCAGGCAGTTCCCTTGGAAAACCCGTCACTGACTGCGGGCCAAACCGTCGCCGCTCATCTGACCTACTTACTTTGACAGATGCTATCGTCTATGGATTCCCCATTCACAGCCTTTGACACGTCGACTAATCTAACCTGATTGTCTGTCACCCAGTAAACATTACCCAACCCTCTGGATGAACCCATATTGCAGACATCATTAACGAAGTCAAAGTTGTGGGATAGAAACTAGGTGGGAGTATCTCTGTGAGAACGACGTTAACAACGATCCAAGGATCACGGTACGGACACGCTGTGATGGATACCTCCCCCCCTCGAAGACTCGGTCTTTTATCTATGGCACCCCCATTCTCTAGCTTGATGCATGTCACTGTTTATAAAACGCCTTCGTGCAGCAGTCGATGGATCCGCCAATACGAACGCTGCAGTCATTTGAACAATCAAAGTTTGACCGATACCTAGTACGTAGGGTGTGAAATGTTTTTGCTTTGTGTGTTCGCCTTTTTGGCTATTGGTATGAGGACCGCTGTTTGGTCTCGTTTCTTTTCTTTGTTCCTTCTTGTGTTATGGATCATGAAACAGCCAATCAGAGCCCACCATGGCTCTCGTGTTGACTCATGATGGATGAACGACGCTTCTAGAGTTTTGGTAGTGCACGTTAGCTTTCTTTAGTAACAAGTGATATATGTTGCAACTCATAATGGATGCATACTCTTATTTGACGGGTGAGAGACGTTCCCAAGATAAAGCACTTAGGGAGTGACAGTAAGGTAAACATTCAGTACTACTTGGTTCTCGCTCCCATGCCATCATGACCTCCTCGGCATCCCACCGCCTTTCGCTCCCGAACGGAAGGATGCAATCACTTCTGCTGGCCCTGGGGGTCTCTGTCCAGCTCACGCAAGGCAAGCAAGGATTGTCCTGTGTCGGTTGCTCTGGCCAACCAAAGTCCACGAACACAAGCAAACTCTGCAGGACTCTTCTCGACAGGGCACCTTGGTTTCCGTCTGGACTGAAAATTTTCATTTGCACTCTCGCAAGAGGTCCTGCGTCAACAATTGACAGAAAAAGCATTAGACTATAGTGCTCTGAATTGTAGTTTGATTTTCTTGACTCCAATGCTGACCTTTTTTTGGGGCCACCAAGGTGCCCGTCGGGGTTGCGTCATATCTCGAGAGTCGAGAACCCGATGTTTCTTACATAAGCCAATGCTAGATCTACCGGCTGCTATCTGACTTGGCGGCACTATTCCAGACTCGTTCTGGGCGTCTGGAATCTCGAAACCCCTTCCTTATGAAGAGAAAATGACAGTGAGCCATACAAAGCTCAAGCGAACCGAACAGCAAACATGATTTGATTTCCTTCATTGACCGAATAACATATCTCGTGCGGACAGATTGAAAGAACTGGGAAATTTATGCTTCCTAAGGTACGAAATTGCTGAACACAGTAAAGGTACACCCAAAGGAGTTGCGCCGCACTGTAGCCACTCACCGCCTGCCCCTCCTGCCCCTCCTTCCGCCGGTCGCGCACCGTTCACCTTAAAAAATTTCCTGCGGGGTGCCGTCTCAAGAATTTTTTTCCCTTCTTTCTTACGGGAAGAAGAGACATAATCAACCTTAGTTTTCGAATCGACCAAGCTTTTTTGTGTGGTCTTCTTTTCGAATTACTAGCAAGTTCTTCGACTCCGTTTTCATCTTTCTTCTGTTCACTCGGCAAGAAAACGAGAAAACTTCACCTTTTCACACAAAGATGCCTTCCACCAACGGTATCAACGGCGCCAAGGTGCTCGACTCCAAGACCGCCCTCCAGGTCTTGAAGGAGTACGAGAGCCGCGATGGCCTCGATATTCACGAGCTCATGGACACCAAGAAGCACGGTGGTCTGACCTACAACGACTTCCTGCTCCTCCCCGGCTACATTGGCTTCCCCGCCTCTGCCGTCGTCCTGGACTCCCCCGTCACCAAGAGAATCACCCTCAAGACCCCCTTCGTGTCCTCCCCCATGGACACAGTCACCGAGCACGAGATGGCCATCGCCATCGCTCTCCAGGGTGGTCTCGGTGTCATCCACCACAACTGCTCCCCCGAGGAGCAGGCCGACATGGTCCGCAAGGTCAAGCGTTACGAGAACGGCTTCATCATCGACCCCGTCGTCATCAGCCGCGACACCACCGTCGGCGAGGCAAAGGCCTTGAAGGAGAAGTGGGGTTTCGGAGGATTCCCCGTCACAGGTTTGTCAACCCCCTTTTTTCCCTCTCAAAGCCTGTTCTCCCACGGACTTGACTTTTCTCCCCCCTCGCTTTACATGATTACAAACCTTTTTCAATTATAACTTTCGTTCCACCAATTCGACGACCATGTCGTTCTGAGGAGACCTTATACTATGATCAAAGCATAAATTTTACCACAATTGTTTCGACTGCAGCAGGCCCTACGGCCCGTTACAAAACAAGACATGGCTAACCATCGTCTGCAGAATCCGGCAAGCTCGGTTCCAAGCTGCTGGGAATCGTCACGAACCGCGACATCCAGTTCGAGGACGACGCCTCCCTCTCCATCTCCAAGGTCATGGTCACCGACCTCATCACCGCCACCGACGGCACCACCCTGCCCGAGGCCAACAAGATCCTCGCAAAGTCCAAGAAGGGCAAGCTCCCCATCGTCGACAAGGACGGCAACCTCGTCTCCATGATCTCCCGCTCCGACCTCAACAAGAACCAGCACTTCCCCCTGGCCTCCAAGCTGCCCGACAGCAAGCAGCTCCTCTGCGGCGCCGCCATCGGCACCCGCCCCGAGGACAAGCACCGCCTCAAGCTCCTCGTCGACGCCGGCCTCGACGTCGTCATCCTCGACTCCTCCCAGGGTAACTCCATGTACCAGGTCGAGATGGTCCAGTGGATCAAGAAGGAGTTCCCAGGCCTCGACGTCGTCGGCGGAAACGTCGTCACCCGCGAACAGGCCGCCTCCCTCATCGAGGCCGGCGTCGACGGCCTCCGCATCGGCATGGGCTCCGGCTCCGCCTGCATCACCCAGGAGGTCATGGCCGTCGGCCGCCCCCAGGCGGCCGCCGTCCACTCCGTCAGCAGCTTCTCCGCCCGCTTCGGCGTCCCCTGCATCGCCGACGGCGGTGTCCAAAACGTCGGCCACGTCGTCAAGGGTCTCTCCCTCGGCGCCTCCACCGTCATGATGGGCGGTCTCCTCGCCGGCACCACCGAGTCCCCCGGTACCTCCTTCGTCTCCCGTGAGGGTAAGCTCGTTAAGGCCTACCGCGGCATGGGCTCCATCGACGCCATGCAGGACAAGAAGGCCGGCAACGGCGGCAAGGACAGCCAGAAGAGCAACGCCGGCACCGCCCGCTACTTCTCCGAAGGCGACAGCGTCCTCGTCGCCCAGGGCGTCACCGGCTCCGTCGCCCACCGCGGCCCCATCAGCCGCTTCATCCCCTACCTCTCCGCCGGCCTCAAGCACTCCATGCAGGACTGCGGTATCCAGTCCCTCAAGGAGCTGCGCGAGTCCGTCGACAACGGCACCATGCGCTTCGAGCTCCGTACCGCCAGTGCCCAGATGGAGGGTAACGTCAACATGGAGTCCTACGAGAAGAAGCTCTTTGCCTGAAAAACGGCAAATAGCCAACTAGCTAGCTAGTAGCCGTAAGGCTACCACGGACATGATGAACGGATAACAAAGATGTCAATTGGGAATATTTTCTCTTTGGGTGGGCCAAAAAACAGGGGTTGATGAAAATCACACAAAAGGCACGTGGGCAAAAACGGATATGGGAGGATACAGAAAAGAAAAATTAGCTTCAACCCCAACCACCCTCTGAGGGTATATAAACCCACCTCGAGGGAAGGGCGAAGCAAAAGACGGGGGGGCTTTGGGTAGGTCGGCAGTGTGCTTCAGTCTAAGCGGAGTTTTCGGGGTCTTTTTTTTTTGGAGAAAAAAGGGGTGGTGGTCCGGGCCTGAAGCGCCCATGAGATAGATGGATGATGCAGCGAACTGAATACCAAAAAATCTCTCTGAAATGAGACATGAAAATTCAAAACTGGTTTCAATGATCATAACTGTTCACTTCGCAAGCACTTTGTGTGACACTCTTCTTGATGTGGAACATGTCCGACTCCGACTTGTGTTACCCATCAGCCTCCAGCACCTAAGCATAGGCTTGCTACTCACTCACGATCTCCAAACACCAAAATTGCACCATTAGATAGTTCTTGACACTTCATGATGTTGTTCGTGGTGTATTCCACTGCCACATCACCCACCCGACCTTGACGGTCCTCATTCAATCCCCTGGCTCCCCTTATAAGTAGGCAATAAGCAGCGTCCGTTGTAGTCGATAGCCGAGCGGCTCGATTCTCGTATGTTGGCTCACGGTCCTATATAATGCCATGGATGGATAGCTTGTTTATTTGCGCGTTTACGAGAGCAACAGGCTAAGAGTTTGAGTTCGCTATCATCGACTTAATTTCATTTTGTTTTGTTCATGACACAAATGTGATATTAAGCTCCTATAAATGGGTCGAAATGTCTTCTCGCAAAGAGTAATGCCCATGTAGATGTGTCCAAATGCCGACAACGAAACGAAACAATAATGATGCTTTTAATAACCACCCAGAACATGCTCAAAATCAATGCCCTCATTGACAACAAAACAAGCCGTTGCTGAACCTGCAATGCCAGACGCCAGGCAATGATGGACCTAGATATGCAACAAAGGTAGGAAATCCACAAACCAATGCCGGCGACAAACTTAATCTCTCGGAAGAGCTGGCCGTAAATCTCGTATAAAGCGTTTCGTTCTTGTATCATTCTCGACTGAAACGTCAAATGCGCGCTTGCGAAAAGCACGAAAGCAGCATGTCGGTCACCAAGGGGGTCAGATAGTCACCTCAAGACCGCGTGGGACTGACGGAGTCGTATCCCGGTGCCCCATTCTTCGCACCTAACAATGGTGCCGTCTCATGCGAAGCAGCCTGTCCGCTGCCAGAAGCAACGACACTGCCGTCGCTGGCGTAGCCCTCGTCGCTGACGCTCTCGTCCTCGTCGTCGCTAGTGTCGGGGGTCTGGGTCAGAGCATCGTAATCGACCAGCATGTAGATGGGGATGGCGCCAATGATGGCAGTGAGCGCCAGGAACCAGTACGCGGTGATCATATAGCCTCTGGCGACACCCCAGCTGAAGGCAGCTCCGGCGACGGCGGGACCGAAAGCACGGCCGAACCCGCTGAACATGGTGGCGAAGCCGTTGAGAGTACCCAGGATACGGAGCGAAGAGGCCGAGTTGGTCAGAAGAATGGTCATGCAGGGAAAGCCAATGATGACGGCACAGGCTTTGACGAACATGACGATCAAGAGAGCGGTGTAGCGTCCAGCAGTGCTTTCAAAGAGGACTACGTAGGGGGCCACAATGTAAACGACGGGGAAAGTCACGGCTTTTCAATTTGTCAGCTTTTCAACCCAATATCCATAGGAAAATATGATATACGCACCGCATGCGCGGAAACTGCGCAGGACACCAAAGTAGTTGCACAGAGGCGGGAAGACGAAGAACTGGATCACGCCGCAAGTGATACCATAGATGGTGAAAATGGTACCGATACGGCCAGAATCGAGGCCAAAGCCACCAGAAAATTGGAAGGGCAGGTTCGTGTTTTCCGGGGTGTGCTCCTGCTTAGGGTAGTTCAGGAACACTGGGAGAACCTGGTCAAATGCCACAGAGTGGAGAGCGAGGAAGGTATAGCAAAGCAAGTTTATACTCGTCTGGGAAGTGAAGACCTCCTTCATGCTGGGTGCCTCCAAGGCCTTGTTGTCCTCGACCGGGTGGGCTGGGGGAGTCTTGTGAGGCACCAGAGGTGCGGTAGCCTCGCCGTCAACAAACGAGGTGCGTCTGGCTCTAGCATGGTGGTGGTGGTGAGAACGAGAGCGGCGTAATGAGCGGGTGATGCGCTCGCCCATCAGGAGACCCCAGTCGGGCTTGTGGCGCTTGCTTTCCAGCGTCTCCTTAAGGAAAAGAGTGGCGGTCGTGACAGAGATAAAGAAGAAGACCGCAGCGATGAAGTTCGGCAGGGCAAATGGATACGCCTTGAAGAACCAGCTGTTGCCGAAGACGGCGGGGAAGCGGTCGGCAGGCCTGGCGAAGAAGCCGCCAAATGCCGGGCCGAAAATTGAGCCAACGGACCAGATGAGAGGCATAATCGAAAACGCGCGGGGTTGCAGTTCCTTTTCTGGCACCATCTCTGCGACCATGGTGCGAATAATGCCAACTACAAGATTGTCAGCACCAAACGTGGACATACAGATTAGGAAGCATACCATTTCCGTTTCCACTTCCGAGGATGGCTCGCACAGTGATTGCCATGGGCAGACTTGTTGACACACCCCAGACACAGAAAAAGAACATTGTCGATAGGAGACCGACGATGATGGTTGGCTTTCTTCCAAATCTATCGGAAGCTCTACCCCATGGCACTGCTGTTACACTCTGAGAGAGGGAGAACACGGCGGACGTGATACCGGCCCATTTTGCGACATCGTTCTGTTCAACGCCGAAACTGCGAATCATCTCGGGGAGGTATGGGAAGACGGAAGTGAGGGCGAGAGGCTCCGCGAATCGCGCAACGGCTGTAATCGAATTAGCACCGGAATCTGGAAGGAACGACGGGTGCCTCTCTAATGTATCAGAGGGCACCCTGAGCCGAGTTGATGTCAAATCTGCGTCCTACAGTCCACCTTTGTACATGCTGGACCGCCTTGGGCTAGATGACGTTGTCGGCCTCATCGGTTCACATTGATCAGGCAGCTTGGAAGATCAAGACCATGCTAAAGTCGCATTTCGAGGTTGGTTTGGAGTACGTGTGTCTAAAGACAAGATGGCGGCAATATGGCGAGAACAGGCAAATTTCCCTCCGTCCATACTCTCGTAGTCCAGCAAGGCGATTCCAAGACAAGCACGATTCGTACTATCGGATTTGTTGAAAGCGCAGTTCAAGAAAAAGCAAGCGCTTGACAAGTTCTGAAATGTGAGGTTGCCTTACCCAGAATGGCCAGCTGCTTCGCGGGCAACTTTGGCTTTGTCGGTTTCGTCATTTTGGCACTCGAGGGAGAAAACAAGTCGCGCTGAGAATATCCGAATTCTACGGTTCGGGATTTGCGAGGTCGAAGTTCTTCGACGTCGACTTCAAGAGGTCTAAAGCAAATGAATCGGGACTAGGACGTGAAGCAAGCAACAGTCTAGGTGGGAAAAGCAGCGGGGTAGTATGATGCGCTCTGCTGTGCGACTTGGCAACAAGATGTCAAAGGGCAAAGACAAAGGCAAGGAGTATGAACCCGGAGGCGACCACTGCCTTCTTTAAACCAAAAGGAAAGTTTATTGGAGAATTGGGGAAGGAGAAAAAAAAAAAGAGTCACAAGAGCAGTGGCAGCGGAAGGCGAAGAAAAAAGACGGTTCGTCAAGCGCAAACAAAAAACCAACGGCATTGATCCACTTTCCAGCTGCAGGCTTGCGGCTGCACTGCGCTGGACAGGGAATAGCGTGGGTAACTGGGTATGCAAATTCATGGAACCGCAGTCACCCCCCCCCCCCCCCCCCCCCAGTTCTTGCAGTTCCTTAGTAGAATCCCCGTGAAGGGTGCAATGAGCCGGCGTCGACGGGGACCAGACTCGGTTTTTCCTCCCCCCCATCCATGATCCTGCGCCGATCCCCGCTCTCTCTGCTGACGGAAGATTTCTAGTCGATTACTGGCCGACGGGGCTTCACTTTTGAAGGGGCCACGGGGCTAACCACCGCGAATTGGGGATCGGGGCCTTAGATGGCCATGCCTCCCGGGGATTAGATGGAGACTTGAAAGATGGGAATTCCCGCTTGCCGTAGGACTGGGCTTGGCAAGGCATATCAGCGCTAGAGGTTTGGGGAGAACAACTTGCGATAACCTAGCGCAGGCTGCTTGCGCATCAGCTTTGCCATGAGGGATAAGTGCGTGACGGTGACGACGGCAAGCGAAGACGAGCGAGCGCGAGACGCGAGCCAAAAAAAAAGGTGGCCAACGAAGTGCCTGTTGTATTGCGGTGATAGAACAAGATGGGATGACCGCGGACGTCGAGTGTCTCGGAAACGATCAAGTGCTATTACCTAGGGGACGCTGGTTCGGCTTGAGCGGTGCCCCGTGTCTCTCTCATTCTCGGCTTGAGACTTGTCCAAGGAGTAATGCGCTCGCCCGCCTACTCGCTGCGAGCGGGCTACATCGCATCTCCCTGTTGCTGAAGCGAAAGGACGTTGGCCCGGTCCAGGCGATACGGCGGCAGCGGGCGGGCGATCGGGCGGGTACTGGGTAGTGGCAGGGAACGTGGTTGACGGTAGGGGACAAGGCCGGCGTAATGCTTGAAAGACCGCAGGCAAAGGACGTCCGTTGTCGGCAGAGGCTTGGGAGCTGGAGTCGGTGAAGGTGTGAAAGATGCAACGGCTTGCACGGGCACGAAAAAGGGCAGGGGTTCTCGCTGTAGCCGGTGGTGCAGCCGAAAAAAGATGAGGGTGCCCGGTGGTGTTGGTAGTGGTGGTGGCGGTACCGTGGTGGTGCTCCTCCAAGGCCGCCTCAAAACTGAAAAAGATGGAACGAAAAAAAGTCGATAAAATTGCTGGAGCGCAAGGTCAAAAGGTCGCCCTCCCCGCAATTGCCATGACGTCCAGTCTTTGCCGGTGGGGGGCCTCTTTTCCCGGCGGCGTTAGGCCGACTTGGCCGAAGCCGGGGCCGAACGTCGGGGCAAGTGCGACAATGCTGAATAATCATCACGAGCCGACTGGACAGGGGTGATCCTCTGCTTTCAGCGCCAGCGAAGCACTTGAGGCATGAATCCAAACATGCCTATCCCAAGACAAGCTGTGAGACAACACACCGCCATACGAGAGAGACACTATAGAAAATCAAAGGCGGACATGTCTGATATACTTTGTACTTGAGCTGCGGTGCAGGAAGGCAGATTCGGAGAGTGGTGGTTGGTCGGCAGGCAGCGTATCCGGACTGGAAAGAACTGATTGGGCGACATCCACCCAATCAATTGCGTGATCACCGACGTTAGCCGATGCACGCAGCCACCGGAAAGAGGGCGTCTCTTGACTCGAATCCAAGACAGGCGGCAAAGGCGCCCTTTAGTCTGTAGCCAAAAGCTTATATAAGATGATGTAACATGTTGACCTTGACGACTGATCAAATGTCTAACTGTCTGAGCTTCGGTCTGCGCAGCTAACAGCGACGGTCGATGCGGCGTCACGGGACGGGATGCTGGGGCCGTCGATGCAATTGTGGAATTCGAATCGAACCGGAAAGACTTCCGTATCCTCCTTGAGAAAATTGTTATCGCTGCCTATCTTGATTCCAGGCCTTTCCAAACGTCGGCACCGGGACGCCGATGACCCGCTCTCGTTCCCCCCTCGTCTGAACCCCCGAATCAGGAAGGAGACCCAGCGTTCAGCAAGAGCTGTTCAATCACGTTTGCGGGTGCCAGTGCCAGTGGAGGATTCACCAGGCGGCGACAGCCGATCGGCAGAATCACCACTGATGCTGATAACATCGACGAAGCACGCAATGCTCATGGCAACTTCAACTCTGTTTCAACTACATCTCTGGTAAAAAGGCGCAGAGACAATTGTTGACGAAGGCTTCGGATTTCGTTTTGCAAGATGGCGCTAGAGTAAGTCGATCTCTCCTGTTGCTGCCTTGAAGCCATTGTCCTTGTGAGCAAGCTACATTGAGCTTAATGAGAGCTTACCACAGCTTAGTGTGGCTGGCGGCGACGGGATGATGCAACCGTCTTCGTCAGCCACACGTGCTCCCGCGTCTCATCCTCCTGCCTACATCACATCACTCGCCTCATCGTTGGATCGCACGTCGATGAGCTCCCAACGTAGAGTGCGAGCATGCTTTTGATACATTCACGCTGACTCTAACTCAGAAAGCGTTTCGACGACAAAATGTCTAATGAGCGGACGCCGCTTATCACCAATGTCTATATTGGTGCGCCGCGTCGCAGGTACCCGAACCATGTCCTGCGCCGGTTCTGCACCGTTGCACTCTCTTCCATCCTCATCTTCTGGTCCATCTTCTTCGTAGTTGCGCTCTTCATCGATGAGCCTCCCCGTCACCACGGTCACCACCATCACGGCTGGACCTGGACGAACAGCGTCAACAGCGCCCCCATTACTCATGAGGAGGTGCAAAAGATCCTCTTTGAGGTCCCCTCTTCTGAAAAGGCCGAAGAATGGAGCAGATATTACACTGCTGGCCCCCATCTGGCGGGCCAGAACTACTCTCAGGTAAACCCATCACAGTAGATATCAAGGGAGTACCATCTTACAGTGTGTGACAGGCTGCATGGACCAAGGAAAAGTGGGAATCGTGGGGTGTGCAATCGGAAATCGTGTCATACGACGTCTACCTGAACTACCCCATCGACCATGGCCTCTCCCTACTCTCCAAGACCAAGGAAGAGGAGTCTACCTGGACGGTAGAGTTCAAGGCTGCTCTTGAGGAGGACGTCCTCGAAGAAGACCCCTCCTCCGGCCTGGAGGACAGAGTCCCGACTTTCCACGGCTACTCCGCCAGCGGCAACGTCACCGGATCCTTCGTCTTTGTCAACTACGGCACGTACCAGGACTACGAAGACCTCATCAAGGCCAATGTCAGCCTCGAGGGCAAGATCGTCATCGCCAAGTACGGCGGCATCTTCCGCGGCCTTAAGATCAAGCGCGCCCAGGAGCTGGGCGCCATCGGCGCTCTTCTCTACAGCGACCCCGGCGATGACGGCAAGGTGACCGAGGAGAACGGGTACGAGGCGTACCCCAACGGCCCTGCTCGTCATCCCAGCGCCGTTCAGCGCGGAAGCGCTCAGTTCCTCTCCCAGCGCCCCGGTGACCCGTCGACCCCCGGCTACCCCTCCAAGCCCGGCGCGCCGCGTGCTCCCGTCGACGATGCGACGCCGTCTATTCCCTCCATCCCCATCTCTTATGCCGATGCTCTTCCCATTCTGAAGGCTCTCAACGGCCACGGTCCCTCTGTCAAGGACTTCAACAAGTACTGGAACAGGAACCTGGGACTCAAGTACAAGGGCGTAGAGTACAACATCGGTCCCACCCCCGACAACGTGGTCCTCAACCTCTACAACGAGCAAAACTACACCACCACGCCACTGTGGAACGTCATCGGTATTGTCAACGGCACCATCCCCAACGAGGTCGTCGTAGTCGGAAACCACCGCGATGCATGGATTGCCGGTGGCGCCGGCGACCCCAACAGCGGCTCCGCCGTCCTAAACGAAGTCATCCGCGGCGTCGGCGTCGCCCTCGCCAGCGGCTGGAAGCCCACCCGCACCATCGTCTTCGCCAGCTGGGACGGCGAAGAGTACTCTCTGATCGGCAGCACCGAGTGGGTGGAAGAATACCTCCCCTGGCTCACCGAGGCCTCAGTCGCCTACGTCAACGTCGACGTCGGCGTCCGCGGCCCCAACTTCAACCCCTCCGCCGCGCCCCTCCTCCACCGCGTCCTCCGCGAGGTCACCCAGCTCGTCCCGTCCCCGAACCAGACCGTCCCCGGGCAGACCGTCGCCGACGTCTGGGACGGCCGCATCAGCACCATGGGCTCCGGCTCCGACTTCACCGCCTTCCAGGATTTCGCGGGCATCCCTTCCCTCGACTTTGGCTTCGGCGGCGAGAACGAGGACGTCGTGTACCAGTACCACTCCAACTACGACTCCTTCCACTGGATGAAGGAGTTTGGCGACCCAGGCTTCGTCTACCACCGCACAATGGCCCAGATCCTCGGCCTCGTCGTCGCAGAGCTCGCCAACGTGCCCGTCATCCGCTTCAACGCCACCGACTACGCCGACGCGCTGACGGGCTACGTCGACCAGGTCGAGTCCAAGCTCGCCGCCGTCGAGACCTCGGACTCTGTCTTGGAGGAGGACTCTGACGAGGAGGCCCTCTTCCGCATGCGCGCCAGCATCGCTGTCGCCGACGCAGACGCAAAGGGCTCCCTCTCGCAGTTCCGCACCTCCCTCCAGATCCTCCGCACCTCCATCGCCGCCCTGCGCGAGAAGACGGTGGTCCTCGACTCCACGGCCGGCACTGTCGACTGGGAGCTCAAGTACGGCAGCATCCCCTGGTGGAACCTGTACCGCAAGATCAAGCTCGCCCTGGCTTTCGTCTGGGTCAACAGGTCCTACAAGGGCTTCGAGCGCAACTTTTTGTACCCCGGCGGCCTGGATGGTCGGACCTGGTTCAAGCACGTTGTCTTTGCGCCTGGTTTGTGGACTGGGTACTCTGGAGGTTAGTTTAATTTTCTTCTTCCTCCCCCGTGGCGGTTTCCCACCCTACTTTACGTTTTATTGAGTTAAATGCTAACATATATGATTCAGCCGTCTTCCCTGGTCTCCAGGAGAGCATCGACGCCAAGGACTTCAACAACGCGCTCAAGTGGACCGGCATCATCAACGAGTGCATCGCCTCCGCCACCAAGAGCCTCTGAACCCAGGGCCTAGACTACAAAACTAGCCTACGTGCTACAATCCACACAGTACTCAGCAATAAATACCTCCTATAGTTAAACAAGTGATCAAAACAAATCATTTTCGTATTATAAATTTGCCTTCTTGTAGTGATGCCAAGCTTCCCAGCTACCGGCTAGGCATCATGTACAATATCATTATTGAAAGGTCACCGAGGAAAAGAAAAAGAGAGAAAAAAAAAAGAGTTCACCACCGGTGTGGCTACTTCTCTTGGTGCTCATGCTGGGAATCGAGCTCGAACTCGTAGCCTGTCGTCGAGTAGGTTGTAGGTAGGCGTACTTAATTGTCAACCATAGACCACTCCACCACCCAGCCAGTTTGACCTGACCCGTCGACCTAGACGGGCGCCTCCTGGCTGGTGACAGGAATGGCGTTGAGGGGGTATATATAGGGTAGGTGTACCTTACTTAGGCAGGAACTGGAGGGGAGGGGCATGTGAGTCTTCAGTTGCGTATACGTCAAATCGAGGGATGGACCATTAGCATGATTCATCGGACCAAGTAGATTTTCCTCCCGAGACCCCACTGGTAGCCCTTTACTCAAAGTGACGTGCGCAAACCGCCAGCATTCATTTAGGAATCTATGCGTCTATCGCCTCGACTATTCATACAACAAGAAAATTTCCCCGTCGACGCTCTCCACATGGCCCCCCTTTTATACAAAAAGGCAACGACTCTAGAACTTGTAGACCTGGTCAGGAGCGTATCCCAACTCCTTGAGAACACCAACAAGCTCGCCCTGGTCCTTGGGACTCTTCTTGTTTCCAGAAACAGCATTCATCAACCCAGGCGGGCCACACACAAACACCTTGATGTTCTCGCTCTTGGGCTCGGGGAGAACCTGCTTCAGCAGCTCCTTGGTAATGAACCCCTTGTTGCCGCTCCACTCCTTGGGCGGCTTGTCGAGCACGTAAAAGGCGCGGAAGCGCTGCGGGTACGTGTTCTCGAGCTCGGCGAGCTCCTTCTTGAGCAGGATATCCTCCTCCGTCACGTTGCCAAAGACGAGCGTCACCTTGGTCTTGTCGTCCGGGTTGTTGAAGATGGCGCGCGCGAGCTGGTACATGGGCGTGATGCCCGTGCCGCCGGCGACGAGGGCAATGTGCTCGTGCTTGTTGGGGGACCAGGCGTATTTGGGGAGGGGGCCCTTGAAGTCGAGGCGCTGGCCGGGGGTCATGTCGTGCATGTGCGTCGACATGGGGCCGTTGGGGTACTTCTTGACGATGAGCTCGAGGTAGCCCTTGGTGTCTTGTCATGTTGTTAGTCTCGGGGCCTTTTCTTCACCTTGCTGTTCGCTAGTGCCATCAAGCAGTTCATCACTCCTCAGAGAGAAAGCGTAGCGGACGAAAAAACAGAGCAGGGAAAACAACTAACCCTCGTCGCTGGTAGGGGTATAAGGCCTCAAGGTAGCCTTCTCGTCCTCGGGACCCTTGTACTTGGTCAAGATGGCGCTCGCGACGTCCAGACCAGAAATCATGTCGTCCTCGGGCAGCTTGAAGCGGAGCTTCTTGGTGTTGTGGTTGATAATCTCGGTATCCTCGAGCTTCAGCGACACGAAGCCCTGGTCGCCGCCCGTGAGCGCCTTCTTGGGCGCCGCGCCGACGGCTTCCTTGACCTTGGCCTCGGCCTTTTGCGCCGCGCTAGCGGAGGAGCCCCCGGCGAGGAAGTAGTAGGCGCCGCCCGCGACGGCGGCGGCACCGCCGGCGTAGAGCGCCGTGTTGGAGCTGCTGCCCTTGGCGGCGGGCTCGGTGGCGTAGCGGCGGGCTTGCTATTTACCGGGGAGAATACGTTAGCCTTTGCGGTGCTTCATCACTTTGAGAGGATAGATCGGGAATCATTGTTGCGTTTCGAGATCAAGGGGCCAAGATGAGGTTGTAATGTTGACGTTTGGTGGTATGATGTAGTCCAAGGGGGGATCGCAACTCGGGAAACTCTCCGCGGTCCGCGGGGGAAAAGAGGATTTCCAATGAGCGAGGGAGTGAGAGAGAAAGGGAACGGCGTCATCAATCGCTATCTTACCAGCTTGAGGGGCTGCGCGGCCCTGAAGGCAGTTCGGGCAAACATTGTGATGGTTCAATTGGGTCGGCAGAGGTAATTGACTGCGTTCACAGGTGTTTGATTGGAAAATGGACTAAAGGGTGTTTTTTCTGCTGGGAGAAGCTTAGGTATCCGAGACTCGCAACAGAGCTCGAAGCCAGCCCGCAATGGAAAGCTTTCCCCGGCGACCATTGACCTGTGCATGACGTAAAATGTCACGTGAGCTCGTCTTCCCCCTTGTCCGATCCCCGCCGAGTTGACCGAATGGAAGGCACAGTAAGCGGCCAGCCGGTGGGAAGCCGGTGGGAATACCCGATGTGCATTTCTAAGCAGAACCAACAACGTGCTCAAAGAGGCGCATTGCGAATTGCGCCATACCATTGCGGTCATTGATGAGGTACCATCGGCCGCAGTCGTTGACAAGAATCAGCCCTACTGAATCTTGGTCATGGTTTGGACAACCACGTATTCAGATCCACAAAGCACAATCGACTAGGGTTATCATGCCGAAGAAACCTTTCTTTGACGTTTCCCCAAGAGGAGAAAGTAGGGGATCACCCTGATTATTATATACAAGCCAACAGCTTCAATCGCTGTGGACTTAAAGATACGGTAGAACTCCACCCCCATCATCAAAGGGGATCTGACGTAGTCCCGGGCATTCAATGGCGAAGCATGCCGTCTTTCATCCTCGTTTTTGAACTCTGATGCGTCCCTCCATCGGGGGGCCCTTGATCATAATGTTTTCCATCATCCAAGCAACATGCTGAAAGCGACCGACCAGGGGCTCCTCTCTCTTTATGTCTCCCGAAAAATAACAACTATACGCCTCTTGATCGTCAAACCGAAACCAGAAACGCTCCTCCCAAACGTTCCTCATAGTACATGATTCGTGACAGGTCCCCAGAGGAGAAGGGAACCTGCCAAGCAACAAGAAGCCTAAACTCTCAGGTCCGACGCGAGTGAATGCTTCTTGATCATCCCTCATCACCGCTCAGTGTCCATGGCATCGGGGTCTGCAGGCTTCTCGGTAGGGTTTGTTGCTTTGGGTGTGCTAGATCGGTCGACTAGCGTGCTCTCTGTGATTGCCTCCGTCAAGGGGCTCACTTGGGAATCCGTCTTTTTCGCCCCAGTGTCCTGACTGCCTCGGCGCATCATGCCGATATCCTGGTGAGAAGCTAGAGTTGGTGTGTTGGCCTGGCTGCCACCTCTTTGGCCGTGGTAATGCACAACTTGCGGAGGGGGTTGGCCGGATTGGAGACCAAGCTGCTGTGTTGGGTACGGGTCCAAGTCTTTGCTGGACGTGGAGAATGTCGAGACCACGGGTTGGTGGTACCCGTTGGAAGAGGATTGGCTACCGGTCGGCGTATGACCTTGGGGATGGTGCTCTGCTTGCGTCGGTGTTCCAACATCATTTGGGGACGTAGAGCCCTCACCAAGATTACCGGTAAGACTGTTCATTCCGCCCTCTATATCTCGCAGCAGACGAACGTATTCCTCAGGGACGAGTCCGCTCTCCTGAGTTTTCGGGTCTTCAGCCACTAGCCAGCCTTGGCCGTGGCGGTAGGAAACCCATATAATTTGACCTTCCAGCAACGGCAATTCGTTCTCGTTTTCTCTTTCAAAGTCAAAAAGCGCAACGGCTTTGCCGTGCATTTCTTCGTCGGGCGACGTAATGGTGAACTGGTAGTCCCGGGAGTATCGTGACTGGTCGTCACCGCGGAAACCTGGAGAGGATGCGGAGCTTGAAGCATCTGAATATGTTTCCTGCTCGGCGTACTGCCGCGGGGCCAGGTCACCTAGCTGGTATGCGTGACTGGAATGTCGTGCATCGCCGGGAGGGTAGGTGACATATTCTCCGCCGGGTCCATTCGCTTCCCCTCCTTGGTTCAGGTAGTATCGTTCGCTGCCATCACCACTAGTTCCGACGTAGAAACCACGTTCCCGTTGCTCGTAGTGTGCTGGATGCAGCATGTCGTTGCCCGCGTCGCGAGAATTTCTCAATCCTGCGGTTCCGCCAAGGGCTGCTGCGGAAGATTTGTGCTTTCGGTGCCTGGAGCTGACAACAGGGCTCGCCAAATCCTCATCCTCACTCCAGGGTGGGCCATCCCGGAACTCCATGGGTGGCAGGTCGTGGGCCTTGCCGAAGCCCTCGGGCCCCCAGGAGCCAGTATTCCAGGTCATTTTCGTTTCCCAGGCAGCGGGAGGATCGGAAAGACGACGAGACTCGCTGAGGGGAGTGTTAAGGCCAGAAGCAGGATGCGACGGCTCTGGCGGGGGACCATAGTGCATGGGATGCATAATCGGATATGCGAAATCGCGCACCAGGGTGTAGGAAAGGCTCGAGGGAAACATTGGAAATATGTGAGAAGGCGGTCGCGAACGCGAGGGGACTGAGCCCGTCGAGTACTGGGACAAGCGATTCTTGGAAGCGTGCGACATTGGTCTCGGTGCGGTCGAGCGACGGCTGGGTGGTGATGTTATTAGTGGCGGTAGTGAGGGGTGATTCGGGTTGGTGGAGGGAGAGGCAGCTGCAGGTGGGGATGTCGCGGGCGAGGAGCTCTGGGACAAGAGTGTGGTCATTCTGAGATTATCGCAATCGTTGAGGAGCCAGCGTAAGGATGACAGGCACCCGATTCGCGAATCCTACGGCGTCGTGTGCCACCAAGCAAGCCAAGTGCTCAGTAGGACCGTCGACCGCACTCGTCGCGCCGAAAATGAAGTAGGAATTCGATTGGCAAAAGCTAGGGTCGGGAGCCACCAAGGCAGTGAATTCGAGGGTTTGCGCAAGTGTTATCGTGAGTTATGCTGCGCGCGAGTCGGAGCGGGTTAGCCTATGCGTGCGGGCGGCGGGTAGACTTTGAGGATCGCAGTTCCGAGCGAGGCGAAGACGAACAGATTTGGGTTCGAAAAGAAGGCGGAGCAACAGCAAGCGGGCTTGCTCGCAAGGTGTCGCAAAACGAAAGTCGTCGCACGCGACGCTGAGGGTTGGAAATCGAATAAGGAGCGTTAAGAACTTAAGGCCGGGAGCGGGCGAGAGCGATGAGATCGGCTCGCGGGGTCGCTCGGGGGTAGGTAGGACAACAAGGAAGATGGAAGAAAGAAGAGCACGGGATGAGGAGATCGATGGGGAGGGAGGAGGGAAACGGTGGGAGGAAGAGGAGAAGATGGGAAGAAGAGGAAGAGAAGGGAAGGTGAGGTTGGGAATAGTTCGTTTAGGTTCAGGTCGCTGGCGCCGTTCTGGCTGCTCTGCTGCTTTGGTGCTGGGCAGCCGCTGCGCTGCGAAAAAAGAGAATGTCCCCGTCGCTTCTTTTGCTGGTGCCGCGCTGGTTGGTGGTGGGATTGCGAGGTAAGGTGCCAGCAGCAGGGGAGAGAGAAAAAAAAAGGTATACTGTAATATGCGTGCGCAAGGTAAAGGTACTCGAAGAGGAAGTCTCTTCGTCTGGTATGGAAAGGTATCCGTAGGTAAGGTAGGCCAGCAGGTAAGGTACACCGAAGACAACAAGCAAACAGTCAACAGAGCCCACGACGCATTCAAAGAGCTCAGGTAGAAGTGGCCGTGCCTTTCTTTGCTCGCACCAGACGAGGCAGCAGTGAGCACAGATGGGACTGGACTTTTGGACCGACCCACGCTGGAGTGTAAGGTAGGTGCGACTAATTCCCTTGGTACCTCAAGGTACGGACATATGTATCCAGCTACCTCTGGTGGCTGTCAAGGAATGACACGATCTCGAAGTACCGCAGCTGTGTACGGATACTTGGTCTTCGTAGAGTTTCTTCTGGTAGGACCAACTGGGTCAGTGAGTACCTTATGGAGAGGATAGCCAAGCCCAAGCAACACCAGAGTCTTTTTTTTCTAACGGTGGCACCAGGACGTGTGAGCGGACCACTTACCCCTTCCACTATCTCCAGCTACTTTTTGAGTTTGGATCGATCTTGGAGAGAGAGAGAGGGACGAAGAACAGACAGTGGGCATCGACCATTGACCATCAACCTCCAACGCACTGGGACTGCACCTTGCTGCTTCTAAGCGCGTCGCGCAGTGATCCTACTGGCTGTGTGCAGTTGGAGCTGGCGGGAAGGGGGGGTGAGGGGTGGTTGATGTTGATAGAGGGGGGCAGAGAAGGAGGGGGGACCGATGGGAGGGGAGGAGAGACAAAGGCCAGCACAACAGCGGGCGTGAGTACCTAAGAGAAGAGACCGATAGCGGTAGAGAGAGAGAGAGAGAGAGAGAGAGAGAGAGAGAGAGAGAGGGCAGGGTTGAGACTCTTGGGAGAGAACCTTGAAGAACCTTGATGAGAGTAAGAGGCTGATGACTTTCTAGTGAGATCCAACAGGTGGAGGAGAGGCCACAGGAAATTAACAATTGACACCAACAGGCGGGAACAAGAACAACGATAGCGCAGGATCCAGGAGTGCGTCAGGCAAGGCAAGGCATAGCCCAGGTGTGAGAGTGGGAGAGAGGGGAGGGGGCTGAATCCGGATCGATATTAATTATGGCGGCGAACTCTCAAAGAAACTCGAACACAGCAGCCAGCAGATGCCAGGACGAGGGAAGCCCCAAATCGGCCCCAAATCGAGTCAGCGCCAACAATCTGTGTCTCTTTCCAGGTTCCCGTCCTCTGCAATCGGCAGGCGTCAACTGACTGGATCTGTATCCATATCCGGTACCTTATGGAAGGAATGCTCTTTGCCCTTCTTTCTTCTCTATCACAGATACCCGTGGACCACTCTACAAGTACATACATACATACATACATACATTGCCTACGGCTGCCAACGTCAGGTCTGAACTGGAACGGTATATTCTCCGTCGTCCTCCACGCCCTCGTGGGTATCATATTCTGGAGACTTGCCAGGAAAACAGTAACAGCTCCATGCTCTTCAGATGCTGTGCAGCTCTTTACAGGGGTCTGTCCGGTCCAACATGGTAACGCCAAGACCACAACCCTCAGCACGCCCCAGTGCAACTTCAAGTACGTCTATTCGAGCCTTTCCCTCTGTCCACACATGCACTCAGTTGCTCACTTGTGCTGGCAGAGGACGGGGACTTCATGTCCCACGTCTGTGTACGAACACGCCCTTCCTCCGCCGCACAGAACTCAAGCTACCTTGGGCTGTCAGTGGGACTACAGACGAGGTACCTTGGTTTGTACTGCCTCATGTTCTTGCTGCTGTTCATCTCTGTTTGCAGCCATTGCCACAGCCCACAGACGGGTTCATCTTCCCGCCGTAATCTGCATATGTCTGGCAGCAGTCGGGGTGGCTTCAGCGTACCCGTCGTGCTCTAGCCTCCTATGGACCTACTGTTCGTTCATCAGGGAACTACAAAGTACTCATTACGCACTTCACAGTTCCCCTTTTTTCAACGGTCCCATCATCAACTCAAGGGGATCCCTTCGGCAGCCTCACATCGTCTTCCCTGTCGACGACTCTGCCTACGCGTTCGCCGCCGGTTCGGTTACAACACAGGAGCCTGACTGTACCGACCGACGCGCACACCAACGACGGGACGCTGAAGCTGGACCTCTTCCCCGCGTGGCCGTGTGCAGCCGCTTCGCACTGCTTCACATCCCACCCGCAAACACCCAATCGACTCCGTCGTCCGTTGTTCAGACTCTCACCCCCCTTCATTAGGCAAACCTGACACTGTGATGGCCGTCCGTCCGCGCGTTGGGGATGAATGACTTGATGCCTCCTCTTCTCCCTGGGAAGTCTCGCCTTCAGCTCAAACTTTATCCTCACAGAGCCGCCCGTGATCTCCGGTCTTGTCCAGCAGGAAGATGGTAAAGGACTGCTACCACCTCCGGCCCGACTTATCCATGGTATCCACTGTGTATTCCGGCCTACACGGAACGGACAAGGAGGCAGCAAACAGGGGGTCGTCCGAAACATCTGAATGGCGAGTGCTGGGTACGGATACATCTATCTGACCTGGAATCCTTTCCAGACGCTCGAGTTTTTGCCCACTCTTTCTCCGCGGCAACGGCCTAGAATCTTCACCAGATACAGAAGGAAGAAGGCTTCAAACAGGGCAAAAGCGGTGCCAGATGCTATTCTTGATCTTTGGCCGGGCTGTCATCAATAGAACCAATATTGGGTGCTCCAGCATTGGCCGGCGCATATTCCCGTTCAGGTCGCACCAAGGTCAGACAGCAGCCCGGCCCACAGCTGATTAGCGAGGACGTCCCCGGCGCAAATCACAAAGTATCCAGAAGCGGCCGTCCACTGACATGAGTCTCGCTTTTTAGTCCGAACCGTAACAGCGGGAATCTTTGAGTACATCTACTGGGGGCCTTGACTGACTGAGGAGGGGAGGGGGCTAATCGCTCGCTCGCTCGCTCATCCCATTATTGTTGCGCGAAGTTGCGAACAGACCTAGCGAAGCCAGAGCATGGCATCAACAGAAGATTGATAACTAAAATCACGTCGCGCTCATCTCATCGCGTTCGCTGAGCCCAAAGAACTTGGGCTTCAACACTCAAAACCTCTACAAGATGGTGCCGGGTGCTAGATCTGGGAAACCCCCAGTGAACGGACAGCCTGAAGCACAAACAGCAAGCTTCTGCTAGCCATGCGCTATCTCGTTAGCTGCATCTCCCGATCATCAGTACCAACCGTGGGGCAACCCACAAGCCGACGGATGGCCTTCAGTCGAAATTGCAGTATCGACTTCAGTCACCAGGGTGGATGGGAACACCCATACATACCTACGGATAGGGCGAAGTTGCGAAACTCGAACGCTGATCGGCGGGCTCCCGTACAAGATACATCCATCCACAGCTTTGTTGCAGCCGCTGCATCTTTCGCTGCCAGTGGCCACGTGCGAAACAGCGGTCACTGGCACTGCCAATCCAATAGCACAATGGAACTGTCGTGGTTAGAGATGGGCGGGAAACAGGTATGGCGGTTCGCAAGTTCTCGTCCGCACTCCCCAGCGAATTCCGTCCTTTGTCGGAGTGCCGCCAACAGCTGCTGTTGGACCGTCTGCCGGCGGGCTCGGTTCATCAGTCTCTCAACGAATACATCTACTCCGTAGAGACCAACCAGCACCTTGGGCTAGGCAAGCGACCCTGCAGTGGAATAAGGTATCCGTAAGTAATAATGCACAGCCTGACTGGGCCTAGGGCGAAGCGGGAAGTTGCGAGCGCTGCATTGGGCTGGGCGCAGCAAACCATTCAGAACGGACGGAATCACAGGCCACCCGCCAACCCCGAGAGACAGATATTCCTCCGATGATCAGATCCAGTTCTATTGCTTCCCTGCGGCGGCCCTCTCCATGGGTACGGAGTAGCACCGCAACACACAGTCGATGGGCCGACCGCAAGCCGCCGGGAGAGGTCTAGCCCGTGGATCCTTCAAGGACTGGACGAGACGGTCATGGCCCCCCCCATTTCGCACACGATTGCTGTGCTCGAATATCCGTACTGGCCAGTGGCTACGACTTGCAACTTTGTTATCTTTGCACACATGACCTACGTTCGAGCAGTCGAGAACGAACAATTGTCTCGAGCTAACGCCATCTTCAAAGTTCAAAGACTACGGGGGCTGGTTCCTCTCTGGCTGGGCTTCCAACGCCATCAGATGTCTCTGTACTCATTGGCTGTTCTATTTCTGGACAATGTACGCCGTGCACGGCAGCTGCAATTGGGAAGTTGGAGTCGTGTTAGTTGGTGCCCTCCAAGGTGTCGTCTGTTTCAGAGTATGTGAGCGCCTAAGAGCCAATCACGCTCGCTCATCGCAAACAGCCACGTGAGTTGGGCCATTTTGGTTGTGAAGCTCAAGCATCTGACTGAAGTCTGAAGACGGCGCATCGGGCCTTGTGGAGCCTCAGGCAACCATCTTGGTCCACGAACTCTCGGCCTGAGGCCGAAGATCAAATGGCAGCCCCGCCCTGCCCTGCTCCCCAAGGCCCGACATTCAGCCGAAAGCGAGCTATCCATTTCTTCCCTCAAAAGGAACGTCATTGAGGCTCTTCCATCTTTCAACTGCCACAAAAACCCAGCGTCGAACTCGGAGCTCCCAACCGGCCACGTTTTGACACAGCTGGAGGTTAGATAGAAATCCGGCAACACTCCTCTGCGGAGGACAGGAAGGAAGTAGGAGAAACTCATTGATCGCGAAGCTGATCGAATCA
The DNA here is from genome assembly GCF_030913505.1 of Colletotrichum phormii. Lineage (NCBI taxonomy): Eukaryota > Fungi > Ascomycota > Sordariomycetes > Glomerellales > Glomerellaceae > Colletotrichum > Colletotrichum phormii. The sequence goes on from NW_026851453.1 coordinate 851,241, forward strand.
TCCCAAAAGGTAAGACAAAAAAACAACTCGCGACGAGCAAACAAACCTGCCGTCTTTTGAGCTTTCCATGATGAGATTCTTTTATTGGAGCTGTCTAAATTCCCCATGTTGAGACACTTTATTACCTTATACGCTTTGTCTGAAAAATCGCGCTCAAATACGTTCTGCCTCGAACATAAAAACAGTTTTTTCTGGATTTTTGGCTAATTCGGAGACACAGATCAGATTTCTTCTCAACGAACGAACTTCACGACTGGACGCGACGAACCACCCGCGATTCGACTTTTTTTGCCCTCGACCCGCCGACTTTTTCTCTCTCTTGCTGACCTAAACATTTCTCTGCCCGTTATTGACCTTGTTGACCTTTTCGACGGCCCCACGTTTATCCCATAATCATCCATTTCCATTTGACTGTTTCCGTCGCCGCGCCCGTTGATATCCACTTCCCACCTTTGTGGAGCTTCCGCCGTCCTGACTCCTACCATACATAATTTGTACCTATCGAGTATCGAGCTTGCTTGCTACTCGCCCCACCAACATCGTCAGTTTCCATCGCCATACACATACATCAAACATCGTCACAAAAGCCATGGAGATCGCAAACGGCACCGGCGCCGCAGCCGCGACAGCTGGAGGAGCAAACCCGGCAGCGCCTACGAATGGCGATGCTACCGCCTCCTCCTCGAGCGACTTCAAGCTCAAGTTCTGCACGGTGTGCGCGAGTAACCAAAATAGGTACGACACAATCATAACTCCCCCTCTGCCGCTTCTTTGTCACGAGAGCACATTCGAGCTTCTCCAAATGCATCGTGGGACTGGCCCGCATCCTGTCCATGACCCCAATCGAAAGAAAAACAACACTAACCACCAACCCTTCCTTCAAACAGATCAATGGTCTCCCACCTCCGCCTCGCCCAAGCAAACTACCCCGTAATCTCCTTCGGCACAGGCTCCCTCGTCCGCCTCCCAGGCCCCTCCATAACCCAACCAAACGTCTACCACTTCAACAAGACGTCCTACGACTCAATCTTCAAAGAGCTCGAATCAAAAGACACCCGCCTCTACCGCGCCAACGGCGTCCTCAACATGGTCGACCGCAACCGCCACGTCAAATGGGGCCCCGAGCGCTGGCAGGACTGGCAGGTCGGCATGCCGCGCCTCACCCACGCCGAAGACCGCGGCAGCGTCGGCGTCGAGGGCGGCGTCGTCGATATTGTTATTACCTGCGAGGAGCGCTGCTGGGACGCCGTCATTGACGACCTCATGAACCGCGGTAGCCCGCTGAACCGACCGGTTCACGTGATTAATGTCGATATCAAGGATAACCACGAGGAGGCGAGCGTCGGCGGGCGCGCGATTCTGGATCTGGCGAATGCGTTGAATGCGGCGGCGACTGAGGAGCGTGAGGCTGTGGGCGCCGCGGCGTTTGATGGTGGCAGCGCGGGGGCTAGGGCGAGTTTCGATGAGAGGGTGCCGGATATTTTGGCGGCGTGGCAGGATCGGTGGCCTCACTTGCCTGCTGTGTGGACTTTGGCTTGGTTCTGAAAGAGCAGGGCCAGTACGCGCGAACTTTGTGGCGGCATGTTTGTCGGTACGAGAGCTCGACAATGCTCCCCCGAAGTTTGAGAACCTCAATTCGAACTGGGGATAAGTGAAGGCGGCCGCTACAGTATCTACAAAGTCGAAGCCGTTATTTGGTGCGGTACGGAGGCTCGGAAACACTTCCCGGGCCAATGGAGATCTCACATCAGGGCGGCGCGGCTACGCCGATCACGATCCCGATCCCGACGCACGGACGAGATCGAGGAAAAGTAATGGTTCACTCCCCCCGTGAGGATGTTGCGGTTATGGTTGCGGCTCTTCAGTATTGATCGACACGGTCTCTCAAGTGGCCTCTTCGTCACATGACGAAAGGATGGACCATGCGAGGAGGCCAGGATCATGAGCTCCGAAATGGAAAGCAGCTCGGGAGAAGGGAAGATGGAGCTTGCGATTCTATATATAAACCAGACCTGCCAGGTCAAGATCCATCATCAGACGAAAAAAGTAGGAGGCAGTCGTTGACGGATTGGAAATGGGAACGGGCGGAGAGGAAGCCATAGCCGAGATCGAGGGCCGAATGGTGAAGAGAAGCTTGGAAGCTTCGGCTCCGCCAAAGAGGTGTGAGACGGCGACTTCACTTGGCCCTCGGCCGTGTCAAAAGTGCGAATCATGAGGGAGAGAGAGACTTCAGCATCTCCAGCCGGAAAGATAACCCCCAACACACAGACGAACTATGAATTAACGATACCACTTCCCAAAAGACAAGAAAACAATCCCTGAATCCTGATTCTGGAGTGAACAAGCCGTGCCGAACTTACCTTTGCCTTATTTCACTCCTAGTCGCGTGGAGGGCCTGCAGGCTGCGACTCGGAGCTCCAAAAGCTCGAGAGTTCAATCAAACGCCCGCGTGCCGTTGCCGTTGGGCCGTTGGTGTCCCTTTAAGTTACCGAGGCCGCGTTTCGGAGCTAGCCTTAGTCGAGGCAAGTTTCACGAAGCTTCGAGTATCCCGTCATGGTGGTGTGGGTGTGTGTCTTCGCTGGAACGTGACCGGGGCTCGATCCCTCCCATATCTTCGAGTGCCAACGGCGGCCCTGCAGGCTTTCCGTCTCTGGGGCTGACTTTCCCGTAGTTAGTGTGCGTTCGGGATATGTGGTGGCCCGGGAGATCTGTGTGATTCAATAGACCAGCCACGGACCGTGAGGTTGCGTTGAACACACGGCCTTCTAGAAGCTTTTCAGGCTGTGGCCTCCTGGCAATAACACGCTGCACTATTGCCAACGCTGAGTGATGAACCGGACTAGAGTGATTTTCTCATCGTCTTGCGTCACTGCGCGTAGAACAGTAGTCGGAATGTCCTCCGGCTAGACGGCAACTTTTGACTACCGTTACGGCGCAGTGAATTGCACACACATTGGCGTTCTCATAACTAGGATAACTCCGTATACCCAAACGAATTTTGTTCTCCGGTGTCACCAGATTCCAATCTCCAGGAAGACTGTCTAGGCCTCGTCGTCATGGGGAACTGGCAAAGCCTACGTCCGCAGATTGCAGGCGGATGAACCATGCAGTCCAGGGCTAGGAAGTTTTGGAGCGGCGGGGGTTACGTACGCGAGCCCGCGTACTGTAAAGATCGTATCCGCGAATCCTCGTGTAACTCAGCGAACACCCGGCGAGGCCATCTCAGCCCGTCGAATGTTCGATGGCATGGCCAAGCTTCATTCCCGTCTCAGGCCCTCAGGGTGGCCGGGTCGGGCAACGGGAGGGGGGTTTTATGCGGTCTGAAGGTACCTTGCAATGTCACATGCCCCCCGTTGAGCCTCACCTCGTGGCCGGGTCTCTCCCACCCCGGAGCGTCTGGGTCTTGAATGATTGGCTCGGGAGGATGAGCACAAGATGCTACCGGTACCGAATCAGGGTGTGCTCGAATGTCGCCGTGAGGATGCCTGTGTTGGCAAGCACTGACAGCAGGATGATCGCGGCGCGAAAACGGTGCTGGCCCAGGAGTATGACCAGTGGTGAAGGCAGACGCCTTCGAGATGGGTGCCAGATTGGGGATCTGGATCTAGAGGGATGGATCCCTCTCTGTGGTTCCAAGAGGGCTGGACCAGTCGAGACTCTGGTGAGCAAAGTGTTTGTCGAACCAAAGTAGGAAGGGCAGGGCGGGCAAGATGAGATGTAATCTTAGGTGCAATAAAACGATGCATGGGGGCCGGCGAGGTTTACGCACCGGTTGTCCGGGCAGAATAACCAGGCATAGGAAGAGGTGGCGGCGGCTGAACGGGACGCATGCATGGTACATCCCGTTCTGAAAGTATGGAAGAGCGCTCATCAGCACCAAGGAATAGCATGTCGTAGAGATGGAACTGTTCCTGAACACATTTTTTCTCGTCATTCATGGCTTTGCGACTTGCTTGCCTCAAGAGTCTCCCGATTGTCTGGCCACAGGAGCTGGTGGAAGCAGAGCCAAGAGTCTGGGGTTGTCAGAGATGTCCGCATGCGTATGGACAGCAGCGTAGGGCGGAATCTGGAGGGCAAAGACGGACGACAAGCAACGGTGACAGCTTGTCAAGGGGCTGCAGAGGCAAAGCCAATGCTTCGTCCTGCGCTCGCCAGCCAGCATAGCCCAGCATCCCGCGGCTTTGAAAGGTCTCGTCTCGAAAAGGTAGGCAACTGTCGAGCTGGGTCCGGCACCCCCTTGCGCAAGGACGCAAGCAAATCGCATCTCCACCATGCTTAAAATCTATCCATGTCAGTAAGGGCAGGGGGAGGAAGGGCGAGCCGCAAGGCACGTCTGCTGTCCGGATATGCCCATGCCCAAAGCTCAGCGAGGCCCTTGTCGTCGTCTCCATTTCTTGTCCCATTTCCCACAGACACTGCCACCGTCGAGTGACAGGCCGGGCCCTGGAGCAAATCCACCTTTTGAACTTTGCTGCTAGCGCGCGCCAGGTGTGATGAACCAATGGGTAGTGGAAAGGCCGCGCCATCACGGCATGGGTAGAACATTTGCTCAGGGGTGACGGAGGCTGCATTGGCCCTGAAGATCTGGGCCTGCAGGGTTGCATGAGTGAGGGCTGGTTCCTGAAAGTCCACTGTTCGCAACAATAAGAAGGAGATGTCGATTTATGGTGGACGTGTGCGTGAATGGATTGATGGAAGCCATGATGATGATGTACGTAGAAGAAGAAGAAGAGAGGATCGTGTTACGAGTACCTATGTCTACCTTACAATCTGTGCTTACCTACTCCGTATCTTCTAGCTGAAAGGTGTGGGACGAGCCATGGACTGCAAATTGTCTTTCGGCAATGACAACTGCCAACGACAGGCAAGAGAGACAGGAGCATTCACTTCCTTATCGCTGCCGAATGGGTGGTAGGATTTGTGGATGAACCCGCGAATCATTTGCAGTCTACCGGGACGGTACGTACATCGTCAGAGTTGCAGTGGCTACCTCCAATGGTTCAGCATATCTGTAAGGTACCTACCTACTGCTATGAGTGTCATCAGCGATGATTGATGGACGGTTCCTGATCCTGATTCTGTGCCTGCCAATACCCGCGTAATGTGGTAGTGAAATCCACCTACCCATTAAGCCGGCGATGGCGCAGGAAAGTTGGGGCAATCTTGATGGGAATCAGGATTCCGCGTCTCTATAATTATGAGTAGTATTCGTATATCTCTCGTTTGGGTCCTTGTTCCCCCAGGGCCAAAGGTAGAATATTCGCACATTCATCGTTCATGTCTTGAATCGTGCCGTGTCTTTGAATTTGTCTCGTTCAAAAGACCATTGCGTCTTATTCCCTTTGCAGACTTTTGCCAATCAGGCCGGAGGACGGACTAACAGCAACATCTACCAGTCCATTTCAGTCTTTCAGAGATTCAGCTGGACCGGGGATGGATGAGGACTGGATGGGGCCTCGGGGACCTACGGCGCGGGCATTCCAAGCTGGAAATGAACATGTAGGACGAGACTTTTAGCCCATGGCGATAGGCTTCTCTCTTCCGGTATCCACCAGGGTTAGCTTGTTTTGACCGATCTCTGGCTTTGTGGGAGCTGCCCGTCCATGTAACGGCACTTGCCATTTCGAACCTCGACTCGAGTCACTTGCGCAAGTTTGGGTTGGTCTTGGGGATGGTCTTTGAGGGTGAGGCCCGACAACGAGGACAACTTTGAACTCCTGTCTCTCCCTCGAACGGGGGAGAAGAAACAAGTGTTTGGTGCTTGGGATGGTCTGAGCTGGCTCCCTCCGTCGGCTGGGACGGTGCCATTTCGAAGGTATCGCATCAGTACCTAGCTGTGGTTGTACATCTGCATTGGGCCACGGGTGAATATACTACGGAGTAGTTGGACAGGATGATAACATACGGACCTCCTTTGCCGGCAAAAAAGGCCCCCTACTATCACCACCATTATGCGTGGAGCGTCAAAAAAGTCATCAGTGATCATGGACGATGAACATGACGATTGGAGCAAGTGGCCCCCAACATGATCCCCGGAGGTGACCCAAAAGAGATTGATCATCGCACAACCACGGTGGAGAGTCGCAATATCATCATGGGCAATTTCGCAAGTACCACGCGATGCATTCTCCAGCCATGATCGGGTGTCTGATGCACCCAAGGGTACATGTCTACAAGAGGAACAAGACATGACAACGGCGGGCTGTGTTCTCCAGCGTCATTTCCCCTCCTCCACCCCCCTTACCCCTTCCCGGCAGCGGCCCCCTTCCACTAAGGTTGCCGTGCGTGCGTTTCTCCCTCTCGACTCCTTCTCGAGTAAGTACTTGGCGTAACTTGTAACTTGTATCTTCCAGCAAGTCCATCCCTTCCCTCCAGCAACAGCAGCAGCGGACAGCGCTAAGGACAAGCTCGAGCGCCCAGAGCAGTCCATCACCACTGCAATCGCTGCCCACAACCTTTATCATTGCGTCCATTAAAGGTACCTACCTACCTACCTAAGCGACTCGCGAGTCTTCTACTTGTGTACTTGTATCATTCCATAGCAAACACACCACAAGAGTACATCATCCATCGTAGTTCGTGGCCCAGATCCTCCCGAGTCCCCAGTGCCTCCCCCCAAAATCCACTGGACTCGCCCGTTCACCCCCCCATGCCCCCTTTTTCACCCAACCCCCAGGGCCCCAGCTACTCCTCCTTCCGCTCCATCGATTGGTTCCATTGGTCGAGGCATCCCAGCCAGTCACCTCGACGTTTCATGCCTCACCACCTCCGTCGCGGATTCTGCTCTTGTTCTGCTTCTCTACTACGTACGTCGTTCGCCTTGCTGCATGCGCTCTGCTTTGCGTTGCTCTCGAGTTTCTGCTCTGCTTTCAAGGTTGCCTTTTGCTCTTTCAACCTTTCTTCCACACTACCTTACCTTACGGATCCAATACCTTATTCTAATTCGGCCTGCGCTTTGTCGTTGCTGCAACTGCAACTGCACCTAGCCGCCCTTTGCATCTTGTCCCACTGCTTCTCTGCGGCTTTTGCTTTTTCTCTGCATCCACCACCGTCAGAATATCCCCTTTTGACACGACATTTCATCCTCCCGCCCTGCCATGCCGTGTCGCATTCGCCGTCTGCCCGTACATTGACGCTTGAAAGACACAGATTGGGAGAAACCACAACCCCTTTCTTCCTTTCACCCCCCTCTACCGCGATACCTATCTCACCACCAGCCTGCGACACATTCCTCGACCATTTCCAATACTTTCTTTATCCGCCACCCCATCTCTTGAACCTGAACCTGAACCGCACGCAGTCCAGTTCGCACACCCGCCCAACCTTTTACCGACATACTCCAAATAAAGAAACCGAGCCAAAAACTTCTGCGACAATACGTATTTAGGTTGGCTTTTGGGTTTTCGCCTTGGTTTTGGGTACGAGCGTATACCTGATTGGATTAGCATTCTGTCACACACGTCAGGCGAGTGTGCAGCACGAAGAAGAAGAAGAAACGTTCAGCTACTGCTACCCCCGACCGAATTGAAAGACCCAACCCTCGACCACGACCTCCATCTCGACTTCGACACTCCCTTTGTTCGCTGCGCCGCGTCTCTGTTCCTTCGACAGCCTGCCGCTCCTCTACGCGCGAACATACCCCCATACAAAACTTGTCCAGGTCTACCATGAATGGTCGCAATGCGCCTCTCTCACCTGTCTCTCTAGGTGGAAGCGAGTGGTCTGTTGGCAAATATCCGAACATCAACGACGACCCGTACGCAAAAAACCGCGGCAACATCGTATCACCGCCAAATTCAGGAGGCTCCAACGGGGCCATGAATGGCAATTTCCCACCCGGTCCCCGGAGCGCCGGCGGTCCCTCACCACCGCCTTCTGTCGGCCGATCCAGCAATGGCACCAATATGTATGCGAGGAGCGAGAGCGGACGGAGTATCCGCGAGGAGCAAGCCGAGGGCATACTGGGCGAGCACTACGTCGCTTTGAAGAACTACCTGAATGGCGGTTCAGGCGGGAAACCAACACCCCCGAATAAGGCACGCGACAAGCTGTTGCGCCTATCGTCTGTCCAATTTCTCGAACTCAGTACCGATGTCTTTGACGAACTATTGCGGAGACAGTCCCTCGGTCGCCGACCTTCGGGTCCTGGCGGTCAGGGGCCACCCCCTTACCTGATGCCCGAATCCAACTTTCACCCCAAACGCAACCAGGCCAGGCAAAAACTGTCATCCCTTGGTCCCCCGCGGTTTCGTGATCTTGCGACTGACGTCTTTTGCGAATTGGAGAGAAGGTTTCCCCGCTTTGCCGCTGGAGACATCCCCAGAGTGGGTAGCCCCGTATCGGTCCGCTCGCAGGCGACCACAGTCAACGGGAATGGCTATCCTCCCAGGAGTCAAAGTCGGATGAGGCGGCCCTCTGACGCGAGTTCTATGAGAGGGGGGCCACCACCACCCGACCCCTACGGAGTGCCTCCCTCGCCGGGCATGCCTCCGAACGGCGACTACAACCGGCCGATGCAAAAACAATTCCAAAGCAATACGATCGTGCCGAACAAAAGTACAATGGTAGAAGAGGATGACGATGGCAGTCCGAACGAAGACGAAGAAGCTTTTGGCCTTGAAAGAACCGCGACTAATCGCAGCAAGAGAAGCGAAGTCACGGAGCGGAGCGCGGTAGCATCAGAGGTGATCTTTACCCAAAATATTCTCGTATCGAGTGGAGACATTAACAGCTATGACAGGCCGACAAGAAGCTTTTGGACGAATACCAGACGCAAGTGCGCGACCTGCGGGAAAAGCTCGACGTTATGGAGGATGCTATGAAGAAGAAGGACGATGAGTTGAACAGTGTTCTGGACGGAGAGAGATCACGGTCGACAGCTGCGAACATGGAGAAGAAGGGATTCGGCGACCTCCGTCTCGGTCTGGAGAACAAGCTCGCTGAGGCTCAAGACCTTAACGCGTCGCTGAAGCAGGAGCTGGATCGCATGCGGGACGAACACGCCAACGAATCTCGGCAAATGAGAGACCAGATGGACGAATTGCGACAGTCTAATGCGGCTGCAGGTGCAATGAATTCCGGCAATGCGGACAGAGAGCTGCAGATGGAAAACCAGCAACTTCGTCAGTCTCTACAGGAGCAGCAACAAGTCACAGAAGAGGCTCGACGCGAGGCTCGGGAGTTCCTCCGCGAAATGAAGATGCTTTCACAACAGAGTGGCTCAACCTGGCAAAAGCAGGAGGAGCTGGAGAAGACAATCGAGCAGCTGGAGGCAGAGGTTCGCGACTGGCGCAATCGCTACGCACGAACAAAGACACAACTTCGCAGCATGCGAGCTTCCTCACTTGGACTAACCGTCGAGCAAGATGCCTCGAAGTACATCAGAGAGAAGGGATTCGCACAGGACGGAGGTGCTGTCAAGGACGTCCACGTCACCAAATTCCAGATCGCTATTGACGAACTCCTCCAACGCGCTCGCGCGGAGAACCCAGACACCGTCATTGACGCTATGAAGCAAGTCGTTGTCAGCGTTCGCCGAATTACTAAGGATATCGACGAGGGTGTTGCCACCAACGAGGAGCTCATGCAGCAGCGTTCTAAGCTCAAGGGCAAGATCTCCTCGACGGCCAACCACCTCATCACGACATCCAAGAACTTTGCTTCATCGGCAGGCATTACGCCAGTCTCTCTGCTCGATGCTGCGGCTACTCACCTGGTTGCCGCTGTCGTCGATCTCCTCCGAGTTGCAAAGATTCGATCCACGCCCGCCGGCGAGCTCGAGGATGAGGATGATGGCACAATTACCCCCGTTGACTCGACCGGTTTCTTCTCCCCTAGAACTGCCTCGAGACAGGAGTCGATAATCCAGGAGTCGTTGCCGCCGCTGGGACAGGCACCCGCACCATTCCGTGGACTTGGCGGTGGCCGAACCAGCATGGACTCCTCCGCTTACAGCCCCATCAACTCCCCTCGCCAGTCCGCAGACGCCTACAACCAAGCCCGCGGAGCTAACGGTATGAACGGGATGGGTGGTTTTGCAGGCATGAACCAGAATGGGCCAACCAATGGCTACGGTAACGGCATGCGACAACAAGATAACCGGGCCGAAGATCTCAAGATCTACCTCGAAGACCAGACCGCAATTTTGGTCCAGAATATCCAGAATCTGGTCGGCTCCATCCGAAGCGATGCCGCCATCAACCAGATCACATCCGAGATCAACGGCATCGTAGAGGTTGTCGACAAGGTCATTGGCGAAACCGAGGCATCTGGCAACGGTGGCATGATTCCCCGACTTGTCGCTTGCCGGGACCGACTTCTGGAAGCCAGCGATCGCGGCATGGACATTGACCGCGGCCAAGACGTCGGTGCCACCGGGCGCAACGATCGCGAATGGAGGATGTGGACGCAGACCTTGCCGCCCATTGCTTTCGAAATCGCTCGGGAAACCAAGGAGCTGGTCCAGCGCGTCGACCGAATGGCCAGCAATGGAGACGACGACTTCTCCTAAACTCGCTTTGAGGTCAGGAGAAGTTTCGAATCCAGCCTTCTTTTCCAAAGATGCGCATAATCTTGAAATGACAACACAACACAACCCTCTTTTTCACTTAGTGAAAGAGAGATTTGATACCCCTGCTGTCCTCGGGGCGGCTTTGCTTGCATTTATGTGTTCTGCGATTTTTGGGACGGTGACGAAGACGAAAGCACAAGAGGTTTACCTTTCCTTCTTTGTTTCGTGTTTGTCACTTACGTATATACACCCTCCCACCTGCGGGGGAATGGGGCTCGCTCGGTCTCTACAGCCTTGAGGCGTTTAATTTTGCTCGAGGAGTTTTGTACGCGAAGCATGAGAGAATGGGATTCGAGAGAAGACTTGACCGGAGGGGGGGTTTGATTTTAACGTCACGCGAATGATGTCGAAGGAAGAATTTCGGAACAAGAGGTCTTTGAGAGACCTACGAGACTGCTCCCTCCAACACACACACCCCCTGGCTATGTAATTCAGGATAGGGGGCAGCGGGAGGGGAGGTTGCTGAGGACGTTTTCGATGAGCAAAGATAGGATAGCCCTTTTCAAAGTATAGCTAATGCTAAAAATGCCCTCCCCGTGAGGCATGAAACTCAATCTTATAAGACATGTGCGGTTCATTAGTGAAGGATGTAGGTATAGATGATAGGTGCGGCTTCTTGAGCGGACCCCGAGGTGGTTTTCTCGAGTACGAGCAAAGGCTAATACTTCGGTCTAGCACATGACCACTACGACGCCGCCATCGTCAAGCTGAGCAACGGGCTTCTCCACGTGGCGGCGGCGCGGACGAACCGGTGCGGGGAGGGCGAGGAGCCACTTTGACTTTCTAATGGAGGTTGGCGGGGAAGTTGAAGAGATCACTCCTTCCTTTAGTGATCAGCGATTACCTATGGGTTGTGCTCTCCGAATATGCCGATGCCTCTATTGTCGTTGTTGTTGGTACCTATGGAGACTTGTTGTCATGGAAGGGGTCGCGACTTGTTCGCGGAGGATCGGCCTGAACTTTGTGGTTGGTTTGTTGGTTTTGGCTGGAGCCGCCGACCGGGTTCATCCCTTGAAAGTGGGGGAAAGGGGGAAGTAAGGAAAGAGGGACCGAGGGGGAAGCTACCTTGCTTGCCTAGGCATGCTTGGACGACCGTTCTCTTTTCTTCCCCCAGAACGGATGACTTGCGAAAGTTGCGCGAGCGAGTGCGAGCAAGGATGATGTTGAATCCCCCCGTCGTCATGTGCTTTTGCCCTTTTTCCTCTTGCCGTCGTTCCGGTGTCGTAAGATCACCAACCATGGCGTTCGATTAGTATATCGCGGATGGATGCTAGTAGTAGGGCTGACGTCTCGCCAAGGTTGGATGTAAGACCTGGCCGGGGGGTTGGGTTTGCTCTGGGCTGGCTTGGCTCGTCTTTATCGGGGAGGCGCCCCAGCTTTCTTTTGTCGTTGGTTGTTTCCTGTTCGCGATGCGTGCGTACTGATGCTGCTGCTTCTGCTGCAAGTGTCAGCTTACTTACCGTTCACTCGTCCTGGTCATTAGGGAATCCGATCCTGATCCAATGGGCCAATGGGCCTCGTTCCCTCCTCTTTCCTAGGTGGCTTACGGCGGGTCCTGGAGCCATTGGAAAGCTGGTAACGCTGAACTCCGGCCCAGCCACGACGTTTCTTTCCTGTGCAGCCGTTTTGGGCAATGAGCGAGACAGAGTGGTGGACCACTAGTATATGTTGTAGAGGCGCGCCCATTCTCTTACTTCGACTGCTTAAGTTTATCCATCGTTTTCCGGAAGCCATTTGGGATTCTGTGATGACTGTTCACATCATCTCGCGATTGTGATTACTGAGCCGTCTAGAACCCGACAAGCACGATCCCCCGCCTGAACTCATTTATCCTCGCGGACCCTGGGTCTCATCAGTTTCCATATTGTCCAAGAACCTGCGGATGGCCAACTGGACGTCGCTTCATTCACCTCAGTAATGGAATCTGCCTGCACGGTCCCAGGTGAGAATACAACCGCCGCGATGGATGTGTCGAGCAATGAGTTGCATCTCCTCGGCCTGCCCCTTGAGATCCGCCTCCAGATATACGGTTGGGTCCACGCGGCACATCCAGTAGGGCACGCGCAGCTCGCGCCGTGGTATCCGAATCCAATACATAGTGCGTACTTCCTGAGGCCCGTCAACCCCCCCGGAGTGGAGACTGAGGATCGTGCTGTACCAGGGAAAATCGTAAAAGTCATCGGCAAACCTTCGGGAGAAGAAGACGACTCCAGCAAAGACCAGAAGAATGAAGAGTCGTCGCTGCTGTCGCCAAACCGTCCAATCTCCGGTATCCCCTCGGCGCTCCTGGAGACCAACAGGCAAATTTACAACGAGTGCCGGTCCTTCCCCTTCCACACCAATGAGTTCGTCTTTGTCAACTGGTTCTCCTCTGGACTCTGGGCGGCGCGGGCCTTTACGCGCGGTCTGCGGCCATGGCAGCGCGATGAGATGCGGTGGGCGCGACTTGAGATGCTCGGCCGGGACTTCACAGGCCCGGCCCTCAAGGAATGGACTGAACTGTGTGAGCACTGGGCGTCCGGGCTTCGGGGGCTGAGGCTCAAGATCTTGATCGGAGGTGGGATATTCGAACCGACCGCCCCGTTTGCTGCGCTGAAAAACAATGCAGAGGCCCAAGCCATGGGACTGGGCTCCAAGACGACAAGGCCCGATCCCAGGCCGGAATGGATCGAGGAAGGGTTGCGGAAGCTGAAGGCGTTGAGGAGGCTGGAGGTCGAGCTTTCGGTGCTGGATTGGGGTGATGGGGAGAAGCTCGAGTGGTGTTCTGAGCTCGGAAGGATGTTGAACATCGGTAGGGAAGAGGAGAGCCTCGTCGTTGTGAGGTGTGTCGAGAAGCTTAAGGAGGACAGTGGGTCAAAAAGGCGAGTCTTTGATGGCATTGCGCAGTGCTGAGCTCCCTGCTGAGTATTCCTCAAGCATAGACTGGGATATATGGCTTTCAGGGTGATGGCTGTTGGCTATTGACCCTCAAAGTCCAAACGACGAAGACGGAAGACTAGAGGTGTGTTTGAAAATCAGTTGTCATGCTGAGAATGAAGTCGAATTGAGGTACTGTTATTGGGTCAGGAGCCAGGCGTTTTGAGGATGCAACTGGGAGTATGGTATTAGGCATATTGCAATATTGGTTGTGGTTACTAGGAATGATATCTCCGTTGTTATATGAGGCAAGACCTAATATTCACTGTTCAAGTCCGGAGGTAGGTGCTATTGCTCACTCCTGCCATCCTTCCATCTGAAGGTGACCCATCCGGCCATACCTTCCTTCTTTCTTCGCCTACTTCGAAAAAATCTCTGGCTGCTTTTCTTTTCTTCTTTTTTCCTCTCCAGGCAGCCCATCGTCTGCTCCCAAGAGATTTCTTCTTCTCCCTTCACCTCTCTGCCTCCTTCTTCTCTTGGACCCTCGGCTTTATCCTCCACACATCAATTTCTTGTACGCATTGCCTACTTGCAACTTTACAAAATATTCTCACCTCACAGGATAACGACCGTTCCTACTTGCGACATTCAAGCGCTCCTTGGGCCGATTGACCTTGAGAAAATTTCTTGTCAATCCCTTATTCCCTAGTACGACCGACTTTGATGCGTCTAGGTATGAAAAGTCGCTAACAAGGTCACAGATTCCTGTGTTCTCATCAAAGAGATCACATACATCCCCTGCAAAAACGGCACGAGAGCTTCTCAATCAAGCAATCACTCACAAATCGTCTGGTAAATTAAAACAAACAATTCAGTCACTTTGAACAAATACTTATCATTTACAGTGAAAATGAGCGGTCACATTATGCGCGGTCGCTTCCAGCCTCACTGCCCTGAGTTCAGCATTGACTACTCCACCGCCTGGGCTCCCGAGGTTCGCATTCCGGTTCTCATTCTCATTACCCTCTTCTTGATGTCGATGAACCCTACTATCGCCGATATCATCAAGGGAACTGTCTGGATGGTTGTCAAGCCTATTGCCCTCCTCATTGGCTACGCCTCTGTCGCTGTCATCCGCATTCTTATCTTCATCTTTATCGATGGGCCTAAGATGATCACCATCCTCCTCACCCCCGACAGACGCAACAGTGTCGACTTCCTTGGAATCGATGTTGAGAACAATACCAAGCTCAACGCCATCTGGAGCCGCCTCCACGCTGAAGAGGAGTGGGTTCCTGGCGGCGTCTTTGACAAGAAGTACAAGCCGTTCCTGCCAGCTCGCAACATGAAAATGGCTGGCCCTCGTCAAAAGAAGGTCATGACCCGCGACCGTGGCCTCTCTTGCTAAGTCGACTTTGCTCGGGGGCGCAATGCCAAGTCCAGGGACAAAGACATTGTGGAGGAACTGGATCTTCTTGAGGAACCGGATCTACCGCTTGGAGACTTTGATCGACTTCATTCGACCTAACAGGAATCGACTTTTCAGCAGCGAAGCATCAAACGGGGCTACAGAATACGAGTGATTGATTTTACGGCCGTGGGGGTTTCTATTGGGGAGATTTGGGATTTGGTCTGACCTCGCTGTTTATGGGCGGGCCACTAGACCTATCATCTTGGGTGTCTACTAGTCGCATCGGATACTCGACCACGAACATCTGCAACGAACTCGGTGGTCTCGCCCTGGATGATATGGATAGATTGGAGATTTCATAATCGTCTTGGAGCCAGGAAAAGTTATAGAGAGAGAGATACCCACGGCCGTGCGAGCTGACGAAGCTCTCGACCGTTAGACGCTGGTCAAGAAAGGGCTCCTAATGACTCAGATGAGATAGAACGATAATGAGACCCTGATACATTGCAACCTGATTTCCCTTGTCACGGCTTGGTACGGTTTAGTGTTCACTCAGACTGGGGGGAGAGATGTGACGTTGAAATGGACATCCACTCAGCGCGGAAAGGTCCCGCCAGTGTACAGGGAACTGTCGCGAAACATTGGCCAATCGGAGCATGGCGGCGAGCGTCTGTCTTTTAGCTGTTCATCTGCTTTCTATTACTTGCAGGAGTCCAATGCCTGTCTATTCCCTCTCGAAGTCTGCCATACTAGAATCCAAAACCATGCTTACTCGTCGGTCATTGAGCACTTGGGAATTTACCGAACAATTGAGGATCGAGACGACTTGTGCTTCAACTCGTCCGAGTGAAAAACCACCCATCTACGGTTGTGACGTAACCCACAGCTGAACAGCTTCCCCTTCCGCGAATATAACTCCGAGATTTCTGAGTCAACTTCAACCTAACCCGAACCCGAGGGGGTTGTTGCACTTTTGGAGTAGGTAGGTAGCTGTTCGCGAATAGAAACCCCGTCAAGCAGGGCCGCTAACCATGTGACTTCGCGCCAGTCTCGCTCCAGAGCCCCTCCACTCGTCCCCCGACAATCCGCTTCAGCCCGCCCCGCACTCCCCCCTCCCCTCTATGCTCTCCCACACGCCGGCCGTGACTCACGTTCCCCCCCGGTCACCGCTGCAAGTTGCAGCAATTAGTCTCATTCCCGTATTTTCAATATCGCGCTGAGGCGCGTGTTGAGTTGTATTTTCTTCCCCCGACGTCGGGTTGTTGGTGTACAACGGCTTCCGGATAGTGGTCGGTTTGCATGCGTACCTTAGCTGTGTGTGTGTGTGTGTGTGTGTGTGTCATGTGGTTTTTGGGGGAGTCACTAGGTACATAAAGACGGGAGGATTCCCGTTTTGGATGAACTTCGTTGCTGACTCCTCACACATCAGAGCCCATATCCTGAGGAACTGATACTCTTTCACATCACTTACACGTGTGATTGGATTTCTCGTTTTTCCCTTTCTTTTCTTATTCGTTCTTGACAGGAAGTCGACCTATCAGACGTCGTCGGTTCCTGGAAAAGGATTGCCATTTCTAGTTCAAAATCCCCAACCGGTATTTGAGGGACAGATCTGACGTCACACTGCCACTATCACCACCGAACCGCTCACACCTCACCTCAACTACACCCATAAGACCCCGAGTAATTCAAGATGGACGCCCGATGCCAATGCGGAGCCGTCTCCTTCAAGACACCGCTGCCGCAACCTCTCCGCCTGTACATTTGTCACTGTGAAGAATGGCATGTTTTGCACACACACACCTCCCATCGGCCTAGGAAAACGGCAAGAGAGTGTCTTTTTATGCTGACTTGCGCCCCTCTTTGGTTTCTAGTAAAAGGCAAACGGGTTCCGCGTTCGGAACGTCTGCAATCTTTCCCAAGTTTAAGCTACCCAAGGCTGATTTGATGGGTGTCTACGCGTGAGTATTAAACATACGGACCAGGGAGAGAATGAGAGAGAAGGGGCCGTTGTGAGAGTTGCAGATGTCGGGCGAGGTTGTGAAGCGTGAGAGTGAGAGAGTTGTGAGTAATCAAGTGACCTAGAATCCGTTACTGACTTATGAGCACGCAGGAGGCCGACTGCTTCTGGCGCCACGCTGTACTGGTGAGCAGACATCCTCGCCAGAAACCTGAGATTTGTTGACTGACAATCCTACGATAAGCTACTTTTGCCGAAACTGCGGAACCAGACTCATCCACGCGACACCGGTAAGTCTTTGATGATTTTTTTTTTAAAGAAAAAAAATCAAAAAGACTTCAGGTAGACGATCGTAGACTAAGGCTTCGGCGACCACTCAGGATAAGAACGTCGTCTCCGTAAAGGGTGGCTGCATCGACGGCCTCGACTGGAAGACGGCCGTCCATATCTGGACCAAGAACGCCATGGTGCCCATCCCCGAGGGCGCGGAGAACCACCGCGAGGAGGCGGAGTACACCGACTACGGCGACCAGCAAGAGGCGCTCGATCAGCCGACGGACTTGCGCGGGAGCGGGGGCACGCCGGTGGGAGCATCGCCGTCGTTTGATGGGCGGTGCGAGCTGAGCGGGTCGTTGAATGCCATTGTTCACTAACTTCAGTGGGCAGCGGCGCCTATGCCCTATCGTAGAAGTGCTGTGATTGAGGTTTGTTTTGTTTGATCATTAGAGGTACTTTGGTTGGGACAATTAGTAAAATTGGCCGTGATGGAGGTAGTATTAGTCGGTTCTATGATATCCCCAAAAATTGAGTACCATGAATAAGAGTCATCTAAGCCGTAATGCCATCAAAACGTAAAAAAACGAGTACCCTCAACATGCCTATCCTATTCCCACATTACTCGTCATTCGCACAGCTCACGAGCGCTGCCCGACAAGAGACTCCTCCCCACTCGGCCTTCCATTCCCGTGCGCGGGCTTGGCAACAGACTCATGCTGGTGGTGGTGCTGGCCGCCCTCCTCGGCGCGCGCCCCGGCGTCGGAGTGCTTGGCCGGGTCGAAGACGTACATGGGGAACTCGAGGAAGATGGTGCGCTTGAGAATTGTCGGCATGCGGGCGTACAGCTGCGGCGGGAAAGGGATGAGGATGCTGGTGCGTTCGAGGTAGCGCTTGTAGCCCTCCCAGTTCTGGTTCTTCTCGTAGCGCTTCTTGGCGCCGGGACGCTCCTGGAGGGTCAGGCCCGAGACGAACATGAGGAGCAGGGTCAGGAAGAAGGGCCCGAGGATGGTGGCGTAGAGGGCTTTGAAGGCTTGGCCGCCCACGTAGCCGTCGGCGGCTGACGAGACGGCGATCATGTAGATGCCTAGACGTTGGGGATGTTGTTAGCCAAGGACTCTTGATCAGTGGTTTTGGTTTGCTTCATCGCGCTGACAAAGCATGGGGGAAATTGGTGTTGTATGAGACAGTATCACTTGGCAAAAAGTATAGATGGTGGAGGGCGAATTGCAGCAAAACAGCAGTTGGGGAGGGGGGGGGGGGGGGGGGGGCTTACCGAACTGGATAATGATCTCGCCAAAATAATTGGGGTGCCTCGAGAGCTTAAAGAAGCCCTTGTCGCAAATGGCCTCGCGGCTCGGGTTGTCCCTGCGGAAGAGGTACTTTTGCGCGTCGCTCACGGACTCCATGAGGAAGCCGACGACGAAGAAGATGACGCCGACAATGTCGCGACCGGTACCAAAGTCGTGCTGCGGATAGCGCGTGACGTTGGGCGAGTTGAGGACGGTGACGGGCAGGGAGACGGTCCAGACCCAGATCATCTGGAAGATCCAGAAGCCGAGAAAGGGGAAGAACTTGTCGCGCTTATCGTCGAAGCGGTCGTCCTTGCCCGTCTTTAGGATGCGGAAGAGGAGGAAGGCCGAGAGGCGGGCGCCCCAGAGCATGATGAAGATGGAGGCGACGATTTGGCGCGCATGGTTGTGGCCGCTGATGGCGAGGGTGATTATGGCGAGGACGACGAAATTCGTTCCGCCGGCGAAGTCTGTGTGAAATGTCAGCTTTTTGTTTTCATTTGAAGAATGAGTTGGGGGTCTTACCGGTGAGTTTGTCAAACTTGAAGCTGAAGGCTATTGAGAAGAAGAATAATTGGTATGCTACTGTGATGAGCAACGTGATGGCTAGATAGTAGTCGTCGAGGACATGTACAGTCGCCATCTTGGGCCGCCTCCTATCTGTGTACGTCGTTTGAATACGAGTTGTTGTTGTTGTTGTTGTTGTTGTTGTTTTTGTTGTTCTGTGGCTGCGATCTAGAGTCTGAGACGCTTGGAAATGTGTTGAAACACACGGGGGCCACAGTCGCCTGTGTTGTAAGATGAGACTGGTTGAGTGATGTGAACTTGTAAAGAAATACGAGTATTCAGCAAGCCGGTTTAAACCAACTTATCATCACCATCACTGGCCTCGGAAGCTATGGCAGACGACGTCAAAAGAAACCTCCCGACGATCGCAACTGCTCACTGCTTAGCCTCAACCGGTGGTTGAAGAAGGATTACACTGTCGTCATTGACTTCTGTAGGCCCACTGCTTGGGCTCAGCTTTGAAAGTGCCCGTGTACCGATGCAGGCCAATTAGTATGATGAGAGTACATTCCACCCAAGCATCGATCGGACTTGCAGGGTCACCGAGGGCCTCCCCGATCACCAGCCACGTTCTAGCCCCGTTAGGAGGTACGAGAAGACTGCTGCTGACTACCTAGCCACATTAGATCCGAGGTTCTCTAGCCACAGCCATATAACCTATAACCGCCGTCTTTAAGCTTGTTCGGGGCTGCCGCCGCCACATTGCGTGCAGAAGGGCTGAAGGGGGTGATGGGCTGACTTACATCAGCATGCACTCGGACCGTTTTAAGGCTCTTTTCTTTTACCCACTGAATTGAGTGAAACGAACGAGACTGGCGTTCCCCGTCTCCCGATCATGACATGCTGATCCCTGGACTTAATCGTGACATCCTATTGAAGCAACAAGTCGAAAGGGGGCGTTTGTCTAAGGTATCATGTATCATGGTGTCTTGGATCCCCCTTCCTCATCCAGGGCGGTGCACAGTCGTAGTTGCACACTGCGACTTCACAAAGACTCGGTGCTTCGGGAAGCGCTCGTCTCGTGGCCGGGAAGGTCTCGCCTCGACACCAACTGCCGTCCCGGTACCATTGTCCTCCCTGATTCATCTACGAGTATTCGCACCCATATCCAAGTCCCGTAGGAAAGCAACACATACTCACCTCACCCACGATGCCGGAGCGAGGCCTCTTATTATTTATTTCTCACCAAAACGTGCTATTATTATCTGGGCCGGTATCACCATCGCCAACCGCCAATGGCAGTCCTGGTCTTATTCTGGCCCGTGGCATGTTCGTCGCCTGCAGCATGCACCAGAACGCACATTATCTGCATGTCATCAAACGTGCCGCCCGGGCTTTTGCTCGTTTGACCCATTGCTTCAGCACGCAGGTCGCCCCAGCCACTTGAGGCACGAAAAGCCCATGATTATAGCAAAGGTGTTCATTTTCTGCTCGCCTTGGGACGACCCTCGTCGTCTCATTGCCGTTGTCCGTTCTCGCAGCACGAGAGAGAGCCTGCTCTAGTGTACGGATACTAGTGTACGGATACTAGTGTACGGATACTACTGCGTACGCAAGCGCAACGGGTTGGCGACAGAAGTTGTCTCGGCGATGGGCTCACTCGACTGTCCGAAGGGACGATGCGGAAGAAAAGGCAAGTTGAGACGAAGACATCCTTGGGCTCATCACTCATCAGACATCCACACACGGCGCAAATCCTACGAAAACTGCATCTGTATCCGTACCCGCGCTTCTTCGTCTTTGGCCCCTCTCTTTCGCGACGTAGCGACAGCAAGAGCAAGAGAAAATTGTGCGCCGACCACCTCGCCTCTCGTTGACCTGCACTGGATGCTCCATCTGAAGGGCCACATCCCACGCTGTTGATCTTCACGTGGGTGCGAGGCATGGTGGATGCGTGCGTCCCGCCTGTCCAAGTGTCGATGAAGCGCTGACACCTTTTTGGTTTGTCGTGGGCCCCGACCCGACCTTTCCCAAGCCCACCAGTCGCGATGCATTTTGTGCAGCGGTTAGCCGCCTGGGTCTTTGGGGAACTCTGGGGAAACGACATGAGAGTTTTTCGTGATTGCGGTGCTGCTTCTATTTTCAACGATCGCCACCACGAACACGAGTCAAAGAAGCAGTTTGCAGCTGTTCCAACAGCAGCGGCAACGTTGTTGACGGCGACATGCTGGGATCGAACAAAAGCCAAAAAGAATTTCCCGCATACCCGTGAGAAACAATGTTTCACCCATCTACGGATACCTCGATGCTGGTGTATCCGTACGGATCCAAGACGTACTCCGTCAGTTCTGGACGATGGAGGGATGAGGGTCGAGGATGAAGTGGGTGGGATACCTATGGCACCCGTGGCCACCAAGATTCTGAAGCCGCTGTCGGTCCCCTCGCATGGCTTCCTCATCAAACTAGCATCACGTCACACATCACGGATACAGTCGCAGACAACGATGGGACGGGATGGACCGTCGTCGAAGTCGAGTCTCGACGGTTTATCGCTGCAGCTATCCTCGTCAAGCTAGTGTTGGCTGTCACTTGGGCTGGTGCCCGAAGGATGTGGCTCGCATGTCTGGCGCTCTCGCAGTTTCGGAGCCTTGGCACGAGTTTGGGGTGGCTCCGGTGGCTCTGGTGGCTCTGTCACTGTGCCCCCGTCTCAGACGGTCTTCGTCTGGGGCATGTCTCACACCCTTGAGCCCCAGCAAGCCCAGCCCAGGGTTCTTCCTCGCTAGCGCCGTGGAAATTGGAATGCTTCTAACCTCTCTCGACGCCCTCCCGGACCCTTCTGCAGCGGGCTCCACGACGCCTTGCTTCACACGGCCTCCATCTCCGATCGACCTTTTCACGATCCCTAGCCCGACCCGACAATGTTCGACATGGATGAGCCAGAGGCGGGCATGCAGCATGGCGGGAAGCGGGCCCCTTGCGTTTCTTGGCCGCCCTGAACCGCACTGATCGAGTCTGCAGTGTTCCTGACAGAAACCCTGGTCTCCCTTGCTCCATCGACGTCGATTCGGTCAAATCAGAAGACTTGTTTGTCGACTTCGACAAGACGTCCATCGTACCAGTTCTGGGCCCTCGTCCAGCTTCTTTTTGCCCTGTCTGGCTGCTCGTCCACCATGAAGCCCACCCCGGCTAGCCATGGCCAAGCATTGGCAAGCATTTTGGCACCCGGTGCGCCGAAGAGCCAATCTGATGGTGCATGGCTGGGCATTGACATTGGCCGTTTGGTCCCCTTTTCGATTAATCTTTGCGGCTACCGCAACTCAAGACTCGACTGTTTTTGTGGTTTGGTGGTGCTTCGTCCCATCTTTCCTTTGCTTCTCGCTCTCCTTACCCAAACTCTCTGCGTGTGTGCGTGCCTGTTCCTGGTGGGAAAGATACGGAAAATACGGCATTCGCTCTCTGACCGAGATTCACTCCTCTCACGCTCTCTTGTCCTCACACCCCCCCTCAGACCCGTTTCTGGTCGCATCTCTCGTCTTTTCTTAGTACCGGCACACCCTCTTGGTCACTCTTACTACTCGAGGGGGTCTTGGCCGTCTTATCTCATCGAACTCTGGACATGTTCTGCAGGTCGCCATCTGTCTGCCCGTAACTCTTTCCTTTCGTAATCGCGAAGGTTTACGGAACACTCCACAAACCTATACACTCTTTTCGATCCTAGGGTTGATCCCAACGAACTCACCGACGGCTGGCCTGTTGAACTCGCTCTTTGAAAAAGCAAATAGTGAAAAAGAAGGATACGAATAGTGGAACAGTTCGACATCGAGAAACGCTGGCGACTCTCGAAGGTCTCCAGCTTTCGCCCCCGAGCCCACGATGAGGCATAGTCTACTCTTCGCCGTGGCAACTCTAACATCAATCGCTCAGGTGCGTTCACTCAACACACCGCGGGATATCTTCGTCGAGGGTGGTGATGAATCGGGGTTGACGAGAAAGCAGGGCGCGGCTGTCGACAAGAGACAAAACATCAACATCGATGGAAGTGGAAACGTCAACGTAGAGGGCGCCAATGCGGGCTCGGTTGAAGTGAAGACGGTGGCCCTTGGAAATGCTGGATCGCTGAACAAAGGAGCGAACGGGGGAGGATCGGGACAGGGCAACCTCATCGCCGGCATCTTGGACGCTCTCAACGGTGGCAGCAGAAACAACCAGGGCAACCGCAACAATCCGAATAACGCTTGTCCTCCAGCTCCTCCAGCTCCTCCAGCTCCTCCGGCTCCGCCGCCAGTCACTGTTACGAAGACGATCTACCAGAATGCCTCAGTACTTGCGCCGTTGACGGTTTTCGTTACGCAGGCTCCCCCGTAAGCCTTCTCGACCTAGCGAACCCTGGACTGCTAGATGTGGTGGGATGAGATTACTGACCAACATATCACAGGCCTCCGCAGATCATCACGCAGCTGGTCACGCAAACGCCGCCCGCTGCAGCGCCGCCTCCGGCAGCTCCTCCTGCCCAGCCTCCTGCGGCCCAACCTGCTGCTCCCGCTCCCGCAGCCCCAGCAGCCCCCGCGGCACCGCCAGCCGCTCCTGCGGCATCGAAAGCGCCTCTAGTCATTCCGGGACCTCCTCCTCCGGATCCTTTCGCGGGCTTGAAATCGAACCCGCCCCCTGCGGCGGCTCCTGCGGCGGCTCCTGCGGCTACCCCGCCTCCCGCAGCAGCTCGTAAGTAGCGCCCCATTCAACAGTCTAAGACAGGCTCGGGGATCAACTAACACGGCATTGATAGAACCTGCTCCGGCTCCCGCTGCCCCTCAACCGGCCCCTCAGCCCCCTGCTGCCCCCCTCGTAGGCAACGCGCCCGCCGTCAGCAACCCGTCCGCCTCCGTCAACCTGGGTGGCCTTCCCGGCAACGGTGCTGCCAACCAGCCCGCTGCAGCGACGCCCATCGCCCCGATCGCCGCGAACCCCGCTCAACCCCAGGTCGCCGTCAGCGGTCTCGCATTGACAAAGTCTCTCCAGCTCGGCAATCTCTTGCAGGCGACTGCCCAGCTCCAGGCCCGCGCGACGCCCCCAGCTTGAGGTACCGACAACTTGTTCGAAATCCCCGGTCGATATGTCACGTACTAGGAAAGGGGTTTAATCGGACGTTGTGGGGTATCTAGGGGAAGGATGGTGGATGTGCGTGCATATGTTGCGTATGCGAAGGACGTACCTAGGCGACGTCGTTGACGACTTGAAAGTGGTTCAGCAGCGGCATACGAAATACCCTAGATTTTTCGATTCTTGGAATGAGGGGGAAGTTGGTTGGAAAGGGAGGGTTTTTTAATGGTGAAATAGGGGAAGAGAGGTCTCGGTTTGGTATGGTGGTATATACGAGAGAGCGACGAAGGTGGAAAAGGAGGCAGCGTCAGACAAACCCACCCTTCACTCTCCTTACGACCACACGTCTCGACCGGCTGCGCGCGCGATGGGGTTGGTTTTTCCGGGAAAGCATCACATGTTGGCGTGTGTAATGGAAAGATGGAGAGGGATTTGGAGGAGTTGAGCAACTTACACACATATCCCCCCCGCGGTTGTACATAATTCATTTCTTCAAGACATCGAAAAAAAGGCAACACCAAAACACTTGCACCCACCCACCTGGGCCCCCTTCCCCATCCCCCCTTTATATACGATAGCATTCGAAAGGAAATGAGCAAGTCTCATAATGCGTCTTATGGGTGTTGCGACAAGGGATGTAGGGCCTTTCACTTCGTGAATTCACCTTCACTATCCTGATCTGTTGAACAGCTGTCTTTTTTTTCCTTTTTCGAAGCAGAGTTTGGTGTTGCTCTTATCTAAGGGGTATCATAGAACGTAAATGACATCTCTGCCCAATCCAAATCTACCTATGCCATTCTCACTCCCTTTTCTTCTCTTTTATTCTCTTTTCATGCCCCGTGTCAGCACCTATGAGGCCTCCTTTTCCTGTTCCTTGAGAGCCAACCTCAACTTCTTGGCCTGCCTCTTGCTAACCGTAGGTTGCGTACCATCGCCACTCTCATCAGGCGTCTTTCGCTTCTGCGCGTTGCCCTTGTCACCAGCCGCACCACCACCACCACCTTGCTTCTTCCCTTGCTTCCCATCCTTCTTCCCCTGCTGTCCCTGCTGCTGGTTCTTCTTCGCATCGCTCTCCCGGCCCCCAACCTCGAGCACGTTCACCACACCGCGGAACCCGCTCCTCTTGATCCCCTCGTTGACCACAACACCACGCGGGTTCACGCCCAACGCCTCGGTGCCCCTTTCGCTGCCCAGACCCCACACGGCGAGTAAATTGACAACGTCGTTGGGCGCTCTGAGGCCGAGCGCGCCGCGCGCCTCGCTGGAGACGACGATGCCGCGGCCTTTTGTGGCGCGGACGAGGGAGGAAAAGTTAGAGACGAATGTTGCGCGGGCTCTGGCGTCGGGTGGGGGGCCGATGCTGCCGCTGCTGCTACCGGCAGAGGAGGAGGAAGAAGAAGAGGTGAGGATCTGGGAGTAGCAGACCTCGAATTTGACGCCGCGGGCGACTGCCGCCATGAGGGGTTTCGGACGGAAGTGGAAGGGGTAGTGCTGCGTCAGGTCGAGAGAGATGAGGGAGGGCTCGGACATGGAGAGGCAGGCGGCTTGAAAGGCCTTTTCGGTGGTGGGGCGGACGGCGAGGATGTCGTAGGCTAGGGCGAGAGTTGGGAGGCGGTAGTTTTGGGAGGGGTCTGAGAGGGTTACTGTTGCGCGGTGGAGGATTGTTGGCTGTTGTTTTTGTTGTGACGAGGTGGTGGTGGTGGTGGTACTTTGTGGTGGTGATGTTGTGCTCGAGGCTGATGTTGTTGTTGGTGGTTGGGGAAACTTTGGGAGCGGGTTTGTGATTTGCGAGGGGATCGGGGGGGTTATTGTGTGGTTGAGGGCGAGAACTGTGTAGCCTAGGGAGGAGGCGAAGGAGATTGTGCGGGCGAGGTCGGCGGGGGATGTGGTTGGCGACCACGGGATGTTGAGGTCGTAGAGCATTTTGGGCGTGGATGTGAGGATTTCGATGAAGCTATCGTGGGTTTTGGCGCATAGGAGCTTGCGATGGCTGGTTTTTGATGTGGCGGGTGTGCGATCCAAGCCAGATGCCGATGACGGTAGCTTATTCGAAGAGTATCGGATTTTCCAAACAGTCCTAAAGCCCAGGCTTCCAGCTCACAATGTCGATGGGATCCAATTGAGTGGTGTCTCGTCGCAAATGTCTTGGCTTCGAGGTTGATTGGGGTATGTTTGCACCGCGCTTCGCCGAAATTTTTTGAGTGGAAGACGGAGGTCGGTGTTAGGTTGGTTCCGCGGGGTTCGGTTCTGGTGCTGGGGTGACGCACCCGCAGGGCCGCAGAGGAAGTTTGACTTTAAGAAACGTGGGGCCTTGAGGTGGCTTGCATGGCGCTAGACGCATCTGCTTACCTTAGCCTTTAGGTGCCACAGGTGGTCAACCTTTTTCCCACTCAAGCCACTGATTGAGGGAGGTGGCACTGACGGAGGTAACGGCGGGAAGAACGGGGTGCGGAAACATCGGACTGGAGTGGAGGCGATGACATGCCGCAAGACGATTGCACCCGTTGGTGTGGCAGGCTGCCTCCTTAGTAACTGTAGCTTCTTCCATGGTTCATGGTAACCTCTCAAGGTATGTAGCCAGTCGAGGTGAATAGAGTTGCACGAGGCAGGAATAATCGTATCCACGTAAGAGTTGAATGGCGCAGTGAGCTTCCCCTTTCCCCCTTTTGGTCGCAAACAAAAAATCTAGACTGCGACGGCATCCACGGATGATCCTAGACTTTTCAGCCCGACAGGCGAATTGGCTGAAATGGGCAGCTGAGAGGTGCCAAACGTGGAGGGACCTCGCAACTTTGGGGCATGAAGTCTAGTCTCCGTGGGAAAATTGCCCGAATGTACTGCATTAAAGGGCATGAAGGAACCGAGAAGCGTGCTGCAGTCGCCAAGGTATCAGACGGACGACGAGTTTTCCTGTCATGCACCCCATGGTTCCCCTGACTATCTTGTGCACGACGTCTCTAGAGTCCTAAACCATTCATACTTCTCCTATGGCTACGTTCAAGGAGATATGGGTGAATGTCGGTAGAAAGTCACAAGTTCGAGGCTACTGGCTGGATCGCCAAGGATGCACCGCCTCAAGGGGACACGCAAGACTGGCACACACCCGTGACACCAAAGCTAGCAAGAAAGTCGTTCGTTCCTCATTTGCTCTTCTCCTCATCAGTCAACTATTCCCTCTAAAGCTTGGGCCACATTCTAAACCTGTTGCCTTCTGGTTCTTGTTGGTTTGTCGGGAACCTATCAAAAATTGGGATTCCTGCATCTCGGCAAGCAAAGCAAGAAGCTAAGGTGTATCCGTAGTTGTACAGCTCAACGCAGCTCCCGCACTCATTGAATTATTGCTTACCTACTCCGTACATTAATTGCCTCGAGGCACCTCAAGGTGTGAGTGGCCGCTCCCGTTTAAGGCCATCCACTCCTCCGCCAACGTCAACTGTTCCTTCCGCATCCAACGGTCTCTTCTTCCTTCAACTCCCGGCGCAACCTCCGTCGTCCAACAAGTCGTCGCTTACCCAGGCCACGCAGCTCGAGAAAACACTGGCCGGCCGACCGACCGACCTGCCTTACCTACTACAGAGCTTTCTCTATCTCACCCCCTCAACTTTCGCTCTTAGCCTACAGCACCTAAGCGCGACACGCCGGGGCGGAGGAAGTCTTACCGCCATCATCCGACGGAAAAAGTAGCCAAACCCAACCGCTGCCGCCACTGCTGCTTCCCGACCTGCAGCTACAGCAACTGAGCGTGTATACGTCTGATCAATCGCCGCAATGTTCTTCTTCTTCGTTTGCGGCGAGCACACCTTCCGCAAGCCTGTCGAGGGCTACGAGGGTATGGTCTGCCAGTGTTACAACTGCGGTAACATGTCTGGCCATGTCATCAAGAGCCACCCTTGGTTCACATTTTGCTGGATTGTGAGTTTTCATGTACATTCATTGATGTTCTTGCCGCCCTTCCTAAGGGCTCTCTGTCTTGTGTATCCTCACGCAGACCTTTGTCAATTCCCGTTCCATGCCACCGGCCTTTATGAGGTTCAAAGATGGATATCCAAAAAGCTAACCCACCAATCTAGCCCGTCATACCCCTGTCCTTCAAGGGCTACACTGACGTCGTCTGTCACATTTGCAACTTTGCCCAGCCGCTTGAGAATCGCCCCGACGTGACGGCCATGAAGGGCGGAGGACAGATGCCGCCCCCGCAAGTGCATGGTCAGCCTCCCCAGGGTTGGGGCCAAGCTCCGCCTCAGTACCGATGAGAGCGGACACCTGACTCTTACCCATCGGAGGTTTTTTTTTTTTTTTGTCAAAGTCGGACAAAGCGCGACGACGCGAGGAGAGCGGACTTGAGGAAAGCGGATTTCGGTATCGTAGGAGAAGAGGCAAACGAAGATCGGAGGGCATGGCGATGACGAACGGACTTGGGGCTTTGCTGAGGGAAGGCTTGTCGCCGGTCTCTCCCTTCCGTTCAGGTTGTCTATCTGCAGGAGTGGACGAGTGCAGACTAGTGGTGTTTTCCTTTTCGTGTGATTCTAGGCAAGATACCATGCTGGCTAGGCGTTAGGGGAGGGTTCATCGACACGCGGTAACGATAATTGAATTTCTGGCATATCATGATGAGGCTTGGGATTTGAATTTCGCCACGTACCCAGAGGGCTGTGAAATTTTCCGAATTCCCCTCTGATAACCTTGGTTGGTCATTTCGGCTCATCAGTAGTTCTTCTCTTTCGAAGTAGGAACTATTCTGCCAAGAGCGGCGGTATTGTCAAGGACGTCCGTGATTCAGCTCACCTTCTTCTCGTCTTCAGTAATACCGGGCGGAGTTCTCCTGGACACCCGCGATTTCAGTCCACTCCCGTCATCATCCCCCCAAGATCGGGGCTTTCCTGGCCGTGATTCCACTTCACATCGCCCTTCACGTAGTCTTCGGGGCGGGTTTCTCCTAACCCGTGGTTTCGATCCATCTCAACGTACGCAGGATATCCAAATTTGGCATCCATCAGGTTTGTAATCTGTTGTTGGGCACGAAGATCCACGTCAAACAACAAGAAACGTCCGTCCTTCGGGCTTCCCTTATATCGAACAAACAGTCCAGAGCTTCGTGCTGCAATGTCTCATTTCGAGAGCTCGTACAGCGCCGTCGTATCGGATCGCTTCTCGAGTCGTTACATCAGCCCATGTTGCATCATGTCGCACAGACAGCAAGACCAACGACGCACACGGGGTGGCCGAGGGCAGCCTCAACGGCCGGTGGCCCCCATCGTTCCTGACGGCGTTGCCGAACAAGTGCAACATGGTACGTCTCCTTTTCTCTTTCTCTGTCTCTCATGTGGAAACCTTTTGGGGGCCGGTGAGACGGCTGCTCCGGTCCACTGTCTCATGGTAGGCTCCTGTCAATGCCAAAGTTCCCTCGCTGACAGCGAATGACTACCCCCCAAACAGGGCAGCATCCCCAGACGGAACCCAATCAAGTTGGAGAGTCAGGTCCTTCCCAGCGCGGTCTTGCCGCAGCTGTCCTGTTGGGCCGGTCTTTCACTCCAGCGGAGAACAGATACCTGTATCATCGTCTACTCATGCGCCAGCCGCCCACGGCGAGGACCGTGTTGGGTCACTTCAGCGAGCTGCCTGCTCTCTACCGTGACCTGGCTGATGGGACGAGGTCAGGTCTCGACGCGATGGAAGGGCGGGAACGAGAGAGGGGGGAGAGGCTTGTTGCTCTTGCAGATACTTTGGCAAGGGGCTGTGGAGAGTTGGTTGTCTGTCTACCTGTGCAGCGTATTGAGGATATCATAAAGCGAAATAGGGGTGAGAATAGGATTAGTAAGTTCTGGGAGAGGGTGTTGGAGGAGGTTGAGGTACGTCTTTCTCTTACAGAGCTGATACAAGCTGAACTAAGCTGACGAGGGAGCCTCTAGACCGAGAACTTACGCTACATCGTCTCAAGCTCTTGGGTTGCACTCTTCATCGTCCAAATTTCGCAGGCATCGAGTGTATTGGCAGAGGCCTCGCTCACCGACAACGAGCGAGTCCTGGTTATCACGAGCACCGGGCTAGCGTTGTTGTGGGCTGTGGTAGTGACATTAAAGGGTTTGACTTCTGCGCATGAGAAGAGAAGGCAAGATGATCAGTCTTTGAATGGGATCATTGCCAGAGAGTTGTGAAGCAATAACGAGATTTGACGTGCGTAACTTGGAGGGATAAACGGACTCAGGGACACTTATGACTTACGATTGCTATTCAGAGAAATACTTTTTGCTATGAATATCTTTCCGTAGTGAGCTTGACTTTATTATTACTGTCTCTTCTATTGTTTGGTAATACTTTGTCTTATTTATTGCATCACGGGACCAGTCTTTGTCCTAAAGCGATCTAGCAAGGTGTGTATCATTCTTCAAGACCCAATAACCTTCCTATATAAATCGTGGGCCTGTCATACATTTCAAGTTAGATCATACCGAGGTACCCAGAGAAAAATCGTCAACTGAGATAGGCACTTCGAAAAGCTTCGCCAGGACCAGCGAATACCCAACGTGTATTCAATATGACTTTCCGAATACGCCACCGATCCATCTAGGTTCACACAAACCAGCCGCCATCGATACCTCTATAATTCGCAACAAGATGAGAATCTCTCACCAGGCCTATGACGTAGCGGAGAATGTCCTCATTTGAATTGCTCCGCACTCATAGGTCGCGAGTTCGAGTCTCGTGTAAAATCCTTGCATCGCCTCACCTGAGTGAGGCTGGTAAGAGTCTCCAGGGATTTTCGTAGGCCGTCCGTGTGGGCGGCCGAGCTTTTGCACTTTTCGAATCCCAATATTATTTATTGATTATACTTATTTAATTTGCATACTTTTTCTTGCAGAACACTTAAAAAGCTTGACCATCGTGAAAACGAAACATTGGTGTTGAGTGGGCGAGCCAACGAAGAAGTTATGACGTATGTGAGGCATCTCCATTCGGTCAGCCACATGTGGAACTGTGGCGGTGCAAGCGCTCTGAACTTTCCTGAGCTGCTTCCGTCATGTCGACACTACGCGGACAATCACCCAATGAGACTTGGTGTCTTTGACCTCTTTCCATCTCCGATTCCAACCTCTGTTTGATGATATTTGCACCCCTTGTGCGATAGAGACTTTTTATCTCTAATCATCGAACACCAACGATCGATCCCCGAAACAATCGCGAGAATGGCGCCCGTAAAACGAGGCCCGTCAGTGCTGGTCCGTCGCATTTCCTTCCCCATAATCGAGTCTACGCCAAATGCTAATGCGAGTCTACTGTAGGTGACCGACTCGCGAGAACGACCTCCACCCCCGAGAGGTGCCCTCCAACGACAGGATACGGGCATCGGAAACGTCCACGCCCGACCTGCAATGCGGTTCATCTCCGTCGACAACGTCCTTCAGCACGCCTACGACATCCCCTCGGGCCAGCCTCGAGTGCAACCACCGCAGAACCAGCCCCAGCCTCAACCCCAGTCTCAACCACAACCGCCGCCGCAGCGCCCTGGTAATGGCCTCGCAAACGCTCGACGCCCCAGCACAGGGCTACCCAACCTGCAGTCCAGGACGGGCGGCCAAAATATGCCGTCTCGCACCACCAAGATCAGCGAGAAGCTCGTTTTGTTGCCCGAGACGGACGAGAAGCCAGGTTCTGACGAGGACTTGGATGAGGAGGCGAACAAGATGGCGAGGGAGATTGAGATGGAGGAGAACAGGCCGCTGCGCGACGAGGAGCTCGACGTGCTGCGCAAGAGAGGCGGCATCCGAGGCAAGAGTTATGCGGAGCGTCTTCCCAAGGTCCAGCGCAAGGAAAAGCTGGCTAGACTGACCGCGTATTGTACGGCACAATCGTACAAGATGAAATCGACGGCAGACTTCCTCCGAACCAAGCACGACGCAAAGACGAAGCTCTACGACGACTGCCTGTACGTTGTGTACTCGCTGCCTCTCCTGAATGGTACAGAGGGCTACCGCCTTCGCAGTCGGCCGATCGTTAAGACCCCCGGAAGCGGCAAGACGGTCCTGGATATGGAGATTGAGCGGAGCGAACAGCGCGACTACCACGAGGGCTACTTTGAAGATGGATACAACGGCAGCCCCGTCCACGGAAGCCCCATGAATGGCAACAACGGATTTGGTGATGAGTCCTCGCAGCGCAACCACCGCGAGCAATCCCCCGACGACCCCAACTTTTCCCCTCTGGCGCGGATCCCAGACGCAAAGGCCTTTGCCGAGATGTTCCTCTTCTCATACGGTGTCGTCGTCTTTTGGAATTTCACAGAGCACCAGGAGAAGGACATCCTCGCGGACCTGACCTTTGCCCAGAACGAGGCCGGACTTTCGCTGCTCACCCGCCCGCTGGATGAGGAGGACTTTGAGACGGAGGAGTTCCACTTTGAGTACAGCCACGAAGTGAAAAGGCCGCGCATCTTCAACGACATGATTACCCTGCTGCCACGTAGCGATCACATGGTGAAGCTGACCATCAGCCACGCCATCGCGCAGAGCACAAAGTTGTGTCTGTTTGAGGAGCGCATGAGCGAGACGATGCTGGATGCGCAACACGTACCCAAGAGGCTAGCACTCACGGGCGAGTTGAACATGACGAGAACGGAGATTGTCAAGATCCTGGGCCGCTTGTTCAAGAGTCGTGTCGATATCAACCTTTGTAAGTTACCCTTCGGCCCTCTCTACCTCTGTTTCCGGCTTGTGACATGGAACCAAATTTGCCCTCCAACCACGAAATCTCCCATCTAACAAAACTCACCAGCATCCAACATCCTCGACGTCCCCAACTTCTTTTGGGACTCGGAACCCACCCTCCACCCCCTTTACGTCGCCATCCGGGAATACCTCGAAATCGACCCGCGCATCAAGGTCCTCAACGAGCGCTGCCGCGTCTTCCTCGACCTCGCCGAGATCCTGTCCGACTCGGTCGCCGACGCGAAGATGAGCTACATCACCTGGATCATCATCGTCCTCATCGTCATCTCCATCCTCGTCACCGTCACCGAGGTCGGTCTGCGCTTCGGCATCCTGTCCAAGAATAACGGCAAGGGGCCCGGCGAGATTGGAGGTGATGCCGTACCGTTGATTGGCGGTGCATCCTTACCTGGGAGCGTCAAGTGGGAGCTCGAGAAGAGGAACGTGAGCGTCGACGAGTTGAGGCTGTGGAGTCGGATGCTGAGTGAGGAGGAGGGAGAGGAGGCGCAGCGTTCAACTGAGGTTGTCGGGAGTCAGATTATCGGCAAGACTTTTGCTGGCGTTTAAGGCAGTGGACAGACAGGTGATGGGTTTTCCACTTCTGCTATGCCAACCTCTTGCTTGTATCATTGTTGTTATTGTTTATTGCATAGCGTGGCGTTAGCGGCAACATCTCTTCTTCTTTTTCATGTCTCTCCATCTCTGAGATGATATCTGAGAAAGGGGAAATAGTATGGGATGTGGTTCTTTCTTGTGCCTTTTCATTCTGTACAATCGGATATTTTCACAGAGGAAAATTTGGAAACATGGATAACAGCAAAGTAACACGAGGACAATTAAGAAGTTGTTTGAAGTGATTAACATCCGTATTGTAACTCCATTGCTATGCTACTAAAACAGCGAGAAGACCAAGGACGGATTAAAACATAAGGAACCGTCCGGCTTCTACGCCAGATAAACTATGTTTTCTTTCTCTAACGAGAAGAGGGGGCTTGGAATCAATAGACCAAATTTGCCCCGAATGGAGGCTACCCCTGATTCTGTACAAGTATACACCAAACAATACAAAATTGACATCCATCGATCCTTTACTCGTCCCGATCCGCCATGTTGGCGAGCGGGACGTAACCCTGATCCTGCGTCCGCTTGCCCCTGAGTCTGCGAACGACATACTGAACTCTACTAAGGATGCCGAAGCCGCGTCTCTTGGTCTGGGCCGAGGGATCGACCATGTAGCTCGGGCGCGTCCAGAACTTGAGCAGAAGACTGCTGACGACCACGCTGACACTGCTGCAGGCCATGGCGGCGCCGGCGGCCATCGGGTGGAGGTGGAAACCAAAGGGCAGGAAGACGCCCATGGCGAAGGGGAGACCGATGGCGTTGTACAAGCAGGCCCAGGCGAGGTTGAGCTTGATGCGGTTGAAGATGGAGCGGGCGAGGTGGAGGGCGGCGGGAATGTCCATCAAGTCGGTGGGACGCATGAGGACGACGTCGGCCGCCTCCATGGCAACATCTGTGCCGCTGGCCATGGCGATACCAACGTCGGCGGTTGCGAGGGCGGGGGAGTCGTTGATACCGTCGCCGACCATGCCGACGACTTGGCCCTGATCCTGAAGTTGCTGGACAATGGCCTGCTTCTGGTCGGGAGAGACACCAGCGAATACGTTGTCGGGGGAAATACCGACGGCCGCGGCGACTGCGACGGCAGTAGAACGCTGGTCGCCAGTGACGATGGCGGTCTTGATCTTCATTCGGTGGAGGACAGCAATGGCAGCAGCCGCACCCTCCTTGATCGTATCGGCGAGGCAGAGGTGACCGGTGTACTCGCCGTCGATGGCAACAAAAATGTTGGTGGTGCCGGCAGAGGTGTTCTTGGAGCTGGAGTTGGCCTTGGCGTTGAGCTGCTCAGACGCCTCGACAGCCTCAGCCGGGACGTTGACATTGTTCTCGCGGAGGAAACGGACGTTGCCGAGGAGGACGCGGTAGCGGGTGCGTTCGTTGCTGACGGCGGGTTCGACGAGGGCGTTGATACCTTTTCCAACAGCGGCCTTGAACTCGCCAACGCTGCCGTCGACAGTGGCCTCCTCGTCCAAACCGAGCTCAGTCTTTGCAGCGTTGAGAACAGCTCTTCCGACAGGATGTTCACTGCCCATCTCAGCGAGACCAACGATATGCCACCAAAGTCGGCGGCGCCACTCATTGTCTTGCCAGGACGAGATGAGGCTCATCTTGGCCACGCTCATCTTGCCGTAGGTGATAGTGCCAGTCTTGTCCAGAACAATCTGAGTGATTCTAGTCGTCGTCTCCAGAGCAGCGCCACCCTTGACGAGGATGCCGTTCTCAGCACCGATGCCGGTGCCAACCATGACGGCGGTAGGAGTGGCCAAGCCGAGCGCACAGGGGCAGGCAAAGACAATGACAGAGATGCAGAGCTTGACGCACACCATGATCTTACCGCCACTAGCTTCCTGAGTAAAGATCTTGGGCGGGTTCGTGAGCGCATGGCTAAGGATCATCCAAACAAGGAACGTGAGGAAACCGAGCATGAGAATAATTGGTACGAAGTAGCCGGCAATCGTGTCTGCAAGTCGCTGAATGGGAGCACGAGTGGTCTGGGCGTCCTGAACGAGCTTGACAATCTGGCTGAGCTGCGTGTCGCGGCCGGCTCTGGTGACTCGGAAGTCCACACGTCCATGGCCATTGACGGTACCGCCGATCAGATAGCTGCCCTTCTTCTTGTTGACAGGCATGGCCTCGCCAGTCACCATGCTCTCGTCGACGTAGGTCTCTCCGCGGACCATCATGCCGTCCGCCGGAATCTTGTCACCAGGGCGAAGGATGACAACGTCGCCAACCTGGAGCAGTTCGGTGGGAATGGCCTTCTCCTCTGCAGCATGGCCATCGCGGTTGGGCGTCTTGGGCTCGCCGGAAATAGTCGAGTTTTCCCAACCCTCGGCAGCCTTTTCGGCGGCGATTGGGTCGGCGTAAATAGTAGCCATGGACGGTGCGAGGGACATAAGACGGGAGAGGGCCTTGGAAGTCTGACCCTTGGCGCGGTTCTCCAAGAATCTGCCGAGGGTAACAAAGGTGATCAACATGGTACTAGTATCGAAGATGGTGGCGGGCCTCGTGTGCGGCGGGAAGAGGAACGAGACGAGCATGGCCATGATGCTGAAGAAGAAGGCGCATGAGGTGCCGAGGATGACGAGAACGTCCATGGTCGGTGATCCGTGCTTGATGGATTTCCAACCTGAAATATAGAAACGCTTTCCAATGCCGAATTGGACGGGTATCGTGAGGGCCAAACAGACCAAATCGCCAACGAAGATGCCGGGAAGAAGCTCCCAGCTGCCAAAGTCCAGGCTTGGGAAGCACATGGGTAAAATCATACTGATAAAAAATACGGGGATAGCGAATGACAGAGACAGCTTGAAGGCTCTCCGCCACTCGTTGATCTCTCTGGTCTTGGCTAGAGACTCGAGCTGGGCGTTGTTGTCGTCGTTGTCGGACACGAGTGCGTTGAGGCCTTCGGCTTCGACAGCCTCGACGATTCCACGCAGGCCGATCAAACTGGCCTGGTGCGTGACTGTCAATCTGGAGGTAGCCAGGCTGAGCTTGGCAGAGTTGATACCGGTGATGGTTAGCAGCTTCGCCTCCAGCGCCATGGCGGCTGTGGCATCTGGGTTGCCGTAAATCTTGAACTGGGCGGTAGAGTTTCCTCCTGATCCATTGGCAGACGTCTCGAAAGCAGTCGACAGAATCTCAGCACCGAAGCCCCGGTCCTCAATGATCTCGGCGATCTTTTCCGCTGGAATTTTTGATGTGTCGTGGGTAATGACGGCGCGCTCAGCCAACAAGCTGATGTTGAAACGCAAAACACCCTCCACCCCCTTGAATCCGCCCTCAACCGCAGACGTACAGGCGCCGCAGGTCATGCCCTCAATTGCAACTGTTGTAGTGGCGACAGAGCTCGTGGGGTTGCTGCTGGCTCTGGGCTTTTCTTGTGCGCTTTCGCTGTCCACAATCTCAGCGCCAAAGCCCCGGTCCTCGATGATTTCCGCGATTTTCTCGGCGCTGAGCAGTGTCGGGTCATGCTCAATGACAGCCCTTTCGGAGAGCAAGGATATGCTAAAGTTCTTTACGCCCGGCACGTCTTTGAACCCTCCTTCAACAGCTGATGTGCATGCGCCGCACGTCATTCCCTCTATGGCGACGGTGGTTGTCATCAGTCCGCTGTCCTCGTCGGCATCAAACAGGTCTTGCTTTGCTGGGAACATTGGTGAGGGAAGGTCGGTGGAGAGTACTTCGGCGTCGAATCCTCGGTCTTCAATAATCTCGGCGATCTGTTCGGCAGAGATGACTTCGGGGTTGTGCATTACTACTGCTCGCTCCATGACCAGAGCGACAGATACGCTTCCTACGCCCTCTACACCTCTGAAGCCTGACTCCACTGCTGAAGTGCATGCGCCGCATCTGTTGAAGCTGAATTAGCATATCAAAGCGGGAACACGTCGCAACAGATCGTAACTCACGTCATGCCGCCGACCTTGAGGGTCGTCGTCGCCCACTGGGTTGCTGTTGGTGTGGCGAGAGTGGCCATGGGACCACTCTCGCTCTTCCTCGGGACTCTAATGGCCGGCGGAGCCATGTTGTCGGTTTGTCTCGGAAGTTTGCGCTCAGGAAGCGGACACGGTAGGAGTGTAGGGCCAGCCTCGGTCTTTGGTTGCGCTTCGGTTTCGGGACGTTTTCCACAGCTATCTAGCACCAATCTTCATGATAGGGCTAGCTGTCCATAGAGAGGTTGAAGAGTATTTTCGGGAGGTTATTCGAAGACGGGTTCGAGGTCGAGAAGAAGCGAGGACTCTCGAGGTAAAGCTGGAAGAAAGCGGCTTTCGGGGAATGCTCCAGAAGACCGGCTTCCGAGTACTATGTACGGATACTGAAAAGGTGGGTATCGTGGTGTTTGAGTGTACGAGTCTACGTGTTCGTGTGTGCGTACGGAGAGTATGTTGGTGCGTAAAAGGAAGTGTACGTACGTGAGTAGTGCGCAAAGAAAGAGGCCGGGTCAAGGTAGGATTAAGAATCAAGGGCCCGGGAGGCTAGAAGAAGAATGGCGGCAATCAATGGCACGATGGGCAGCAGGAAGGCAAGAGAGAGAGAGAGGGTTGTGCTTGGGGGAGGGACGGAAGCGGAAGGTCGGCTTTTGTCAGCCAAAGTTTCGTGCACCGGCAGGAATGAGACTCATGACCCATAGAAGTGATGGGAGTGGGAGTGGGAATGCTCACACACCAGGATGCAATGCAGCGGCAACAGGAGCGGCCAGTGAACCAAAAAGTTACAAACCAGCATCAGCACTGCTTGACAAGGGGGGGGGGGGGGGGGGGGGGCAGTAACAGTACGGAGTAAGGTAAGGCAAGGTAGGTGGGCTGCAGGGCCAGGAGAAGAAGACGGAGCGGCGGCGGCGTGTGGGTGCGCGCGGTGTAGCCGGGATCTAAGGTAATCATCTGGCGCAATCGTGGGACTCTCACTCGCGACCACCTAAGGTACCTAGGCAGGGGTGTGTGGGAGGGAAGTGGCCCCAATGGCCCGAAGAGGGTGTGCGGCCTCGCTCGCTGCAGCGCTCCTGGTGTGTCTGACTGTCTGTGTTTCTGTGTGTGAGTGGACACCTGGAACGGAACATTGAACATTTTCACAGGAGCAACTGCGACTCTAACTGCAATACTGCAACGCTCTACAGACTGTTTAGTGTTGCCATATTCCATATTCCACGACGGGCAACGGCTGCATTCGTTTTGGGGCTCGTGCGGTTGGTTTCTTCCATTGCTTTTTGCAGTTAGAACTCCGGCAACAAGAGTTTCCTGACTTTCTTCCCCCCTGCTCTTATCCTGATCTTGGCTTTTTTTTTTATTAAATTGTTTTCCCGTTACGCCTCCTGAGTCTTGAGTCTCTTTTTGTACGCTGCTCCCGAACTCCACCCCTGACTAAGGTTGTTGATTACCTCATGGGCTACACCAAAACCGTCACCCGGTACCGCGAGTCTTTGCTTCATTGCCACGAGTCGACCCTGACCAACGAGACACACAAGACACAAGAGCAAAGAGTGACACTGGAAAGAAGGACGGCAGATGTAGAATTGTGTCGACCACTCGACGGGCGTGGCCGAAGTGACCAACGGGATTCGCACGGGTGATCCCAGCCCGCACTGCAGCTTTCGGTGCTCGGGCGCCACACCTGGGCCGGGCCCCCTCCCACTTCTCTCCTTCCATCTCCTTTTGACCACCCTGCGCTCTTGGTCTATTTCTGCGCAGAGAGATCAGTGGGGGGATCACGAGAACCTCGCACTAACCTTGAACTGTCCAGATAACCAATATCTATCCGCTCCTTGTCCGCCGCACTGCCTACCTATATGTCTGTCAGATGTCACATCGTTCACAGGTCCCATTTACTGCCCATCATCCACGAGGACTTGAAGACCTCTTTTTTGCGGATAGGTGTACGGATACCATTCCTTGGTGCATTTCTGAAGACTATTCATGGCACTTCCCGGGGGAGCACGTAAGACTGACTGGGCTGACTGGATTGAACTGACTGGATTTGACGGGTGCCAGAAACCATTGCCACACGCTCACTACAACCTTACTATCCGCCGGCACACGCAAACACCCCCCTCGCCTTTCCTCGTCCGGGGAGCGCTTGCGCTACGGGCCTACGGCTAAGGTACGAGGGAACGGAACACGACGACGCACCTGAGCCTGGCTCACGAAACATTTGAGGGGGCACGGTCACTTGAGGCAGTTTTTTAGGGTCCAAGGGACTCCTGGGTTCGGATTGAGCTTCAGCCTCAGACCAGTCTACCTAGTCACCCAAAACCAAGTCCATCCGAATTCTCCATTGGACGGTTTGCGTCTCGAGGTGGGACTGTGGGTGCTATGCTTCATGCTCCTGGGAGCCGTGTTCCGTCTCTCTTCCAGCCGAACACACGAGAATGCAAATCAACGAGACTGAACCGCGATGGTGGCGGCAGATAATTCGTTGCGATAATCTCTATTGCCACAGATTGATTCCCAAATTCGATTCGTACGCCAATCCGTGTCCTTTGAGTCCGGGTTGTACTCGGTATCGGTCTGTCATTCTCAAGACCGACTTCCACCATGAATCCCAGTCCCTTGTAAAGATCAAAATCGCCAAGCTCCGGCTCGAACTTCCTACAGTTGCTTCTCGAAGCCGTTTTAGCTTCAGACCAGTCCATGAGGAAACGATTATTGTCAGTCTCAGCCCCCTTGCCGTGGTTTTTTTTTATCAACGGGAAGGCGACAAAGGGAATGATTTACTGCCATGTTCCTTCATTGTTCCAATCCGTGTGAAACTTGAGGTAAGACCGCTACGTATAGAAAGAATACCTAACGAACTCAAGGCCAAGAGCTTCCATTCCAGTTCCAATTCCCCGTCACCGGCCTGGCTGGTGCGGGATGCCCCATCCGGCCTTATGTTAAGGTGTGCCTCGAAAGTGCTTTCCTTAGGTAAGGTTATTGAGGTTACCTTAGGTAAGATGTGCCAACCCCACCAGCAACCCTTCCAGGTTCCCTAAACCGCTCTGCCCCGCGCCACTAAGGCACCCGTGGACCTCTGTGGCAGCGTCCCCATTCGCTCTTGCAGCGGCCTGTCTGGACTGGCACCTCAAACGGATCTGACACAAGCTTCGTCCTCAGAACGATCTCCAGAAGAAACACACCACAAACAAACCAAACCCCCTTCGCTTCTTCATACCCTTCCTTACCTTGCCAACCTCTGACGACAGGGAGGTAGCACACACTGAAAGCGAGTCCTCTTTCTCAGCCTCGCCTCGTCCGATCCCAGTTGATCAATCTACCTTCAGCCTCGTCAACCACCCCCACATCGTGCTATTGTAGCCCAGGTAGTGACGACGGCTACTCTACAGTAGTACCCCACCTTGAAGGAGCTTCGTGAACATCACAGACGAGGAGCTCTCACGATGGAGCAGACCAAAGCTCTCAATGCGCTCGAGGTAAGTAGCCAAGCGTCACCTACACTCGTATCCAAGATCCAAGTGCTGATAAACATTCGTCAACAGCCCTTCCTGGCCCTGAGCAAATCAGCAACATCCCCCCGCGCCGCAGCCGACCTCGTCACCCGCGCAACATCAAACCCAAACACCTTCCTCTTCACAGAGCTCCTCGAGACCCCGCAAATCCAAGCCCTCGCCCAGTCCCCCGACTTCGAACCTCACCTCCGCCTCCTCGAGCTCTTCTCCCACGGCACCTACGCAGCCTACCAATCCGCCGCGGCCTCAGCATCCCCCCTCCCCGAGCTCAACGATGCCCAAACCCTCAAACTCCGCCAGCTCTCCCTCCTGACCCTGGCCCGCGACCGCTCGAACCTGTCCTACGCAGCCCTCCAGTCCGCCCTCGGCCTCCCCTCCACCCGCGCCCTGGAAGACCTCGTCATCTCCGCAATCTACGCCGGCCTCCTCGACGCAACCCTCGACCCCCACCGCCAAGTCGTCCAGGTAAACTCCCTCGCCGCCCTCCGCGACCTCGCACCCGGCGCCGTCCCACCCATGATCGCCGCCCTCCGCGCCTGGTCCAGCCGCTGCGAATCCACCCTCGGCGACCTCGAGTCCCAGATCGCAGGGATCCGCGACGCCGCCGCCCGCCGCCAGCGCGACAAGGCGGAGCAGGAAGCCCGTCTGGCCAAGCTCGTCGAAGACGTGAGGAAGGATCCCGAGTCCATCGCCGGTCCAGGGGGCAGGAAGCTCGCTGTCGGCCACGCGCAGCACGGCGGCGGCGGTGAGAGAGTAGGCGGCTTCTTGGGCCATACGTCTAGAGCGCAGCGGTACAACAAGCGAGGTAGCACCAGCATGATGGACAACACAGAGGAGATTGACGACGAGGCCATGGACGTGGACGAGGAGGATGATGAGCAGGAGAAGAAGCGTGCCAGTCGACGGAAGCTTTAGTGGGTTGATTGCTTGGTGGCATAGCCGAAGTCATAGAAGAGGATGCTCCTGGCCTCGGAAACACTTCTTCTCGGGGTTCAACTTTATCAGGACCATCGGCCAGGGAGCGCCACACTAAAATGCTTGGTGGCATTCATTGAGGAGTCAAGGCGTGGCATAAGACAAAGGCTGAAGGTGAAGCAGCCAAAAAGTAGCACGATGAGCATTATCACGACACATTATGAGAACTCAATAAATAAGGTCAACATGGAATTCGATAATACTGGCAGAGAATGTCCTCTACCGTTTCCTGTTCTGTGATGCCTATCTAGCGTGCCATTGATAAAATGTTAAGGGAATGTAAAAAGTGAATGAATGTGTCGAAGCCAAAAGGTCTCCTATCCCCCCTCTCTCCTCTGCCTCTTCCTCAGCCTGCCTGGCAGTTTCACCCGCCTTCGGTAGCTGAGGAATCAAGTGTCGCTTCCGCAGTGTCGATAATGATACACCAATGCATTGTGTACATTGAAAAGAAATTAAATATGTCCCTCGTTGAACGCCGTGCGAGGCTATGTTCCCTTGGGGGGCCTCGACTTTCCCTACGCCGTTGCCTCTCTGGTATCCTGAATGGAAGACCAAATCAAAACCGAAAATTTGGGTAACTCTGTCGCTCAAAATCCTGGGGGTCGTAACGTTCGTAAAAGCTCTCTCTTGGGAGACAAAGCGTCCGTATTATTGCATCTGTGATGTGGTATGGGGCCGCGCATTGTTGTTCTGTTTGGGGTAGTGCAGGACATCCTTTGTTTGTGGTACCGGACAAAACGAGGCATTTTACAGCCGTTTGCCGGGGACAAGGATGAAAAGCACACAGAGCGCAGCGTCGATCAAAAATGTGACGGCAAGGACCATGATGGACCGCTTAGCAAGGAGCTTACGAACGTAGGGCTCACGAATTCGAGAGAAGTTGAACGGCGTGTACTCGCTGAGGCCTATGAGAGCGAGGACGGGGTCCAGAGAGTACTGGTATGATGCGAGGAAGTAGACACCAACGGTGAACGGAAGAATCAGCTGAAAGATGAGTTAGTGGATGTATCTTAGGGATGAGGTCATGGATAAACTCACCCAGCATCGGGTAGTTCGAGGGGCATTGAGGAAGATGAGAATGAAGGCAGCCCAGAAGCCACCAAACATGGCCAGAAGACCAACAATCATTCTGATCTGAAGAGTCGTCGGGATGAGGTTGCCAAGGGCCTTCATTCTCAAGAAGTTGGGGAAGGCATCGCGTTCCATAGCTTGAAAGACGTAGTCCTTGGCAACGTCAAACACCTCTGGATCGTCTCTACCAAAGTCCTCAATGGAGGTCGTGACGTCTTGAGTAATGGAACCCGGAAGAATGATCTCACGCTCGGCGCCCGGAAGGAGGAACGTGTAGAGGATCTTCTCCGCCGATGCCCGGATGTCTTGTCTCGCGACAGTGTGTGCGGGAGAGTTGGAATCCGTCGTAAGATCGCGCGGGGTGCTGAAAGCCCCACTGGGACGGCTGCGATGCTCTCCAGTGCTGCTTTGAGGGGAGTCTTGGGCCTCTTCTCTCAGGTAGGCCGACATTTGGGCATCTTGGTTCTTCTCCTTCTCAGTCGCATACATCGATGGGCCAGCGGCGGAATGGCTCATGTCACCAAGTCCATCCAAGATCTGGGAAGATCGCTTGGAACCTGACTTATCCAAGTCGGGCGTGCCAACCAGGACGGATCTGCGAAGTTCGCGCACATAGTGGCGGCACAAGGACATGTGCTGTGCAACATCGAGCCTATCCTTCGTTAGTGAACAGACGCGTGGTTTTGGGGTGCTGTTTGCACGAACCAGAAATCGAGGTAATCGACGGATTTTTGCTGATCTCTCATGAAAATGTAGAAAGAGAAAAGGTCGACGGGCGGCAGAGTTCGACGGCTCAAGACCTCAAACAGAGTCGGCAATCGGTTCCGGTGCAGGTCTGGCTGAGGAGATGGCGAGCCGGAGGCTCCAGTTGATCGGTCCTCCATGATGTCGATCGAGTCTGATTGGCGAGAAGAATCGGGAGACGGAATCGTAATTATGTAGTGATTGATGAAGAGAAATCGAACGAGAAGGAAACGGCCGCCGAAAGAGTCGCTGTCGTCGGGTGGTGCGAAGTCGAAGTTTGGTCGTCGGAGAAGCGCGGTACGGATATCGTAAATGAGGTTTGGCAGGTGCACTCCGCAAAGGTTCGGTCGTAGCGCGGGTGTCTACTCGTCGGTTGCTAGGCTTCCCCCAGGTTGGTTTGTGTACTGAACGAGCGTAAGAAGGGAAGGATCGCGCACGGCGCAAACTGACAGCGTCAGTATGATTGACGATGGCGCTGCAGGGCGTGATGGCTTGATTCTTGGGATGCCGTTGGAATACGGCATAACAGCAGATCAAGCAAGC
Source organism: Colletotrichum phormii (assembly GCF_030913505.1). Lineage (NCBI taxonomy): Eukaryota > Fungi > Ascomycota > Sordariomycetes > Glomerellales > Glomerellaceae > Colletotrichum > Colletotrichum phormii. The sequence goes on from NW_026851453.1 coordinate 895,304, forward strand.
ACTCAGACCCAGACACTAATTTCGTTCAGGTTGTCTGGTCAGGGGGGATACGACCCACCTGTACGTTCTTTCCTCCGAAAAAGCGCGCTTTCCCACTGTCAGTGTGGTCCCACCCACACACGAGTCCACTTTACTGCAGCGCCTTAGCTTCTCAGGCACTCAGACGTTTTCTCAAGCAACGTCACGTGCCCCATCCAAAGAAAAGAGGGACAGGTGGGAAGAAAACGCCGCATTACCTCAGCTTCCCCAGCCACATGCACAGGCCCCGCCTCAGCCACGGAAAAGCAGGTAGGGCTTGCAATTTCTCGCTTCACATTTTGTGGGATGACCTGCCGGACTACGCAAAACCATCACAACGACAACTTCTTAGACAATTCGACTCCGCGATCCCGACGACCGAACCGCCCAACGAGAGGTACCGCCAAAATGTCGACCAAGCAGAAGAAGCCCGCTGGAAAGCAGCGTTCCGCCATCGCTGATGTCGTCGCTCGCGAGTACACCGTCCACATGCACAAGCGCGTTAGTATTTTCCCGGGAAAGAAGAAAAAGGACGCCGCCGTCGACATCGAACTCTATGGCCCACGACGGTGATCCGGTAGCATAGCATAGCAAATGCTGACAATCTTCGCTCTGTAGCTCCACGGCGTTTCCTTCAAGAAGCGCGCTCCCCGTGCCATCAAGGAGATCAAGGCTTTCGCTTTCCAGGCCATGGTACGTCTTGCTTGTCCCTCTCGAATGCAACCCCGAAATTTTGCACCAACGCCCCAACAACATCTAAACACCAATGGACTCCAATCTCGAACAACACCACATGGATGGATATCACGGGAAGAATAGTCACTAACCTTGTGTGATTCGCATAGGGTACCTCCGACGTCCGCGTTGACCCCCAGCTGAACAAGAAGGTTTGGGAGCAGGGCATCAAGGGCGTTCCCTACAGACTCCGCATCCGCATCTCTCGCAGACGAAACGACGAGGAGGGTGCCAAGGAAAAGCTGTACAGCTACGTCCAGGCCGTCAACGTCAAGAACCCCAAGGGTCTCCAGACTGTTGTCGTTGAGGAGTAAAAAGTTCTCTTTGGGATGGTTTCAGGGCGGCATAAAGGCATCGGAGTTGCATTCGGCATTCTAGTCTCACATACAAAATCGACGGAAATGTGAACAACGCTTGATTCCCCACACGACTTCGACGACTTTTTACTAGTATTGGACCCCGCGATGTGGTGGAATGTTATTTTTTTGTCTGCGCCAAAGTGCGCGCGAAGGAAGCGTTGCGTATGTGTCAGGCAGGCAATGGTGAACGATGACGAAGGCTTTTGGGACATCAACAATCTCTTGTGGTTCATGTAACACATCGTCCAACAGGGTCTTCTTTTTTTATCGTCTTGGTCGCGGTCTGCCAGAAGCAGATGAACAGGATATACCCAATCCTGAAGGCCAAGTCCCGACCATGCAATGCAGTCCAATTCCTAACAAAAAGAGTTCCAAAACCACCGGCCCGTAATCATACATGATAGACTCCAATTCTCCAGTGCTCGAAACAATGTTCTTTCATCGTGTCATCCACAAACAAGTCAATGCTCACTCGTCCTCAACATCGCGGTGACGGGCGAGGACCTTGCGCTTGAACTCTTCGGGGTCCTTGTCCCACAACTCTGCGGCCTCGCCGTTGAGAGGAGAGGCGCTGGCTCCATATTAGCATCGTCCGACGAACCACTTTTTGCCGGGGCAACTCACTTGTTTGGCTCACCCAGCAGACTCTGCAAGCTGAGAAGTACAGTCTGAATGTTGTAGGCTGGTGTCCACTTGTCCTTGAGGATATCCAAGCAGATGCGGCCAGAGAAGTCGAAGTTAGGGTGGTAAATGGGCGTCGTGAAGAGCACTGTTGGCGCAGCGTAGGGGTAGTTGTTGGGGAACGACAAGCTGAGCTTGAGCGTCAGGCCGGCGTAGGGAGTCTGTTCGGGTCCCTCGATCGTCGCCGTCCAAGACATGAGGTTGCCATCTGCCGAAGGGAATGCTGAGACGCCGGGAGCGGGAGAAGTCATGAGTTGCATCAATTCCGTCTGCAATCTGTGGTCATGAGATTAGCCCATCTGGTCATGTATGAGACGGCAACATCCTCCAACGACATCGTCGTACCTCTTGGTGACGCTCTGCGCATCAGGTCCCTTCCTGGCGCCAGCAAGCTTGGCTGCTGGAACGCTTCCGGGAGCGGAGTTCTGGGTGTCCTCCATGCTGTAGTCCATTGTCGCAAAGGTCGTGAGATGAAAGAAGCAATCGCAAAGAGCACTGGTCGAGGCGAAGGGGGCGTCTTGAGGCTGGGAGGCTGGGATGAGAACTGGGATGAAGCAGGTAGGTGTTTGCTGAGGCAAGATGATATTCGGCCAGCCAGTACTTATGTGCAGGGAAATGCAATGTGCGGGAAGATGATCAAGGGGCGAGGTTGGAAGCTTGCAGCGTCAAGAACAACAGAAGGCAATTATTCCGTAGGGCGAGAAGGGCTCCTAGGATGATGGGGAATCGGAGACGCTGGTACCTGGGCGACGCGCTGACTTTGGCATCCGCTTTTGGGCTAGCGTCGTCGCTGCCGTTACGCACGTCAACGGCGAGTACGTACCCAGTGACACAAAGTGTCGACGACCTCACCTCAACACTTCAACTCGAGCCTCCATCGCACCTACCTCGCCCCGAGTTCAGACGTTTGATATGGCCATGATCTCCCCTCAACAGACTTGAAATTTGAGCTCATCTTCCAAAGATGGATTGGACATACGTCTGCAAACAAGTATGATTACTTAGCGATCTACAGTTTGGGAATCGATAAATCACCGGCTACGTTGCGCTGTTGTTGTTGTTGTTCTATTTAACGCCATGGCGGCAAGGGCGCAGCCGCCCTTGCGGCAGACCTCCCGGAGGGTATGTGGCGTGAAGGGTCGCAGGCTCTAGCTATATACTATATAGTACACGCCGTATCCTGACGTCCTCCAAGTCTTGCTCGTGAGCTACTATGTGTTCTATCCATCCCTAGTTCCCACTGGTGCCCTAGTTCCGTTATAACCATCTGGTTTCTTAATAGAGGTAGTTTGTCGTTTGGAGGATAGGTTATGACCTCTACGTTGCGCTGATGGCTTTGGTGAATGCCACGGAGTCGCTCTTCCACTATCTTGCTTCTATCTCATCCGACAGACTTGAGCGCTTCTTATATCACTTCAGAATGGTTCTCAATCCACCTGGGAGAGAAAACACCTCGCATCTAAAAGCAAGTTTAGAGGAATTTGTTCTGTCTAGTCTCCACCTGGCACCATAAGCAACGTTCAAATTCTGAAGTTCTTGTCCTTGACAAACACTTGACATAAGCCAGGTTCATTGTTATTGACTTGGTGCTGCAATCTAGTAGTGGCCATGCCCTTGGCGTCTGATTTTGGCCCTTGTGAGAATGAATCCCCAGTCCAAAATCATACACTTGAATTAGTAATTAGTAGACGACCTAAGTATGATCGATACGGAGAGGCAAGCATATGTAGAAGAATTCGGGAATATTGACTCACTTTCGACTTCAATGCCAATGATCCCTTTTGCTTTCGTGAATGTACAATGTGCTTACCTATCAGGCTGAAGCAGGAGTAGCACAAGTAGTATTACGGAGTGAATTTAATCTAGGGAACTTCTTGCCTCTTGCAGCATATTCTGCTCCTAATAAAGTGCTGTCAGCGAGAAGTATTGTCTGAGGCAGTTAAGGAAGGTACGCGCTTTCCCTCTTTCCCTTTTTTATGGTCACTATACCTCATCTTTTTGTTCCCACTCCTACATCCTGTCCATTTCACTTTTTTTTTGTTCGCAGTCTGAACAGATTCCTTCAGCCTGAAGCAAAATTCAGCGCGAAGCTCTTTCGGAGGATTTTACCAATTCACATCAGCATTGGACATTGTTGTCACGACTCACATCGAGGAAATTCCTTCGCCTACAGGCATCTCAAATTTCACATTCTCCTCATCCTTTCTTTGATAAACACGGACTCCGAAATCATCCTAATATCTTCTGTGCGGTTCTTTCTTCCCGTCAGCTGTGCGCAATGGACGACGATCTCATAGATTTCCTTGAAGCACCTGAGATGGATCAGCCCACAGGTTGTTGCCCCTGGCAGGGCTGTGTGCACAGCCCTGTCAAACTCATCCCAGAGGTCGCAGTCAGGTAAGTTATAACTTCTCAGTACCCAACTGGCCAAATATCACTGATAAACTAACTTCATCAAGATTTCCAAGTGCCGACAGCTCCTCGGCCAAAGAAGAGACCGAACAGAAGACCCCGTTGTTGTCTGATGTGCAAGCGAACAATACCACCAGCTCTGCTGGAATTCAGATCGCTCCAGCTGTTGTTCCAAAGAAAGTCGAGAAGCCAGAAGTCGCCACAGTGAAGAGCAATGCAACGGTGTGCGCGTCCCACGCGTCCCTCAAGCATTGGCTGTGGGAATTTGTCAAAGAAGGAGATCTTCGTTGCCACTCCTGTAAGAAGACACAAAAGGATTTCATCTTCAAATGTCCCAGATGCATGTTCAAAATGTGTTTTGGCTGTCGGGCCAAGCGCGGTTGGACCTCTCGAGGGGCTAAGTAAGTATACTGATGTCTTTCCATCGTTGCTATTCTAACATCCTGCAGGGAGATGCGCCGTCAACTTAAGAACGCCCAGAATTAACTTCACGATGCGGCTCATTGAGTAACCGAGGCTGGGGCGTGAGCGTTGAGGCTGGAGCATGACAGCATGGATTGTGAGATGGAGAAGAGAGTTGAAGAGGCCAGAGACAATGGGCTGGCTAGTTCGTGCGAGTTGGCCAGCCGCATCAGATTCCTGAAATTGAGGTTGAGGTTATTTTTCAGTTGTTTCGCTGCTTGCATTTGGATTCTTAACGGAGGTGGTAAGGGGTGATCACAGAAAGACTTGGAGTTTTCTAGTCTCCTGCCAAGTCTCAAGTTGAACAATACAACAATCAACCCTTAGTGCAATCTCTAAACTAGGATTATTGACGTGTCAATTGTCACCCGAGGTAAATTGACTTCGGCTTGTTGATCTTGCTGGGAAGTTTGGTCTGGCCACAAAAGCGGCGACGCTATAGAGCAGGGATCCTGCCACTTTGGAGAGGTGTGCCGGAGGAGTGGCGGCGGACTGTTTACCTGGCCAACACTGCAGCAACCGCGATAAGAAAGCTTATCGGCCAATGAGTTCGCGTTGATGCAGGCGGCAATGAGACACCTTCCATGACTCCAAACAAAACACGCCAAAAGCTCTTTACGCGGTCAAGACGCGCTTCAAAGTGCTAACGCGGGGGACGACTCAAGACACACCACAATCAACATGGTGAGTTCTTGTTGACGCTGGACCCTTGGACCCTTTGTGCGGAAATCGCCCTACGCGAGTTTGATACGTCATCCATCCATCCCATTTTGCCTGGCATCGTTTGCCTGACAGCACTGTGAATTGATATCCCTGTTCGCCATTTCATTCCCCCTGGGCTCGGTCGGTCTTAGCCATGAAGTAGTCTGTCGCAGACTCTCTTCCAAAACCATCTGAACTTCTCGGCTCACTCAGCAAAGATGCAGCAATCGCAGCTGGACCCTCTGCCCAATGAACTGCCCTTCCGGGTCATCTCCAAGACCATTGGGCGAGGGGCTTATGCATCGTAGGAACTCTACCCCTCCATCTCACTTCTGATGAACCCCGCCACTGACTGCGAGCACCCAGAATCAAGAAAGCCGTCCCTCTAGACGCAAACACACCCGTCTTCGCTGTCAAATTCATCCATAAGGGTTACGCCGTCAAGCATGGCCGCGTATCGGCAAAGCAGCTCCTCATGGAGGTATCGCTCCACTCACATGTCGGCCAGCACCCGAACATCATTGAGTGGTTCGCCTCGGGAGAAGACACCAATTGGCGATGGATTGCCATGGAGTTTGCCGATGGAGGTGACCTCTTTGACAAGATTGAGGCAGACGTGGGCGTTCACGAGAACATTGCTCACCTCTACTTTCTGCAGCTCATCAGCGGCGTGAGCTTCATCCACTCAAAGGGCGTCGCGCATCGGGATTTGAAGCCCGAAAATATTTTGCTATCTGAGATTGGAAGTCTGAAGCTCGCCGACTTTGGCATGTCAACCATGTTCGAGTACAAGGGTCAACGCAAGACGAGTTCCACCCTTTGCGGCAGTCCGCCATACATCGCCCCTGAGATCCTTGCATGCAGTAAGGCGGAGAAGAAGGCATCCCCGGACGCGGTCAAGTACTCGCCAGACCTTGTTGACATCTGGTCATGCGGTGTTATCCTCTTCGTACTGTTGGTTGGAAACACACCTTGGGATGAGCCGTCAAAAGGCAGCTGGGAGTACCAGGAGTACGTGCGAACGAATGGCCGCAGCACAGATGCGCTTTGGGGGAGGATACCGTCAGACACCTTATCACTGCTTCGAGGCATGATGAACATTGAACCGATTAAACGCTTCTCTTTTCGACAGATTCGACAACACCCATGGTACACCAGACAAAATCCGCACCTGACATCGGACGGCAAGATTTCCGACCCGATCAACCTGGCCACGCAGATGCTGGAGAGTCTCAAGATCGATTTCAACCAGCTGCCCACTGCCTCCCAGGGCAATCCATCCAGCAGTGATCCCATGGATATCGATAGCGCCGGCAAAGTCTCCTTCACTCAGCCCGAAACGCCCATCAATGACGTCGCATGGGACTGGGAGCGCCCCGCTCTCAAGGTCATGAACCCCATTGCGATCTCCTCCACACAACCCCTGACCCGAAGCGTGAGCGGCGTCGCCAACCGACGCTTGTTTATGGAGTCCCTTGCAGAAGAGCCTTCCATCAGCCAGTTCTCGCAGACCCCCGGCGTCCCGCTGACCCTCACCCAAGCGGCCCGTCGCTTCCGCGATATCGTGCCGTTCGAGTCCCTCACGCGCTTCTTCTCACACGTGCCGCCCCAGCTCATCGTGCAGATGCTCAGCGACGCCCTCCACCAGCTCAACGTCCCGCTGCCGCCCGTCACGCCGAATCTGTACTCGGATCATATCGTCATCATCAAGATCAAGACGCTCGACGCGCGTCGACAGTCGCTGCACGGCGAGATCCACGTCGACAAGCACAGGCTGCCCGAGGAGCAGGAGCTGTTGGACATTCGGTTCGTCAAGATCAAGGGAGACCCGCTGGAATGGCGTCGGTTCTTCAAGAAGATTGTCGTCCTCTGCAAAGATGGCGTGTATGTGCCGGATGCATAGGAAGGATGCCGGCTTGGATAGAGCGATGGATTGAAATGATGTTTACGCTGTATAGATGTATAGATAAGACTTGTTACGAATGAAGAAAGGAAAATAATACCCCAGTAATGGTACTCTGAGCCAACATGATACCCGCTAAGAGGGGTCGATAAGTGACATCAAAGAAGGCCAAGAAACGCCACATCTGACCCCGAGGGTCCATGGTCCAAAGGGGGAACTTATACGGTGACAGAATAGAAGAACAATGCAGCCATGATCTTAAAACGTAGCGAAATATACCGGCAAAACCATCGTGTTCCCTCTATCTAAGCTAAAAAGCACTAATAAAGCAAGTCCATTAATCTAACACCTTCATGCCTTTCCGGTATCAAAAGTCGCACCCACGAAACCTGTTTGCCAACGCACTGAGATTGACTGAATCAGACTGAGCCATGCCCATCTGCGGCTCCCTACAAGTCATCTATATCGTCGTCATCATCCCCATCGTTCTGATATTCCTCATCGTCGTCATAGTCGTCATCGTCCTCATCGACTACGAATTCTGCTTCTGGATCGACCTGCTGTCGCGTGTTAGACGCGGGCTGTCGACAGACCACGTTGTATATACACTCTCTATTGGGGAGTTCTTCTTTGACGATCCGAATGAGCGTGTGGGGACTATCCGCATTGAGAGGAAGAAATCGACCAAGTTTACCTGCTTTGCCATAAGCTTCAATGGCTTCGTGTTCAGTGATGTGGCTCCATAGGTCAAATCCAGTGCCCGGATAGCACCTATTCTGATCCACATACTCTAGGGAAGTATGCCAGGCCCGAACAGTTTCCACAATCAATGTATGCAGCTTCATGAATATTGGACCGTGGCCACTAAGGCCTGCCGTGTCTAGCAAATTCCTTTCGCACTGAGGACGCTGACAAACAAACATTTGGATGTAGGCGTGTACCATCTCATGAATCAGAGACGCAACGTTTTCTGCAAACGAGATGCGCTCGACCTCACTGCCTGGAATCTTGGGGTCACCTATCTTGGGATAGAGACAAATCTCCGCAAACCACCTGTCAGAGTTGTAACGAGGCCTGGATTCTGCGAAACAGTCCGCAACCTCGCCTTTCAAAATACCGAAGCCCGTCATCAAGTGTACGTGTGAGTACTTGGAAGTCTCGTCATTACTGTGGGCTGGCTTGTGGGGGTGTCTCTTCAAGGCCCCAAAGAAGAAGAAATCGTCGAGGCAAAGCAACATTTCGTGCAAAGAGCACTCAAGTTTACACGCCAAGGAGTCGAGTTTCGTATCTGAGCATCGAGTTTGCTCGAATTCTTCGAGTTCTTCAGGTGTCAGATCACCCCAAGCGTTGGATGCGGCCATTGCCTCGAGGAAAATTTGGACAAATTCTAATCGAGCCGCAACTTGTTGCGGTCGAAGCTCGCAGGGATAAAAGTTTTGCCAGGTGAGGTTCAACAGAGGTGTCGCGCCATACATACCGACGGATAGATGGAGGTAAGGTGGTGTTTCCCAAGAGGTCTTGAGCAAGAGAAATTGAGAAAAAGGCTTCGGGAAGGGGGGATGCTGGCATTTTTCCACATCCTGGCATTGAAGAGACATGTCTCGGGTCTCTTCGCTGACTGGGGTTTGGGTTCCCTGATCTACAGGCATCGGCTGTTCCATGGTGCAGAGTTGCGAGCTGCTGTTGTCCGGGTAGATATGCTGATGATTCACGAAGCACAGGGCTAGTGAGTTGCTGTTGAGTTGTTGTTGACTTGCTGATGAGTTGCTGGTAAATTAGTGTTGTGGCCGTCATTCCTCTCTTATTATAGATCAACAGCGTAGTGACCAATGAATTCTCGAATATAACCCACACGGACTCTTCAGCTTTCTAGTGAATGAAGATGTGAAGGAAAACGTTAGGAAGAGCTTCATGGCCTCGATCTCGAGGCCTCGAAGAGGCCTGGGTTAAGTTTAATCGTAACATGGTAGGCTAAAACACATTCACCTCGGCTTTCATGTTCTTGTTCTGAGAAGAAATCCGGAAGTGTCATATATGATATCGCAGTCTATCTTGTTTCTCAAACTCTTCCTCTTTCGAAACGCCGCTTCTTCGAGTTTTCGGCGAATCATCTAGTCGAACATACACATCTTTTGTGACTTGATCTCCTTCGTAAATCAGATTTCTCCTGATGATGAGCAAGTCGGACTACGCAGTGCAGAGCAGGTCGGGAGTAAAGGGACAATTCGAAAACAGACAAGAGCCGGCTAGAGCGAGTCCTTGACTTTCTTTAATCTGACTACTGTAAAATTCCGTCTCAGTTTGCTTTGTCTTTTACGTGAAGTTTGTTCGCATTGTACAATTTGTAAGCAGATCAAACTTATAGGAAGAGAAAGGAGCTATCGACTTGAAAGTAGAGCAAGCCACACAAAGGATAATTCCTAGGAAAAACTTCGCAATGGCCTCTAACATAACCGCTTTTCGAGGCTAATCAAGATCTCGTAAAGCCCCCCATATCGACTGAACAATTCAACAAACAACTGGGGTTCAAATATCAGAGGCCTGGCAACTCCACGTTTTGCAAGGCTGCAAGGTTCAAGTATTGATGTGCCTTGACTTCCGCCGAAACTCAAGTGTCCATGGGGCCTCCTGATCTAGAATCGTTCCAGAAAATAGCAGAGTCCGAGGAGAACACTCATACTCCGTACTAACGTACTCGCGTCAAAATTACATACTGAGCTTGTAGGCGGTTTGCCGCCGTTGTGCCGTCGTCCCCAGGGAGCTCACAAAGCCAGCAATCTTACTTTTCATTTATCCTTACCTCAATTTAGCCGAAAATAAGAAAGTTGATAGATCAAAAACTCCGAAATTTACGGGAGGTTACTTTGAATGAGGATCCTTTTGTGTTCTGGAACCTTGAGACGAGTCAAACTCCCTGCTCTGTCGGCAATTGAGACTATATCTGAGATTCATGACTGCCACCCTAGTTTAATATTGTTATTCTCCTTTTTACGAGGTCGGAATGAGCCATTAGAATTCCGAGCCGGTGGGTAGAAGTGCACCTGGCTTAGATCTTAGCCTCAGTTTCATCTCGGGAGTTGCTTGCCAGTTGTGACCTCAAGGCCGCGTATACCCAAGTACCCAACTCAAGAATTAGAGGCCAGGCAGTGCCAGTTCAATGACACTATACGATTACCCAAATTGGAAGAAATACATGCGAATCCAAGATGTCCTTACTCGCCAGTGGAGCTCCCCTGGGGGACCCGCAAACGGTCGCAAAGCTGCAAAGGCTTGGATTAGGCTTCGACGTAAGCTGGAGCTTTCTTTCGGCACTATTTTGCCGATTAGACCAATGTGGAGATTCTTATTCCACCAAGGGTCGCATTGGTCGTAAACTTCATAATGCTGCTGTTGATGCTGGTGTGTAAGTAAATTTAAAGATGAGGCTCATCACCACGTCCCACTTGGCGGTGGCAACAAGGTCGAACTAAACTTTTAAGATCTCCGAAAACTACCTTAGACAGTGCGCGTAGCCTTAGCGCAACTTGCAAGCGTCATGAAGCTAATGTTGTGTAATGTGCGGGAAGTCATCCTTCGTAGCCCCCGTTGACATGAGTACTGTATGCACAAGTACCAACGACAAATGTTGGCAGAGGTACCCCGCTAGCAAGTGAGTTACAGGCCGTCGTGCCAAAACCAAACTCACTGTCAGGTGCCACAGTTTCGAGTTCTCGGAGTATATGTTTTCTTGGTATTATTACTATCAATATCCCTTGTGACTTGATCGTCCGATGGTATCTGTCGTGCCCAAACTCCCAGTGCTATTACCCATGACCCAAATACTCAAATTTCAGCCAGTCTCAGAAGAAAGGCTCCAAATTATTGGGCGCCTTACAGAATACATTGCCTCATTAAAATCGTAATCTCAAAGTCCCATGTTGTTAAAATATTATACCATATGCGCAGGACTGGGCCGAATCACTTCTTCGTCGCTGCGCTCCGTCTTCACCACGTAGTTGCCAAAGCTGCCGGGCTTCTCGCTCGGAGAATTCGTCGGATAGGTCTCGACCGCCTTGGGAATTGGCGAGAGCGGTGCGTTGGACGCCGGGCCGCGACTGTACTGGTGGTCGACGGTTGAGGGAACGGTCCTCGACGTCCCCGCCCTCGTGACGATCAGGCCCATGCGGGCTGCGAGGGCTTTCAAAGGGGGTAGGCAAAGGCACACCATTGCCGCCGAAAGCTCGCCGAGTGACCACATGGCGGGATCCACGTTCCAGTAGGTGAAGTCTGGGTTGATCTTGAGGAATTGGAGGCGCAAAACGGAAATGCCGACGATTCTAGGGAAGAAAACAAGTCAGTCAGTCAAACTCGAGGGTGTCAATATCGTATTGCGAGACACTTACAAGAATCCAAGACTGAAGATACCAAGCAGGTACAGCTTTTGAGTCCTTGGTAGCTTGAGCTGGATCAGCGCCGGCAGCGGTAACAGGAAGATGAGAACATCCGTTACGATACTGCAGGCACCAAAGAGGTAGAAGAGGACTTGCTGAGGAAGACACTTCGCCGGGACGGACCTATCCCAAAAGCCCGCGAGAGGAATGCACCAGAGGAACGACAACATCACGACGCTAAGTCCCCACATCCCTACAAAGACCATGGCGGCGATGTAGTACTTCTTCATGTAATGGGTGACCAGTACGCGGTAGTACTGGAGCAAGAATGCCGTCTTGAACGAAAAGTGGCCCAGGCTGTAGAAGAGAACAGATACCCAGAAGCACTAGAGCGATTTAATTCGTCAGATCATGTTTGAACCAATTCCGGGCAAGGTTTGCTTACTTTCATAAATCCGATCATTTCTTCGGGCGGAACCGTCTGTTGATGTTTTCCGAGGCCATACTGCGTCACTATCAACGGTTAGTCTGGATGTTCAACTCATATGTCATAGATTGGACCGGCAAAAACTCACTCACTGCCTGCGAAATCCCGATGCCTAATACCGATATCTACTACAGTTAGCTTTCCGTCACCACACCGCGAAGGCTTTGCCACGTTTGCAACCTTTGGTTCGAACTTACCAACGAGAAAGCGGCAGCCCAGTCGTCGATACCAATTCTCTTGACAATGTGGAAGCGGGTCCATAGTCGCAGGATCAAAATGCCCGTCGATAGGAATAAGCACATTGTTATTACGCCCAAAACGAGGGGCGACCTATCCTCCTTCAACTCCTCGGGCGACAGCTGTGGTAAAGGATCCATGTTGGGCGTTTGGACGGAACGCGCGATCCGCGCGCAAGAAGAGCTTCGTAATGTTGGTTTTGGGTGTGTGTAAGGCCTCTTTCTTCCTCTTTCTCTCTGTATCGCTCCAAAGACTCGGGTTTAGGGGTCCTCTCTCCCCTTGGGTTGTGTTACGCAGAAGGGTGTGTAAGGCTCGGGGGCGGGAGGGGGTTTGTGGGGGGCTAGCCATCCCTTATAATGATCAAAGACTCTCATCGAGGAAAAGCCGGATCTTGACCCCAGTATGTCTCAAAGCTCGGTGGGCATTCCGATTCGTTTTCCCTTGGCATCTGGACCGAGAAAGAAAACTCCGAAGACAGTGGTGCATTCTTGGGTGGGCTGGAGCGGACTGCGGCTGCGGTCGACGATGGACTGTGGCTGCAAAGGGTAGCGCCTCGGACGCATGCAGTTCTTGAGGCGCACGACAAAAGCAAAGAAATCCCACCCGTGCCACCCCTTCTCGATCGGTGGGAACGAGTGAGAAGGGCAACAGGCAGAACTCGGATCTAGTCGTAAGCAGACTTGTCAAGCTGTCATTGCTTTTTTTTTTCTTCTTCCCATCCCCGCCGCAAATGGTAAAGTGCCTCTCGCTTCCGGGAAGGCCTAGAGGCCTAGAGCTGGGACGGCGGCTAGATCGTCCCCCCTCCATTGCAGAGGCCTTGGGTAAGGATGAACTTGGAAGCTTTGGTGGCGGTAGTCTAGTTCACGGGAAACCGTGACACCGTTTTCAAAGATCAGCTCACCCAGACAAAAGAAATTCTCCTTGGTTCGAGATTATCACGAAAAACAAGCCCACTGGATCGAAGCCTGTGCCCGAGATTGGCATGCGGACTAAGGGCGCGGAATCGTACTTTTAGATCGAAGCGCCGTTCCCGCGATCCTTTAATGCAGGTTAGCACTGAAGGCAAGAAAGCGGCCCAGCGGGAAGCCTTGTGCCGCCGTCAACCCATAGAACATGCCCGCTGACATTGCCTAAAGAGGAAGCATATGTGAATTTTTGATGACTGTGATCTCGCCGAAGGTTGAACTTCGACTTTGAAGAGCCGAATACCACGTGGCGTTGTCATTGTTTTCTTCGCATCGGGCAAAGTCTCGCCTTTCAGCAGAAGTCCGAGGTGGCTAAGTTTCTCGTAACTCAAAAAGAGCTATAAATCCCCTCCCTTGATGTGATTATTCAACACAGGCTCTCTGCTCATGCGAGGGGGTTTCCGAGACATCTTCCAACAGCAGGAGTGCCCCTGGAGCTCAGATGCATCGAGACAACAACTCAGCCCTGAGAAAAGAGTCAACATACGGATATATAGGTCTAGAACGGTCCAATCATTCTACTCTACCCCTTCTTCCTTTTTTTTTCTGCCCATTCCATTTTCTCCATTGCAGGTCGGACCATTGACGTTACCTCGGACGTGAGTCAGGTTTGCATATGCGGCGCATGTTGTCCAAACGAGCAGTTTCCGGAAAGATGCAGGTAGAGCCTCAAGCTTGTACAACCACACTGGGCATGCAGGGTTGCGGCACGGCCGAAATCGCACGTGCGTTGTGATATGTCTGTGTGTGTGACTGAGGTGTGCATTATGTTGCCTCCTAATTTTTTTTTTCACCTTCTCTTACCAGCCAAGAGCTGCAAGAACCTCTCGACTGGGGAAGATCTCCACTAAAGAGTGATCTGACCGGTTCGCTTCGGCGGCTTCGCTCTCAATTGATCTTCGTTTCCCGCCATCCCTCCTTTGTCGCGTAAATGCGAGTAAAAAGTGCCAAATTCGACTTCACACATTCTCCGGGCTGAGGGTTGAATAAGTGGGGTTTGCGGCACAAATGTTTGTACGTGCGCTTATATCCACGAAACAACACGAGAAGTTGCCATTCTGTTGTTTCGGCTTGGCTGTCAGCTTGAATCCGTTGGCAATCATTCCTTCAGATGCCTTTGCGGCTATTCTTCTCCAAATTCCCCCTTCATGTTTATCATAACTCTGTGTAGAACTTGCGACTTGTCAGAATTAGCATGCATCTTCGAGTCGTGCTTGTTGCTAATAATAGCCTGATGGATATTTAGCCACGAAACCGTTCTTTTGACTTCACAACATTGAAGAGCAGGTATCTCATAACTCAACTTCGTTTGTTGTTTAGAAGTTTTGTGCGCAAAAAAATTCACCGCACAATTTTCCTTTGGCGAGTATTATGGAAAGGAAGACACATTGGCTGGAAGCACTTCTCAATATCCCTCTAGGCGAACCAACAAACAGTTTGCGAGCTGGTTACCAAGCAACTTGACTAAGCACAATCGGGGTCCTCAAATTCGCATTATCTAAACACCGACGCAAGGGAGAAGCAAGGGAGACAAGAAAGAGGCAACTAGAAGAGTCAATATGTCCTCAAAAATTGGGGGGGGGGACCAGAGACTCCTCGGACAACTCAGCCCCAATCGCGAGATTCGCAACCAATAAAGCTGCAAGAGCAAAGACAAAATTCCGCAACTTCCGGAATTTATTCCAGTTGGATGGCAAGTGACTTTGGACACAAGTATCTGATCGTCGCGAGGAAAGTAACCAACGAAGCAGGGCCAAGTAGTGGAGGTGAAGAATAATCGGATGTGATTAACACGCAACCTGCCTGAAAAAGGATCCTCACCTTTCCAACAAATAGGTCGGTTGGTTACCTTTTTTTTTTTTTGCTGCTTTATTGGATGCACGTTGGAGCGCAAAAAAAAAATACAGTTTCAGGTTGAGCGAGCCAGGCTGTCGGTTCCCTCGGTTAAGCGGTTGGAACCTATGCACGGTCCGTACGGAGCGCGGAAAGGTAGAATCAGATGAAGGGATGGGGGATCAGGTTGTCTTTGTAAGAGCTGGCCGAGAAAGAATTGGCTGGAATGTAATGAGACCTTCCCCTGTTGTGTGCGTGAGTTGGGAAGTTGGGGTTAGGTTGATTGCATATCCGCACTCCGTATTCCGTGACGGAGTACCATGGGAGGCATACCCAGCACCCCTGCCCGCCTGCAACATGCCTTTGCTTCTTAAGCGGAATTGCCGCAGGTAAACTGCATGATGCGCGCGCGCGCGCTGCAACAACGCCTGCAGCGCAAGTCCTGCGTTCTGCAACGAACAAAATTCCCTCAGTACGTAATCCGCTGGTCAGCAGGCCACGATATATGCGGCCGAGTAATTCTATTTCTCCGTTTTCCAATGAGGCCACATACTCCGTACATACCTTACGGAACCGGAACCCTACTACCCCGTACCGTTTGGCTGCTGTAATCATCGATTGCCTGCGACCCTGCGTTGGCCGCCCCCTCCAGGCTCCCCTCCCCCTTCTTGTATGGAAAAGAAAATATCCCGGCATCACTTATCATCAACAGGTTAGGTTACAGCATCCTGCATCAAACTATTGGAGACCCAGCAGGAAACCTTCGCAAGTCCATTCTCCTCCGTCTTCAAAGACACATTCATTGGCTACCACTGGGCGTGAAGTGGGCGCGGGGATGGGCCTATGTCGGAGCCCGGAAAACGCTCAAGTTGGATCCATCCCGACCCGTTTCGTCCGAAAGTCTTCAATACCACATGGCAATGATCCGCGCTTTCCGGACCTGTGTTTGTGGGAACGCGGCTCTTGGTATTTATATTACGACAGAACCGTACGTTTCTTCGCGCGCGAGACTCTGGAATGGCTGGGGAACAAAGCAGACGAGGAAGAAGAAAAAAAGAAACAAGTTCAAAGATCCTGCTAAAATGAAGCTAGAAGGAACTTTTGGGTATCCTCGTTACAACGCTAAGCCCTCCTTTCCCATGGAATTCCCCCCATTACCCTCAAACCTAAGCCTCCCTCGGAGATGGCTTGGCGACATTCCAGGTTGGTCTACAACTCCTGCTACAAGTGAGGTGAGTGATAAGCACTTGGTCGACCATCCCATACCCGCTTGCTACCTTACCTCTCTCGCCGGGATCCTACTCAAATACGGATCGGAACCCCGAACATCGCCAGTGCCGATGACACGCACGCCACGCCGATTACTTAGTGTCGGTGGATCGTGTGGACGACGTCGCCCTACTGCTTCCCGTCTCCTTGAGGATCTTAGCCTCCTCTAGCGCCTCCCTCCTCGCAAACTCGTCGAGGAGCTTGTGCGCTGTCTCTAGAGGCAGATCGGCTATCATGGCCGAAAGGTACTACAGAAAATTGGTCAGTCGATGGCGGATCTTTTTCATGAGGCTTATTACGGCCGTAAGGGGTAATGAGGCTAGCTAGCAGTGGTGCCGCGGCCGTAGCCCGGAGGCAAAGTTGGGAGAACGTTACATACCGCGGGGAACATATTGGAAGGTTGATACTTGAATTCCTCCATCATTCGGTTGAGGCGGAGCACCTGCTTCCACGTCACGATGGTCTCTCCAATCAAAAAGGTAGGGAACCTCGCCATGGCGAGTTCTTCGAGGATCCATCGGCGCTGGAAGTATGAACGGCTCATGAAATCATTACAGCCCATCCAGTGCGGCAACATGAAAGGGATCTCGCCGTTGGGACCGGGTTCCCACAGAGCCGTAATCTGCTCCGTCCACTTGTGAGTTGGTGCGTAGTCGTCGGGGTGCCTCTCTCGGTCACCGGGGTCGCCCCAGTGGGGCGGCATGGCGTCCTCGATCCGCGCAAGACACGCCATTGCCTCGTCGGTGTACTCCGCCTTGTCGCCCAGCCACCCGACGACGAGCTCAGCGTTGCGGTAGATGTTCTGCATATCGGAGCGCTGCTTGGACTTTTCCAAGTCATCGCGCTGGTTCACGCAGAGGAAATCGCACCACACCCTGAGCGATCTGGGCTCATTGTCGCTCTGGCGCGAGCTGCTAAGGCCGAAGAGCTGCCTGAGCCAGCGAGGAGCGCCATGAGGCCGCCTGGCCGGCGTTCGCTGGAAGCGTTGCGAGATGGTTGGGTAGAAGACGGCGCGGACCTGCTTCAGTGCCTGAGACAAGTGGGCGGTGATGGTGACTTGATGGCCGTTCACGAAGATCTTGTCGGTCTCAGAGGCATCGCCGTATAGTGAGGAGAGGGCGATGTACTCTCGAGACAGCTCATCGGTCAGACGGACGGTGACGAGGCGGCACTCGACGGGGTCGCTGAGGTTGCGCGCCGATTGAACCTCGAGCAGGCGGATCTCACGCCTCGAAGGGTCCAGACGCCGATATTGGATGCTCATCTTAACGACTCCAATGCTCCCATTCGGTTCGGCAGAGCGAGCGAGCGAGCGAGGGCGGGCGAGGCTTGGCCAAACAGAAAGCAGGAACAAACTGTTGTCTCGATTTGCCCCCCTCTCTGTGTAATGTACCGGTATCCGTATGTGTGTTTCCTGTCTCTGGTCCTGTGCTCCTGCTCCAGATCAGGTCTCAGGTGAGGGCCTGGTGCTATCTCTCTTCTCCAGTTTCTGCAGGTCGAGCTGTAGGAGAGTGGAAAGGGTGGCAGGGCAGGGGTGGGTTTCCAACTCTCAGTCTCACACTCGGGTTCCGAGAGTAAGGTAGACAGGTATTACGAAGTATCCGTACGGGGCTGCTGCTGCTGCTGCTGACAGGATTTGACTTGACTTGCGGCGTGTGAGCTGTCTGGGTCGCACACCAACAATGCAACGGCAGGGCGAATCTGAAGCGCGTCCAGCGCAGAAGTGAGGACTCCGAACGGGACGCCGGCGTTTATACCAAGAAGGCGCAGATGCGGGCCCAGCGGCTCGGGCAGGGGATCTCTGGGGGCATCGATGCTCGGCTGTTCCCAATGCCATGCTCGGGTTGAGATTTTCATAGCACAGGGGTCCAGACTCCAGCGAGACATTCCAGCGAGACAGAGAGAAGCCGAAAAAGACGGGCACAGCGTGCCAATGGGGCGCAAAGGTCAACGAAGTTCGACGGGATACGGCTAGCTTCCCCCTCCTTCAGAGGAAGACGGGCTCACGCTATCCAGGGGTTGCAGGTGGGAAGGTTCAAGGTTCAAGGGGAAGAGGGAGGGGGTGTGTGTGTCGTAAACAACTCTTGATGCGTGGTTGTGTGGTGGTTGTGGACTACCTGTGGTGGTGGATAAGTGTGGTGCTCGCCATCAGAGACATTCGGGAACATCTCCAAGAAGCGGCACGGCACTCACACTGGTAGCAGCGTGGCAAGCGGGAGTCCATCGGTTGTGGCTTCGAGAAATAGTGACACAAGTCGACGGGATGGTGGACTGGAGACAATGAAGCAATAGAAGCAAGATGACAAAATGCAACACGCAACCAGCCCGCGAAAGTGAAAGTTAGTGAAGGGCAGAGAAACCCTGGCTTGGCGGGCTTGCCTCAATGCTTGCTTGTTGCTAGTGCTTGCCTGGTTTCTGACTATGACCCGGCATGGACCCGGTGGAGAAGGCACGGCTGAAAACGGCCACTTCCTCTGTCGTTTTTGTGCTCCTAGGAACCTTCCTTGACACCTTGTGGAAGGCACGCAGACGGCAGGACCTGAGGACCTGAGGACACCTCGGTTCCACGACTGGTGGTTCGCGGTCCACGCCGCCGCCACGGACACAACGTACGGTAGGACACCTGCCAGGCCCAAAACATCTAGTGGGCAGAAATTAAGCTATGGTAATTCAAATGTTCGGCGATCTAAAAGCAAAGCAAGGTTTTTCCAGGTTTCTTGCTCCGATGCCTCGACCATTCCGCAAACGCAATCTCCCTCCGACTGAGACCTCCGAATCTGCGCCCCCTTCCGTCATCCGGCAGTTCGTGCGCGTGTTCGTCTGATTCGAATGATTCCATACAACGGCCGCAACAGCCACACAGTCACCACCAGCGAATAACCACACTACCACGACTACCTACGTATTCCGTACACCTAGCAGGCCAACACCGAAGCTGAAATACGGTAGCGGATGCGGCAACCATCTTTTTCATTTAGTTGGACCTTGGCTGGGTCTGAGAAAGTCTGCGAGACTCGAGTGCCACCCCGCTCACTGCATGGCTCCAGGGCATGGCCCGCCGCCCACGGCTCTGATGGGATGGATCTCATGGATGCACTGCCTATGGGTAGCCTGTAGGCGAGTCTTTGTACATACGGATAGGGCCCCCCTTTTTCACTTGGCAACCGTTGGCAGGCCGCAGGCACACAAGTGGTCCTGACACTTTTGGGAAGAGTATGCAGCATCCGTCCTTCGTGCTGGGTTGAGAGGAGCAATTGCAGATGATCATGTCATGTTTGGGAAGCCAAGGTTCGCACGACCCCAGATGACCCCCACTTCCTTCCTGCTAGCATGGGATGGCAGGCACGCAGGCCCTGACGGCTCTTGCTGGCTTCTCTTTTTATCTTCTCTTTTTCTGGGACCCGTCCCACCTTCTCCTGACTCGGGGCTACCATGTTCCTTGCTGACTACAAACTCACGTGCGTCGTCATCGCCGGAGCGCAACTGCCTCTCCGAAAATATGCCATGCGTCCCGACTCTGATGAGGACTCAGTTAGCTCTTACCATACTGCACATATATCGTAGTAGACCGGGAATAGAACCATCTTGGGCGCCATTTGGGGAAACCTGGCCACGGCAGCACCCATGATGCGGGAGGTGATGCTCTCACACTGTCAAGGACTGACGGCGTCTCCTAACCACCTCACACTCTCTTTTCCACTCCCTTATTTCGTACACTACCACCCACCGTACGGAGTACGTCTCGGAAACTCGACTTTAGTTCAGGACGTCAGTCGCCATGTCCTGGGCCCAGATCCATCCTTCTGCAAGTTTCTGCCTCCATCTCGGACCCTCCTCCTTCCACTCTCGCACTAACTTCGCACACCACCTCCACCACCTTTTTCGCTGCATTGCATGACCCTTGAAGATGCTTGCCTTCTCCACTAACACTTGTTAACCTTGTCAGTCTGGATAATGTCCTCCCTAGGGGCCCTGGCTGGACCATGGTACCAATGCCCATTGTAGCGAGTGTACAAGAGATGGTGTACCTCCCAGTTTTAGTGAGGGCCGAACCTGCAATGTGATGTACTAGCAATACCGACTAAGCCCGCTCTGCCTTAACCCTGTCCACATGCTGCCACACACCCAACGGCGAACCGTTGCGACGGTTTGGATAAGGAAGATGGCTGGCATCGAGTATCGAATCGACCTTTACTGCTGATATCATACTTCTGCTCATGCCGCCGTAGCCAACCCTGGGCCTGGAACCTGGACTTGCGCTTCCCATTGTCCCTCCTTCGCCGGCACGTCGCTCGAATTGGAAAGCAAACGACACCCTGCCACCCACACGCCTTTCATATCGGCCTTCCTGTCCGGACTCCATGGGAGCATCGCGAGCCCATGCTAGGAATAAAAGGCCCAGGTCTCCCTCGTCTCGAGGTTTCATGGATATGGTCATTAGCTTCTTGTCCGTGCTTCTTCTAGACTAAACTCTACCTACACCGACAATTCATATCCAGTATTAACCGCTCTTACTAACCCACCGCTGCCCTCCCTCACTTCTGCCCTCTATGTCCAGCACTCCCAAAATTATGGTCAGCCCTTCCAGTCTCAGCCCTGGAATTCACGGCGCCGCTGTTTCGGCTGCGCAACCGTGGCTCCGGATGCTCACCTCCGTGTGGGGACTTTGCACCCCGAAGCGAATCCGCCTCGAAGATGACCTGGCAAAGGAGCCCCAGAGGCTGGCTCAACAGTCCAAAGTCATCTGCAAGCAGATGCTGGAGGACCTCAACTACCCCGGCGTCCCGCAACTCAAGCGCGAGTCTGTGGAAGCGCTGCTGAAATACATGCATAAGAGAGCCGTCGAAATTGGATGGCCACTCGATACCCCTCTGTCCCAAAAGGGGTTCCGCTTGGGCTTCTCACTAGCTGCGGTATGTATCCCCTCTCTTCCCCGTCTCTTACCATTCATACTACCCTAGAGCCACGTTGTTAGCTCTCAGCCCTCCCTTGATAAAGTGATGTAATAGCTGACGACCTCGCAGCTCTGCCATCCCCGTCACCCGGTAGAGGTGCAGGGTTACGTTGGGCTCTTCACATGGCTCGTCGTGCAATACGACGATATCGTCGGTCAGAACGATGGCGGCATGGACGAGGCCCAGAACTTCCAGAAGCGCTTCGTCAACGGCGAGACACAGCCGAATCCCATGCTCGAGGGTCTTGCGGGGCTGCTCCGGCAGGCTCCCGACTTGTTCGACCCCGTCATGGCCAGCCTGCTGCAAATCTCGACGCTCAAGTTCATGACGTGCAACCTGCTGGAGCGCCACATCGGTTTCCAGAATATGAAGACGACGCGGGGCGCCGGTGTCAAGTTCCCGGAGTTCCTGAGAGACCTGTCGGGCATAAATGTGGCGTACGCCGTCTTCTGCTTCCCCAAGGCCCAGTACCCCGACGTGAGTCAGTACCTGGAGGCCATCCCCGACATGGCAAGGGTTATTGATATTTCGAACGACGTTCTTTCGTGAGTGATCTTCCCCCCTATTAGTGACTCACTAGTCACTACGTGCGTTTATGCGGCAACACGCTAACAGCTCTGGGTTTCTTAGCTTCTACAAAGAGGAACTTAACGGCGAGACTAGAAACTATATTCACAACCGCCAAATGGCAACGGGAAAGGACATCTTCGCCGTGCTCGAAGACGTTGCGACCGAGACTGTAGACGCCAACAACAGAGCTGCCGCCATCCTCAAGGGCAGGGGCATCTACGAACAGTCCAACGAAGAGGCAGGCAGGGGCCTCCGCGCGATGCACACGACGAACCCGAGATACAGGTTGCAAGACTTGGATCTGGCCGAAGAGCACCCCCTAGCTCCGTACGAGGACCTCCTGGTCGAGCTGTTTGGCCGAAAGAGAGCCTGAGTTTCTAGAGACTCTGTGACTTGGACTGCTAAGTTTACGATGTTTTTGCGACTTTTTGAAGAGGCATGAGATGAGATACCTAGGGAGGCTTTCTGATTTTTCGTTTTGATTTTAGTTTGTGCTTGGCTCGGCATTTTGGCATTTTGTTTGCGGTTGGTTGGTTCGATTTGGTCTGCACTGCATGGCTGAGCACTCTGAGCGAAACGATCGATTACTGCACTGCGATTGAGAGAAAACCGGGTGTTAATGACAGATGAGAAACTCTGGGAAAGAGGCGTGCCAGATATGAATTTCAACAATTGTATGTACAACCACTCTCAGAACCTCACCAAGCTTGATCAGCCTCTGCCCTTTCCAATTTACACTTTTCACAATTGCATTAGTGCATTGTAATACGAGGATGCTTCCTTCTCAAGGATTCGATCCCCTGAATGCCCAAACTGGCGATCGACAACCCGCCGGGCCCTCGAACCACTGGTCAGCAACGTCTGGTCCGGCTTGGGGTTTTGCGTTGCAAGGGTCTTCTGGCCAATCACGCCCGCAATCACGACTCGAGAGTCGAGACCGCCAGATTCAAGCGTGGTCGCCAAGGTCCATACCGACCAGGTCTTAAATGGAGATATTGGGTTTAGTGTTGGGCATCACCAAAAGAAAGGGGATTTTCCGGCAATTGCTCTTTGACTCAGGTGACTTGTCAGTTTTGCAAGGCTTCGAAACGCGAGCTGAACACCATTTCCAAACGTGGCCGGGTTTGAGTCTTCCCTTGCAGCCTTGTTTTCTCCCTTCTTTTCCTCTACGGAGTACTCCAGAATGGCGTTGTTGTATTATGCATATCATCAATCGTAGTCCCAGTCACTTAAGAGGAAAAGCATCCCATGTATCAACAGAGTTTGCGGGATGAGCCGCTCGTCGCCCGGGTTTGCGGAGTCTCAGACCCATCAGCTCCTGTGCAGTACTCCTCCGTACGTGCAAGGTAATTTGGGTACCACGCAATAGTTGCAACCATATTGGAACGCGTCATAGCACCCCCAAAGCCCGTGATGTTAAATTGAGAACCAGCATTCTCGGACTCGCCATGTTCTGGAACAATTCTGGATCAACAGTTCGCGGGGCAACGTCGGTCTGACGAGGAACAAAGCAGGTCAATTAGTAATTCCTGAATCAGATGCTTGCAAAGCGTTGAGTTGTGAGCCCCGAATGTTTGCTCAATTGTTTGTTGGGTTGTGCAACCGACAAGGGTTAGGCGGGGATCGTAATTAGTCCCGAAACCCAGTTAAGATCACAAGCGAACGCAGAGCTTTTTCTTGTCTGTCGTATTTCCCCCTATTATCTGTCATCGTATGTGATTGTGGCTTGCTCCATTCGCTTAGCTTAAATTCAACTAGCCTCCTTCTTCAGTAGAACTTGATTATAGTACGGAGTATAGTTTCCAGCTCAGCGAACAACATCACTCGGACAAAGTCTAAATAAGACAATACTTGACAACCACGACATTGAAATTTAAGGCAATTACTAACTCGGCGTGCTAGACCTGCTTCTCTCAAACGCAGGATCAGAATCATCATTACAGTGACAGCTCAAAACACAATCTGTCCCAAAGTTGCTCAACACATCATCCCATTCCTGAATAGTCTGATACACATGCCTCAACAGCTTCCGAAGATGAAGACCGTGGTACCCTCTTGCAGCGGAATGGTGAAAGGAGCATTCGGCCATAAGATCGAAGCCCCCACAACACGTAAACAAGATCAAATACCCGTGAGTCATCTCATGGATCAGTAACTCGACGATTTGCGCAATCGTCCATGTTCCTGCAGAGTCAATGTCAACGTCAACGCTGGGGAGCGAGCCAATCTCCTCCTTGACCACCTCCACGTGCGACGCGCTGCCTTGTTGCTGGCAGACCTCGTTGTTCTCTCGAATACACACTTTGAGATGCGACTGTACCATGCCCGTACGCCGTCGGCGGGCTGTAAGCCAACCCCTGAAAAAGTAGTGATCGAGGAGAGACGCCATCCTGACGATGTGAGCCAAGTGACTTGGGTCTCGACTGTTGTAGAGTTCGTGGTATCCTTCGATTAGTGCATGCTTCAGTTCATCGTGATGTTCTAGGTTGGTGTAGGGGCCCAGGGCCTGTCCGTTTTCGATCGTGTTCGCGACTAGGTCTGGGAGGCGATATGTGCCGTACTGACCTGGCGGCTCAGGTCCAAGTCCTTGCCAGTGGAGGATGCAGGGACATAGTTCGGAAGGATTCGGAGGGCGCGGTCGCTGTGCCTCCATGATCGAGGCGATGTCTCGGTAGTCTTATCCTCTAGTCTCTGGTGGCGTCGAAGTAGACCACTCACGAATCGGACAGGGAGCATTGTCGACTGATATAAGCTCCATGGGCTTGAAGCCTATTCATATTGAGTCGTGAACGCGGTGTATGTACAGTCCTTGAATGGTAACTGTGCCTAGAGACTAGAAACAAAGCGCCTCTTTGTCAAGGACCTGAGTTATATGCCGTATCAAACCTTACAGACTCAACAGACAAAGAGCAAACAATAAATCTCAGTCGTCTACTTGATCTCATAGATTTGAGGGTTTGGTGTCTCTTTACCTTCTCTTTGTATTCGACCCTTGCATGCTCTAGACACCTCACAACTGGACCACCGCTTTCGAGTCACTTCACTAAATTCCACCAATGATCAGGAGCAGAAACTTTTGCAGATAAACAATCACAGACTCTGAAATATTTCTAGAAATCAGTAAATTTTGCTCCCACGACCCATCGCGATCTCTCAGTGTTTCTGCTTGATTCTTTCCACTTCCTCTTGTGACCCAACACCCACAAGCGCCGTACCCTCAAGCGCCATCTGAGTATACCCGTATCTCAGCCTCCGATTCTTCAGCATTCTCGCAAGGTCAATGCCGTCCATTCTTCCAGCGGTAGGGGCAATATCCATGTACTTGGAATCCCGCACGACAGTCGATGCGTATCCCAAAATCTCCGGTCCGTGAACAAAGTGCGTGACGATAGCACTCGCCAAACCTCCCAGAAGAAGTACAATACAAGACAAAATGTACAGGCCCATCCACAGACCAGGGACGTGGAAGACTTCCACCAAGGTCTCGACGTCGACACCAACAGTGACATTCGGCTCAAAGGCGGCATTGGCGTCTACGCTTCCACTGGGGGCATTCGAGAAAGCTTGGCTGAGGAAAACGTAAGAGTTGACCAGCTGCGCAAGCCGGTACCCAAAGTCCTTTGGATCGATGGTAGCCAGCTCCGGGGGTGCATTTGCACCAGTCATGGTGATCGAGGATGGGTTCTCGAGATAGTTTAAGGAAATATCCGACGTGTAGCTTGAGCCAAAGTGGTTTGTTGCTTGAGGCAGCTTCCGCGAGACGTAGCGGAATACACGCGTAAAGGACAGCTGGGAGATATTCTCATCGGCGTGGGTCTTTTGAGAAGGACGCTGAGCAACGACACTGCAATTCTGTCGAGCGGTGGACGTAGAAGAGTCTCGCGAGCAATGAACCCTCGACTCCACATACTTCTGTGTGACGCCGCAGCGAGATGTCGTGTAATCGGGCGGCCCGTGGGAGTCGGTCTGCTCTCTCGCTTGGAAGAGCAACGTCGTCCGGTTTGCCACCACTCCCTTCTCATTCGCAAACACGTCGGGACGGTTGGAGTCCTCCAACTTGAGCCCGCGCTTCGTGTACCAGTCGTGATCATTCCACTGCGCGTCGACAAAGTTGTCGAGGGCGAGGTTCCATCCTGATACCCCGTCTGATGACGTTGTCTGGTTGAGATTCCAGCCTTGCCATGTGCCGTTCGCGACGGTCCTGCAGCGGTCGGACATGCAGAGCGAAGTTTCGTTGAATATGACTGCCGTGGCGAACGAAGCACCGGATTGGGTGTTGTATGAAAAGGCTGAAACGCTGATGTTATCGCATGCGAAATGCATATAGCTCGACTCGACAGAAAGAGTTGTATTTCCCTCGGTGATGTGCGTAACAGGAACGCCGACGAGAGATGAGAACTTCATCTCCTCGTCGTTTGTTGGAACGTCTTGCCACTCTGCCGTCTCAAAAGTCCCATACGACGATAGCGCTGGGATCCTGACGTTTCCCCAGACATCCATCGAATCGCTCTTTACAGCGTCAGGACTCAGAATCAGAGCATTATACATGGCATTGACGATGGATAGCCGGTTGATGTTATACGCGTAGCTCGTTGGCGAGGCCTCTGACCAGGATGCGAACTGGGACCGGGCATCAGTGTCGAAGTAGACGACACTTGAAGGTGCAACCACATTTCGAAGCCGAGTTTCGAGCATACGCAAGACGGATTGGCCGCCCAGAGGCGAGAAGATCCAAATCAGAACGAGTGATAGTGTCAAGAGGTTGAGGGCCCGAAGCTGAATGTGAACCAAAAGCGTGCCGCCGACGGTCCGGCTACCCATCAGTTGCTCCAATGCTCCCATGGTGGCGCCCCTTTCGAGTTTCCAACGGGCTATTTGGGACATCAGACGGCCTATGATAGCCGCGAAGATTATGGGGAAGAGGGTCGCAAGCTAGAACATTCCATGTCAGTATCGTCCTGTCAACTGGAAACCCCAAGAGATAAGGGTACCTACAATGGTGACCGCGTTCCGATATCGTCCAGCAGCGGTCTCGTCGGTCTCCTGCCCGTTGATGCTCAACACCAAAAAGACAAAAACAAGAAACCCAACCGGGAGTAAGACAGCGCAGACATCAGCCAGTATCACGAACGGCGTCCAGCTAACCTTCTGGAAATCATACGCTGCATCGCCGCCCTTGCCGTTCTCGCTGCGGGCCGTCGCCGAGGTGCCATCATCCGGGCTCTGCAACGGCTCGTAGACCGAGCCGCCGCGACTAGTCTTCTCTTGAACAACGGGTTCTTGGAGCGTCTTTCTCGTTGTATCTCTGCCTTCGACATCTGGATTTGCGATCAAAGGCCGTTGTTCACGCGGTGCATCTGGTGACTCCATCTTTACCGACCGAAAATCAACTCTTGCAAAAGTAAAAGAGGCATCTGCACAGCAAAATGTGGTGCCAAAGGTCGCACAGATATAAACGTTGCAGAATGTGCCATTTTCTTTTTCAGAGCGGGACTCCACTGAACAGGCAACAGAATAAAAGAATTGGTGAGAACCTTGGAGGTGTAAGACGAGGAGGAGATCATGCATGAAGCATTGCGCTAGCATCATTAACCCCTGGCCAAAATTGCCAAAGACGGTCGCCTTGGCGCTCGGCTGAAAGTTGATCACCCTGTTCGTGGTTCCATCGGCTAAGTGAACTATGCTTAAATTGGCGACTTGCAACGGATATGCTGATGGGTGATTTTACTGATGCAAGTTAAGTAAGACGACAAGTCCTGCGGCAGGAATGAGCTCTGAGCCCAAGATTGGTGGGCAGGAACATGAAGAACGGGCGACTCCGACTTGGATCTACGACCTCATCAGATGGGCTATCAAAAAAAAATTCAGAAATTGAGAAATCAAGGAGACAGAAACCCTGAGTGAATTACATCTACGAATTCTTCCGACTCACCTAAGATACAGAAACTCGTTTGTGGAGAGCTGGTACCTGAAGCCTCTTGCCAATGCCAATTCGCCAAGACACTCGCACGCACACATCTATCCATTGATTTGCAGAGAGTGGAAATTAAGTAAGCGCTTAGTTCCCGTGGCTTTTGATACCGCTGCTAAGTTCCTTGAGCGATAAGAAGAGTGTTAGGGATGAAATGACCATCGACTAAGTAGTAAGTAGAAGTAGTCCAAACCAAGTGGATAGACTAGTTTCCATATCCGGCGATACCAACGCCCCTCAAGCGTGTCAAACAAGTTTTAGTTTTCGGGAGCTCGTTACTTGCGACAACTTTGTAACTGCGGTGCTGAGATGCTTCGGGCCCCTGGAAGGGACTGGAAGGGAACCAAGTGTTAATTTATGGAAGTCGCATCTCGAGACGGTCAGACAGTATGATGTATCCATTGAGATAGCCTGTTGAACAAAGAATACTTGTTGACTGAGCCCATTGTACGTTTGGTATGATCTTGTATTTCTTGCTTGTTTGTAAGTAGGTAGCCAATTCCTCTTGATACGGTCTCGGTGGAAATACCACCAAAGTCCTGACTCCCCAGCAAGACGCCTGACTGTAAAATGTGATGTAGTAAGTAACACAAGGCCACTCCACGCGAGCAAACCAACTCAGTATCAATTGCTCGCTCTGCCACTTCCAATACCCAACGCCGAAAACAAAAGGCTTGTTCACACCTCACCCCTCACATAGGCTTCGCCGCAAGCCACCAAACACGCTGCCCCTTACTCCTCGACGAGATCCTATCCCCCCTCTTCCACAACTCCAGCCCAAAGTCCTCATACGGGTGGATAGACTCATCAGTCAACCCAAAGTCCCGTAACTCCGTCGCCCAGCTCTGAATCTGCCCCAACACAGCCTTGAGTAATGCAACAAACGCAAGCCCATGGCCCCCGCCATCAGAATCCCGGTGCATAATATCAAAGTCCACATCGCACTTGTCTCTTCGACACGACAACAGCAAAAGGTAGGCGTGCACCATTTCGTGAACAGCAACCTGCACAATCTCCTTGAGTGGCAGCGGCTTACCGGTACCCGTACCTGTGGTGGTGGTGGTGGTGGTGGTGGTGCCGTCATCGCGGTGGCGGACCGTGCTCAAGCGGATGACGATGCTAGGGCCCCCAGGCTTACTAGTCCGAAGCGGCTGCGTCCAACCCACCCTACCCCGCGTTTGTCCGACTTCTAGAAGGACGGGGTGCGATGCGTGGTTGATCTGAGGCGTCGGGAAGAGCAATCCCAGGAAGCAGAGCTCGTCGATTGCCTTCATGAGGGAAAAGATAGTGCTTGCCGAAGTGACTTTTGGATTTGTTTCGGAGCCCTTGTCGATCAAGACGCGGGCGACGGTGTTCTTTAGTGACTTCTCGGAGGCGGCCCATGGAATCGGCCCTAGTATAGACTCGGATAGAGTAATTGCAACGTCGTTGATGTTGTAAGATCGTGGTTGCGGTAAGTGTTCATGTTGATGTGGTTTCCGTGAGTGATGTTGGCATTGCTGTGGTAGAAATCTGGGCCGCTTCGATTCCGCCATATCGAGTTGTGCCATAGTCGGCGGATGGATAGTCTGTCTTTCCCTCTTGTCGATTCCCAAAGAAATTTTTCCCATCAAGCTGTCATGTCGCAGTCATGTTCGTTTTGTAAACACTTACTCGCCATCTTGTCGCGACGGCGCTTGGATGCGTCTGTTTGGTATAACGGTCAACCGTCGCAGCCCTCGCGGCCCAAGCACGGCTCCCCTCACCTCAGAGCGCTCACCAAGAGAGGCGCATGGTTTCAAACGGGGGGCTCGATCAGCCAGTTTTCTCATCGTCGGCGACGTCGCAAAGTGAAAAGGGAGTTTTGACTGCCTCATAGCGGTGGTCGAAGCCGTGCTGCCGTGGGCAGCAGTCCGCGAGGCTGGGCTGGAGCGAACGAATGATGATGATGTGACAGCTTGGTAAATTTGCCGTGCCAGACAATGTTTTGGAATAGCAAATCTAGATGAAAAGGTTTGTAGAAGGATGGATTACAATGTGTTATGGTAGTCCTTCCGCCGACCCATGATAATGCACCTGTAGAAACCCGACGTGGGCAGAAACACCGCCCAAGATTGTATAGTAGAACACCGTCGCCATGCTTAATATGATTCCCCACCCGGTGAGACCGTCTCGCCGTAAGATCCAGACAAAGAGAATAACGTGCTATACACATGTGGGAGACGCATTTCGGCATCCCCTAACGTATGACGGGATGGCCTGATGTGGGGTGTTGTCGTAACTCAAGACGACAATTCCCCCTCGGTCATCAGTACGGGCCCAATGCCCGTCGTATGAGTCATAAAAGTTTCGTTCGTGGGCAGACGATTGCCTGCTAGAAACGTAGTTGCCAGGGAAGAAGAGCCGGCCACGTGTCTCGCGGATCTCG
The DNA here is from genome assembly GCF_030913505.1 of Colletotrichum phormii. Lineage (NCBI taxonomy): Eukaryota > Fungi > Ascomycota > Sordariomycetes > Glomerellales > Glomerellaceae > Colletotrichum > Colletotrichum phormii. The sequence continues at coordinate 925,640 of NW_026851453.1, forward strand.
CCTTCCTCAAGTGGCTCCACTTCGTCGTAGTCTTCCTCAGTCATCGTTATGGTCGTGGATGTGGGACTGCTCTCTCTGCTGACTGGAAAGTACTCGCGATGGTCATTGATGTGATACTCCCATCGTTCCTGAGATCTATATCGGGACCTCTCGTAAGTCTGGTTGTCGTGGTATGTGTGGTGACGGGGGCTGAGATGCTCTTGAAAGGCGGGGAAGTTGTGTCTGCAGGGTCTGCTCATATGGCGCATATCGCCTTCAGGAAAGTGGTCTTCGTCCTCTCGGAAGTGATTCAAATCTGCCTCCATGTTCCGTAGGTGCAGGTTGTCCGGCCCAGCCCAAAGATCGATGAGCTCCGCAATCCGTCGGAAGCCTGCGGTATGTCCGCCACATTGACGAGCCTTGACGCCACATTTGATAAAGAGATAGCTGTGAATGAGCTCATGTAAGAAGGTGGAAATAAGAAGTCGTCGGTTGTACTGCTTGTCCTTCAAGATTGGGTTCGACAAGACGATGAGTGTCTCAAAGCCTCCCATTTTAGAGCGTCGAAGGGCTGTGGTGCCGATGATGTGGTCCTTGTACTGGGCGCTAGATGCATGGGACCAATCCCAAGTGACGCGCTGTGAAAGACTGTTGTGAAAGAAGATCTCGTTTGCGGCGGAGAAAATGCTCTCCAGCGCATCGTTGTCGATGGAGAACTCAGCACGCCGAGATCGTGGTCGGATGAGTGATCTCAGAATCCGTTCATGTTGAGAATCCTTGGTACGACGCCGGCCAAGCTGCAGCCGATCTTCGACAAGCCTAGCTGCGACATCGTCGTCGAGGAGCCTCAGATCGTCCTCGCTTCCGGCCCTGTAAATGTCTGTATCGGAAGAGATGGACAAGCCAGAGGCGGTGCGCTCCATTTGCAATGAGGTGACATCGGCTTCGGCCGGCTCGGGCGTTGGCGATGTTTGCTCTCGGATCACTAGAAAGGACAGGTTCTGGACGGGAATCGATCCCCGCGGCGGACAAACGGGATCCGAGTCGGAGGTGAAATGTGATACACGAGCCCTTTTCTGGAAGGGCATGTCGTCGTGTGCGTACTCATAGTTGCCGTCGTAGATGTCGCGCTCATCAGTGTGACCAATTCTCCTTTTGCCACCCACAACGTAGAGATCGGGATTGAGGACGTGGCCCTCACCTTGGGAAAGTGGCCTTGCCTCCCCGCCAACCACCCAAAACGCCATTGAACATTCTTGAAATATTGCAAAATGGAAGAAAAGGGCGAAATTGGTGGGAAAGGGCAAGCTTCGGGAGGACGGAGGTGTGATGAAGTGTGTCAATCCGGGGGGTGCTCAAGGTGAAATACGGGCGACCAATGTTGGTCTGAGTGTCATGTGCGCCGGAACCGCATTAAAGAGGCCGGTGGAGAAGGATGCCCGGCGCCGGCGGCTGGAGGTTGCGTACGGCAACTAACGAGAAATGGATAGCTCGGGAGGACCATGTAAAAGAAACGAAACAAAGGTCCAGTTTCGAGGTACGACGAAGTGAGGCGAGGGACAGGCACAGCAGGACGATCTTTCTGAGCCAGTCTGTTCTGATAGCTGCATGGAGAGACCCAGCTCAGGGCAGGACAGCGTTGCATGGCCCGTCTAGGCCCCCCTTGACTTGCTCATCTGCAGAATCCCAACCAGCGGGACGAGTGCGACTCGAAGCAACCGAGAGGTTTGGGTGGACGGGAGCCGGGCAGCGGACACCGTCGTACGAGCGGTGTGAGGGAGCTAAGACGGATATGCGTGTGCGGCGTTGCGCATCGCAGATTTAGTGCGAGGTCCATCGCTGCCATCCCCCGACCAGTGCAAGGAACGTGGCGTTTCCAGGCGGATTGGCGTTGGAACTCGACGAACCTACACAGTAAGCTCTGGGTACGGACAGGACAGACTTCCCAACCTTGTCCACCGCTGCTATTGCCCGCCTCAACTGTGAGATGGTGCCTGTCAGGCGAGACATTGATAGTGCGTGCATGCATATGATAATACAGCAGGGCAAGGTTATGCTGCCGTCTCGACTTATGTGCAGCGATAGTAGACAGACGGTCAGCTCGACCGCCTCTCTCGTCCATTTTCAACCACGGTGTAAGGTAGGAGGGTGTGGAAGTGTATCCGAATATTGCCCTCTGCGTGCGTGTATGTATCCGTAGCCGCCAAACAATAGGAATTGCGAGTCCGCCCCAAGTCGATGGTTCGCCGACTGCACACGGGATTGGAAGAGAGATCCCAGGTCAAGGCATGCGAGGGCGGTGGGGTTCGTGACAGGTGGGCGAAGCTGTCGGGGAGGAGGAGGAGGCGAAAAAGTCGAGGACGAGGGAGCGGCCGTGTTCAGCAAGATCTGGATTCGGCAAAGGGGCTGGAATTTTGCCGCCCATGATTGGTTCTGCCGCTTCGGACTCAGTCGCTCATTGGTTGCCTCATCTCCGTGCATCTGTCCCCCCCACGTCGACTCTCGTCGCCTCCTTTTAATGAGGCTTTCCAACCCTCGGGTTTTCAAGAAATTGCCATCCACTGAAGCAACCGCCCAGCCGCTCCTTTGCTGTATCTGCTGTCGCTGACTTGCCAACTTGTTCATCATCCATGACGGCTCGGCGAGACCCACGGAACATCCTCCGATGCAAGCCCAGTCGGAGAGCAAGGGAGAACGTGGCTGGGAATCTGACTCCTGCACCTCGTCCAGTCGGGCCTGCGTACTGCATCTAGACAACACTCCTTGGCTGCGCCGCGCTGCGCTGCTATGCTATGCGATGTGTTTGCGATGCACCAAGGATTCCGACTTATTGTTGTTGATGCAGCGAGCAACACCACAGCGACCATCCAGGAAACGAGGGTCCAGTTGATTGACAGCGGCATTTGCTGGTGCATACGTGACACTTGGGGACGAAACGATGCTTTTCGCCCTGTCTTCGTCAGGGATGTGTCCCGGTTGTTGAAATCGGTGCCGATCTTTGCTGTCTCAGCCGGTATTTTTCAGGATCTTGCTTGTTCGCCTCCCCATCTTCTCCAAGCAAAAGTCCAAGTCCAACCGAAGGACGATGTAATCTCGCAATGCTGGCTTGTGAGGCCCGCAACACATTGACTGCGTGCGCCTGTCATTCTTGATTTTTCGGCCTTCTAGGCTCGGACGAGACGAGCACAGACTGCGGGCAGGTCGAACTCTATCTGCTTGACTCTTCTTTGCGGCTTCGACGAGACGACTCCATGAGACCTATATCCCGACTTCCCCTCTCGGTAGGAGTGGAGAAATTGGAGCTCTTCGTCACTTCGGGGATGATGCTGTGATGCCGTCCCATGAACATTAATTCGATGAGGGGGTGTGTTTCGTCTGCCGTCGATCGGTTGCGCGCTAGCAGCTCGATTTCCACGATCAACAGAAATGACAACGTACGAATACTCCGTCAAGGTGAAGCTGATGGGACGCAAGGCAAGCTTCGACTGATGATCGTGAGTTGGACACGGAAGGCCTCAAAATGGTACTCCGTAAATGATGGACGGAGGGATACCAAGGTCTCGGGTGATGCGTTGCCGAGGCACTAGGTGGTCCCTGACGGACCCTGAGAATGTTGCGGCGCTCAGCTCGTCGCAGATCCTGGAATACCTTCATCGACGCCAAGATGTATGAGCTGGTAGTAGTGAATCCGGCCCAGACATGCCGATACACGGGTGAAGGAAGATAGAATCAAAGCAATGGCCATCTGGAGGCTGGCTCGCCTTGTCAAAAGGAGGAAGTCCGACAGGGTCCATTGACAGGGGTTCGTCGTGGGCACCATCTTATCGCTTATCTTTATCCCCTATCGCCGTCTTCGGCACTAACGTTCTTGGGTCTAGACCCTCGGCAAATAAGTAGATCTACGAACGGCTCGGTCGTGCCTGCTTCATCTAACGACATCTCGCTCTTTCCTACTTTGTTCGTGATAAGTCGCGTTGCCCGCGCGACAGGTGTTCGCATAACTCGCCAACAAAACTTCCAGATCTCCATTTTTGTTCCTATATCTAGGCGGGCTCCATTAAGCTTCAGAGTTTCTTCCTATCCATGGTAGTCAAAAATACACTGAGAAGGCAGCGCACGTCAAGCCCAGGCCGGGCTCATTTCTGTCTTAGGGTTTTGTCCTCGCTCAGCTATGTAGATACCTGTAAGGTAAGGGATGTTGCACTACTAGTACCATCCATCTCGTTTTATTCGAATCATGTAGTTTTTCATTTATATCTCAATTCGCAAAAAGAGTTCCTCGTCTTGATCCCATTCGTGGTTTGTCAGTGGCTAACAGATTCACTTGGAACCAATGATTGCCCAAGTGAGCGTTGCAAAATCGACTCGTTGATGGGCTTGGTATTCTCGAGCCTCTCATCATAATAATACTGCTTCTCCTGGCTGGAATCGTAAGCACGAGAGGGCGTCGAAGAAATGGCAAGACTGTTCAAAAATAAATGTTGGTTGTAGGCCCTCTGCTTGGAAGGTGTAAAAGACGTCGAGGCCGACCCTCATGTAGGCCAAGGATGCATTACACTAAACAGAGTAAACCTCAAATATCTTACAACAAATACCGACATCTCCAAGATTCGCACCTTGAGGTTCGAGTAAAGGCACACTCCCGTTGTCTGGTTGCCTTGAAGTACAGCTCACAGTTGGTGGGACCCACACCCGGTCTACACCTTGGGTCTTGTTGATATCTCGAGGCAAGCATCACATCTGCCCGGCTGAGCAAAAAGCTTGTAATGTGTTGTAGGGTCTTTTCTCTTTTCCAACTTCACAGGAAGGCGCGGTGCCGGAAATCCTTCCCACACAATAGCAGCCATTTCGCCTGCTTGCCCCAAATTCCCCTCCTTCTCATTTTCTTCCAACCCTTCTCATCGCACAATATTCATCTCACACACAACCCTCTCGCACTCTTCACTCTTACTTATTGGTACTGACCACTTTCTGCGAAGAGCTACCTTTTTGTCCGCTTCTTGCCAAATTCCATTACCGTTTTCTCTAGGAAACGTACCTTTTTCGGGATTCAGAATTCATTCAGGAAAAAACGGCAACTCCATCTTGCTCGTTCGACTCGCTGATTTTTTCGAGGCTTCACTCGAGAATCTCAAAAAGTTCAAGCACGAGCAGGCTTGTCAGTACGTCTAGGCCCTCACTACCGCCAAGCAAATTTTCCGGATTCACAAGAGCACTTCTGCATTGGGAGCGCCATTGAAAAATTCGTCTCTAGCATCAAGTTTGTATCATCACTTTTGCGTCCTCACATTTCTTCACCTTCACCTTTGAGGAAAGCTGAATATCGATCGCCTATTCGACGAACACCTTTGAGCGCTTGCCTCATCCCTCTCAAATTCCGAGTTTCCTGCGACATCACATACAACAGAAGAGGCTGCTCACGCATCGAATATTCTTCATCAACAGCAGTGATTGTTCCAGCTCATCAGCGATCGCCTTTATACGAACAAGCCAGCTGTTTCATCCCACTTTTTTCATCCTTGCTTCGAGGCAATCCATCTCTTTCAGCGCAGAAAGCTCAACGATCTCATCGTCGCAAAAATGGCAGACAATCAAGGGATCAAAGAGGTGAGATGTCTTTGTTGCTCCTGAATTCTGACATTGAGCATCATACTGACCTTTTCCAGCGACCTTCCAAGCGGTCTCTTACACCCAACAAGGCCCTCTATGCTTCGTTCAACGAAGCTCATCGACACATTGCTCCTCCGACTCCCAAGATCCCTATTGAGTTCGATGGACATCTAGGCGATGAAGAACAGCTCACAGAGGAGCAAGTCGAAGACATTTTAAGTGCCTCCAACGAATCCTCTGCCCAGTCTCAAGACTCCAAGGATCAGAAGGTACCGAAGAGCCTAGAGCTACTTGCCGAACCGGATGCATCTGGCCACCAGCACAAGTTCGACAAGCAAGCTTCGCCTTCTGCTGTCGAGTCCCAAACTCAGACGACGGACCAAGGCCCTCAAAGATCTGCCTCTCCATACCTGTCGGATGGTGAGAATGCCTTCATCGACTGTTCGAATTCGTCCTTTCAGGAGTCCAAGGAGCAGCATGACCGACCAGATTCTATAGATGATCCTTTCAACAGCCAGCATGCCGCCACGGAGTACCCAGATGCTTCCTCATTCTACCCAGAGGATGGCGATGACTACAGTCTAGCCTCCACTGACACCGGTTCAATGAACAGAATCAAGGTTGAGCCAAAGTCTTCGCCTATTTTGGCCTCTTCCCCTATTCTTTCTCCTCCACTTGCAGCAAGTCCATCATGGCACACCGAGGAAGCGGACCAGTCTTCCCACATTGACGACGTCGTCAAGAAAGAGATTCCCTCTGGCTATTTCAACACTACTCACCTTTCTGGCTTGAACGGAACCCAATACCCCATCTTTATTGATCACGAAGCTTTACAGCCGGGCAACCAGAGCAGCCACTTCCCTATCTTCATTGATCGGGGTGTTCTTCCTCCTCCCTCAATTCCCACTGACCAGCCTATTCCCACAATTGAGCAAGCACCTCAGTCTGATTCCAACTATGATGGGGATGCTTCTGAGTATTCTGACGACAAGGTCACCTGCCAGGACAAAGGGAAGGCTCCAGTCAAGTTGTTGAACCCCTTCCATGCTTTCTCCAATGCATCTTCTCATGCTTCGGATCACAATGTCGAGCAGTCTGAGCCTGGCAAAGAGAAGGTCTTTCTACGCCCCCATGCCGAGAAGGAAGTTTCTCGTGCTCTTCACCACGTTACTGGACTCAGCCAGCCATCCAGTGGTCTCATCGGCCGTGTTCGCCAATCGCACCTCCAGAGCTCACGTCAGTCACCTTGCCATAGCAACTCTGATCAGCAAAAGAAAGACTTCTACCATGCTCCAGCTATTCAGCCCGACTGGCAGATCACACAATCTGGCATCAAGGTCCCTGTCCCTGTTCCTGCCCCTTACACCGTAGATGAGATTGGTATGCAAGCAACAGAGCCCTACAACGCCATCGATCACACGCGCATGGCTACAATTGCCTCAGAGGATGCAGAAGAGCGCACTGGCTTAGAGGGAGATGAAGACTGGCGAACTGTCACTGATGACCGCGAGTACCCTACTGGCTTTATGGGCAGAGTCATGACTGGTAGCAGCATTGCCAACGTCTCAGATGCACTTTTGGTACAACATCAACAACAGCATTCTGTCGGCCATCACACTGCTTGCAACAAAGGCCGAGAACCCTCCACCACCAGGGCCAGAGCATGGTGGGAGAAGTCTACTCCTCTACCGTCAATCCCGTCTCGTTCCGCCTCTCCTTCCTACCCATCGCCTCCTGCGTGCGCACTACAGAATAGACGGCGAATACAAGATGGCTGGGATGAGATCGAGCTTGACCCTATGCCAGCTCCCTACCCAGACTTCTCTTGGGATCGTGTCCAAAACAACCGAGCACAGTATGACGAAGAGGCAGCACAGCCCAGTCGCAACGAGTTCGCCAACCTGCCCTTCCCCTTGGTCCCCCGTGAGGACGCAGCCAGGACTCAAGCTTTCCGTCGCGCCAGCGGCCTCGAGGACCATACTCTCTCAGGACAAATCGTCTCTCCCGGTCTGCCTTCTTCCTCAAACGGCGGTAGCCACGTCTACCCTCGCCCCGCCTTGAGAAAGAACTCTGCCAGATCCTTCTTCTCCCGCACTGAGAACCCAGGCATCGATCGTCGCACTATCTTCATTGGTAAGTCTACTGTCTCCGCATTTCCATGCCCTACTGCCCTTCCAATATCTATATAAAGCCCTCCTTCTCCCCTCCCTCTGCTGCTCTCTTCCTCTTCTTCTTCCCACAAACAACACTCTTCAAACCCAGGGTTGGTCACCCATTTACAAATAACCAAAAAAAAAACCCAAAAAAAGACCTCGGCTCCAAACCTTTCCCGCCTCCTTTTAAGATCCCGTTCGAATCCCTGTTCGAATTTTGTTCGAAAAAAGCTCGAATTTACTTCGGGGGGAGCAGCCCCCTTGCTCGAAGCAAGTCCTTTGCTTTTCACTTTGGCAGTAAGAACTCGTTGGCTAACCTTACTTCTCTTCCAGATCGCCAACAGCACCCATTTGGGCGGCCGACCCGCGAGTACTTCCCAATCCAGTACTCGTCGGTGTCGCGCCCCCAAACCACCGACCAGGCGAGGGCGAGGGAGAGGGTCTCCACCCCCAGCAAGATGGCAACCACCAGCCATCGAGCTGCGGCGGAGGCCCTCGCCATCAACCAGTCTGCGGGCCGCCGGGCCTCTCCCCACCTCTACTCCTCAGAGGTGATGGAGAGGTACCGTGCTCTCCAGGCCGTCCGTCAACTCGGCGGTCGGGGCACGGATACCGAGCTCGCGGACATGGCGGCCACCGTCCGGGACCAAACCCCCCTCCCAAGGGGTGCGGTCCGCCGCCAGGCGGTCTTCTACTACGCGGTGATGGGGGCGACCCTGTTGCTGCCGTTCGTGGGGGCCGTCACCCTCGTCTGGTCGTGGGATCGGGTGTTGGCGGGCCTCACCGGCGGAGAGTGCACCGGCCTCTCCTTTCACCAAAGACGCAACCTGCGCATCATGCTGCTTGTCGGCATGGCGTTGTGGGTTGCGGCTTTTGTGGGGGGATTGGTCGCGTTCCTCTCTCTGCGCGGTTGAGCGCCGAAGTGTGTCCGGGTTTTTTTCTTTCGTTTTTTTTGTACGAGTATGTGAGTTCCCCCTTTTCTCAACACCCAGTCTCTTGAACAGGATTCTAATTGGGATAATAGATCACGACACCACGAGAAGTGGGGGGTCCCTGCCTACGGGCATACCCAGTCACGCCGACGTTTTTTGCGGTTCTGATTTTGGGGGGACGCGCGAGAAAGGAGGGACGGAGGGGGGAGGGGAGGGGATGGGTGGTGTTGGTGGTGATGGTGGGCGGCGGCGGCCGAGGAGGAGAAGAACCCTGATTACAACCGGGGAAGCCATACAACCTAATACCTCACACCGGAGGCTCCTTAATACAATCCGTCGACCACATATCTCGTTTGCCACCCTTCGTGATATACCTTCTGCCTTGATCAGTCCAGCCATTGTAGCAAGGTCATGGCAACCTCACGCATCGAGTAGTTACGAACGATGCAGAGCACTCGGGAGGTAGAAATTAAGAATACAGAGATGCTGATCACGAAGAGCACACAGGTGGAACAAGTTCTATAATGTGCTCACTGTATTATAGGAGCAGCAACATGGTATCTAAACGCCCTAGCACCCCTCAAGGAAGAAACATCTATGCCCCTCGAGGTCCTGCGCACGCACTCAACCGCGGCGGCGCGTGCTGGGACCCTTCTTTGCAGGCGTCGAAGTAACAGAAGAGGCACCGGTAGAAGGAGCAGCAGGGATGGGGACTTTCTGCTTGCCCTTGGCCTTCTTGGAGGGCGCGTTCCAGTAGTACGCCATCTGCGACGCGAGGACGGCGTTGAGAAGGAAGCCGGCGATGAAGTTGTACAGGATGAGCTTGTCGTCGACCTCCTGGAGCGTGGTGAAGATGCGGGAGAGGGAGCCGGCGAGGTAGTTGAAGACCTGCGTGTTACATAGGTCAGTACACAAACTATTCGAGGCACCCGCGAAGACGGGAAGAAGTGACTTACAGCAAATGCGCTGAGCTGCCCGGTGCCGCCCTCGGACCAAATCGCCAGAATCTGGGGAACCTTGCTCGCGACGCTCAACACACCAGCGCCAGCCTGCAAGTATCCCAACGTCTGCATATCCACCAAGCTCCCAGCAAACAGCGTCCCCAGCGCCACAGCCAACGCCGTCACAAAGACAGCAGCCAAGCTCGCGCGGCCGGTATAGTTGAGCACCAAGACGGTAATAATAACATTCTGGCCCATGATGAGCGCCGTCTCGCCGTAGGTGCTAAAGGGGAACTGGTTGCGGTAGTTGTAGGCCAGCGAGACGAGGTACGAGGCCGTCTCTAGCAGGTACGACAGCACCGAAATGCCCTCGCCCGACTGCGACGACGTGAGCTTGCGGATCTGCGGCAGCTTCACGATGCTCGAGACGCCAACGATGCCGAGGCCGATGCCCTTGGACAGGCCGAGCTTGATGCAGTCTACATCCTCGACGTTGATGTCCAGCAGGAGGGACTTGTAGCAGTGCTCGCCGATGATGGAGACGCCGAGGTCGCGGATCGGGGCCGGGAGGTTGTGGGTGACGGGCTGGAGGGCGGAGCGGACGGCGTCCATCGTTGCGGCTGGGGTGTCTGGCGACGGGTAACACGGGAGAAGCTCGTTTTTGGTATTTACTTGGTTTAAGGGTGGCGCGCCTTCAAATATCGCGTCGTCGGACTATATAGGGAAAGTTGCGACAGGTCCACTCGGAAGGGCAGAGTGGTGAAGTGAAGGGGAAAAAAAGTCAGCAGATGTTGAGAGCCACCCGGCGGACACGTTGAAGGAAGGGTTGAGGTCACTGTGAACCCTGAGATGGAGGCAAGGGGGCAGTGAATTGAACCACTCGGGGAATATCAAGTGGGGAGCTTAGCTGCAAGAGCTGACCAATCTTAGGCCTGTGAAATCCTAGCTACACCATCCCGCGTCATCCCTGCACTGCATTGTCCGTCCGTTGAAGTCCCATTGAATCGCGAATGGACAATTCCCAATTCGCCATCCCATCTGAACCAACTTGCGGCGTAAGTTAGTTGTCGGCTTTCATTTCAAAGCCCTCTTCACGCCCTGTCGAAGATTTCTCATAAACCGAGGTCGTACCCACTAAACGCCTAGGAACCATGAAGCCCATATGCAACCCAAAATGCCAAAAAAAAAACATCGCAACGCCAGCAAGAATCCGCATATCTCGATAGTGACGGGAAAGCCGATCACTTGTTTCCCTTCTTCCCATTCTGAGAGGCATTGAAGCTCTTGATAAGAGCAGCGCACTTGCCTAGATTTCCCTTTGGCTCCCAAGTATTCTGGCTCGAGCCGTATCCCTTCCACTTCACCATGTACATCTGCATCTTGGTCTTTGGGTCAACGCGTGCGCCAACAATCTTCTCGACGACGTAAAATTCCTCGGAGTAAGTAGGAGAATTCGAGACACCCTTCGCGGGACTCTTCTTGGTAGTCTTCTTCGGGCGAGCAACGCCTCGACCATGGGTAGTCGCAGCCTGTCATTGTGTCAGTCTCAATCCGGTCCTGAGTTAGGTATACCGGTGCAAGTACCTTCTTTTTCTTCTCCGGAACTGCCTTCTCTATGGTAGAAGCACGGGTAGATCGACGAAGGGTCGTGGCTAAAGAATCATAGGGGTTAGAATTCGGTTTCAACCCGGTAAACAACTCGTTAAGACCACCAGAATGCAACAAGCTCCTTTCACTCCCCGGCTTACCTTTGGTGACTGGTTCAGCCGGGACCGGTTTACCAGCCGGTTTCTTGGACTTGGCCGAGACAGCATTGAGAGCCTTTCTGGGACGACCACGCTTCTTAGGAGCTTGAACCGGCGGGGGGGAAGCATCGTCTCTCTCAGTATCGCTAGGACCGTGATCGTCGGGGCGGTTTCCCTCATCGGAGTCGGACGCATCGAGTGGAAGCGCTTTCTTCGCGACAGGCGCGGCTTTCTTGGGCTTGCAAGTCTTGGTAGCATGTCGGTCGGCGGGTGAAGCGGCCTCAGGCGTGGCATACTGAGATGACAACTGGTTCTCAATCGAGGCTTGGACACTCTGAGAGGACTCAGCCAGAGGCTCTTGGCCCTCAAGCAGCTTGCTTCTTTTGCTAGCTTTGCTGGCGGCAGGTTGACTAGACTGGCGCTTTCTGCCGGCCGACTTCTCGGGGGCACCAGCCGGCTCGGCCAGGTCGGACTCAACCTTCGGGATTGCCTCGTCCTCATCCTCATTCTCGGCGCCATTGATTTTGCTGTCGAAGATTTAGCATTGTCCAGAAAATGTATAAGGCGCCGATGACCTACGCTGCGGCTGAGGAAGCGGCGAGCTCGTTTTGCGTCATAGCGAGCTCCCGACCTTTGAACACAAGCGGCGCCGACATCGTGGATGGCGATAGTAGTGACTATTGTCTCGAGGGGGATATGTAGAAAGGAAGTAAAGTCGGGTATAGCGATGCGATTCGAAAACTCTAGACTGAGGAAGACCTGGTGCCTTGATCCAGGTACCTTAGGCTAACCAGCGCAAGTAGTGATGGGAGGAGGAAAGAGTTCCATCCAGTCTACTTGAAGAAACGGAGTCTGCCTTAGGGCGAAGTTGCCGAGTGGGAAAAAAAAAAATTCGCTCGAGGAAAGAGCCTCACAGACTTGACTGAGCTGAGGAAGGTCCGACCCAACGTCAGAAGCAATTTGGGGGATAATTTAGGGAAGGAAGGCAGTTGCTCAGGAAAAAACCCTATCAAACGAAATTTGATACAGGTATGGGTGGTTATCTTCCTACCACTCAAGTCCAAGACCAGTTTGATGAGCTAAGGTGAAGTCAGTACGGACGGCAAGCTGGTCACTCTAGGCAGTAGGTGCTTGGGTTGAACTCTGAATCCCTAGACTGGATGTTCCAAGTGAAAAAGATGCCCGAATAACCATCGTGAACAGGGACATAGGTAGGTACGACCTCAAGACAATTCCGTTCATACCTGCACTCCACACTCACCTCAACATTGTGTCTCGAACAAGACGCCCATAAGGCACCGGAACCAGTCAATCTTGATTAAGTGTTTGTTTCTAGAAGGTATCTTACTGCGAGAACGAGATGCAAGGGCGAAGAAGAAGCCTGGGCGAACAAAGAACACATCTTGAGGGATCTTTGTGGAGAGATGCTGAGCACGAGCGACTGTTCATAACCTATTGTCGTCTTATCAACGGATGAGAGTAACTGAGGTGTGCTGATCTCCCTCAGCTCAGCTCTGGAAACTCGGGATTGAGTATAGCTTACGGCATTCCTTTTGGAATCCTTGCCAGGCCTGCTGGGATGTGAGAAGTCATGAAAAAAGCCCCAAGCAAGGTAAGGTAAGTAGATAGGAATCACATCATGAAGTGGAAAGGCAGCTAGCAGGACCTTCACTGATACGAATAAGGTACAGCACTGAGTCTGAACACCGCAAGGTGCGTCAAGCTAAGGTGTCTAGTTAATGATTACGCCAATGCTTGATGCACGTATGCTATTCTGCGACAAGTTCAACCTGTCCCTATGTTATGCTTCATCTTAATCGTCGAGTTCCTCCACTCGCTTGTCTCCAAAGTCATGAAGTTGCCCTGACCTCGCCGCCTGCTCCACAGGATTCTGGATGTCAACGATACCTGTCTTCTTGAGTCTAACGATCTGTTAGCATGTATCCGAGTCGTGGGGTAAGTGTAAGTGCCATCTTGCCTTTCAAACAGGACATATAGTCTCTCTGCCTCTCTCTCCTTTTCTTCTTCCGTCATCTCTGGGAGTTCAACATGTTTCTCCTTGTCTATGAACTGTCCCGTGATGGGATTGACAGGCCGCTGCTCTTCGCCCGTGCTGAACGCTTCCGCAGCACTGGCAGGGATGGGGATGTTGTTCTGGAACAGGAAGCCTGATGCAAAGCCGTAACCAACGTTCTCAACAAACTTCGAAGCATCCTTGTCTGACATGTCGAAAAGAAGATGGGAGATGGCCTCCCGAAGATGGGGAGTCAGTGCGTTGGTGGAGTTGCGCAATAGGCGTGACGTCAATGAGGTACCACGGCCGAGAACCTCCTTTCTGTCCTGCTCGGTGGGGAGAAGCTTCTTCCTAATAGACTTCTTGGCACTGTCAGGAGCGCCATCGTGCACACGCCGCAAGACACCTATCAGCGGCGTTACCAGCTGCTCCAATTCATTATCCGGATATGCCTCCAATGCCGCGTCTAGTATCTCGATAAAGCGATCTGCCACCTTGGCAGGTTCGCTCTTGGGATAAAGAGCCCCCTGAACATCTTTGTCCTCCAGCTTGAGATCCAGCAGAGCGTTGACAAGGGTGTTGAATGGCGGGTCAAGCGGTTTGTTGGATGGAATGTCATGCTTCCAAAGTAATGCAATGATGTGTGGAATGGCGCCTGTAAATGCTCCCACTTCCGAGGGGCAGAAATGCGAGACGTTGAAAAGTAGCTTCAGAGTCTCGTTGAGAGCCATGTCTTCCATAGGATCGGCTGATACATGGGTTTGGGAACTTCCCAAGCGCTTTTGGTGCTTGGAAAGATTCTCAATGACAATATCGGCCAAGCGGTGTTTCTGGATCAGAGCGATGAGATCGATTTTGGTTCCGTAGGTGGTAAGGAACAAGACTCTGGAGACAAGAAATTCATCGTCGAAGCTGTCGTTTTTCAGTCTCCTGCAAGCTTGGTCCTCGTAGCCAAGGTCAACAAATGTTTGGCGAGCCTTAGGATTCAATAGCATCGTGTTGGCCAAAACCCTCAGAGCTGCCCTTGCTGTGGAGTTGGACGGGCTGTGAAAGGAATGTCTTGTGAGCATCTCAATACCCTGTAGTGTGTTAGTGGCAGCAGCACTCATCGAGGGCAGATATAAAGAATGACCTCTGGTGTAAAGATAGGATCCGCGTTGGTTGGGTCCCGCCCATATATCTTCAGCTCTTCAAGAGCAGCATCACGCTCTTAGATATATTGTCAGCTTCACGACCGAGACAAGCACTGCATAGTGTATCAGACTTACGATGAGGGAGCAGGGTGGGCTTTTTCAGATCGTCTTCCAATTTCTTCATAAGAGCAGTGACGGCCTCAAGTTTTGCTGAGGAATCGTTAGTGACACAAGTTCATAGGCCCGGACGGGTCGTCGGGGAACCTACCAGGGCCGGCGAGGTTGGCCTGCATGACGAGGGGCTGTGACATGGTGCGGCGGGCAGAGCTGTGCCTGTAGTCGGGATCGGCAACGGAGCGGAGCTTGGGCGAGCCCGGCCGAGAAAAGCTAGGGGCACTTGATTTGCGGCAGAGCCTACGTTCCTTGACGCTCAGCATTCTCTTCAACTTGGACGCCATGATGGGCAGCACACACTTCGGATAGAAATGTGAGATGCAAAGACAAGATTGAATTACCTTTTGGGGGTGACAAGAAGAAGGATGATCACTTCCTGCAGTGGCGAGAAAAGGATATGCGGTTCAACGGATGTGATTGTGGCACTCGATCTCGAAGTCAAGTGGCTTGATGTCTGACCGACCTCGACGATTCCGGCCTACCTTAGGTTCGGTAGTGCGTCGACCACAAAGTTGTAAATCTGTCGAGCTTCGATTCGTGTGGGTGATGTAAGCTTTTGAACACCTGGTTAACCTTGTTGAATGTGCAAGGTAGGAGATATTGTTAATTTGTTGGTGTTGTCGTTGGTTGAAGTGAAGATGTGGCTGGGATGGAATGCAGAGGCATCTGGCTGAGAAAGGGGAATGAGCCAGAAGACCGACTGACTATGAGACAGCAGCAATCCTTCCTTCCCTCCATCGTCATTACACAAGAAGAGGGGCGCTCGGTGACAGTTGTGGCAGGAGTGCCTGTCTGACCTTAGTAAGCATTATGATCAGAGCTGTGGGGCACTTTCCATGTTGCTGTGGTGCGGAACGTTTTGGAGGGCAGCTTCAGCGGCGGAACTGCGAAAGCATTGGATGCGAATTTGGAGAGTGCGGTGGATGCCATTCCATTCCATTGCCCACTTTGTGACGGTCGGCGGCCCAACCCCCGGGCAACCAGGCGGCGCAACGACTGGGGTACACGATACGCACGGACCACCTGTTTAAGTGGTTTTCGCGCTCAACTCGCGTTTTTACGTGGAATCGTGGACGTGTTTAAGTATCGTCAAGCGCTAGCCAATTAACCAACCCGCTCCACCCTTATATCGAGAAGAGAAGATCGTGCTGCGAAAAGTCGTGTACTTGCGCGAACTTTGGTACAGGTACGGATGCCTGACCAGACAACCCCGACCCCGTGTCATAATCCGTACACGGCTTCGCTCCTTCGACTGTCTCCATACCTCACTCTCGTTTCCGCCGGAAAGCCCACCTCTTCCCGTCGCTCTCTTCCATTTGCATAGTGAGCCAGATTTGTACATTGCCTTTGCTTTTACGGATACGCATCGCCATTTCCTTCATTACCCCCTGGCCGGAGTTCGACGCACTTATGCGCCAGTCGACATAGAGCAGAGCTTGCCGGAGTCTGGTCTTCCCTTCCCACTCGACGGGAACCTCTCCGCAACCATGGCATCTGTCGAAGTTGTCTCGAGCCGACTAGAGTCGTTACCGCCTCGCCCACCGACACCACCTCGCGAGACCAGCCTAGCTGCCGATGCCACCACCTCGAAGCATCTCCTCGTCCTCCCTCCCTCCTCAGACCCTCGATCAAGTCTCCAGACTCCGCCGAGTGTATACTCACCACTTTCCGGAGCTGACTCCACGAACCCGAGCGGACGAAGAGCAAGGAAACGTGTGGGCTTCTCTGCTAAGGCACAATACAACGAAGCCCCCAACTACCCAGGCGTAGCTGTCGCCAAACCCCGATCATCACCCTTGTCGGCGCCGTCGTCGACTCAGCCCAAACCTGTCAAGGGCATCCTGAAACAAACCTCTTCACCGAGTCCTCTGAGCTCAAGCGTCAAGCCAGACAGCTTGACGACATCGGCAAACATATCAGACATGTTGGAGTCAACGGTGAAGCAGCTCGCCGGAGCAGACAGGGACTCGAAGCGAGATGCCTACACAACACTGGTCATGACGCTGAAGACGTCCAACAGCCTCCCGGATCGAATCGCCTTGCAGTCTAAGATGGGACTCTTCGTGCAGTTCATCCAGCGAGACATCACCTCCAAGAATGTCACCAGCGGAGGGCCAGATGCGCCCCTTGTCAACAACGCTCTTTCTCTCCTCGCTACTTTTTTGCATTTCCCCGCCATTGCCTCGACGATACCCAGCGATTTCGGCATTTTCTTTATAGATCACTGCATCCGATCCTTTGAGGATTCTGCAACACCCAAAGATGTTGCTCGGCATCTAATGCAAGCCGTCGCTACGCAAGACTTCTCCCCAAAGGTCTTAACTTCGGATCGTGTCCGCCGTTTGATGAACGCCCTCCACAACATCGAAGACAACCTCAAGGGAAAGAGCATCGTAATGTCTCGAATTCTCATTTACAAACGTCTAGTCCAACAGTCACGCCAGTTGATGGTGCTTCACTCCGATTGGCTGAATGACCTTTTCACCGACATGTTGAGCAGGGTCAAGGAACTGCGATCTGCTGCGATATCTCTTGGTCTCGAAGCGGTCTACATATTTGGGAAGGAAAAGTCGTTGTCTCGGAAGGTGATGGAACTTTTCGATACATCCATTGAAGAGATGAAGTTCGCAGAGTATTACCACCAACAACTGCGGACCATGGCGAAAGATAAGGACGACAGACAACTTACTGCTTCAGTTCCCAAGATCTGGAGCGTCATAATCGGCTTACTACGCTGCCCTCTCGATAAATGGCAATTTTTCAACCAGTGGCTACAGCTCATTCAGATGGGGTTCAATAACAGCGATCACCCTCAAACCAAGCAGGAGGCCAACTTTGCATGGAATCGCTTCGTCTGGTCTATGCATACCGAAGGCCAATCTTTCGTCAAGCTTCTCCCCATACTTTACCAGCCACTAGGTAGCCAGTTGAAGTCGAAGTACACGAACAAACACACACGAGAGGTCGTTTTCGGCAGTGTCTGCAACCTCCTTTACTACACCTTCAAGCCGGGTACGAACGTTGCTCTTCTCGACACCTACTGGGACATTGGCGTCAAGCCCTTAACAGAGCCACCAAAAGCGCAAGCAAGGAACCCCGACGCCGTTGATGAGCATATGCGACAGATAACACTCATCCTCACTGGTCTTTTCGATTCGACAACACCTCGCATTTGGAGGGAAGAGCGCATTAGAGAGACGACTCTTGCCCGGCCCAACGAGCTTCCAGCTATCGATCCCAAGTGGCTTCGACGCAATTCCGCTCGTGTATTCCAGACCTTGGAGCCTATCATGGATAGACACTTTCTTGAGCTCTCGGACAAGAACAGTCAAATCCATCGCTTATGGCGCACTTTGGTTGGGGCTATTGTCTCGGCCGCCTCCAAGGAGATCAAGGTTTCCGTCGACACTGCGGGCTTCATCTCCCAAGTATGCGGCCTTTTGCTGAAGCACTGGGAGAATGGCTTGGCGGAGATTGAAGATCCGACTCCTGAGATGGCGAGTAAGTTCCTGGACAGCGCTCGTGAGCTCATCATAGTCGCTGTAGAGGCCCTGGGTCTTCGGCCTTTTACCGAGAAGATGATCTCTCTTGGTCGTCTTCATACCTTCACACCTGTGTCAACGCCGTCTCACAAGCCCGCAAAGAACGATGGTGACGCTCGGACTCCGCTGCAACATCTGATGGGCTTGGTCTCTCGGCTTCCCCCGGGTATCCCCGATGGAGAGGAGTACGTCGAGTTCTTCAAGACGCTCTTTGCACCTTTCTTGGCTCAGAAGCCAGCAAACTCTCAGTTCGAGCTGGCACAGGAGATGCTGTCGGTCACTCCGATTTGGTCGCCGCCGGTCAATCGACTTCCCTACGCACCATGGGTCTTCGCTGCGGAGTGTCTATCAGCAACCTTCAGCTCATCCCAAAACAGCGCGCAAACAACTAGCTCAACAGGCGAGCCCTCACTCGG
This sequence comes from Colletotrichum phormii, assembly GCF_030913505.1. Lineage (NCBI taxonomy): Eukaryota > Fungi > Ascomycota > Sordariomycetes > Glomerellales > Glomerellaceae > Colletotrichum > Colletotrichum phormii. The sequence goes on from NW_026851453.1 coordinate 944,279, forward strand.
TCACGAGTGCCGCACCGTGGTGCGTTTTCTGGAGCGAGGTTGGAAGGAGACTCCTAATCTACCCTGGAAGCCCTGGTGCTCGCTCTTCATGCAGCTGTCGGCCCGTTCTAGCCAGGAGACTGGTGAAGCTGGCCGGGCTTTGGGCACTATCGAGCCGCTTGCCAAGGTTATCCGGGAGTCCATCCCTGCCGATCATACCTCTCCTTTATTCGCGAAGACACTTCTAGCAACAACTGAGCTTCTCCATGTTGCCAGCCATCCATTAGACAGGCAGGCACTGGAAGCAGCCCGACGCCGATTGTGGGGTACAGCAGTCGCGGGACCGAGATCGTCCTCTTTCGATCCGTTCGACAACTTTTATAAACTCGTCAATGAGCTGATGGAACGACTCTACGAGGCCGGCGAGCTTGGAGACTTGGACGAACATGCTACATCTCTTCTTAAGGAATGTGGCTCATTCCTTGCACGCTGTAACCCGGAGCTCGTTTGCAGAACCGTGTCCAACTTGGAGAGTGGGCTTGCCATGTGGATCCGGGACTCGCAGGGTATTCTGAAGGCTCGCCGAAGCCCTGCTACGTCTGAAGCTGTGAGTCTTCATACTGAAAGGAGAATTTACTTTACTGACAAAGAGCAGGTTAAGCAACTCTGGGAGACTGTTTCAAAGATCATTTTGCCCAGCGGCAAGGCAGAAGAGGTCCAGCTCGACAATTTCGAGGAACTTGTCTGCGCTGCCTTTGAGAGCAAACACCGCCATATTGTCAACTCAGTCGCAGAGGCGTGGAATCGGATTTACGAGAATGCGGAACAAATCCAGTACCCTGAACATCTCAAGGCCGTCTTGCTAGCCGTTCAACCGGTAGTAGACATCGTTCTCCCAGGCTTGGAGATTGCCAGTGTGGCGTCTACAGACCAGAATCGCTCGTTCGTCGAATCACAGGACGACATTGAGATGCTCACGGTATCCTCCACACGTTCATCTCGTAACATACCTCAGCGACCGGCTACATCCAACCAATCATCGCCTCTCAGCTCTGTCAAGCTGTCGCTTTCTGCGAAGAAGCAACTGGACGACACTACCCCTAAGAAGGGCCGTGGTAGGCCCCGGCGTAGTGCAGCAGCCAAGGCGCGATTGAGACATGACGATTCTCAGATTCAATTCGCGCCTATTGAGAAGTCTCCTTTGAATCCAGCAGTCAACGCCGAGTCTCAAGTCCTCACCGAACGCCAGAAAGAGATCAGGGAGAGGCAAAAGGATACCGCAGCCCTTTACCCAGAGTTGCGGTCTAGCCCTCAACAGCAACAACCACAGGTTGCTGATGATAAGTCGGCCGCTTCTAACAAGGCCATCGAGACCCCCAAGGATGTGACACCTAAGCGCAACGCTAGGTACGAGGAGTTTGTCAGCTCGACCCCGACGCCTCGTCGAGGCCAGACATTGGCCATGGCAGACAATGACCAGGAGATGACGGATCCTCCCTCTTCACCCTTAGAGCCCCGACCCTTCCCTCTGCTGCCTCAGATCAAATCCCGATCCAGCAGCCGCAGTGAGCTAGAGAACTGGCAATTTAGCTCATCGCCAGTATCTGGCTCTCCATCTCCCGATGCTGTCGTCATGACTGATGAGCCTACTGAGCTCAACTTGGCCGACAGCGCAACCTCACAGCGTGTCTCTCAAACAGGCAGCCCGGACCTGTCAGCAGTAGATGACTCGTTCCAGATGGCCACCTCAAGTGCCGTGGAGGAGCCGGAGCTGCCACCTCCTGCTTTCGAGACCGCAAAGGAGATACTGCAATCCGAGCAGTCTCAGCAGGAACTCGCGGAATCATTCGCGGAAACTGTTCCTGACCCCGCGCCATCAACTCCCAAGAATAACCGAGTGACTGGCGTAGAAGAACCCAGATCTGGTCAGGAAGTCTTTGTCGACGCGCCCTCAAGCCCGCCACCCACAGTACTTACCAGGTCCGCCTCGCGCGCTGCTGCCATCAAGGATCGCTCCTTTGAAATCAGTGACGGAGACGAAAACAGCATGTTGAGACTTGTTGTCGAGCTCGACCGTAGGCGGTGCGAACTCCCGATCAATGATTACCCTGCCATTTCCCCTCCAAAATCTAATAAGGATCCCAGAAGCGCCAAAAAAGAAAAGCCCGCCGTGCTTGACTGTATCACAGTCCGAGGTGAAGATGACGAAGAGGAGGAGGACGAAGAAGAGGAAGAAGACGAGCCGGCGGAGCTTGCCCTCTCACAGGTCGAGACAAGAGCCCGCAAGAGCAAGTCCAATTCGCCCGGAAGACCCTCAACTCCTGTAACTCGGTCGGCCGCTTCATCCCCGGACAAGTCAGCCAGGAAGCGGAAGAGGGGCGGTGCTCCCAACCACGATACTCGCCATAAGAAGAGGAAGTCTACCGACGCCTCCGAGATTGTCGAGTCGTCTCAGATCACCATGTCCCCGGTGCTTGGGGAGGAAACCCCCCGCCGTCGTCGCAGCCAACGCATCAACGCCAACGATAGCCCTTCGAAACACTCCGTGGACCTGGATGCCGAAGTCAACTCCCAACTGGTTAATGAACAGGAGGAGGCGGATTTCCGAGCAAGTCAATCATTTGAGGAGCCGGAGCCGGAGCAGACGACGACGACAAACGAGACGGCAGAAGACTCTATGGACGTCGATGTCGCTGATGTCACTGCCATCATCGCCGAAGCTCCTGTCGAAGAAACCACCAAGGATGTGAACATGATTGACAACCTGAGCGACGTCCTCGCCAGTCTTCGCTCCGCAGCGTTGTCACGGGAGGAGGTGTACAAGATGGAAGACATGCTCATGGACATCAAGAGAGAGCTCTTCGCCGCCGAGGCTCGTGGTCGGGCTTGATCAGAGTTGTGTACTACTATCAACACCGACGCGGAACACCAACATCCGAAAACACCCCACGACTTTTGTCATAATTCCCTTTTGTTTCTTGTTTACTGGCCTCGCGAGGACATTGTCAATACTCCTCCGCCACGCCACACATACATATACATTCACGACGACGATGGGTGTCTGCAACACCCGCCATGCATTATCGGCGCAGATCTTTGTTTTATGAGTTGAGGACGAAGAAGAAGCAGAGGAAGGAACGAAAAAAACATAATTTGGTTTTTTTGTTAACTTGTTCTTGTATGGAAACTGGGTATTGGGGGATTCATGGCATGACACTGGATTGAAAGTTGGAGAGGGGCATGGAATGAGGAGAGAGGGAGAGAGAGGACACACCATCCTCGACTTATCATGTATTAGATTGTTGCAAACGTATCTGGAGGTTCATCGCCGCCCAGGATAATGAAGAAAACAAGCAAAAGAAATAATGATGAACCATTATACCATATCATTCACTTTACGTGTCCGTCCACTTTGAGATTATGTGTGCCGTATCAATCGTGATGTATTCAAAAGGGGTAGTTTCCGGGCCTGCTTTCCCTTGCGCGCGCCTGCTTGTTTGTTCATGATAACTTTCGGCCTTACTCTCCATCTCCACGGTTGGCCGTCTAAATATTCCTCTAGCTGACTTTGATATTTCTTCCTTGGGTAAGTTTGTCCCGAGATTTTTCAGTTATTGTTTTCCCCCTCTTTCTGATTTTCTTTCACACCTCACTAAGTCAACATGACTTGAACCCTCTTTCTCACAGCTATATATATCTCTATATATATATCCCTGGCCTCAGGCCGAGTTCGCCGTAATGACCTGAGCACCCTCAAACGCATCACCGGGCTCGAGCTTCTGCCACTCCTTGACGGCGCCGGGCTCCACGCACAGCATGTTCTTGTAGCCGTCCTTGGGAGCAAAGTCGGCGATGCCCTGCGCCTTTTCGACCCAGGGGTTCCAGACGACGACGTTGTCGAGGTTGTCGCGGACGACGGAGAATATGGGCTTGCCGCCCTCGAGGACGGTGACGGGGGCCTTGGGACCGCTTGTCGGGGTGTAGATGCGGTCCGTCTCTTGGGTGATGCTGATCTCGCCGGACTGGGTCTTTGAGGCGCCGTTGTCGACCTTGTCGGTGTAGGCGGCGCCGTCGAGGCCTTGCACGGAGATCTTTGTGATGTCCTGTTATATTGACAGTGTGTTAGCTTATGGACTTGGAGTATACAAGTTTGATGTAGGGGGGGGGGTAGAGGGAGTCGGGACATACGTTGACGCGCAGGTAGGTGTGCATCAGGACCTGGCAATCAAAGGCCTCCTCGCCCTCGTTTGTGATAACCAACGACGTCGACAGCGTCTCGCGGTCAAGCGACACGCTGTAGATGGCGCCAAACTTGTACCCCCACTTAGCCTGGGTCTCGGCGTCGAGGTTGGACGAGGACAGGCCAAAGTCGAGCTTAACAGAGGACTCGGAGCCGGCGGACCCTTCGCTGGTGGACTTGCCGAGGAACTCCCAGCGCGAGCTGCGTGCGAAGCCGTGCTGGCTCAGCTTGGCGGTGGGCGGGTGGGCGTCGGAGGGCGGGCCGAAGACGGGGAAGACGAGGGGGATGCCGCCGCGGACGGGCTTGGAGCCGTCAAAGACGGTGGACTCGGAGAGCCAGAGGCGGTCTTGGCCGACGGCGGATTTCCACGAGAGGACGGTGGCGCCGTGGAGGAGGACCTCGACGGACTCGCCGGTGGGGAGGGTGGCGGCGACGCGCGAGTTGTTGTGGGTGATGTCGACGGTGGCCTGGGGCGGGAGGCCGGGCGTAGTGGCCAGGGCGGTGGGCTTGTTGGGCCGGTCGACCATGTTTGCTGCTGTTTCGCGAAGGATGTAGAGGTTAAGGTAGGTTGGGTGGTTGTAGATGTAGAGAGACGGAGAGCGTTGCTTGTGTGTGGGACAATGCTTTTCTGAGGTATGTTCGCGCGGGGTAGGATTCGAGGTCGTTTGTTGAGTGAAGAGTATAAGAGATGCGGGGGGGGGGGGGGGGGCTACTCTTGAGTGACGGGATTGGTGTGAGAGTTGTGAATACGCAAAAGGTTCTACGCGAGATGGAAGAGGAGAGGTTGTAATCGGGAGGAAACAGTTCGGGCGTTGGTGGAAGTTGGGTGCAATGCAACAAGCAACAATCGGATACAATGGCAACGGGTGGATGCCGGCCGCCAGAGGTAGCAAAGCAAGTGACAAGGTCCTAGCAGATTCAAAAAAAAAAAAAAAGTCGTGTGTAACAAACGTCAACGGGGGGTCTGTGTCTGGTAGGTAATGTTAGTCAGGCACGGAAAAGTACCTTAAGATGCTTCCATAGGTCAGTCACCTACCTAGCACTATTAGGTCGTGGAGGGGAGAGGGGAGGTCGGTCAGCTTGCTGCGTTGGGATGTCTGCGTTGTCTGCGTCTGAGGGGGGAACCTGAGAGAGAGGGGAGGGGGGCACCCGGAGCTGGGTGAGGGGGAGGGGGAGGGGCAGCCCTGTCTAGCGTGTTGAAGGCGTGGAAAGGGTGCCCCGCCTGGGAGTAAGGCAATGGTTGCCCGTTCCGTCACGTCTTCCCCACTTGTCATCGTCACACACGGGCAGGAGGCAAGGGCCAGTATCCGTACCTTACGAATAGGAGCTCTTACAGTCTGTACGGAGTACCTACTGCTTTTGCGAGCACGAATGATGAAGTGCTGTTGTGAAGGAGAAGCTGCGACCAATCGCAAAAGGGTGATCTTCCCAAGCTGCGGCACCTCTGGAGCTCCTTTTTGTTTGTGAATCCGAGAAAGGGGTTAATTTTGCCCCCTTTCTTCTCTTTCATCTTCTCATACTTGAAGCTCTTGAAGCCTGGAGGTAGCGAGGCCACCACACCCCCATTTTTGTCCCGCCTGTCATTCTGAAACGAGCTTCATCCTCAACCAAGCTCCCCTCGACCCCCCCCTGTTTTGCCAAAGCCTCGGCAAACAACGACAAAACGAACATCTGTACACTTTTTGTATGAGTTATAGAGATCGTGATAGAAGCAGCCCACTCGGGTCGCAGCCGAATCTATGTCTCTTTGTGATCCTAGAAGCATGCAGTCATTGGTATCCGTGTACCAGTCCGTATTCCTACTTACTACTACTACCTATTGAAGGTCAAATACCCCATAATGCATATCAGTCATCCTGCTCAATCAAAGTAGATTTACTTTTTGAGAGAAAGTGTTCTTCTCGGCCGAAACACGTCAGGCGGCAGAGAAACTTGAACGAAGCAAAGAGTGGATGATCGGAGCTCCCGTTTGGTTTCTGTGGAGATTTGAGTAGGAGGGAAAGTATCAAGGGTTCTCGAATCCCAACCAAGGGCCCCCGATGAATTGGGTTTCTAAGCTTCGGGTGCATATTACTTGCTGGCCGACTAGCCGACATTGTTACCTGGTTAGGTCATCGTGGATAAATACGAGCTACCTTGTTCTTTAGCAATGGCCAAGGCGAACCATACCTTCGTCATCCATGATCCACGGCTTAGACCACCAGATGTTGCACACGATTCAAGGCCAGCCATCGAACGGATGAACACATGAACAGTGAGTGTAATATTCGTGTGAATAACCCTTTACCCATATCTATCAACGAAACACAAACTCCCAACAACGGGGATAATGATACAACAACCAATTCATGACTTTTGCACCTTGAACCCAATACTATCCCGATCGTCCCTCACAACCCGTCCCCATTCCAGCAGCAACCGAAACAGGTAAATCTCCATATCCTCCCTCCGCAGCGCCTTGTCCACCCACCGCGCCCCCTGCGTCGCGATCCACTCGGCGTCCTCCCACCGCGCCTCAAAGTCCACCTCCCGCCCGTTGATCTTGCCGCGGCCCTTGAGGCCGACAAAGTACGCCACCGTGCTATGCAGCGCGTGGAACCGCGTGTCCACGGGCACAAAGTGCAGCCACGGGATCAGCCGCTCCGAGTACCACTCCCCGAAAACCGAAGACATGAACGGCACGCTGCCCGGCGACCGGATGGTCCGGAGCATCTGCGGCGGCGGCGTCGTGTCCTCGTCCAGTAGCATAACGTAGCGGTGGTCAAGGGGGTCTTCCTCCCCGGAGGTGGGCGGCTTGAGTCCCAGCTCCGCCTTGGCCGCCGCGCAGCCCGGCGTGCGGTGGTCGCACGCGTACTCTGCTATGCCGATATCGAACGGGAGGATGGCGTTGGCCTCCCGGGCGCGTACAATCTCGTACGCGTACCAGCTACCCTTGGACGGCGCGCCGAGCATCATCGTGACGTCGTCCGCGGCCGTCGCGTTGTTGACGAGGTGGACGAGCCGGTGCTTGTGGTTCCCGCGCAGCGCCTCGTCGCTGATGGGGTTCTCGCCAATCGTGCCTCGCCAGTACACGCTATCCTTGCGCTGCCGAAAGTCCTTTTTGTGTTCCGGCTCTTCGTCCGCGAGCGGCATCAGCGGTAGGAGGATGTCGTTGAAGCCGTCGGCTTTGAATCGGCCAAAGATGGGCAGCAGCTCCTGTAACGGCTTGATTGGGGGCGCCGATGTGTGGAAGCCGTGGAGGCGGGTAAGGTCTTGCTGGTCGCAGAGGCTCTTGGATTGCGGATAGTTCCACATGAATTGCTCGTCTTCGTGCCACTTTACGCAGGAGGTGCAGAAGTCGCGGACGTTCCAATGGAGCCCTGACCTTCCTGGGCTGTTGGTCGGGCACACGGAGGCTTCCATGTCCCGCCACGCTTTGGTCGATTCGTACATCGCCTGCCTGGACTGGGGAATCGCCGGAGAGCCTCCCACGGCCTTCAACTCTGCATTTCTCTCAACGTTGCCATCGGGCAATGAAGTCTCACTAGTACCTTCGGTCGAAGCATTTTCCAGCGAACGCGACGATAGAAGTTTGAACTTCTGCTTCATTCCCGTAACGGTGTACCTGTGGAGCTCAGACCACGGTGTTAGGACCCGAGGCTGGTTGCCTAGGTTGATGGGCAGCTTCATGTCGGATAGATGCTCGACAAAGCCTCCGATCATGGTGACGAGTTCATCCAGGACCTTCTTATTTGCGTCATCACCCTCGTAGTTGTGGGCGACCTGTTTGTTCTCAATCGTAACCATCGCGATATGGGGCTCTTTATGTACCTTCTCATTGCAGGCTTGCCGGATCGCCTCCGGCTTGATGCCCCAGAACGGAAGTACGTCGCTCTCCATCTGCTCAAAGTGGTCGATGATGACAGACTTTCGAGCTTTTGCAAATTCGTACCACTTGTCAAAGTTGGGAGGCGGGTCCCTCCCGTAGTGACGCTCATGGTATACGTCAACAGCGATGTTCAGGTTGTCGCTAGTCATGGCATGCCGCATCCATCGATCGGATTCCACTCTGACATCGTAGATGAGTCTATTGAGTGGGTGCTGCTTGACTGTGGCCGACTTCAGAAGCCCGTAGATAGTCATGCCGACAAACATGGAGACCATGAGCACGAGGAACAATGCTCTGGGGATGAAGAGGAGCGAGCGGACATTGGTGCTGTACAGGAACATGCTGTAGCCGAGGACCAGGAGGTACAGAGGCCCGATGGCGCTCACCCTGGATTCCATTTGCCATTTACCAATATGCAATATGTTTTGGGTGGTGGCCGTGATGCCGCAGATGAAGGTGATGATGCTAGTCGGAGTAACGGGATTCGTCTCATAGACAAGGATACTCAGTGAGGTGACGAGAACCGCAAAAGCGAAGCTGTCGATGAAGATGTCAAAGATGTACAGAGAGTCGATCCCGCTGAAAGAAGTCGGATATCCCTCACTAGCGGAAACGAGGGGTGAGATGAGGATCTGGAAGACTTTGATAAAGACCCCCGAGAGAGCTAGAATGGCGCCCAAGGTCCTCAGGCGGAGCTTCGTCGTTTTGGTCCAAGCCAGGATGCGCCAGAACAGAGAGACGATGACCGCGTCCAAGAACAGGCCCAGCAATTGGAAAGCAAGAGTGGTCATCCGGCTGTCCGACAGAGCGGAACAAAAGAAGGTTGACCTGGGATCCTGCGAGATGGCTACAAAAGTACCGTAGCTGAAGAGGCAGGCACTTCCAAGCGCCAGCGTTCGGGAGCCGTTGGCCCATACTGCAATGTCGTCGCTGATACTTGCCCAAGGGTCTTCCTCAGGAGGTGGTGGTCGGGCTCTTTGGTAGTAGAGAACATGGTAGAGGACCAGGTAGATACATAAAAACGACTGTTGGGACGTGTCAGTCTCGTCGTTCATCTGGTGATGGGGGCATGTTCGCAACTCACCTGCACTCCCGGCACAGAGCACTGCAACTGGGCAGTCACACGATGAAAGACCTCGAGGCGGAGAAAGATGCAAAAGATGAGCAACGGAGCAAAGTACCGCCGCGGTCTGGCGGGAACCGTCTGCTCAAAGGTGCTCTTGGAGCCCGCGCGCTCGTCTGAAAAGTGATGTTAGCACTGGCTGTGGGAGGATTTCCTTAGGCATCCGACCAAACATACCGAATCTTCCGTCCGCGCCGGGAAGCCATGCGGCGAGATAGCTCGCCAGCCATGTCAGGCCTCCCGAAAGCAGGAGTATGAGAACGGAGGAGAGACGTGGATACTCTGGAACATCATTGCGTCAGCGAAGAAGGCTTCTTCCCGTTTCCCACGTGGTGAACCGGGGAAACAAAAAAAGTCTTGGCAAACCGGCCCGTACCGATTAGAGAGTGACCCTCAAAGTTGGAAGAGATCCAGAGAAAAGAACCGACAGCACTGCGAACGAGTCAGAATTGAGATTAAGCAGTCTTGGGAAGAAATTGGGCGCATTCTTACCACACCGCCGTCAGATGTATCTGCGCATCGCGTGCCATCGAGGGAGACTTTCACCAGCCCAAAGTCTGGGTGGTTGTTCGACTTCACAACGCAGCCACAAATGAAATCATGCGGTCAATGAGAGCCACACGAGTTGTTTCCAATTCAACAGACCATTGAAATTTTAGTACATTTCTCGCAGTCGTAGGATAAATTGATGGACATGGAACGTGTACCAGCAGGCAGTCGTCGTCCTTCCTTCACAGGGGGTTGCCAAGTTGTCGAATCCTTACATAATCCAATTAAACATTCCCCCCTTAACAAGGCAAAAGACGCGTCCTTCCTGGCCCCGTCACCCCTAGCACCGCCCCCCTTGAACCGCGTCAAGCTCCCATCCCCTCCACTCCAATCCCGACTGCTCCGCCGCCGACCCAGCTTTCCTCCGTCCGTCCCGGCACCGACGTGCGCTGACATCCCACACCACCACCATCCTCCGCCGAATCTCGAATTCCGCAACGTCTGCTGCTGCACAACCCATCCAGCCAGACCTCGAACAATACCCCCCCCCCCCCCCCCCCCCCCTAAGTTCTGGAAAACAACAACCCCCCCAAATGGCGCAACAATGGCCAACATCAACGATACCCCCCTCATCAAACGCCTCGCCGTCCCCGGCGCCACCGCGCTAATGGGCTTCCTCTCCGTCTCCTCCCAGATCCTCTTCTACGTCGCCGACGACTCCCTCGCCCCCGGCCGCCTCACCCGCTCCGAAAACTACACCTACAACGCCCTCCTCTTCTGCCTCTGGTACACCTACTACAAGGCCTGCACCGTCGACCCAGGCCGCTACCCCTTTCCCGAAGCTACCGTCATCGAGGTCCCCGAGCCAGACGAGTACGGCCTCGTTCGGCGCTGGTGCAAAAAGTGCGCCGCGCCCAAACCGCCTCGCGCGCATCACTGCCGACACTGCGCGCGTTGCGTCCCTCGTACGTCCAACATCTCCCTGCCCTACTCCCCCCCCTTATCCTCACGCAAAAGCATCATGTAACTAACATCCAAACTCCCTCAAAACAGGCATGGACCACCACTGCCCCTGGACAGGCAACTGCGTCTCCCTCACAACCTTCCCACACTTCCTCCGCTTCCTCGCCTGGACAAATTTCTCCCTCTGGTACCTCGCCCACCTCCTCTACGCCCGCTTCGCCGCCATCTGGGACAACCGCCTCCTGCCATCCTACCTCGGCCCTTCCCTCCCCATCCTCGTCCTCCTGACCCTCGACATGCTCATCTGCTTCTTCAGCTCCCTCGCCCTCGGCATCCTCTTCTTCTCCACCGTCCGCGGCTGGGTCCTCAACGAGACCATGATCGAAGGCTGGGAAGTCGACCGCCACGCCGCCGTCTGCGACCGCAACCGCAAAGATGCCGGCGAGTTCTGGTCCATGATGGGACCTGATGGCAAGAAGCTGAGGCTGGAAAAGGTGGAGTTTCCGTATGATGTTGGTATCTATGCGAATTTGTCGCAGGCGATGGGGACCGGGAACCCGTTGCTGTGGTTATTCCCCTTTTCCGGGAACCCGCGCGTGAGTGAGGATGGAAGGGGTGTCGGCTGGGAGTGGCCCGAGAACGGGCTGAATCGCAAGGAAGGCATGTGGCCGCCGCCAGACCCGGATAAAGTGCGACGGTCCGCGCAGGGAGGTTGGCCTTTGGTTCGGGATGCTGAGAGCATGGTGGTGCCGAGATACGGGACCAAGGAGGAAGAACTCGAGGCCTTTAGGACGCGGCAGGATGCGGATCGGCGGCGGTGGCAGAGTAACCGGTCACGAATGATGGAAGAGCTGGAGGAGGTGGACGGCGTAGAGGGCTACGATATGATAGATAGTGACTCTGAAGATGGTTCTGAGGAGGGCGCGGATGGAGAACCCGGTTGGACGAACGCGGATGGCGAGCGGTTACAGGATTTTGGCGTAGACGAGGATGAGGATATGACTGACGATGAGGATGTACCTCTAGCAGAGCTATTACGTCGCAGAAAAGTCCTCCAAAAAGACGGAGAGGAGTAAGCATCACTAAGCATAGATAAGACAAAAAGTAAACAGAAAATTTCTCTTTTTGGGGGCTTATTGCCCACGGTTCTATACTACCTTCAATCGCCCTAAAACCAACAAAGAAGGGGGCATCCAAAGACGGCTTCAGCGCAGGCCATGAATCCCCTTGACTCCCGAATCTACCAAACAGAAAAATTGTGCACACAAGACAGGATCAAATCCGCCTTTCCATCCGGGGTTGCCCTGATCCTGTATGCTGAAAGAACTTCAAAAACAGCTTTGTTTGATCGTGAACCGCTTGCCACTCTAGAAAGCATTCCGCCATCCTTCCTCCACACCATCAGTCCAAAGAGCAATCGTGTCGTGCAATCATGAAGCATCATTCCAAGGGTCTAGATCTATCGACCCAACCTCATCCCTGACCCTTCCACACGAAAATTCGATTACCAATCGTCATCATCGTCCTTCTTCTGCATCGCGTTCTTGCGAGCGAGCAGAGCATCCGCCAAGCTGTTGCCCAAGCTGGGAGTCGGGGTGTTGCTGCGGCTGTTGTCGGAGCCGCTAGCTCCGTTCAGGCTCAAGCCCGAGTCGCGCGGCTGAGCGACAGCAGGCTTGCGTCCAGCGGCAGGTCGCTTCATGGGCGGCTGAGGAGGAGTCGGCTTGCCTCGGGCGGCCGCTCCATTGGCCGAAGGAGGAGGAGGGGGCGGGCGGGGGGCCACGACGGGTGCAGGAGCCTGCTCCTCGACGTAGGCGGCAGGAACCCAGGCTTGAGCGCCGCCGTTCTTCGCGAGCCACCAGCCTATCACCAGAATATTAGTTTCATTCTGAAGAGTTTCGAAATAGATGTCTACTTACCATTGTTCTCCTTCTGGACGACCTCGATCAAGTCACCGGCTCTAACCGTCAACTCGTTCTCCTTCTGACCGGCGAAGTCATACAGGACCTTGGCCATGATCTTGGCCTTGGCGGGGGGCGCAGCGGGAGGCGGCGGAGGAGGCATTCTGGTCGCTGCTGAGGTTGATGATTGTTGTCTTGTATGCGAAGGAATTGAAGCGGCGGCGGCTTGTGGTTGTTGACGTCCAAATGGTCCGGTCTTGGCTGAGCTGATGGCAGCAGGAGGTTGAGGAACTGATCTTGCAGAAGAAGCAGCAGGTCGAGGTTGAGGAGTTCGGTTGGTGTTTGTCATCCGAGAGGGTCTACCATTGGGGCCACCAGGCTTGATAAGCTTGCCACGGGTGATGGGTCGAGCGGCAACAGGCTTGCCCTTGGGCGTCGGCTTGGAGACAGACGATGGAGGCTCGCCGGGCTGAGTGTGGACACCTCCACTCTTGTAAAAGTCCACGGCCTGCTGGGAGTCTTTGAGGACCTTGACCGATTGCATCTTGCCGGGCTTCTTTGCGTACTCAATCACTTCGCCAATCTTGAGGTTAAAGCCACCGGGCATGACACGCTGCATCTGCGTGAACATTTCGGTCTTCAAGACGCAATTCAACAAAGGATCAGCCTCCTGAGGCGATCCCACACCCAGAGAGAACCAGTCATCACGAGCCGAGGAAGCTCCGATAAACTTGATGGCACCAAGGGGCATCGAGCGTTCAACAGAGATTTGAGGCTGGCCGTTGACAAGCATCTGAGCAACAACATAGAACTTGCTGCTGGTGACGACCAAAATACGGGGACTCGGCTTACTGGATCGGCCGAACTTGGCCTCCAAGATCTCTCCACGGCAAGAGAAGACAACCTTCTCGTTGTTGGAGATGCCGATGGCGTTTCTGATCTGCGAGCCAGGTCCCATTGAAGCGTTGATTCCCATATAATCACCCAAGAATCTTCGGGAGCCGAGCAGACTAAATCTCCTTCTCTCCTTGCGGTTCTGAAGAACCCTGTGGCCCTGGTCGCGCAATTGCAGGTACTCAGCTCCGGTTCTCTTCTTACGCCAGAAACGCTGGATGCGAGTAGCAGACTCGGCTCTGTAGGCCAGGTATGCGCGCCACATGCGCTGAATACGAGTGGCCATGTTGTGCCAGTACCGGTCTCGCATGTGCTCGAGCGCAAAGAGGGTCTCGGGTGACTTGATAAAGGCCTTTGTCGTTCCCATTTGCCATTCTTCCTTGGGAATACTAGTGTCCTTGAGAATCTGCTTGGCGGCATCCTGGTACGATCCCTGCCAGGTGTACTCGCCAGCGTATGAAGTCGCAGGAGAAAGCAGGAAGAAACGATCCACAAACTTCTCAAACGTCTGACGATAGGCAAATCCAGCGCGACGAATGCGAACGTTCTCCTGAAGACCAAGGTACTTGACTTGATGAAGGACGTTGGGAACGTTGTATTCGGTGGGCGACTTGTTCTCGTTGGGCTTGATGGTACGGATGTAAGAAGGCTGGCACTTCATGAGAGTCTCAACCAGCGCGTTCGCGGAGGCCCTAATACGGTCACCGGCGGAAGGAGGCTGCTTGCGATTGTCCTGGTCGACTTGGTTGGGGAAGATGGTGTGCACAAACCGGTTGCTGCTGCCAGAGAAGAGGTTGAGCAATCCCTTCAGGAGCAGATCCTTGTTCTTGTCCGTAATGCCGTCCACTGTGTAAGCCACATCACCGGCATAGTGCTTGATGATGAAGCTACCTTGACGAGGGGTCAAATGAGGGTTTGACATGCCGTTGATGCTCTGCATAAAGGTTCGGTCAGACGCAGCAGGGTCGGCGTGGGCTGTCTTGGTAGCATCCTTCATGGCTGAGAAGACACCAGGAGGGCGGATACCCTCGATGAGGTCACACACGATCTTGTTGTCGAAGTACTTAATAGGTGTCCACTGAATCTGTTCGCGTGCATACTCGTCCTGCTCGGCCTTCAGCGTCAACTGGATGAAGATCTGTTGCAGCTTCTCGTTGACGTAGTTGATGCAAAGCTGCTCGAAACTGTTCTTCTCGAAAATCTCGAAGCCGTAAATATCAAGAATACCGATGTTGGTGGTCGTGGCCTGCTTCGCTTTAAGAGACCTGTTGACACGCTCGACGATCCAGTCAAACAAGTTGCTGTAGATGGCCTTGGAAAGTGCGTCTCGTGTGGCGGCAGCCTGAGCCGGGTTCGTCGGTGACTCGATGACCTCGCCGTTTCGCGGGGTAAGAATGCGGATGGTAATAGCCTTGATGAGCTGCTCGGGCGTCACCTCCAACAGGTATGCCAGGAAGTCCACCACCGACTGGTCGCTAACAGCGGCGTATCCGTCCTGGCCTTCGTGGAACTGAATGTTGCCAGCCCACAGGATAGCAGACAGCATGCGGAAGATCTCATCTTGCTCGCCCTGGCTGAGACCAATAATTCTCATAGCCTCGAGCGTATCGTTGTACTCCGCCAAATCGTCGATTCCGTCGACCTCGAGGCACTTTGATCTACTAGTATAGACGTACGTCTCGGGTGTTTGGATGCCGAACTGCTGTCGGTAGTTCTGGGAAGCTCCCTTGGTGAACTGGTAGAAAATGTGGAAGTTTCGCTCGTTGGTAATCTGGCCGACGACTCTCGACTTCTCGAGAAGGTAGTTGGTGATGTCGGCACCGACGGGTTCGCCCTGCGCATTGAAGTGAATCTGCAGATACTTGCCGAAACGAGAAGAGTTGTTATTCCTCAAGGTCTTTGCGTTACCGAAAGACTCCAGTAGGGGGTTGGTTGCCAGCACCATGTCCTTGATCTGCTTGCTATCGCCCGACTCTCCTCCTGAAACGTTGGCGATGTACTGCATGATCCGCTTGGCGGCTTCCGTCTTGCCAGCACCTGACTCTCCGGAGATGATGACACACTGGTTATCTTGGTACGCCTTCATGTTGTAGTACGCAGATTCGGCAATAGCGAAGACGTGAGGGGGCATCTCGAGACGGTTCTTGCCCTTGTAGCTGTCGAGGACCTGGTCGGTGTAGATACCCAGGTCCCGGAAGGGGTTAACTGACACCAACACATGGCCAATGTAGGTATAGATCTCCTGGCCCTCGAATCGCTTCTTGAGATTATCGTTGATGGCTTCGTTGGACACCTTACTGAGCAACGTAAGATCCGAAACGCCGATCTCCTTCTTCTTCGTGACCTCGTATGTGGCCTTCTTGGGCTTGCCGCCGCCCGCCCCTCCGGACGGTCCGGCGGGGCCAGTCTTTGCGGATTTGTCCTTGGGACGTCGTGAGATACCCTACAATTATTGAAAGCGCAAACGGTCAGTCCTTATTCCCTTCTCGCGGTCGTTGGTTGGGGGATTTTGGAGTCGCTGCAGCCGAATCGGAGCGGTGCGCGCGCGCGGGGCATGAAGCGTCTCACCATGCTGGGCAGTTCTCAATGGAGGGAATGCCGGTATCTGTTGATGGTTTGCGCAAGCAAGCTTTGGCAAATTCGTGATTGCGCGCTGGTGATGAATGAGCGAGGGTTTGCTTCTCTCTGTGTTTTTTTTCCTTGCGTCCGGCTTGTTGCTGAGTGAGAGGCTGGAAAGAGCGCGCACCAAAGGTGACGTTGCGGTGCGGACGGAGGGATTACGCAGGTGCAGTGTGGCTGGTTCTTGCCCGAGATCCAAATCCAAACGTTGGCCGACTGTTCTGTTCCAGTGGTGCCTGACGACGAGTCTCCGTTCGTTCTAGAGGGGGGGCTTGGAAGAGCATAATCAGCCAATCGCAAGCGGCAAAACCACCCTGCACAGCCTCAGCCCGGAGAATCGGTGGCGCCAGGTTCCGCGTAATGCCCAACAGTGCTTTAGCGCCCTTTAAGCGAATCTCCACTCCTCATTCTCCTCCACTGCCATCCAGTGCATTCCCCCTGTCCATCCCGCAGAAGAGCGGGAGATTATCTTGGAACTTTCTGCCCAAAAAAAGACTATCCGGGTGTGTGTCCCTGTTCTGAATAACGGCTCTGAGGTCATAGCTTTCCTTACCCCTCCAGCCCATTGGCGGAAGAGGGGTCGGTTTGTGTGTGCCGTTCATAACCTGCCTGAAGATAAGTCTTCCCGTGTGCCCGCCATCTTGAAGACTTGGAGTCTACAATGCATAAGGTCAATTTAAAGCCTGGACATGGTTCGTCCCAGACAGCGCTTGTTGCGCTGAAGTGTTTTTTTCACGCTTAGAGTTTTCTAGCCGCCATCAACTCGACTACCTTCTCTACTGCCTCGTGGAAATCTTGACGATCCGCCCCGATGTCGGCTTAGTCGCTTTGCACGCTGTCCACCCACGCATTTCTCACAGTAAAGTCTACTTTGCGTCTCGGTGGGTTGAGCGTTGCACAGCATCTTGGATAAAATCTCTTGATTCCACTCTACATATCTGTATCGTCAGGCCGTAATGGCGTATCACAATGGATCTCATCATGGATCCTCATTAACCCATAACCCCAGTGCCAGTCATGGAAACGTTCGCCATCCGTGTCATCTTACATTGCTTACCATTACCCCATTAACCCCAATCCTAGGCCTTGCACGAAGCGAACGTCGTTCGCCTGTCGTTCCAGGGCCATCCTCATCCTCTCGCCATACTCTTTCTCGGCCTCTTCTAACTTTGCCTCTTCCTCCGATTTAGGCTCTGGTTGCTCAAAGTCGCTGGCAGTAAACCCAGGCTTGCCGGAGAAACTAACGAGACCTAGCTTCTCGCCTGTCCAGAACAGTATGTCATCATCGTTGACATTGTCTTGTCCGCCACGCGTTTGCGTCGACAGGATCTTTCTCGCGAGATCATCGGAACCAGGCATAGAGGCAAAAAGAGATGGACGCTCATCCACCTCGCTGTGTCCGATCTTATGCCGTCTCACTTCAGTGAAGCCATCGCGCTCAAACCACTTCAAAAGACCAGAGCCATCCGAGAACACGATGCGAGTACCCTGGTTGGCGACGGAGAGGATCTTGGATTGAGACGACGTCTGCCGGTTCTTCATGGTGGAATTCTGCATGAGATCTGCAGACGAACCTCCTGGCCGTGGGCACAAGCCGTACAACTCCAATGAACCCTTGGTGTTGTACTCACCACCGGCGATTAGAGTCCGGCCTCCTTCCCTTGTCTTCGACTCCATAACTTGTTCAACGGACAAGTCGCTCCTACGACGTGTCTCACTGTCGAGTGTGGAGAATGGGTACGGCAGAGACGCGAGACTAGCCAATCGAGCTCCCGAGTGAATGGACCCCATGATTGAGGGGAATATGCGTCTATCGTAGTGAAGGATGTTGGAGAAGCGCCCTGCAACATAGATATCGTCCGAGAAGGAGTACTCGTCGCAACTATTCGGCAGGTGCAAGATGCTCAAAGGCGTGGGTTGTGACAAAGGAGCATACGGTGGTAGCGGATCGTCGAAAACGCTGCTTCGCCTGCGTTGGAAGAACCCACTTGGCGAGTCGACCGCTAACACGTCTATCCTGTCGATGATCTCACTCGGCGACCTGACTCGCGCCCTATAGTCGTAGAGATGGATTCCAAGAGAGGTTCCTACAGTCAAGGGCAAGCCAGGAGCGGCGGAAGATAGGGCTGTGATGGACCATTCGAATGTTTGTTCGCCGACGACCTCGAGGCGGTTGAGATCCACCTCTAGCAAGTGACCCTGTACTGCGACAAAGGCTTTGTCGGAGAAGCTGTCGACGCTAATGCATTCTGTCACTCCGGTATCGATCTTGCGTGATCTTCCCATTGTCTGGGGTCCATCGAGATATAGAATACCCGCCGAGCTCTTCGCGACTGTGGCGCCCTTTTGACCCCTGGTACCCTTCACGTCCCACAAGCACATGGAGCCGTCATCCAATGGCGACACCACGAGCAATTCGTCGGTTTCTCGGCTTGGACTGTATAGAGCCATTCCTCGGACATCCAGCGTGTCCTCCTCGGTTCCGTCTCGGATTTTGGGCTGCTGCAGCCAACTTGTCGCAATCGGCGCATAGCGTTGTATGTACTCGTTGTACCAAAAGACCGGCTCTGTCGGAAACGAAGGATCCCAATTCGCCATGTCCTTGTACCGCTGCAGCTTGCGCTGCTCCTGTGTTTCCTCATCGTAGAAGAGGGGGTCCGGTTCTGTGTCACCATCTTCTTCCTGGCTCAGTTGTACGGCACCGGTGCTGAAGAGAGGGTAGTCAATGATGTCGTCGTCGCCAAAGGAAGTGATGCGCCGCCGTCTTTGTAAAGCCTCTGAAAATGGCGACCCGTCAAAGGTCCTCGATCGCCAGTGATTGTTGTCGAGGGATATCTTCTGGAGCTTTCGGCATACGAGCTGCAGGCCGGGGAAGTCGTAAGGCTCTAGGACTGAGGGGCACCGGGCTCTGTCAGCTGG
Source organism: Colletotrichum phormii (assembly GCF_030913505.1). Classification (NCBI taxonomy): domain Eukaryota; kingdom Fungi; phylum Ascomycota; class Sordariomycetes; order Glomerellales; family Glomerellaceae; genus Colletotrichum; species Colletotrichum phormii. Next base: position 963,271 of record NW_026851453.1, read on the forward strand.
GAATTTCGGAGTACGCCTCTTGGCAGAAAAAGAAAGGCTTACTCACAGGAAAGAACACGCAGCAGGATCTCGTCTGGAAGCTCGTCCAGCTTCTTCAGGGGCGCCGACGACACCATTGTGCCGTGGGGTTTTGGAAAGGAAACTCTCGAGTACTCTGTAGTCTCGTTGATTATACTTCTGGCTGGGTTTCGGGGAGATAGAGGGGAGCCCCGACGGGATCCATGGAGAAGAGGGTCGAAGGATGATCCTATCGTTATCGTTATCGGGTATTGCCTTGCGCTCTAGCCTATCTTGTACTAGTGCAGATCCGGGGGTGGACCGGATAGAAACGCCTGGACTCTTAAGTGGGCTGACCTGTCAAAGCTCCAGTGGGGTTGCTCGGGCCTTTTCGCTTCACATCCAAGCACAACGTACAAATGGGTTAGCAGGTTTCCGGTGTCCGTACGATGTTTAGGTAGGTACCTATTCGCAAGATAGATTGATGCACTGAAATAATATGCCACTATATATTTTCTCCGCTCCCACATCGCGTCGCAACGAATTCGGAATGATCCGGATGACCCAGACACATTCATGTCCAAATTTCTCGGACTCAGGTGAGCATATAAGTACATTCAGAACGATTAGGCACCGGTGTGAATATCATCTTATGGTCTGATCTAGTGGTCGTGGGTTGACCAAAATTCTATTGACTCACATACACCTATCAATCAGAAATCTAACCACTATTCACCGTCGTCTATCCTAGTTATCACCAAGTTTCTCGTCTCAACACTCTCGCGGGGAGGGGCATTGGGAGGTGCGAGAGGATTGTGAACAGACACATGTGGACAATCTGCGGCTAAGATCAGTGATGTGTCGGCCAGGATCCGAAACCTATTAGCTGGACATACATCTTGCATTCGTACCTGACTTGCTGTCGTACGTCAGAAACAGGAGAGGTTCGTCACGCTGCTGGTATGGCAGCCAGTACCATCGCTGTTGCTTGTTATACTTCAAATGGTATATCTCTTTGTTGGTATTCCTTTCACAGGGAATTTGGTTCGAACCGTAGGGTCCTGGGGGTGACGAAGTATCAATATCTCTGTATTGATTGATTCTGCGTAAGGAGTAGAAGGGAGATTCCAACCGGAGGTTGGGTGGGGTAGTCGAGGTCTAAGTGTACCCTCGAGGTGGCCCATGCTCTGCCCCTACTCGCGGCCGAATTGGACTTCCAATCCGACACTCTTGATGTCTTCCCGGGTAAACTCTGTCTGTAGCAACTAGATCCTGAGGTTCGACAGAGTTATAGTCGCATAGGGCAAGCGGCCTGTCTTCGCACTCGGGCAATAATGAACGCCATATGCTAAAATTATCTGTTAGCTTACTTCAGCTTGGGGAGCGGTCCTTCGAGATTATTACTTTACAAGCCTAAACCTGTACCCAGGTTTGAAGAAAGTAAGAAGCTGCTCCTCATCCAGTAAAGGCTTCACTAGACGAGGAACAGTATCCAGGGTGATGTCTGAACTAGTGAGCGGGTGGTTATGAATACTTTGAGAGACATGATTTACCAACTAGTGTTTATTAGCATTTTCTTTTTAAACGTTCAACGCATTGGCATCCTTTTTACTTACCATGAGCCCCGACAGCAGCATGTTCTACTAGCAGCGGATCGTGTGGATCAAACTTTTCCAGTGTCATAGGAGCGTTTTTTCACATCTTCAAGTGGTTATTGGCTACTCTCTCACAGGTCGAATAGTGCGGATCGCTCACTTTGAAGTCATAACAACGAACGAAATCCGCGTTCAAGACAGATCGGAGAAGTTCCTCGCCCTCTGTACGATAGTTTTGTACCTTCTCCTCACTCATGCCCTTGTGTGGAAGGTATTGGGATTCGTGCTTCCAGTACGTGAAACCAGTCTTGTCCAATCCGATGTTCGTGTTACCGCGCATGCTCCGAACAGTCACCGGTCTTGTGTCCCATTCGACGTTGGTTATCTTGATCTGGTCTAGACGGTCGCCAGCGGCATCTGAAGCGTGGAGATAGTAAGGCTTCTCATCCTCGTAGATGGGCAGATCGGCCGGAAAATCTGCTCGCGTTTGGATTTCGATACCGTGTAAAGCCATCTGACCAGGTCAAGTCTTTGCGACTGGATATTACCCTTCAATGGAACTGTTGAAGTTGGGGGAGGACAAAAGTAGTTTTTGGTGCCTGGCTCCTCTCAGGCTAGCAATGTTCAGCAAGGGACAGGCTTCCACACTTCCATCCCAGATATTACTGTTCCTTCCCGTAGCAATGCTCATTTGAGCCTCATGCCGGCCAATAAGCCGAAGAAAGGCGCCTTTCCAACATTCAGCACGATCAAATCAAGCAATACAGCCGAAATGCTGGGAATATGACGCGGCACGCCAGCACAACGTTGCACCAGAGTATCTTGCGTGATTTCATGCACCCGACTTGGTTGCATTGTCACTATTCGCAAGACGTGTTTGGCTGTAGATACCTCACTGACAGCCTTCCATGTAGATCCTACCCATGTTGGAGTTGCACGACTTCCATCATATGATCACATCCTGTAGAAAGACGGCAAAGTCCAGGATACACAACAGCAGACGTATTCAAATTCTTTCCAAGTCGATCCAGATTCGCTGATATTCTCAAAAGCCGTACGTCATATCAGGCATTTAGGAGGGGTTCTTACGATTCCTCTGCTCACCTTTCCGAAACCTTTAACCGATAGTTGGTTGCACAACCTTTAAAATGTGCAAAAACGCATCCCTGTGACACAAAACTTCACCGAAATGCCAATTCTGATAGCTAGGTACCTGTCGGATTGGAAGTCCAATTCGACCGCGGATAGGGGCAGAGCATGGGCCACCTCGAGGTGGTACAATTAGACCGCGACTACCCAACCAACCTACGGTTGGAATCTCCCTTTTACACATTACGCAGAATCAATCAATACAGAGATATTGATACTTCGTCACCCCCAGGACCCTACGGTTCGAACCAACTTCCCTGTGATAGGGATACCAACAGTACCACCTCATACCCCGCTTTCTTGTCAAACGACCATGCCCCACGCTTTAACAGATCCATCACCCCATTTGACTTAGTGCAAGATTGATGCCTACAGCCTGCTTCCATTTTATGCTGCTTGAGGTCGCCTCTCGGGAACAAAAATGAATAAACAGCGGTGGCAGCTTGGCACGCTTGGTTAATCGGATGATCAGTGTTTCCGGGCGAACCCGAAGCAGGCTGCAGAGGCCACCTGTCAGAGCCCTCCCGGATAAGGGCTAGTTAGAGGTAGTAAAGAGTCCAAGCAACAAAGGAGCAGCTCAGATATATATACAGCGCAGGGAGTACACGTCGAGGGAGGAGCAGATTTCAGTAATTCATCATTCTACCCCTAACTACAGTTGGCCTCTGAGAGCTTCCACCCTGCGTCAGCACCCCAACTTGACACCACCCACCAACACGTGGATGAGAAGAGATAACGGCAATGATGGAGAGCACATGCATCAGGTACCCCGAGTAACTTCACTTTCCAGAGCCTCGCGGATGTTTCCCCTCTTTGCCTCTCTCGCTCTCTTCCTCGGCCCAAATTGTTATTTTCCGGTTTCCAAGCAATATTGGCGCAGAGTGTGTGATCAATGACCTTATGCACATAAATAGGGACCTCTAGCAGACGCCTCTGATGCGCTTTATATATGCCACAAATTTTAGGTTTCACAACTTCCTCCGCTGTCCTTCCAGCTTTCTCTCGAGTTAGGATATTACTTTCTCTGCCTCAATTTCCACTAGGGTGTATTTGTTCATCACTGGTGAGCCCTCCTTACCGGTGAAGGCGACCGCGACGCCTCCCCAGCTCAAGGACCCTGAAATTCAGAACTTGCTTCACCTTGACCATAATTTCGATATGCGTACCGTAACGGAGCGCGCCGGATATCCGTCTATCACATACAAGGCACAAACCTGGCGTGCCCAGAGAGACATTGCTTTTCCAGACGATGAATCTGATCCAGACACTGATTCAACTAGAGTTTCCACTCCCAAGCGCTTGTGTCGCGGAGGAAAGATCTATCTCGCCAGCACGGGTTAAGGACTGCAGTTATGCTGATCGTGGTCGTGAGTGAATTACTCAGCTGGTTGTAATTCTATCCTAACCACCCCCGTTCTTCAGGCCCTTAGCGTTCACGGGAGGTGAATCGTGATGACATGTCGACCAGATGCCCACGGAGGAGATTTGCATCAACTCATCGACTTCCTTCAGTCCTTGTAACCGTTGGTATGATATTGCATCACGCATCTAAGAGAGATTAGCTATGTAAATATTAGATACTACGAGTTGCGCGCACAGGTGTCTGAGTAATTGGAATGTCGGGTACTGAGCCGCCAAATGCTAGGATTCTAAAATCACATATCTACCATGACTCTTATTCCCTTAATCATCAGAGCACCACCTGGAGAATCCCTATGACGACCTGCAGAATGCTCAAGAAAATGCTCACTGCCCCTATGACTATGAGTGCCTGGAAAGTCAATAGCCTCTCAGGATCTCTCGCGTCACTCCAAACTTCATAGTGTTGGTTTGCGTGTACCACAGGTTAGTCACACAGGTATTCCTGGTATCGCGATCGGTAGCAATATCGTTGGGTTAATCTGGTGTTCTTGTTGTTGTTATTGATGTTAAGGAGAGTATCTAAACGCGAAGGCTCGTGATATGGAAGGAGGGAGCTGAGGTGTGTCACGTGCCGAAGACACGTGACATAGCTCGGCTCCGTGTATACCTAGCGATTGCCGTTTGTTCCCACACATAGATATTTTCTCGGTCGCTGAATATTGCTGTAGTCTTCTAGCTCCATCAGTTGAGCCCCTAAATGCGGAAAGCTGGTCTCTGCATTGTAAACCCCACGCTCACGAAGCAACCCTTTGAGCCCTCCAAACTCTTTAAGGTCTTTCTCACCACAGAGTGCTTCTAGCAAGGGATCTATATGGGCATAGGTACTTTTCTTGATAACTCCCCGCTCTTTCTCGCGAAAGAGCCTACGAGAGCCGGCGTGTTGTCCAAACAGTAAACGGTAGCTAAGAAGAACCTCCACCAAGTAAGCTTTCGAAATCGTTGCAGGACCTATGCGACAGTTGTGTGAACAGCTATGACATTTGAATAATCTACAATCATGGTCAGTTACCAAGGATTGGTTGTACAAAGGTGGTCGTTGGTGTCCTACCGGCCGATCAGAGCTTCGTCGGTGTTGTTGAGACAGACCTTCGCACAGAGGGAAGGAAGCCGAAATATGCATAGTTCTTTGTTGGGGCTATACCGATCGAAGGTGCAGTGTTTAGAAAGATCATCAACCCAGGAAATCGTGACATCGCCAAGCCGAGACAAAGACCAAAAGTTGAGGTGGGTTACTGTAAGAAGTGTTGGAATACCAGGAGATTGTCCGAAGCCCGGCGGGCACGCTATCGGCATCAGTCCGTGGATGCGAAGAACAGCACCGAGAGGCCGTTGAGATGACTGCGCCAAACTCTGCTTGGTCGTATTGTCATTTGGGTGCCTTCCAGTAGCCGTGGAGAAGTCGGCAGCCGGTTCCGTGAAACTCGGGGTGTATAGCATGGTTGACCAGCCCAAGACAGCAAAGACTAAATGTCGTAGAACGTTCTTGTAATCCCTTCTATCGGACACTGGTACGTCGTATTCTCTCATAAGCCAGTCTGAGATATCATCTACTGTTGTTTGGTGGTTCGCAGAAACATTGATGAAGCCGACGATTTTCGTGCACACCTCAACCTGCTTCTCGAGATAGGAGCACTCAGGTCGGGCTCTACCCAAAACATTAATCAAATCTTTCGTCATATCTTCATAATCGGACATGCGAGCTTCCGTGAGACTGGTGAATTGTTTCAAACCTTCGTCAAAGACGTATCGAGGTTCATTGTTTGGTCCACAACAGGCGCTCAGCACCGCTTCGCGTCTTGCTCGTTGGACTTCGGAATCATGACGATCAATATTCCCACGAAGTCGCATTTTTGAAGGCTCACAGCAAGTAGATTGCACATGAAATGAGTGTAGAGATACCCTTGTTCGTGTTCCTTGGTACGACCGTGTCCGTGGCTACTTATCCTTCGATTGAAGGTGGATGTGACGACGGTGTGGCCAAAACAGCAAAGGCTTGCCACGCACAATCGGATATCCTTTCGGGACATGATGCACAAAAATCGCCTGAAATAATCGCCTACTTAGGCATCTACACCACGTTGACAGACTGTCTCTCCAAGTCAGACATGACGATGAATTGCTTTCTGCCACTTATTCCTGGTGGCTTTGTGAGACAGAGTTTTCGTGATGTCGATTCCAGGTCTTCTATACAGCTGCACGGGGGTTCTCAATTATGATTGGCTCTGTCGGTAAAATGTAATGGCTGCAGTGCTTCAACTCCATGCGTGCGGGCAACTCACATGCGGGTGATCAATGACGTGGAAGCCTTCAGCCTGCCTCACCGGCAAGCCTTAAGTAGTCACTGCTCCGGCGTATCCAGCTTGTTCAACCCACCACATTGACATGTGTTTCTTGGGCAGCAAGGGGATTATTCATAGTAGCACTTTTGACAACCTCATTTCAAAGTACGTACTTATTGCCTGATCAACCTACGTAAGGGAGCTCGTCTCTGCCCCGTCCGCGGAACAGGGACTTTCTGCTCCCACATTTCAACATGCGACTGATAAACCCAATCGCCGGGAATCATTCAGATATGGCCACATAGTAAGCAGTCACCGAAATGAGCTTTCTCTGTCCGCAGTTATTGAATGGTGTATCAGCGACGAGATATACTTTCAGTCATGGCTCGACGCCTTGAAAGAATGCGAGGTAACTCTCGAACGCCATGACCACGGGCGGGCATTGGGGGTGAAGTCAATCCAAGACTTCCGGGATGAGTTGGAAAAACTCACGGCTGAGTATCAAGACGACGAATCGAACAACGCAATCAGATTGATTCATCCTGTTCTCGATCACTATGAAACTTTCGCAAAGAATTTCGTGAGCATGATGGCGCACCCTGTCGACACATCGATGATGTGGGGGTTGCTCTTTCTGGTGTTCAAAGTGAGCGAAGAAGAACTGCTAAATATTAAGATGCCGAGAATCGAGTGCTAACTGCTAACCGCTATGTAGCTGGCCCTGAGTGGGAGCTCGCTGGCCAGCCCATCAACGTTCAACCCCTTAAAACGAATCACTAAATGGCTGGAAAGAATCGGACACAAGCTAGAGGTTTCGAACGACTGCAAGGATTGTATCACCGACTTATCAAAGATCAAGAAAGATACTGTTGCGGTCAACAAAGAAGTTGTCCTTCTTTGGCTCAACATCATCATGACGTTTCGGAACAAAGGGCTGGGCCGCGAGTGTAAGTAAAAAGTAATGTGTCCTAACATCGGCTTACTAAGTGAAGACAGTCTCTCTCGACGAAACCGCGTGGGAATCTCTGACAAACACCTTCAATGACGCCTATGGGAACATTGATGAAGCGATCCAACGAATTGCACAAGTGGCGGAAATGGCAGAGAAGCAAGCGCGTGCGACGCGCCTGATGCAGATATCGGATCGTATAATGAATCCGAAAGAAGCCAAGCAAGATAGGGCAGCTCTCCCATGCAACAATCTACCTGTGGCAGAGAACAGACAGTTCTTTGGCCGAGATGAGATCTTGCAGAAATTGGACGACCACCTACAGCCGGCGAACACGCAAAAGCCCCTGTCATCCATTGCTTTGCATGGCCTAGGCGGTATTGGTAAAACGAAAATCGCGCTTGCCTATGCATACCATAAGCTTCATGACCTCGATGCTGTCTTCTGGATACCTGCGCAAGACTCATTCTCGATCCAACAGGGCTTCAACCGGGTTGCTGTTGATGCTCTCAAGCTTCCCAATGCACAACCGCAGGCTTACCAAGAGAACATGATATTAGTACTGACCTGGATGCATACGACAAGTGGGGCCATTAACCCAATGACAATGCGATGATACTAAAGTGATCGCACAGGTGCCAAATAGCTTCTCATATTCGACAATGTTGACACACACGACGCACTCGATGATTGTTGGCCTGCATCTAAGCATGGGGCGATCCTTGTTACTACCAGGGATGTTCTAGTTGCTACTCTACCTATCGACGAAGGGTTAGAGGTTGAGGAGTTCGGGACAGATGACGGAGCGGAGTTTTGCTCCAGATGGCCTCTAGCAGAAAAAGAATCCCCGGTGAGAACGAGGCTGCTCAACAAGTTTCGACTCTACTCGGCGGTTTACCGCTGGCTTTGAACCAAATGGCGGCTCTTATCAATTCTAGAAGTTGCTCTATTGAGGATTTTCAGGCCATGTACATCAAGCATGAGCAGCGTCTGCACAAGCAGAAGAAGAGCGGATGGAAATGATTGGGATACAAGCATTCCCTCGACACGGTATTCGAGATGTCCTTTGAAAATCTCGGGAAAGATGCACGAGCCTGCCTCGGGGTGTTGAGCCTTCTCTCCGCAGACTCGGTGCCGTCAGAGATGTTCATGGTGGCAGATCCCTCAGATTTGCCTGAATCACTTGCTTTCTGTACAGATGAGTTTAGGTGAGTAATGGAGACCGATGCGACTTCAAGTGGCTAATGATTCGAAGCCTTGGGGAAGCTCTAGAGGAGCTGACTCACCACGCTTTGGTGAGAAAGAACATTGAGAAGGACACATTCCGCATCCACTGTTTGGTGCAATCAGAGTACCGAGCAAGAATGGATGATCGCCAAGAGCAGTTTGACGCTGCGACCAAGCTACTGTTGCGAAAGTTCCCTGGTGAATGCGAGAACAAATATGACGATGACGAATGGATCCTGTATGAGAAATACATCCCACAGGTCCTCGCTCTTTCCAAGAACTACGCCGATTCGCAGACTAAACCGAATCCCTTGAAGGCCAGCATGGACTTCGTCAACCTTGTGAATGCAGCAAAGTATGAAGACGTGGCTTATCCTTCAGCCCTGACTCTTAACTGACATACTTTTGCACAGTGGCATACATGACAACGATACTACAAACTCGGTCGTCGGCTTACTCGAGACTGCCGACCTTGCTTACAACAATTGCCCCAGAGAGGAGCAAGACAGACTGACATGGGCACATTTGCAGTCGTTGAAGTGCATGTATCACTTTTGTACCTCGGAGTTCTCTAGGTCTGAGAGGGAAATGACCCAAGGTCTCGAGATTCGGCTTGAGATGCTCGAGCCCTATGACCTGCTATTAGCTCTCTCATACAGCTGGCTCGGCATGGCCGTCGGCGCTCAAGAGCGCTATGAAATGGGTCTCGCCCTGTTGTTGAAGAGTAGAAAGGTTCTTGATGGCCCGGCCGGCAAGATCCCAACTCGCTCGATGGTCTGGAGTTTCAACACTTCCAGGAACTACTACTGCATGGGTAGATTCGAAGAGGCAGAGGATCTCTTGTCCAAAGCACTCGAAGCGGCAGAGGAATTAGGTGGATGGTATCAGCTCGCATAGTAAGCAATCTTCACCCGAGTGCACCTTGTAAATCGGCCGTGCTGACATCTGCCAGCGCCCATCTTACTTTCGCCTCGCTTCGGACAAAGATGAACAGGCTTGATGATGCGAACTCCCACGTCAACAAAACCAAACACATTCTGGAAACGTCTGGAATCGCTGCTCGTTTTAGCTGGCTGAGCTCATACTGCGCATATCGCGCTGGAGATGTAGCCACGAAGCAGGGTCGTGTTCAAGATGCCATGTGAGCAAAAGTCCTTCATAATCCCTTTGTCATATGTTAACCAAGTTGTGAAGAAATGAGACAGAGAGAGCTGCGACTATAGGTAAACTTGTGAAAGTACCTATCGGTATTCTCTGCTGATGCATCCACGCCTACTCTAAAGCTCTCTCGCTTGATCCTACGCGGGCAGAGGAAGCGGAGTATCAGCGGCAGGAGGCAAGACGAGTGCGCTTGCAGATACCAGGTGATCACGGTGATTTGGATGACGAGAGTGACCAGGCCTTTGATAGACTTGTGAAGATGGATCACCTATAAGGGGATGCAGGCTTGATCTCTTTGCTCCGTCAGCAGTCTCTTTTTGTATTAGTCATAACAGATTGCTCAATGACTAGGCAGGAAGCGTATACATCATCACATATCTTTGACGGCAAAGAGATTAGGGGATTTTGATGAAAAGCTCCATCCTTTGCTGAGATTACTTGGGAGAACGAGACACTCAAGACAGCGCCGCAAGACGCATAGTCGTAAGCTGACTGAGACATTGCATTCCACTCTAATTCCTCTCATCGCAAGCAAGGGTTTAGCTTACGATGGAGTCCCTCTGAAGAGCCTAAGTTGGCGCGCGGTGTGCTGCTCATTAAAAAGCTCACGTGGGCAACCTGCGTGTTAGCATCATGTAAAATTCATACGTCTCGATGCCCCAGGACTTGCAGGAAAGTTCGACCAGCAGCGCAGTTTCTCAATGAGGCGCAGATGTAGCATGGGCTAGGTCTGAAGCTCGCATCCGAGGCAGAGCCGCAGAGATATTGGTTCGAAAGGGAGGATTACCTAGGGGGCACGCGAATGAAGAGTGATTCCAGTCCGTACACATCGGCATCACGAGTAACACGATAGGGCCCTGCGACATTCATCCGCTTCATGCGCATCTGCATGCGGACGAAAGCCTGGATCTGCGTGGCCACCAGTTTCATCCATCCTCATCCAGGAACAGCGCTCTGGCGGGAGGACGTAGCCCGAAGACAATCCAGACAGACGCGGGGCATAGGAGAACTTGAGATCAGACCAAGATGACTGCTGCAACAGATGAATCTAGGTTCCAAGACAGCCTCTCTGGGTCAGAGCGGAGCATCGTAGGGTCCTCGTTGCGACCCGAGCTGCAAGTGTCACATCTGATGGATGGGAGATATCTTGCTTCGGTCCCATAGCTCAGGTTAGGCTTGACATATTCTCGGATACATCTGAACCCCTTGTGACGGGGTAAGCCATACGTGTTTTTCTGCCAAACCTGTGCTTGATGCCTCGTTAGCTGGGGATAGCTCCTTCTGACACGGCCCACTCGATGACCTAGCTGTCAAGCTTAGTAGTGCGACACGAGTTGGTGATTCAGATGATAGAAAGAAGACGATGAAGTGAGGGGATCGGCGACGACGAGCGCCACCAAGGCTCCTGAAAGCCCCTCGCAAGCCCCCCTCTTGTCGATCCCAAACTGCCTCAAGGCTGGAAGTTTAGATCGTAAACTGAGTTTAGAGCAGTGTTTGCTAGGTGCGATACCCGTTACCGGCTGTTGCGAGCATCACACAGAGACGCTCGACCTCTATTGATGTCTGTTGACCCCTGCTCAGTGAAGGAAGCTTAAACAAGCCACTTGGCGTAAAGCTTGGCGTTAAATGTGGAGATTGACTCGAGATCCTTGAGGAGGCTGACTTGGGCGTCATTGGAATGTCTGTGTCAGTGACGATCATGCAGGTGGGTAGGGTTGGTGCTTCATGCGGGCATGAAAGCCGTTTTGAGAGCGGAGACCCGTGCCAATGTCCAGCTTTGCTCGTTTCACCAGGACCTGGTCTTGTAGTGTCAAACTCCGAGCGACAGCCACTGCAGCAAAGAGGAGGAGCAAAACAATTCGAATATCCTTGGCGACGCTACCGCGAGGTCAAGCGAGGGATGTTCGGGCGAGGCTGGCTGGATAGCCCACGTCACTTCCGTCACGCAATAAGCCCCGTCGATACCAGACAGCGCTGACGGGCTTGGAAGGTTCAGACCGCCGATGATACTCGAGGCGGAACGAGTCGAACTGGGGGCGAGTCAATCCCAGCGTGAAAAGTAGATGCCGAGTCCGTCAGCATTGAGTGAGGAGAGGAGGTAAGTTGGAGATTGTGCCGAGTCCCGAGAGTGCCGGAAGGCAAATGTTGGGCCAGGGGTCGGGAGGGTCGAACTGTGTGGGTGGCCCAGAGAGAACGAGAACGAGGCAGGACCAGAGCCCTCAGCCTCGCTGGAAGGAGGACGTTGAGCCAAGATTTAGATGGGCTGATGGCGGGAAGATAAATGCGAGATGCTTGAACTCTTTAAGCTTGAACTGGGGAGCGAAATATGGTCGAATAGGGATTTTGAGTAGGATGAATCAAAGACAGGTGATCTGTAAACATAATCGTACGATTTTGACGTGGAAGACCGCATGGATGGGCTCATGGAATGCTTCTTTGCTGGGAGGTGTGAGCGTCTGACACGCTGCGTGGAGGGGAGGACAGGCAAGCAGAGAGACGCTGGGCCAAGAACGGGGTGCCATTGGACTAGTGTAAAGCACTGCACATGGCTTAGACTTCCCGCGGGAGCAATCGACAGCCATCAAGCAGCCATGATCCATCTGAAGGATTCAGGGATGGACAAGGGGAAGGGTGAGACGGGGGGGGGGGATGGCAGACTGGCAGGATAGTGAACTGTGACCCTGCCTGGGTGCGAACCTTGCTCGGGCGACAGGTGGGTTGAATCATGGATGGAATCAAGATAGGGAGATAGGGTGACAGGTATTGAGTTTGGGCGGGCTTGCGTATCAAGCTAGCAGCATGGCGTCCTTTGGTGCAATATGTGAGGGTTACCTTACTGCGTAGGTTGGGAGTGCGGGCTGGCAGAGAGCGAGCATGCTGAAGGTTTCATGATGGGGATAAAGTGTGGATGAAGGGCCGATGTGCTGGGATGACAAGTTTGGAGATTTGCGGGTGATGCACGGGCCAAGACGACCAAAGGAGGAAAGAGAAGGGGGCCTGTCCCTGCTGCTTCGGTCAACAGGCGCACGAAAACGCAGGAGCGATGTTGAAGGTGGGCTTGCTGGATAAGTGGGGACCTGCCGCACCCTCAACGCATGTGTAACTGATGTCCCCTGCCGCCAAGCCCTAAAGAGACTAGTGGGAATGTGGGGGTGACCCCTGGGCCCTGGCACCCTCCCACCTGTCCTTCCGTTCTTTATTTTCTGTGCCTTCTTTTCCGGTGCGGTGACCGCTCCTACCTCGTAGGTATCCCTAGGGTATTAGGCAAGAGGTTAACCGGGGGAAGGACCAAAGTACATTGTAGGTTGGACAACGGAAAGGGTTCCCCGGATCATCTTTGAATTGAAAAACAGAGCTAGGCGAGAGAGAGAGAGAGAGAGAGAGAGAGAGAGAGAGAGAGTGTGTGTGTGTGTGTGTGTGTGTCAGTTGATACCGTACGGAAGGAACCTTTAATCTGGCAAGAGACGGTGAAGCTGAGGTCCCCGATTCCAGGGGAGCCTTGGGGGCGATGCTTTCTCGTGAGGGGAGCTCTAATTATCTACGTGACCAATGACTTCCCGTTGTTGCATTGCAGTGCTGCAATTCGCAGCAAAAGGATAAATGAGGATGATTTGGCTTGGCCTCACATCATGGTCGAACTTTTTTTAAAGCATCATTCCCTATCATCTACCTTGCGAGATGGGGAAGCAATATCTACCATTCCCTGCTAGCCACATGCTGGGCACCTGGGCAGACACCCCAAGATGGAAAAGAGCTCACCGTTAGTGGCCGGATTGCTCTATAATTGACTCGGTAGTGCAGCAGCATGCAGCTGTAGCGCATCTCGGTAGCACGATGCCATCACATTGGAGTTTTTAATAGTGTCTTTTTGTGTTGTTTTTTTTGTGTTGTTTTTTTGCGGATTGCCCTTGTGACGGTGTTCAAGAATGGTCCTCAATGCCCCCCCCCCCATCGTTGTGCAACCCAGCGAATCCTGTGTCACCAAAATCCAGCCACCGCATCTTTCCCGTGAGTCGTGAGGTGTGGTGGCTCGCCTCACCTGGTCGTCGGCGACTTCCCTCACCACCGTTAAGCGCCCAGCAGCATGGGCCCGGCCGAAACGGGTCTGGCGTCCGTGTTCCAAAATTAAATTCAGCCAACCACCGGTCGCCGTTGCGTCTCCCGTCACCTTCCCATCTGTCCACTTTCAGATCCGTTCTTCTAGGCGGGCGGCAAGAAGGAGGCAGGTGGTGGCCAATTTGCACCGTCAATCTGACTTTCTGTGGTGCCCGACGTGCCGACACAACGTCGCTGAGAGAGGAATTGGACAACGACCTGTCGACCGCAATCATCATTCGTGCATGCTACTCCGTAGTCGTACAGCTAGCTAGCTACCTTACCTTGCCATGCCATGCTATCCGAATGGCCCATGGGCGGAGAACCAGACAGGCCATGCGGGATGGGGATGAATGCGGATATGAGGACCTCGACTCGTCATCCTCGTTGTCGTTTTTCCTTTCTTCCCTTTGTTTTCCCATTCCCTCCATGATTGATCCGTCCACATTCCATCCTCCCAACAGTCTGGTAACCTATTGCCATTTTCGGTCTCAATGTCGTTGGTTCCAACAAACTTTCCAACAAGACAAAGCTAAGCGCAACCGCCATACCTGAAGTCTTTAACAGACGCCAATACCAGAAAAACGACCCTTGTTCGTCGCATTCACTGTGTAGCGTAGCGTAATAGCGCAATATCCACACTTTCCATTCGAGCCGCATTGTCAAAGGGGACAACACAAGTCCACCTCGAGAGAGAAAGGGAAAAACGGCCCCTCCCCTGTTGCAACCGAAACGTCAGAATAGCCTCGGGGCCCCCTCGTCAAAGCGCCTCTAACAGAAGTCGTCTCAACTCCGCCCACCACCTGTCGCACCTGGCCCTGCCGTCTGATCAGTCTCGCCTCTCGGATCGGACTGATACAGCTCCCTCCAACTGCGAAACCCCTTCAACGTCTGATCTACGGAATCGTCCAGTCCACCATCGTCAAACCCCTTGTCCCGTCCTCGACAGTCGACAGTTCGCCCCCCCCCCCCCCGCCACCAAATCGCCCTTTTTTTCACAATTCACATCCTGTGCGGACGAACACTACCACTGGCACCCTGTTCAACGGCTATTGACGAGGTTTCATGGACACCTGACATCCGAAAGATTAGTCCCGACATCATCACCCACCCCTCCATCCTATCCTGCACCAAACCGCACCATCGTCAAGCCCCCCCTCCATCACTTTTCGTTGCCGGATCCAAGTCTATCCATCCGACAGCACCAGGCTCCCCCGTTCATCCCGGGCAAATTTTTTTATTTTTTATTTTTTGCCAAAGAACCGATTCCCGCCCTGTGCAACCCTGGTCATTCGAACCTCACGCGTGCCAAGTCCACAGACGCCATTGCTCGAACTTCGACTGCCGTCCCGACTCGCCTCATCTCTTTATGACTTTCCCCCCACCCGCCGAAAGCTTCGTCTCGTCTTCCTCCACCTCTTCTCCTTCACCCTCATCTCTATCTTCTTCTTCTTCTTCTTCTTCTTCGTTGTTTCTCGCCTAGGTCGAAGAGTCAAGAGTCAATCCCCGAGCGCTTGCGACCAACGAGACTCCTTCCTTTCCTTCGCTGCTGGCTCAGATCATTCTTTTAAAACTTTCCAACTTCGCTTGGCTGGAGTCTTTTATTTTCGCTTCTTTTGCTCGTCGACCACACCACTTTAGGTATTATAAGAGACGTTTTTAATACGGGGACTGAGAAGTAAAGAGATTGGAAACATCAGAGTTTGGCATCGACAAAAACGTGGTTATTGGATTTGCTGGGATTATTTGCTTCACCATCATCCGACGCCCACACGAGCCGCTACCGATACCCTCCAAGGCCCAACCGCCAAATCGTCGGTATTGTCGCAGGTCGACACCCTAATACAGCTACGAATAGGAGGGCAATCGAAATCGAATCAAGATGGCGGGCGACCTGACCTTCGGGGTTCTGGTCAAGAAGCAGTTTACTGCTCAGAAGTTGGCCTTTCACTTCCTCTTCTGGACCTTTCACTTTGGCATTTTCGCCTATGGATGGTAAGCCTCCATTCGCACATCGCATCCGTGTACAAGTCGATTCTAACTCTTTCCTAGGTGGAAGCAGGCAATGGACGCGAGGCTGGCTGGTCTGAACACTTTGCAGTACTCGGTCTGGATTTCAAGAGGTGCTGGTTTGGTTCTTAGTGTCGATGGAATGCTTATCCTGCTTCCGGTCTGCCGAACGGTCATGCGATGGATCCGACCTAAGCTTCGCTTCCTCCCTCTCGACGAGAACCTTTGGTTGCACAGACAGCTAGCGTACTCCATGCTTGGATTTACCATCTTGCACACCTCTTCTCATTACATCAAGTAGGTGCCAGCGTATGCTGCAAGGAGACCACTCGCTAACATGTGCAGCTTCTTCAACGTTGAGAGAACACAAATTCGTCCCGTCACGGCTATCCAGATTCACTACACCCAGGCAGGTGGTGTCACCGGCCATGTCATGCTGCTGTGCATGCTCCTGATGTACACCACTGCGCACGCCCGCATTCGCCAGCAATCATTCGAGACGTTCTGGTACACTCACCACCTCTTCATTCCCTTTTTCTTGGGACTGTACACCCACACCACTGGCTGCTTCGTGCGTGACACCGCCTTGCCGTACTCTCCATTCGCCGGAAAGGATTACTGGGACCACTGCATCGGCTACCTCGGCTGGAGATGGGAGCTTTGGACTGGAGCTTTCTACCTCATGGAGCGTACCTACCGCGAGGTCCGCGCTCGCCGCCGTACCAAGATCACTCGTGTTGTTCGCCACCCATACGGTAAGTTTCTGCTGTGCCACCTCTTTTGATCATGATGCTGACTAGTCTCCAGACGTCGTCGAGCTGCAGTTCAATAAGCCCTCGTTCAAGTACAAGGCTGGCCAGTGGCTCTTCCTCCAAGTGCCTTCTCTCTCCAACTACCAGTGGCACCCCTTCACCATTACCTCGTGCCCCTTCGATCCTTATATCTCGGTTCACGTTCGCCAGGTCGGTGACTTCACTCGGGCTCTTGGTGACGCTGTTGGCGCCGGTTCCGCGCAGGCAAAGCTCTACGATGGCGTTGATCCCATGGGAATGTACGAGGTTGCTCTTCAGAACGGCCAGCAGATGCCTGACCTCCGCATCGATGGCCCCTATGGTGCTCCCGCTGAGGACGTTTTCGAGAACGAAATTGCTGTGCTCATCGGTACTGGTATTGGCGTCACTCCCTGGGCCTCAATTCTCAAGAACATCTGGCATTTGCGCAACAGCCCGAACCCGCCAACCCGTCTTCGCCGTGTCGAGTTCATCTGGGTCTGCAAGGACACCGGCTCCTTCGAATGGTTCCAGACTCTCCTGTCATCGCTCGAGGAGCAGTCCAACGAGGCAGCTCGCGTTCCTGGTAGCTCCGGCGTTGAATTCTTGAAGATTCACACCTATCTCACTCAGAAGCTAGACATGGATACCACGCAGAACATTGTGCTCAACTCGGTTGGATCAGACCACGACCCCCTGACTGAGCTCAAGTCCCGCACGAACTTTGGTAGACCCAACTTCTCCAAGCTTTTCACAACCATGCGCGATGGTATTTTGGATAGAACATACCTCAACGGCTTGGAAGGCAGCATGCGCACAACTGTCGGTGTTTACTTCTGCGGTCCCTCAGTAGCTGGTAAGCATCTTGCTCTCATCTCTTCCATAATATTTTGACTAACGAATCATGTAGCTCGCGATATCAAGCAGGCTTGCAAGGATGCCGATGTCCGCGAAGTCAACTTCCGATTCTGGAAGGAGCACTTCTAAGCGTGAAGATGGCTGAGATAATGAAAAGTAAAAGTCAAAAAACGAGGAGCCTTGGCGAAAGCCTCGAGTTCTGTACGTGGAGGAGAATCTCATACCAGGAGACGACATCTACAGCTACCAGGGGCTTCTCAGCAGTGGGACCGCGGGAAGCAGCGCTCCGAGAGGAGAGCCGGCTGAATAACGGCAAGCGGGAAGGCGTTGGCTGGAATGCATTAAGAAACACCCCCCTCAGCGATGTGCATCATCTCTTACCATTTTTGCCGCCATCCGCGCCCTCACATTATTTCTTGACGATGGGCGGGGGTGGCAGGCGGTCAATGTTCTCTCATATATATGCAAAGTCCATATATCACATTTTTTTCAGCTATGGCAACTTGTTATATTTCCAGGTTTTCAAATTATCATCATGATCTAGAAAGGAAAACGTTTTCATGGGCCTTGAGTAGATAGGATAAGTGATAACGATTTCATTCGATCTTGCACAGCCACTGCCATGTGTGCGAACCGCTGTCATGAGATGACGTGAACGACAGTGACAAAAATGGGTGCGATTACTGACGGCGACACGCTCTGGGCAGGGGCATGCTCGTAAGGGACGAGGTTACAGAGAGCATTAAGCAGCAGGGAATAGCTAGGACGGACTATCCCTTCCTCCGAAGCTTCCCACCGGAGTGCCTCCGGTTCACGACTATCGGCTTTTTCAGGGTCCGGCTTCGCCGTTCGCCGTCTTGCTGTTGTTGAAAAGTCTGGACTCGAGTAGTCTTCATTGGGCTGGGGCCACTCGTTGAATCGTGTGTTGGCTGCATGAGCCTACTTGTGGTCTATGTGATCGAGGGAAAAGAGAAGCGGGAAACTTGGGTTGCCCTCTTCTGACGATCGAGTGGAGATGGGAGGGACGGCTTACCTTTTCCTGTGATGTGGTAGGTGTGGTACGTGCAGGGCTTGGGTGGACGGTTGTGGTTGCATTTCAAACCGTTAATGTTTTGTGTTTTTCCTTTACGGTTGCGTGGCTGGATGAAAAGTCGACCCCGCTGTTGGTGTATGCCGTGTCCAAGGTACTTGTGGTGTGTTTTGTCGTATGATGTGATTTTAGATTATAGGTTTGAAATGATGTAGTAAGTATTTTGGATCCTGGGGACGCACGGGAATAATTGATTTTGTCTTTTTGCTACCATTTCTTAGGTCTGCCTACTTTGGTAATGCTATCTTTGATATCAAACCCCCTGTGGTGAAAATCCCTGGAAAAGTGAGAAAAGGGCTTTGCGAGAAGGTTTGGGAAATCTGGGGACGGCGGATACGACGGGTTTGATAGGGCGTGACGGCAACTTATGGGTGATGTTGATGTTCTCTCTCTCTCGGCTGACGCTTAATTTGTGAGCGCCGCCGGGCGGGACCTGGGGATGATGTGATTACTACCGGGATGAGCTTGATCAAGTGGAGGATTCAGTGGGTGCTGTAGGTGGAGAGTGAGACTTTGTTGAGTTGAGGCAGGTAAGTATTTCAGGTACGGAGATAGTGGAAGATGAGATGGATAGGATTAGAATGATGCCGTTGCGAGTTCGGGGATGGTGGGGCAAGGCGGGCGGACGGACGGACGAACCGGGTGAAAGTGGTGGTTATACGGATAGTGTCCGGGTTGGGTGGAGTTCGGACGGGTTCCGTCAGCATTGAACGCGTCTTTTGCCCGGTCATCTCGCCTCTGATCTTCCCAGGGCTTCTTGGTCTGGTTTCGTTGGCCTATTGAGTAGTTTACTTCATGTATGATATGCTTTCCGGACCAAGGTGAGTGGGAAGGACCAGAGTCACTGTTGAGAGACCGGGTAATTTCTATCATCCCTTCGGCATGAGGCTCGTGCTCGTGCTCGTGCTCGTGCTCTCGAAGAGCATCATTCGTT
The DNA here is from genome assembly GCF_030913505.1 of Colletotrichum phormii. Taxonomy (NCBI): domain Eukaryota; kingdom Fungi; phylum Ascomycota; class Sordariomycetes; order Glomerellales; family Glomerellaceae; genus Colletotrichum; species Colletotrichum phormii. The sequence continues at coordinate 982,807 of NW_026851453.1, forward strand.
TCTTGAGATGGATGGATTTAGATCATGTGACCGTGCGAGCTGGTCAAAATCCTAGTACGGTTATTGGGGAGAAAGAGTTCGTCCCAACATCGTGAGAATTTCTTCGAAACGCTTACGTGGTTGGCCGGATTGGTATTTATAGCCTCTTCTCTTTTCGGGTGGTCTAGTCTACGTCGGTAAGAGGGTGTGATTTTGCCCGGTGATGAGATAAAGACCTTTCCATTGAGATTACGGCTTTTTGAGGGGATGGAATGTGTCTATTGATCAGATTGGTGACGCTTTTGAGTTGCTAGAAAGCGAGTCGGTATGGCTGGGAAGAAGGGTTCGGCTTCTCGAGACCATGCTCCATTTGCCGAGCGGGAAACATGAACCCTTTGAAAGGTTTTCACAAAGATGAATCTTTCATTATCCCCAATTGCCTCAATGCACAAGGCCGGATAAGGACGCCTCACGGGGATTGAGAATAAAGGTAGTCGGTACGGATGGATGCTGATGTTCTCGAGAGCCACGCGGCGGTAGCCTTGAGCTGGCACTTGTGTCGATGTCAGCTGAGTGAGGAAGACTTGATAGCGGCAGTCGGATGAACGCCCTCGGAATGGAAAAGCCCGAGTTGTGCTAAAGCCTTAACTTTACCTCTCTTACACCGTTCGTCTCGCTCTCGCACGTATTCGTGGCGTCGATGCGCGGGACAGAGACTAGAACAGGTGATAGGGTGATTGGAGGGTCTTTGAGTAGTTGGAAGATGAGGTACAAGGGCTGGCCATGGTTCATCATGGATTGAAGGATATAAGCTACTAAAGGCTGTCTCAAAGAACAGGAGCATCACAACAAGTCTGCCGGTGGTGTGGCGCATGGAACATGGGATTGAGTTGAGCGTGAGCCTACTTATAGTAACTAAATGCGCATCTCTACGAGACTGTGCAAACTTGATCACGATATATGAAGGTAGGAGAGCCATGGAAGTAGACTTAGGGCGTAGCTGACGTATCATTGCCTCCTGAAATGCCCGTCCTTATGATGGTCTGTGACGAGTTATGCTTTGACTCAATCTCTTTATCAGTGGCAGCGCGTCAAAGGTTTCGCTTTCAAAGCATGTGTGGACCAACTACTCGATTAACTGCGGTGCATGATCCAATGCCGTCTCCTCTTTCCAGGCATTACAAAGAGTGAAATTGAGGAGCCACGCCCGCAGAGTTCGCTTCTTAAAAGCGTTCTTGCTTTAGACATGTTCTAGCCGAAATTAGTAGGTAATGGGCCAGTGCCCAGGTAGAGGCGAGCTCAGGATAGGTAAACCACAGGTTTCTCTCGGAAAGCTCTACTTTAACACCAGCAGGCCAAGGCAGCCTTGGTGCTATAACTTAAAGCACTTGTTTGAATTAAATGTCCATGACTAGGTAGCCCTCGGTAGGACGTGACTGTTCGTAACGAATACGTTCGAGCCGAAGCGAGGTGGAGCGAACGAGATGGTGAGTGTCCTTGGGCAGCTTTTGTAAGAAAGAGACGTTCGAGGTTGGTCTCGTTGCCCCTGGCCTCTTGCCTTTGATGACCCCTCCCACCGAAAACCTTTCCACTTGTAACCATTGCAAGTGGTGTGTTTTCCTGTCGTTCTGGTCCTTCAAGAGTGAACGCGTTTTATACGTAGGGGATGATTGGCAACAGAAGTGCCGAGCCAGCGTCTACACACTTCTCTAATTCTCGTTCCCATCACCAGACACATACCCACCCAGCCTCTCAATCTAAAGCTTCCTCGCAAGACACCGCAACCTCACATAGCTAATCATCTCTCCATCCCCCGGAATCCTACAAACATGCCTCAACACCTCCACAATCTCCCTAACAACCTCCTCCCTCTGCCCGCCCTCCTCCGGCACAGCATCCAACAGCTCCTTCCCCATCAACCTAACCCACCCCTCCACGCCGCCCTTATCCGCCGTCGTAGGCCTCCACTCCCTCTCGACTTTCAACACCTCCCACCCACCGACTTCCTTCTCGAGTATCGTCTTCATCCACTCCTCGTCGGGGAAGAACCAGGGGTCTACGGCGACGGCCTTCTCTATCCCCACGCACCGCGCGACGGCCATGACGATGGCGGTGCGCATCTCGGCTACGTTGCCTAGACCGCCCATTTCGAGGGCAAAGGTGGCACCCGGGAGGAGGGCGTCGCGGATGGCGGTGAAGACGGGGATGTGGGAGCCTGGGGGGCGGAGGATCCAGTGGAGGGCTGCGTTGGAGAAGGCTTTTGTGAAGGTTGGGGTGTGTAGGGTGGGTGTTGAGGATGTAGTGGTTTTTGTTGCGTCGAGGACTGGGAGGGGCAAGTGTTAGTTCGTGTAGGAAAGGGATGCCAGCTCGTCTGGATAGGATGAAGATATGAGAGAGAGAGAGAGAGAGAGAGAGAGGGTAGAGCTGTACCTTCGAACTCGCAGTTTGAGAGGCCTGCTGCTGAGACGGCCTTTTTGGCGGCGGAGATCATGCCTGGGGAGGCGTCGATGCCGTGGAGGGAGCCTTTTCCTTGGGAGAGGACTTTTCCGAATTCGACATCGAGGATGCCGTCTGCTTGAACGTTAGCCTGGTGTTCTGTATTGTGGTCAAGTCCATCGTCGAGAGGACCGGTGTGATGTGTGATGGGTCGAGGTCAGGGACTCACCACCGCAGCCGACGTCGAGGATGACATCGTCCTTTTGCACGTCGAGCCACTGGACCACCTTGGTCGCCAGCTTGGGTACGAAGGAGGCGGAGTGCTGGTAGGCCTGGGTATTTTTTGAGTCTAAGGCTGGCGAAGATGGCTGATTGATACTTGAGCTGATAAGGCTTACCTCGGATGACCACTTATCCTCTTTTTGTTCGGCCATGTTTGATTCAGGATTCGGAAGATGATTCTGGATGGGAGGGTATGATGGGGTATGACTAGGTGGAAAGGACCTTTACGAGTACGTTGCGAGTTTATATAACTTTCTCTCGTCTCCGACTTACACGCAATGTGAAGTTTAAGTGGAATGAGTGAAGTTGGGAGGATGCGACGACCGTCCGAGATCGGACCTGTTCGACGGCCGCACGCTGCCCCGCATCCCCTCCCTCCGACTTTCTAACTTTCACGGCACGGGGATCCGATATACAGTAGTGCAGCTTCCGTAGACATGACTTGTTATATCCGGAATCCAATTTGGGGGCCCTATGACTGGGTTCTATCCAATGATCTGATTTACAATTATATACGTCGGTCGCGAAATCGGCGGAGAAGAATGACTTAATCTTTTTGTCTTCAGTTGACGCAAATCATTAGCTACGACAATCTAGTCCGCCTTTCTCATATTGACTCCATTCCCAAAAAGCTTAGTCAATGTCCAAGAGCTTGTACTTTTCGTCGCCCAAAGCATCCTCTACCCTCTGCATGAGTGACAGCACCTTCTCCTCCTCCAACCTCCTGCCAACGAGCTGCACGCCGACGGGCAGGCCGTGCATGTCCTTGGCATCGTACAGCTTATAGGCGCCGTACGCTACGCCGTTGAGCTTCTTAATGTTGAAGTCTGCGGGAAGCTGGTCCAGGTCCTTGTCCACGTGTGTCACGGGGAGGACGCCCGCGGTGTAGTCGAGCTAGATAGTTGATTAGCCACTCACCCATTCCTCAAAAGAAGTATGAGAGGGAAGAAAAAGAGAAATACTCACCAGGTTGAAGAGGAAAGTGTACCCGCAGCTACTACACGCATCCTTCATCCCATCATGCGGCACAGCAGGCGTCGCATTAGGCGGCGTGATCAAAAAGTCCACCTCGGCCGCGTTCCACCAGTCAAACCACCGATTCCGGTACGCCTCCCGCCTCGCGACGAGCTTCCAGTTCTCAAACGCCGACTGCGGCCGCCAGTCCCGCACGAGACCCGCCCAGATATCGTCGCGGCGTACGTACTTGACCCAGAGATAATACAAGTATCGCAGCGGGCTGGCGAGGTTCATCAAAAACTTCATCTGCGCCGCGCCAGGGTCGTTCCACTCCCCCGTGCGGAAAAACGTGCTAAACATCTGACATCCGTCGGCGTTGAGCGCCAGGGCGGCGATCTTGAGACCTTCGTAAGGGGAAGGGGGGTTAACCTCGACAATCTCGTGGCCCTGCTTGCGCAGCGCGTTCTCCACCATCTCCAGCGCGCGCCGACACGCCGGGCTGGGGTCCACGACGCCGTCGGTGCGCATCACGCCGACGCGGAGCTTCTTCCCGTCGTTCAGCCACGCCTTCTCGGTCTCGGACCGCCACGCCAGCGGGTGGACGCTGTAATCGTACTCCCACGGCTTCATCCCCACCACGGCGCGCGTGAAGTACCGCAGGTCGTCCAACGTCCTCGTCATGGGGCTATACACGGACGGCACGCCCTCCTGGCCCGGCATGCTCGTGCAGAAGCCCAGTTTCGGCCACCGGCCTGTAGAGCAGCGGAGGCTGTAACAGCCCGAGAAATGCGCCGGCGCTCTTACGCTGCCCGCGACGTCGCTGCCGATGCCGATGCGCCCTCCCATGGCGAGGAGCGCGGATTCGCCGCCCGTGGAGCCGCCCGGGGAGTAGCGGGGGTTATGCGGGTTCGTGCAGCGGCCCCAGACGTCGTTTGTGGACTCGAAGCTGAGGAGGGTGATGGGCAGGTTGGTTTTCACGTAGGGGACGGCGCCGGCGTCCTTAAGGAGGCGGACGACGGGGCCGTCGGTGGCGGTTTTGTTGCCTACGAAGCTGCTGAAGCCGACGGTGGTGTCGTAGCCGCCGACGACGATTGTGTCTTTGAGGCTGACGGGGATGCCTGCTAGAGGGCCCTTGAGGTTGACGGAGCCGTCGGCTACCCACTTCTCGGCGGACTCGAGCATTACCTCGGTGAGGCAGTTTGTGCGCTCGTGGGCTTTGAGGGCGACTTTACCGTAGGTTTTGAGAATGTCAATGGGTTTCAGGACGGTCTTGTGGACATCTTGGACGAGTTCCTCGATGGGTTTGTCTAGGATCTGACGGTCTTGTGGTGAAAAGGGGCCTTTGTAGGCAGTGAGACGGCGGATTCTGTCTGCGCGTTCGGATTGCTTGAAGTTGCTGTCTCTACGTGTTAGTGAACCTCGGGGGGTTTTGCGGGTTATGGGCACGGGTGGGATGGCAGACCAGTCACGACGGTGTTGGAGATAGTCGAATGGATAGACCATCTTGTATGTGGGTGATGAGTACTAGGTATGTGTTGACCAGGTGTTGCTACGACTATGAGAAAAAGGTGAAGCTGGCCTCGACTCTATGAAAACTCACGATGTAAGGTGAGAAGAGTGTGAAGGTTTGTTGTAAGATGATGGATGCAAGATGAGAGCTTGGGACTTATCAAGGGAGAGGAGAGGAGAGACGGCGTTGGGGTCAAGGTACTTACTTACACGCTCGGTCACGGGTAGCCGGCGGAGTCGCGGGGAAGCCCCGCTCCCCTTATCGGCCGCTGGGGGTAAAAGGGCGTAAGGCGCGCTGTACAAAGTCCCAGAGCCTGCTAAGCAGCTACCTTACCTAAGGTAGGTAAGGTCAAGTAAAGGGCACCTCACCTGCCACCTTATCTTTGGCCCGCTGATATCCGCCTGAAACTTCCCTGCTGGGTAAGTGAATGCGTCGGTGAGCCAGCCGGTGGACACAAACCAACAACACCAGGGCCTCCCCGCATGTTGGGTCCAAGGTGAGCCGAGATGCGGTCCAGCTGCGGTTGCATGTTTCATTATCAAATCGATTCCTTCCTCTGGCGTGCTCGCTCCTGACGGCGTGAGAGGTCCATGTGTCCTACGGCAATCATGCAGGTAGGTGCGGAAAAGAGTGGTGGTGCTTGTGGCTTACCCCGGGTTTTACGCCATGACTGTCACTGTCAGTAAAGCATGCGTGCCTGGCATTAGTGGCATGACTTAGGTTGGCTGCAAGATGAACTCATCTTAGGTACGAAAGATAAGCTTTTTATCATCAATTTTGTTCCCAAATGCCCAAATGCCGCTGCTTAACGTACACTTTGCTAGTCCAAGGCCCCCTCACAAAACCGGTCTTCTCTCGTTCCTGTAGTGATCCGCAATCAAGAACGCCAACTCGAGCGCCTGCTTCTCATTGAGTCTCGGGTCACAGAAACTCGTGTAGTTGGTTGACAGATCATCCTCGTCCAACCCCTCGCTACCACCCAAACACTCCGTCACAGCATCACCAGTGAGCTCGAGGTGGACGCCGCCCAGATAACTCTTCTGCTCCTTGTGAATGCGCAGCGTCTCCTGCAGCTCCTCAAAGATGTCGCGGAAGCGCCGCGTCTTGATGCCACCGCCTGTCGAGACCGTGTTGCCGTGCATGGGGTCGCACTGCCAGACCACGCAGCGGTTGTACTCGCTGTCCTCGACGGCGCGGATGTGCGCCGGCAGCAGCGAGCGGACCTTGGCGGCGCCGTACCGCGTGATGAGGGTGATCTTGCCGGGCTCCTTGTCCGGGTTGAGCGCGCGCAACAGGGCGAGGAGGTCGTCTACGGGTGTGGTGGGACCGACCTTGATGCCGATGGGGTTGGCGATGCCGCGGAAAAACTCGACGTGGGCGCCGTCGATCTGTCGGGTGCGGTCGCCGATCCAGAGGAAATGGGCCGAGGTGTCGTAGTACTCCTTCTTGGTCTCGGTGGGGCCGCTGCCGTTCCGGGAGCCGTTGCCGTTCGCTGTGGGACGCGGGACGGGCGTCTCCAGGAGGCGGGTCAGCGGCTGCTCGTACTCGAGGAGGAGGCCCTCGTGGCTGGTGAAGAGGTCGACCGTGTCCAGCTTGTCGCTCCGGTCGGCGCCGATGGTGTGCAGGAAGCGGAGCATGTCTGTGAGGGAGAGGACGGCCTCGGAGTACTTTCTCTTCAGCTCCGGGTCCCGGACGTGGCCGAGACCCCAGTCCAGCGGCCTGTGGAGATCGGCGATGCCTGATGAGAGGCATGCTCTGGTGTAGTTGAGGGTTGCCGAAGAGTATTGGTAGGCTCTTTGGTGCTGGTTAGCTCTTGTGGTGACACATGATTTCGTGCATGACTCACTTTACGAGTCTCTGCGGGTCGATTTCACGCTCGTCGACTTGAAAGCCGTTGAGGATGTCTCCCCGGAATGAAGGCATCTCCACACCATCAACTATTTCCGTAGGGCTCGATCTGGGCTTGGCATACTGGCCAGCCATACGCCCAATGCGCACCACCTTCTTGTCGGCACCCCAGACGAGAACCAGACTCATCTGCAGCAGCAACTTGATCTTTGACTCGATTGCATTGGGCTCGCAGTAGTCAAATAGCTCCGCGCAGTCACCGCCCTGGAGCAGGAAAGCCTCGCCGAGGGCCACATCACGCAGGTGCTGCTTGAGTGCGACAATCTCCTTTGGGTGAACAATGGGGGGTAGACGTCCCAGTTCTTTGACGGACTTTTTCAAGCCCGCTTCGTCTGGGTAGGCAGGAGCTTGTTTGATGGGTTTTGAGCGCCAGGAGTCGGGCGACCATTCTGCGGAGGAGGACATGGTGTGATGTGTTGTGTTGTGTTGGTCACCGGTGTTGGTGACTCAAGACGGAAAGTGGACAGTCAAGCGGTGCCAAGGTGATTTATTGCCCAGAACAGACGTAGATGGAAGCTGGAGAAATAGTAGGTAAGTTGACTTGAAGTGAAATCAGCAATGGCTTTGAACATGATTCATCCTGAAAGTCATGACAGAGGGAAAGAGACCTAGTATATGTACCTTGGTGAGAGTCAACAAGCAAACTGGTTCAAAAGCGCATGGAACACGAAGTGATCGAATCTGGATACTCCGCTGTGCCTACCTTACTAGGTAAGGTGGTCAGGTAGTGAAATGGACCGGTGAGTGGGATGAATGCGAGCAGAAAAATCCTTAATAACGGGCAAGGGCCTGGCAACCTGCAACGGTGTGCTTGCTTCGCTCGAAACTGGCCAATGGCAACGAGAGGGACGGAACCGAAGAGAGCAAATTCAGGAACCAGACCATCCGTCAAACCCTGCGTGTTTGTGTGTCGAGTTTGTGGTGTGCGTCTTGGTGCTAAACCTGAGAAATAAAGTTGTACATTGTCCTCCTCCAGGGCAACGCTATGCCGAGGCGTACCGACCTACCTCGAACGCTCACCATCGGTGTAAGCGGCCGTGGCGGCACACCTCCCCTCACCTGCGGATACCTACTACGTACCTTCGGCGAGGTACGTACCGTACCATAGCTCTCCCCCTCCCCGCCCCCACCTTAAACCTGCCCCACCACAAATTCGATTCCGATAGAGCTGCCTCCTGCGCCGCCGTGTCGTGCCCGACTGTCCACACAACGTCACAGCTCTTCAACCACACGCGAAGACAGTCCCACCTCTCGAACTCCGACCCGAAGTCCCTCGAATCGAACAATTATCCAATCACATATACCCTCCGAATACAATGTCTGAGAAGCAGCCCCCCACCGTCGTCGAGGGCGCCACCGCCGGTGATGTCGAGGAGGAGGTCCAGCCCGCAAAGTCAGCCGAGGACCGCAAGGCGGCGTCCGCCCTCGCCAGTCTCGATGCCGGCGGCGACGATTCAGGAAGCGGTCAGGTCGATGTCGATGCCGCACAAAAGGCGATCAAGGGTCTTGGTGGCGCCACCGCTGCCAAGAAGGAGGTGAAGAATGTCAAGGTCGATGCCGCCGACGTTGCGCTGCTGGTTAGTCCAACCTACCTGATACAACGGGGGAGGGCCGGGAAATGGGGGTCCAGGCCATTGGAGGCGAGGCAGACTTGTTGAATGACGGGAACGTATGAGACGGATACATGCTGACGGGACATAGGTTGACGAATTGGAGCTCACCAAGCCCAAGGCGACGGAGCTGCTCAAGGCCAACGACGGCGATGCGGTCAAGGCGATGAAGGCGTACCTGCGCTCATGAACGGGTCGGGGTGGTCGACGGCTGGCATGGTTATAGACTTCGGAGTAAAAGTTTTAGGTTATGTTTGTTCAGGCCCAGGATTACACATGTTATTCAATGGTTCGTCTCCGTCCACTTCGGTACAGTTTCTTATCACGGCAAGGCTAACTTTTGTGGTACACAGATCAGATGACCAATGTCTCGAGCTTCAAATAGAATTGAACGCCCTTCTTCCCAGGTTGACTGCATTGGACTTCACTTGTTTCTACCAAGACGGCGTGCTCACCGTGATTCGATCTGGACCAGACTCGGCCCTTGACAACTTTGACAGCTCGACGAACGCCGACCTATTGCCGTCATTGACATTGATACGCGAAGCTGAACCATGAGCACCATTAACATTGACTCACTGACGACGCAACTGAAATCTAGTCACCCCTCGCCCTGGGCATGATATCCTCCATCTTAACGCACTTTGGCTCCCACAGATCCGTCTCATCGCCCATCCATATCGGACTTCGCCCCGGCATCCCACGCCCAGGCGGCCCGGTATGGTTCCCACCATAGCCAGGTCCCCGACCCCGATACGGCGGCGGCGGCCGACCATACCCAGGCTCCGTCCCGTTCCCCGGTCCACCCTCCGACGGCGGCGGCCTCGGTCTCCTGCCACCCCACATGGACCTCAACAACGGCCACATGGGGATATAGCACCGCTCATCCCACCCGCACACCTCCCGGCACCGGATGAACTCCCCTTCCCAACCAACCCACGCCCGAAGCCGCCTCACCCCATCCGCCCACCTCTCGCTCGCAGCCTCCAGCTCCGACGTCTCCCCTCTTTCGAGATCATACCACGTCCTCTCGATACCGAACCCTACCTCCAGCAACACCCCGCAGATGCCACCCATGACCTCCTCCACCGCGCCCCTCAGATCTCGCTCCCTCACGCTGAGCGGTAAATCAACCATCAACCTCGTATACCGATACCGACACCGCGAATACGTCTCCGCAAACAGCGCGCCCCGGACATCCCACGTTTGCCGATCAATCTCGCGCGGATACTCCAGGAAAGAAACCAAAAACATGTGGCTCTGCCCACGCAACTTGTACAACCACTCCCTCACCGCCGTCACATTCCCCCAGTCCCGGTCATCACCATCGCCATCGCCGCCGAACCTCGCCCCCTCCTCCATAACCATCAAATGCCCGGCCGTCCGCTGCACAATCTCCCCCATGGAACTCACCCACTCCATCCCACTACACCCCCCCTCGCCCACAAGTGCATCCCGTAACATCACCTCTGTCTCCCACCTCATCCCCGCCGCCATCTCAGCCGTCACATTCTCCAAATGATGCATCCTCCTCCGCCTCCCAAGCTTCGCCAAGGCCTCACTCCGGTTCCCAACACCACCATCTCCTCCATTACCGCTCCAATACCCCTCCGCAGTAAGATTCAACCTCGTCCGCTCCTCCTCCACACCGGACCCCCAGAACCGATCCGCGTACCAGCTCGTGATCCCGCACCCGAGCACCCGCGCCCTCGTCTCGCCTTTCCCCTGCCCGAGACCATTGGACCCGTAATGCCACGTCGCGGAAGCAAACCATCCCCACCCCTGCGTCTGTAAAAACGGCTCCCGCTCGGCGGGACCCATGATCCCGCGCCAGTTGGGCGGCATCGGCGGACGGGAAGGGCTCACGGGGCGGTCTGTCAGCGTCGGCTGCGGCGGGAGCGGGTACACCGACGTCGGCACCCCTTCTTCGCCATGCATCCTCCCACCAGCCTTCTTCGCATCTCCCTCAACCTCATTCCCCTCCACCTTCTTCTCTCCATCATCATCATCATCATCCCCCTCCCTCAACTGCGGCGCAGTAACATTCCCCCTCCCAACCAACCTCAAACTTCCCCCACCCCCAAAATCACACCAAATCATTTCAAACCCCGTATTCATCCTCACCACCCCCTCAAACCCCCACCCCGGTCCGCGCAACCCCTTCTCCAACAACCAGTCGCAGAGCCCCATGGCCCTCTCATACTCGGGCTCTAACCCGCGCCAGGGACCTCCATCACTCTCCGGACCGGATACGTTGCCGTATAAATGCAGCATCTGCGTGTCCAGCTGCCCGAGCCCCATCAGCGCAGCGGACTCGCCGTCAAAGTAGAGCGCTTTCACGGGCCGCGTGGTTTGGTATGTTAGCATGTAGCTTTGGCGGGTGCTGCCCATTATGCCGTAGGCCATTTCTCTGGAGTTGTATTCGTGTTAGCCTGTCCGAGATATCTTACTCAAGTTAAGTACCTCTTTATCGTCAAGACTCTGGTCACAGCCACACACACACCATACATCATCCATCACCAAAAAACACGTATCGAAACCAGAAATACCACGGGCACACATAAAAACGCGCAAGGGGGGCGAACGTGCTGCAAAAAGACTCACATATCAAAAGCAAGCCACTCCGGACTCGGCACATCCTCCTCATCCATCCTCCCGTGATAAAACAGCGTAAACGCGGGAACCTCCACCGCCGCCATCGTATGTCCGTTGGGGAACACGGTATTACTCCACTGCTGGAGCAATCCATATGCCGAAGCAAACAGGTGCGGCGCGGGCGACGAGTAATTCAGCCGAGCGTACCATGATGATGGGCCTGTATCGTCACTCTTTGGTGTTGTTGCAAACGGTGATGAAGGGCCGGGTTCGTCTTGAGATGATGGATATGATGTCAATGATGACGACGATGATGATGATACACCCACGGGTTTCTGTACCTCATCCGCCGCGACGGGAGCGAACTGCACCGCTAGCAGCGACGCCGTCAAGGCTCGCAGTGAACGCATGCTTTTTCTTTGGTGACTCTATGAAATGTGAACAGAAATGTATGAAAGAACGAGGGGAAAAAAAGTCTAGATTATCATCTTCGCCACAATCCAAATGGAGTATCAAAGCTTGGAGTCTCATGTGTGTCGGATGGATCTTCCTTATCAATCAATGCCTTCTTCTCCCATCCCGGAACACCGAGTCAAGTCAAGCGCGCTCTCTGGAGACTCGGGACTTTGGTTGGTCCAATCAAAAGAACGCGCGGCCAACATGCGTCACCTTGCCAGATACGGACAAGGGTCCGGGGAGTTGGGAATATTTACAAACATCAACTTTCAAAGTTGCAACCAAGACAAACATCACAAGCCTAGGTGAGGAAAATACAGTGAGAGCAAAAAGTTCCGTTCAAATTGTGTTCAAAGACAATCGACGCCGTCCTCGCAGCCAGCGTATGTTCTGATGTACAACCAATCTAATAACCTAAACACCGTATTCCAGGCCCTTTCGGAACCCATATCCCATATCCCGTGTAAACGCCGTCTAAAACCAATCCCGTCGCATCTCGGCCTAAGCCTGAGTCGACAAAACGACAAAACAATTGCAAACTAATCAACATCTAGCGCCAGGCCTTGGCCAAGGGGCTGCCAATCTTGGGAGCAAACTGCAAGCTCTTCCTGCGAGCAGCCATCAGGCGCTGCATGACGCTCTCGTCCTTGTCTCTGTTGAGAATACCCTCGCCCATCTGGACAAAGGCGTTCTGCTTAGGAGGGCAGGTTTGCATGTGCAGAGTCTTGGTGGGAGAAGAGTCGTACTCGGTCATCCCAGAAGGCGTCTCTGCAGCATAGCGAGCAAGAGCCTCAGGCGCAGGGGTGACGGGAACGGGAGAGATCAGGCCCTGCCAGTCATCATCGTCGTCCTCGGCCTCGTCTGAAGGGGTGTGCATCCACACCGTGCTATCACGTCGGTTCATGGGCGTGTTGGGCGCAGTCTTGGCATCGCGGCCAGCCTTGACGGGCGTGGGAACAAGCATGCCGTTCTGGTTAGCGAGCGCTGTAGGTTCCATGCTCTTGCGACGGCGAGCGCCTCCACGGGGAACCATGGAGGTGTCGATGTAGTAGGGTGCCTCTTCGAGCCACTCGTTCTCGCGCTCACAGCTGTGCGGACTGGTTAGCCAAACATCATCATTCATGAGGATCAGAAGAAACTTACTCAAGAACCCAGGTCACACCGACACACTGCACAACACCATTTGACTCTCTGACCTTCTCCATCGTGCGCTTACCGCCATCCTTGAAGACGACGTGAGTGATGCCAATCTTGGAGGCATCCGAGTTGCCAGTAGCGCTTGGATTCCAGTTCCAGGTCTTGACGCATCGGGCTCCCATCTGACCAAGAAGCTCGACAAAAATGCCGCTGGCATCCGCACCCTCGGTGGTGTGTACATCCACAAAAACGACGGCTCCACGGAGGAGACCCGAGTTGAGGTCTCGGCGGGGAGTGCGCGCCGGCGTTCCGAGGCTCGACCAGATATCAGACTTGGCCGGAGTGACGGGAGCAGAGTCGAACTCGTTGTCGTTCTGCTCTTCCTCATCCTTTTGGTTCTTGCCGGGCGAGTAGGAGATGACGGTAGCACTCCTGTTCAGGCTTGGGCGGCTGACGGGGAGTCGGGAAATGCTGGCAGCACGCCTCTTCTTGGGGCGAGGGGTCGACTCGTCGGCAGGCTTGAGAGGGACCTTGGAGACGGTGGAAAACTCGCGCGCCAGAACACGGTTAGGAGTCACTGGCGGGACATACGCATCGCCACCGAACATGGCGGGATCAACGGGCATGTCGTTCTCATCGCCGTACTCTTGGCTCGCCTCGGAGAGAGTATCATCAAAGCTGTTGGACGTGTTGACAATCTCATCAAGCTCCTCAGGTTCCATCAGAGACATCTCATTGGCCTCGGCCGCCAGAGCCATGTCTTCTTCAGTGACCATGAGGTCGTCGAACTCGGGATCTTCGGCTTCAGCAGTGGCGGAAATCTCAGCCTCAATTGCAGCCTCAATCTCATTCTGAGCGTCCATATCGGCCCGGACGGTCATCTCATCTTCAAAGTACGTGCTTCGGAGGGGAGATTCCTCTGCGCGAGGCGTGGCAGCACCTGGGCGTCCAGGGGTGACGGGCCGCCTGGGTGTCTTGGAAGGGCTGGCAGCAGACCAAGCGTTGAGCTGGTCTGCCAAGGGAGTGAAACCAACACTGGAGACCCGAGACTTGGCAATGCTTCGTCGGGAGTTGGCGGGGGTGGCAAGAACCAAGTTGTGAGCTGAAGAGACTCTGGGGCTGTTGGCGAGCTCATCGTCAGAGTCAGACTCCATGTTGCTGTACGGGTCCATATCCTTCTGGCGCAGGCCGAATATGCCGCTGGGGGCACTCAGGGTGAGCTGGGGTGCAGCCGCGGCTTGAGGCTGGAAGTAGGCTTCGTCGTCGACCATCATAGGCTCTCCGTCCGAACCCGAACCATCCTCATTAGCCTCATCAACAAAGACGTCATCCTCTGCAAGCTCCTCTGACTGCTGAGCATGGCTGTTCTCCTCAACAAGCTTCGTCTCCTCAGTGGGAGCCTCGAGAACAGGCATGTTCTTCTTAAGCACGGGGTCGGCGTGCCTTGGCAGGACAGCTGAAAGGCGACCAGGGAATTGCATCGGCTCTTCCAAGTGAATGGACTCGTTAAGCATGGCCTCTGCGACCTCATCCAGCTCGTCATCATCCTCAGCTTCGTCATGCGACTCTTCGGCCATGAGCTTCTCGGAAGATCGCTTGACAGGGCGCAGAGCAGTGGGCGTGGACAGCAACAGAGGCTTTGTAGCAGGAGATTGCATTTCCTCAAGTCGCTCCATGGGCCTTGCAGCCATACCCTTGATAGGGGACAAAGGTCGCTTAGCTGGTGACTGAAGCAGAGAGGCCTTGAAGTTGGAAATCTTCTTCTCGCCCTCGTTGGTCGAGGGCAGAGCAAAGGGCTTGATGGCGGACTGCGGACGCTTGGCGGGCGATTGAAGCAGAGACGATTTGAAAGAGGCGACGGCACCGTTCTCGCCGCTCGGTTGCATGGATGCTGCAGGCTTCAGAGAAACTCCCTCGGCACGCTTCGCCGGGGATTTCATCGAGTCCCGGAAGGGCGAGTTGGGAAGTCTCTTGGCAGGAGAAGCGAGGGCATTTGTGGCTTCGTCCTCTTGGTCCGTAGGCTTGGTGGAGTTTTCGTCATCATGAATCTGCTCTGATTCTGAAGTCTTGTCGGCGGGGAGCAGGTTGAGCTTCTTGGAGGATCCGAGGGCACCAGTGGGTGGCTTTGTCGGGCTCTTCATCATTGGTCGCGGAGGCGTGTCCGGGCCGGCCAACTCGTCATCGGAGAAGTCGCGAGGCATGGGGACCTGAGTAACCTTCTTAGGGCTCAGAGGAGTCTTGTCCGTCTTCGTAGTGGAGGAGGCGGCGGCGGCGACGGCGGCGGCGGCGGACTTGGTAGATCGAGGTGCCTTGGGAACGGGGGGCTTTCGTACTGGTTTGCCCCTGAGACCAGTGGTAGCTGCGGGCTTCTCGGTCGTCTTCTTGCTTGCGTCAGGAGCGATGTTTTCCTTTTCGGGTTCTTGGAATGTTACCGTCTTCTTGACGGCGGGCTTTGCTGCTGTGACTGGTGCTGCGCGAGTACGCGTCGTCGTCTTCTTCACTGGCTCCGCTTCCTTGGCGGGAGCTTCTTCAGCTACCACCTTTCTAGGCCGGCCACGGGTGGGCTTTACTGGCTCGTCTTTCGGAGCTGAGGGCAATGTGCCGGAAACCTGTCGAGCAGCAGCTCGTGCACGAGTTGCCCGGCCAGGAACACCACTTGACGTGGAGGGTGCCGCTGCCGGTGCCGCGGGCTCTTCTGTCTTCTTGGGGCGGCCTCGTGTAGCTCTTGTGGCACGAGGTGCGGCCTCTGATTGTTGTGGCTCTTCGCTGTGCCCTTCCTCCTCAGCATCATCGGCTCTTGTCTTTCTCTTCGCTGAGGTTGATCGCGTCGGGGCAGAAACGCTAGCTTTGGCCTTGGCCGCAGCGGTCACGATCTTGGTAGCTCTAGTGTTCGTCGTGGTATCGGCAGTCTTTGCAGCTCTCGAGCGCGTGATACGCTTAGGGGGTGATTGAGGCTCCATCTTGTGTATGCGTGTGGGATTTGAGGGCGGGTGCAAAAAAAAAACAAAGATGAGATAGACTGGGTGGTTGTTGTGCTTGCTGGTTGGATTAGTACAATGCGGTTGTCGAGAGTTATGTTGTCGTTTATTTACATGATGCTGTAATGGTTGAACTGGAAGCTCCAAAGTCAGGGAAGAGCGGGCGGAGGGTTTTGTTGATATGGAGCTTCGCGTAATTGCCGTTGCCATGTCAACGTCAAAAGGGTCCACTTTCGGAACGCTGCAGCTCTTTCCCGGAACAAAAGTGTCAGGTGCCCTACCCTGGAACCCCTAACACCTGGCTGCCAGACATCTGCCAGCCGTCCACCACTTTTCTTCTGTTCGGTCTTCAAAACAACGTCACTGTCAAGGAGAACACGTCCGATCCTGGTCTAAACCGCGTCATCGAATGATCTATTGGATCAGCCATCACGCCGGTGTCACCTCCAGCAAACAGTGAATTGTCCTGGCTGGCATTGTTGATCAACAACGAATGCGATTCATGCGTTCGCCAACGGCATCTCCCAAGCGACCAGTATCGCATCAAAGACGATGACTGTCTGCTATTACCCCAAACAGATCCTGGACAGTTGAAAGAGCGCAATAGAAATCACGAGAGACGCAAAGTATTTCATCTTTCTTCAGCTCGCTTTGACGGCGTTCTGACGAATGCAGTTTGGCTAGTCGAGACGTTGAGACCAGCATCGCTCTATTACTCAACGCTCACCATGCTTGCTCCTAGTTCAAGCAAACGACGCATCGACCGCCTGACGTCGAGGTGGGCTCAAGAAGAATCTTGTCGTGGACTCTTCTAGGCCTCGCTGAAACAACCCAGCTCGCGCAGAATTATCAATTGTGCTTGATCAAGAACGACGACATACTTGTCTTCATCCCGTGTTGACGTACCCGAGAGATCTCATTCAATAGAGAGCATCTCTCTCCCCGCACTCAATCTGCACCCTACTCTATTCCGGCTTGTCCCTCCTGACAAGGCACACCCTAGACACAGGCATGTCTGTCTGCCCGCACCACCACTCGCTAATGCGGTGCGGCGGCACCTTCTGACGGCATGGGGGCCCTTAAGCAAAACTCCGGTAGTGGCTGGCTCGAGATCGACCCTTCATTGGACCCTCGGGAGGCTCATGCAGGCCATAGGGCAACCCGAGGCTCAAGGAACATCACAAACTCAAGCACTGTTGCATCCCTGAGGGCTGCTGTGGGCTGTATCCGTACAAATTCCGTACGCGCTCGACCTAGAAAGGACTCGGTCAAACTCTGAGGCCCGCATGTGTAGGATATCGTTCCATGCTTCCCGACATACTTCCATCGGGGTTACGCTGCCGTGCGTTATGATGGCCGGGTAGCGACCTCGGCGAGCAGCAGCGAAGACAGCCGCAGCAGAGCATGGGACTCGGGAGTCAGCCATGGGGATGGCGCAGGCACACACACACACAGCAGGCCAACACATTGCACGAACACCAACCGTGTTAGCCTCCGCCTCTTCCGTTGCCGCCGATCGATTCCAGGCACCGTTCTTGGCCCTGCTGTGTCGACGCATGCCTCGTCTCACCCGCACAAATCTGTCGCTGCCATTCGCCCACCACGGTCCAAGAGGAGGCAGGACTCAGGAGTGCCGTATTGTATACGATGGCCTACCGAGGAACTGCGGTCAGCACGGATGGGAGAAGTGTCAAACATTGTCCGCATTAGTGAAGACAGTGGCAGGGGAATAAGCATCAAACGCCTCAGGAGGCTTGCGACTGATGGCTAACCACCTCAAGGAAGGGCTTGAGTCTGACAGTTCGGGCACGAGCAGAGCACATGCACGAGCACACGACAGCAAGGCAACGTATCCGTACCTACCTACTTTTGCTCAAGGAATACACATGCTTCGGTGCAGCGACATGCCACACCGAGTGACCAGGTTCCATCTCATAAGACGCCGCACCCGAGACCGTGGAACCCGTCGCTTCAGCATTGCGGCGCTTGACCTCATCGCGCCCTCGGCCACCGTGCTCTCTCTCTCTTTTTGTACTAATTTCTCACAGGGTTTGTTGTCTCCTTGCATCGTCCGGACCCGGGCACTCTTTCTCATATCCCCGTCGGCATCTTGGACCGAATTCTGCCCCATCGTACAGATACCCTTCGTACTCTTTTACGGACCTTCTCTCGTCTTCGGCACCCGCGTATCCCTACGACTCCACGTTGTTTCCAATGAGCTTCTGATCGCCCCAGAAAAAGAGGCCGCCTTTTTCCTTTCACAAATTCCCTCTTTGGGCACCAGACCACTACTCCGTACGGAGTACCAAGACTCCTTTGCATCCTGACCTCACATCATCACTAGCCAAGCCGGGCGATCCGGATCTTCCCATTCGCTCCATAGCCACAATTTCCGCGTAACTCATCTCATCCCACCTCAGCTGCCCAGGACGCCCAGCTTATTAGGCTCTGCGAGTTATACAGTGCTCCTCTCCCTCTCATTCGCCAGTCCACACATGAAACTGTACGGATACCGTACACAGGGTCAGATCAAATATCACCTCAATCAGAGAGACCTTGTTCTCAGACTCCACCGTCGTATCGTGGAATTCTCCGCCGTTTACTCCGTACAACACCTTTTTAATAGCCGCTGGACCACGTTCTCCTCTCGCTTGAGGACCCTTTGATTGAATCTCTGCCAATCTCCCGAACTTTAGGTTCCTTTCGTTCTCCCAGAACGACGTCGTCACGTTTGGGAGCGGTCACTGGGAATTCAACTAATCCTAGCTCTCACCATTGACAACTCATCCCAACACCCACTTTGGACAACGCAGGAACTGAACCTCCCGTCAAATCGCATCGCTCCTCCATCAGCAACCAAGCATTGGCCAACAAGGGGCTCTCTTGTAGCAAAAAGAACACGGCATCCCGACGTCTCAGTCCGATTAAAAAAAGAAGGACCGCGCTCGCACTCAGAAAAACTCTCCAATTCGACGTCATACCGGCCGACACCAGGCGAAAACCTTCTTTAGCTTGACGGGTCCGTGGAAAAAGCCGAAGCCTTCTCATCCCCGTCAAAGTCGCCGCACCGCACAGCCGCTGGGCCATGCCCACAAGGTCGACCATCGCTGGATCCTATTACTACTAGTGTCCATCCGTCGCCCATCTCTACCGTCCCTTCCGATCCTTCCTCCTTCTATTTTGGAGTCTGGGTTATCCATATATCTTTCACACCCAATCCTTTTTGCTTGATACCCCCTTTCAAGCTCCCTTTCTGTTTGCCCACTTCCAAATCAAATACATCTTGTTCGATTTTCCCAATAGGCCAGGACCAAAAGAGGATTTGCACACAATGATGCTCCCATCCCTATTGGCAGTAGCCGCTGCCGTTGCCCCGGTGTGGGCGGTCGATCCCGTGAAGCCAATGGCGGCCGGGCTCATCATGGAGGCTATGGACCCCCGCGCCCTTCCCGACTCCCCATCGGGAGGCTACGCCCCCGCGATCGTCGACTGCCCGTCCGCCCGTCCCACAATCCGGTCCGCATCGGCCCTGTCGCCGAACGAGACAGCATGGCTCACCCGCCGCCGCAACGTCACAGTCGAACCAATGCGCGAGTTCCTCACCCGCGTCAGCATCCCCAACTTTGATGCCGGCGCCTACATCGACCGTGTAAAGTCCTCGTCATCGCAGCTTCCCAACATTGCCCTCGCCGTGTCAGGAGGTGGTTACCGCGCCCTCATGAACGGCGCCGGCTTCCTCGCTGCCGCAGACAGCCGGACTCCCAATTCGACATCAGCCGGCCAGATCGGTGGCCTCCTCCAGTCCGCGACTTACGTTGCCGGTCTTTCCGGTGGTGGATGGCTCGTCGGTTCCATGTTCACCAACAACTTCTCCTCCGTAGTCGACCTGCAGCGCGGCTCAAAGGGGTCCGCCGTCTGGAAATTCGACCGATCCATCTTTTCCGGACCCAAGGAATCCGGCCTGTCCATCCTCAACACAGCCGAGTACTGGAGAGACGTCGCCAAGCAAGTCGACACAAAGGACCAAGGCTTCGAGGTCTCCATCACGGACTACTGGGGCCGCGCCCTCTCGTACCAGCTCATCAATGCCACCGACGGCGGGCCATCCTACACCTTCTCCTCCATCGCCGACATGCCCGACTTCCAATCCGGCCAGCAGCCCTTCCCCATCCTCGTCTCCGACGGCCGCGCCCCCAACGAGCGCATCATCTCCCTCAACGCTACCGTCTATGAGTTCAACCCCTTTGAGCTCGGCACCTGGGACAACACAGCCTACGGCTTCGCGCCCCTCCGCTACCTCGCCTCCAACTTCTCCGCCGGTCGCGTCCCGGACAACGGCTCCTGCGTCCGCGGCTTCGACCAAGCCGGCTTCGTCATGGGAACCTCCTCCTCCCTCTTCAACCAGTTCTTGCTCCAAAACCTCTCCTCCGCCGGCCTGCCCGACTTCATCCAATCCGCACTCACCAGCATCCTCAACGTCCTGGACCAGGACAACAACGACATCGCCCAATACGTGCCCAACCCCTTTTACGGCTACAACCCGCGCACAAATGTAAACGCAAACCAGACCCAGCTCTCCCTCGTCGACGGCGGCGAAGACCTTCAAAACATCCCCCTCCACCCCTTAATCCAACCCAACCGCGCCGTCGACGTCATCTTCGCCGTCGATTCTTCCGCCGACACAAACTACAACTGGCCCAACGGCACCGCCCTCCGCGCAACATACGACCGCGTCGCTGAGCCCATCGCAAACGGAACCCTCTTCCCCCCCGTCCCGGACGCAAACACCTTCATCAACCTAGGCCTCAACCGCCGCCCAACCTTCTTCGGCTGCAACGCCTCAAACTTTACCCTCTCGGGCAACCAGCGTGTACCTCCTTTGGTCGTATACCTCCCCAACGCACCATACGTCGCCCACTCCAACGTCTCAACATTTGACCCGAGCTACGAGCTCGATCAGCGCGACGTCATCATCCAGAACGGATATGACTCGGCTACCCAGGGCAACGCGACGCTCGACACAAACTGGCCCGCCTGCGTCGCCTGCGCCGTGCTCTCGCGCAGCATGGCGCGCTCGCGCGAGACCGTGCCGGATGCGTGTGCGCAGTGTTTCTCGCGGTACTGCTGGAACGGCACGCTGGATACCCGCGACGTGGACTATAACCCCACTTTCGCGATTGGTAACGTCGAGGCCAACAGTCCCGCCACGAGGACGGGTGTTAATTTTGCGGCTGGGTTGCTGAGTGCGGTGGCGGCGATGTTGGTGCTGGCGATCTAAAGATTTCCTGGTTTATGAGAACGAGAGAGAGAGATTTGCGCATTAACGGCCCTTTTTGGTGTATCATTACGGCCGGCATTGGGTTGTTATATGAACAATCCTCCTTACCCTGAGATAAGGGGGGGGGTTTGGGCTCTTCGCCATCGTCGCTCCCTTGAGCGCAGGAAAACAGGATACTGCTCTGGAGTTGGTCAGCATTAGGATCACGGACATCTTTCATGACAGAGGGCAAAACCAGAGGTCGGGGAAGAAGCAAGACTTGGTTCCACACAAATCTCGCTAGAGAAAAATGAGAGTGAGAGATCGAGAACAGATATGACAGTGGGAGAGAGAAGAGAGATGCATAGTCTTTAAAAAGCGAATCTGGGATATCCACTAATGCAAACGTCCTTCCATGGTAAAACATGACTGCGTCAAAAAGGCCGCTGCGTATCATGCCATGTCAAGAAACCGCCGTCCCTTTGCTCCTCCCCTCCCGTTTCCCATGAAATTTCCACGCCGAGCACACCACACCACTCTACTCCTCGCTAAGCCGTGTGAAATCTCTCTCGCCCCAAAACCGGACCCCCTCCCAGAATTCCATACTCGGTTGGCTCGATGTGGAAAAATAATATGACTCTCCCGACTCCGACCGTTCGCCTCCCAGACCTAACGAGGAGGTATGAATGATGCAATGTCGTGAAAATCAGTCATTAACGCGTAAAAGCAGGCCCAGTGAAGGGCGCTGAGACAAGAAGGGGTTTCGGCGGAGACAGGCTGCGTCTGATAGCTCGGTAAACAGTGAGGTTTTGACAGTCGCAAACCCACTGGCGGAGTCTCGTGACTATTTCGTAGCCGCGCCGGTTCCCCCGGTGTCGTCCTTTGTCGAGGGGTTGTTCCACTACAATAGGACTCAAGGAATTGATAAACGTATAATACGGCGGCAAAGTACCGCCAGGCTATTTTGACGCCCGTTTCGAGTGATCCGGATTTCTGTACTCTGGCAGTTTCAGGCCACTAGAAGCCTATCTTGATGGTCGAAAGGGGCCGTCAACCCTCACATCCTTGACACCCTCGGGCATCATTCTTAACCACTCGGTCCAGTTGTCAATGTCAATCGGTTCGTCTCCTATCCGGAAAGACAGAACCAGTTGCTGACCTTCTGTGCCGAACGGAAGGCTTGTCCTCAAGGGACCGATGTTGAGAGGTGCGAGAAGAATCGAGGGTAGTCGAGCATTTCCAGACATTTGCATGTGGAGAGGAGACGGAAAACTCGTAATCGTTTCCTTTTCAGGGTTCCTATCCTGAACAAGAGAAGGATAATTGGACAGCAGCTTCGAGTGAAGTTCTGCTGCGGAGAAGGGGCTCGTGAATCGTTGAGAGGCGCGTGTCTTTAAGTGCTCGGTCAAAACTTTGGTAAACGTGCATCGATCCAAGGCGTCGAAGTGTTCCTCAGATACAGCAGCAGCTACCAATTCCAAGACACCTTGTTGACGGTGCATCTTCGAAGATGGAAAGAATGCGGCGTCCATCACAATCAGGGTGTCTGAACAGGCCTCCTCAAGCACCTGCTGAATGCCACTCCACCGAATGGTCTCGGCCTTGTCCTTGTCTTTTGAGCTGGCAAAAGGTCAGATCCGGGCCCCCTTAAGTACGCTGCTTGATAGGTACTCACCTGGCAAGCACCATCTCCCGGTTGCCGTCTAAGTATGAATGACCATTGTAGTAGACAATCTTTAGAACGTCCCGTTGATCACGATCCTCCACAAAATCGGTAATCTTGCGCGAGAGCCATCTCCACGGGCTTTTGCAGGCCTCTGAAGCAGACGGAATAGTCGTGATCGAAAAAGTATAACGGTAATACTGGTCGAAAACTTCTCCGAGTTCTTTGACAGAGCTGCCAACACTGAAATCAGGGTCGTCCTGCCAGTACAGAAGTAAGGCCTGTGCACTAGAGTAGCGACTTCGACTGGGAGTAGACAGAATTCTCGAAACGTTGGTCTGTAAGTCAGATTTGAGACTCTCTATGCCAGGCAAAACCGGGGGCTTATCGAGCCTGGGTCCGGTCGGAAGCGGCGTGCGAATCCGTGATTCGCTGAGTCGGTGACCACCAGGAGGCGTCGGGGAGTCTATCTCCATCTCATCGGGGTCCTGTGTGAACATTGACTTCACATTATTGTTGTTCAGGGCCGGCGCTGGGCTAAGCGGCCGCTGGCCAGCCATAGACGGGGCGATATCCTGGATGCTGGGACTGTGAGACCTGTGATATTTCCTGACGGCATCCTCCCATGTCATGTTATGATGGCTAGGGTGGCACTTGGCAAGGTCAGGATTGTCAGCAGGGGTGAGCACCTTTTTCTTTTTTTTTTTTTGACATGAAGATATGAAGGGTCACGAGTGACTTACTGCAACTCTCCTTCTGCGACAGTCGTTACAGGCGCCCAGCTTTCTGATGAGTGCGGCTTTCTCTCTCTGTTGCTGGGACAAAGGACCGGTTCGCCTCCTGCTCGCGCGGACCCGGTTAGAGACGTCGGAGCCATCCTTTACATGGAATATGGATGTTAAGTTAGGAGAGGTGTCGGCACTGTACGATGTGTTGCTTGTGTCCACGGACATATTGGTGGCAGCGGATGCCGCCGTGGCCTGAGTTGATATGGACGAGTTGGTGTCCTTCCTCAGGGGAGGAGAAGCCGACTGACCGGGGGTGGGGGGAGGTTGCTGTGACTGGTGCTGAGGAGTCGTTTGCTGCTGCTGTTGATGCTGCGGTGGCAATGACTGCTGTTGTTGGAGCGGAGACTGTTGCGACTGAGGCAGCTCATGATGAGACATTGAAGGTGAGCCAGTTTGGGGTCTGTTTCCAGACTCCTCACTGCCGTTCTTCGGAGGCGCCTCCAACAGATTCGGAGCCGGATGCATGCTTGCAAGTTGTGTTGTCTTATTCCCTTTGTCACAGCAGCAACTACCCTTGACCCATCCTCGGTGTGCGTTGGTATAATTGTATGTGGCGGAAAAGATGAGAGAGAAGAGAGAAGAAAAAAGAGTTTCAAGAAGAAAGGGTGGCTAGTGGAATTCCCGCGCCCCCTCTCTTCTCATACACACACACACACACACACACACACACACACACTTGGCTCTGTCTGGCTGTCGCGCCTTTTCTTTGAAGTTGGGCAGATTGTGTGGTGGTGCCCCACCGAGATTCACCGACGCGAAAGAGCGAACAGAGAAAAGTGAGGGGTAAAAGAAACGGGTCCTCGGAGGCGGGGAGCAGCCAAACAGAGAATGCGCCGAGTGCAAAGGATGCCAATTGAGACCCGAAAACCGGAAGAAACCACCGCAGGGACGGTCGAGAATAAAAGAAGGACAATCAGACTTGGTTTCGGTGGACGACCGTCTCAATTCGAGGTGTGTGAAGGTGGGAGGATGAGGGCCGAGGCCAAGGTGCACGAATAAAAATAAGGTCGGTCGGTCAGGATTTAAGGGTACGTGCACCGAGCACCGGAGAGGGAAAGAGCGAAGAAAGCACGGGCCAGGACCCCCGGTAAGGTACGGCGCTGGGAATTGAGATCGGGAGGTGAGGTGGTACTGAACCTCTGGTCAGGTATGGATGGAGTAGTGTGGTAGTGAACTGGTGGTTGTGGTGGAGGTGGTAGTGGATTGTTGTCACTGGTGCTAGGTACCCCTACTTCGTAGTGTAAACCCCTCTTCAAGATGTCGTTTTGTGTGGATTTGGATGTTGTGGTGGGAGAAGAGAAAGGCGACGGTGTATGGATACTTCTGCCAAGGTACCGATTAGTCCAGGCCGGGATGGGGATGGGAACGGGTGAAGGGGAACGGAGAAAGTTGGGCGTGGGTGGAAAAGAGAGACATACATACATACAGTCTGGATGGACGGATGATAATCTGTTAACCGGGCCGGTACAACTAATCTCGCTCGACTTTCTTGCAGTGAGAGATACACGGGAAGTAGATAGCGGTTAAAAAGGCACCTGAGGGTACTGAGTATCGTCGACTGAGGTGAACCAAGTGACTTGCAGAGGCGTAGCACAAGGTAGGAGAGAGAGGGACGAGACTGAGAGACGAGAGAACCCTGCGACAGGGATTGTGGATGTTGTGGATGTTGTGGATTTTGGGTTCAGAGAGTTCAATGCTTGGGCTTTGGTGCTGAGTGAGTGATCCAGGTGAGGGTTGTGACTTTTATCGAGCGGGTCTGGGTCCGGGTTTCGGTCTGATGTTTTTTGTTGCCGCTGCTGCTGCTACTACTGCTGCTGCTTGCCGATGCTGAGCGGTTTTGCTCTGAGCCTCTGTTACTCTGTAGTCGGCTGTCTCTCTATGTTCTGCTCGCCGGGTAACAAGGTCCAAGGTATATTGGAGATGCTCGTTGCTCAGGTTCTGTCGGTTTTTACTCTCAGCTTGCTAAGAAAGGGAGTTAGAGAGCGAGACAGAGAGACGGAGAGAACGAGCCAAGACGCGTGGTAGGTAAAGAAATCCCCGCAGAGTCGAGTCCCCTGGTCCTTTCCTCAGGTTTTCTGAGTCGTTGCAATGGCAGGTGTGGATATCTCAAGAGGACCGGGTTCCTCTTCTTTCCCAGCATGACGCTTCACCAAAGTCTCCATCCGTAGATGAGTGTGAACATCATCATATTTTCTTCTTCACACAAGGTTTTCGCTCACCTCAACTCTCCGTTGCACCCTAAGTGACTACGTCCATGCGAGATTCAATGCAATGTAAGCTGTGAGGTCTGAATGGCTCAATCGTTTTCGGGGAGATGGGTATAGGTTGATAGGCACTTGCAAGTTGAAAAAGAAATGAAAAAGAAACCATGACAGAGCGCGCGAGAAGAGGAATACCTAGGCACAAGGAAGCAGTCGCCGGGTATTCGTACGGAGAAGAGAGAGGCAGGCGCGTTGTAGTAGGTCGCACGACACAGCCTAGCCGAGCCCAGTCTAACTTCTAAGTCAGCTTCGATCTGGCCAGCCCACCTCACCTGCAACCTCGTGGTGCAACTTTGTCTACCTTACATCTTCATCTGCATCTGCATTGTAGGGTAAGGTATGTATCAAGTACATCGTCTGGGCGGTGGTTGTTGGTCTGTCTACCTTGAGGTAAGGTAAGGAAGGTACTTTGCCTCATGCTGTTTCTTAAAGTGACTTGGACTCAATCACTCAACCCAATGGAATGGAAGGAACTTGGGTGCACTCTTTCCTTCCTACCTCAACTACCTAACCTTGGTACATCTCGGAAAGGAAGCCGCACCCGCATTTGCACCAGCCACTGCATATTACACCAGCGTTCTTTCCCATCACCTAAGGCAAGGTAAACATCCATGGATAGGTAGCAAATCGAAAGTCGACAACCTCA
This sequence comes from Colletotrichum phormii, assembly GCF_030913505.1. Classification (NCBI taxonomy): domain Eukaryota; kingdom Fungi; phylum Ascomycota; class Sordariomycetes; order Glomerellales; family Glomerellaceae; genus Colletotrichum; species Colletotrichum phormii. The sequence continues at coordinate 1,009,270 of NW_026851453.1, forward strand.
CTTGTCAGGCTGCGGAGCGCTTGACCCGGCACCATTTTTTATTTTTTTCTTAACCCTTGGAGGGGAAGGAGGGGGAAACAGCGCCTGGCACGTCAAAGGAAGGGTCCAGGGGGGCCGCCGGGGGGGTGGTGACCTTTCACCTCCACACGCGCACGCACCAGATTCTGCAAAAGGTGGGAAGGTGCGAGGTGAAGTGGGATGGGCCACGGGCAGTTTGCTGCGCCGTGGCGGGGACACCTTCCCTATCCAAGACCTCAAGGTACTCCGTGCCGTCATTTTAGCAGGGAAGTGACTTTGTCCGACGGTGAGCTACCATGGCAAGCATGGAGGACGGGGGACCTGTCTCGGGTTGGCAGGTGAGAGAGGAAATACGACGGTTGCTCTTGCCGCCAAACCGCTAAACTGCTAATCCGCCGCTCTTTGCTCCGAACCTCTTTTTTTTCTCCCATCGGCGTTTTCTCGTCTTGTCTCGTCCGCCCACCTTACCTTTACCTGACCACATAACCTATCACCACTCGTCACCTTACCACCATAACACAAGACCTTGAGCTACCTTACCTTGGCCAGCCAGTTCTTGTCTGCTCCCCCTTCTTCCCCCGCGATCCACTTTAGATCTTAACGAGATGCTTGAATCGAGTAGAATTATGGGGTCCTGGCTGGAGCGTCCCAAACTCCCAGCCATCAATCACCGCGACAGTGTCCACACCTTCAGCACTCTCCAAGGCAAGGTAGAACCAGCATTGCATGAGATTGGAAAGGGCAGGGCAGAGATGTCGAGGGCACTGAAAGCTCCCTTCTCTTAGGCATGCACACATATTCCGTACACACACACTCAAACGGACATCTTCTCGCAGTCCGATCTGGCATGGCCGCACTTAGACCCGAGGAGTCGACAGATGCGCTCGATATTGAAAGACATCCGGGCATTCTCGCAGGATTCGAAGCCCAGTCAATAAAGCCCAGCTCAGCCCAGCCCGTCAGATCAGTCGTGCGGCCCGGTCGATGATCTTCAACGACCCAACATGCTCACCGACCAAGCAATGGTGTGAACGTCTGTTCTCGGTGTCTCGGCTGGGGGGCGTCTAGGCTCTAGCCATGTCCCGTCCGCTTGGCATGTGCGGCTTGACTACGGAGAAGCTCGGAAACCCAACAACAGCTGAGGAGATGCACGTCAATGACCTTCGTCGTCGCATACACATTACACACACCTCGCGAGATTCCGTGCGCTTTCATACAGCCAGTCGTTCTCCGGGTATTGCCTGAACCTGCCTCTTCACTGCCCGACTGATGGAAGCGAGGAACAGTATCAACACAGACGTACCCATAGAGCAAATCACGACGAGAACGACAATGGGGAAGCACCTCTGGCGATGCAACACCAACCGGCCCTGGCAAAGAAAGACATGTCATGCGCACCACGTGGACCCTGTCCTGTCCCTGTCACCGTCTCCTTCACTTTGCGCTGTACGGATACGCTGTACCTCCTCGTCTCATGGTCAGGTCTCGTCCCGCCCGCCCGCTCCCTGCTCTTCCGCCCACCGAGTAACAAGATCGGGTAGCTGAGTCGCTGGCTCACCTTCAGGCTTCGGGCTGCAAAGCCTGCAACTGCAAGTCTCCAACAACTGCCCACCAAACCTCTTGCTGCACTTGCAATGGATCCAAGCGGGGGCTGTCAACCCCCACAGCCCTGGGCCAATGGCTCGGTTCCTCTTCTAATTATCCGCTCTCTAGTCGGACATCAACAACAGCCCAATGCAGAGAGAACAACATGATTCACTGGAAACCTAGAGACTCGAGATCAGAGCCCTATCTCGTTACGCAATATTTCAACAACCCATTGGTCTCCCCTTACGGATGTACAAAGTTGGACTTGAGGTCGACATCCAGCTTGGGCTCGCTAAGCTAATTGAGGTGGTCCTCGACAGAGTCGACACCTCTCCTACTCCCGTCACTCACGATATCCGCACCCGCTGCGCGCTGCTTGTGAGTCGGCCACAACCACCGGTTCCTCGCTGCCCCACGAACAACAACCCAATGCTGCGTCCGTCCATCCATCCTCTCAGAGTCTCACTTCTCTCGCCCATCTGTTCAACCAATGGAGTCTGGCTTCACCGGAAAATACCGCCAGCCTCACCGCAACTCCCTTTCCGATAGGTCTCCGCTCATCCCCCCACGCTAGCACTCGAGTCTTTCTTTCTTTTGGCCTAACTCACGAATCATCATCCACTTCGCAATCCCGCTGCATCTGCACTTCCCCTCGAGCGAGATGAAGGCCGCAACGTTTTGCTGCATGCTTTGCAATGCTTTGGTCTACTCAGATGGCCATACGATGCAACTGCCTAAGTCCAAACATGCTCCCCCATGTCAAGTTTGTCAATTGCAAGGATCACGGATGAAAGACGCTGGTGTTCATCGCGTCGTTGCTTCTTGAGATGCCTTGGCTGGCAAAGGCGCCAGTATTGAAGTCCTATTCCGAATTACCAGCCACCCTCTGCAAGTTATACTGTGGCTATGCCTCCATTGTGTGTATCAACGTTGCAACTTCGGCAATCCCATGGACAGAGGGCCGACGTCAAAACACCATTGCACATTCAGCCGGCAATTCTCGACTTCTACGGTATGCCTGTATTTGTCCTTCCAGACTCTCCCGCCGAGTCGGCGACCTGGCACAGTCAAGGTGTGTCTATGATTAGCGGCATATGCACGAAAGACGTGCGTACATACTGGTGGGATTCGCGCTTCAGATAGCCGTCGCGCCGTCTGTTCTTGTCTGCCTGCATGGCATGTGCAGGAAAAACAACATCGACATTTACGACCGAACCTCTCTTAGCTATGGATTCTCTACCGCCCCAGACTTTGAAATTTGCCATCTCAACTTGTCGATTTGGACTTTGGTAGTGATCCAACCAGCGCGACTGTTCAGCACACCTAACATCAGGATCGGACCGAACCACCTTTGTGATTGACCATGGCGCCTGCCGTCCTTGCACAACATGAAAAAAGAGGGTGGCGGGAGCGGGCAGCGGGTGCCACATCCATCTCCTCGTCGGGACCCGGTGAGCTCAATGTCTCCACCCCTCCGGGCTCATCACTTGTCTCGGTCTGCATTCCTCCGGCCATTGACGATGCGACCAGGGCCGGGACCAGAAGCTCACTGGCTGACCTTGAGGCCCATCTGCCCATCGCCGAAGATTGAGCAATGAGGAAGAAAGGTGTCGAATCCTGCGCGGTGAAGGGTGAAGGAACGGCAGGATGGCGGATGGCAGACGCCAGACGGTCGTTCCACCGGCGGCCAGTGGGATTGGCCAGCCTCCGATGTCGCCCCATTCCGCTTTTGGACTGGCTCGGGAACCTCCCGCCGACCGAAGCCGCTACAGCGAGGTGTGACAATGGGCGGCAACGCGGGCGCGAACGGTCTCTGAAGCGGTCAGCGGTCGGCGCCCGGCGTCTAGCCGACTTGATGGACCACGCCTTCAGCCTCAGTCACCTGGCACACTTCGACTGGGGGGGATGTTGAATGTTGCTTCAGAACGTAAGACAAGCCTCGGCAGTTGCTGCAAAATGCGGGACTACTTATACAGTTACCCGTCTTTGCTAGCATTGCGGAGGTGACACACGGGCTCGCGTACCAAGTAGCCGGTGAATCGTTGTCGCTAGTCCTGGTAAGTTTGCGGCTCAACACTCACCTGACCGAGTCGCCTGCGATCCCAGACCGTAGTGACTGCTCGCCTCCGTTAGAGCGGACGCCACCCTCAACATTGACTCAATTACAGGAGCATACTTTCGGCTACTTGTGATATACGGACGACCTTTGTCCAGAGTTGCTTCTGAATATGGTCCATTACTGTCCCTGCTCACAGGAAACACCATGGTGACCGTTAGCTTAACACACTGCGCGATGTCCTCGTAATGCATCTTCACATGCAACAGCTTAACACTACCCTTCGTTGATTTACTGTTTGTCAAGAATCATTAGCATGTGAGATGGGTGAGAAACAACATCAAGAACACAACATTCTGCACCGTTTCTTACTCTCTCGGTTTCCTTTCCGAAACATGACACATCATATCGAACACTGAAAGGATGATATACCCCTTACAGCAATCCTTGTACGTACCCACTGGTAGCCAAAATGGACTACGGATTACGGATAAGCTGCCATAAACAACTGGCTCTTTTATGTCCAAAGCCAGGATAAGACCATGTTTAGGATTGCTAACTCTGGATGATGGGTCAGCTTGAATAGGTACGCACGCGTAGTATCAAGGGCCCCTGGAAGTGAGGCAGCTTGAGAAGCAGTGGTACACTTTTAGTTCAGGTTTTTGCTTATACCATAATCAACCAAAGAGAAAAGTGAGAGACTGCAAGTAGAAAAGACTCATACGGAGTAACGGTAACCAGAATACTACGTTGCCTTGATTATGTGAGCTATGAATGATACAGACGTGATTTAAACTATTAGTGATGTCGCATGGATGTAACACAGCGGTGGCAATGTCATTTCAATACTTGCTTTCAAACCTGGTAGGAGGTATCTACTTACTCCCTTCTGTCATTGTGCAGCTTCGCGAATTTTCTTGATACTTCTGAGTAGTGTCGCCCATGCAATTTTCTGGTGGCTGAGTTGGAAACTATTCCGATTCATACCAGTTGTTAGTTCTTCAAGATATTTAGCTGCGGTGATTCTGCGGCACAGATAGGGCTGTCTTCAACTTTACGAGGTCTCATGCTGGGGAAAAGGGAGTTTGAAGGATGAGGAGGACTCGTCTGAGATAGGGGTATGGTATGGGAACCCGTACAAGGCCGCTCTGTTAAATACTCTCCAGAGCCCAGCCCTGCGAGGTGAGTGAACTTTTACGCGTATGTTTTTGATCCTGGCGATTTTATCTAGCCTACGTTACGCGAAAAGATTTTGTACACGGTGACGATGGAGGACTTGAGGTTTTGTCTTGGCCAGTATTAGACTGGATGTAGATACAGAAGATCGTACTTGTCTGCCTTATGACTCCCCCGTCTGGGGTGAACTAGTTCGTTTGAGCTAATGCATCTGGATTGTAGGGCCCGGACATACCTTGGCTTAAATGGCCTACGCCAGGGAGGCAAAATGGGTTGAAGAAACTTCTGCTTGTCCTGAAATTGGATTGTAACTTGCCAAACTAGAAGATATAGCCAGGCGTGAAGTTGAAACATGGGTACTCAACCTGCAATGGCCAATACCTTCTTTATTCGCTGAACAAAGTCCCAATCTAGACAAAGCTACTACTGCTGAACTCGGATAAAAGACAAGGGAGGGTTGAGTATAACGGGACCTCGAAACAGTCATCGTCTCCTGGCGGCCAGACCTTCTTTGAAATGATGCGAAAGATTGAGCGAGGTATTTCTTCCAGCTACCGCTACTGGCGCTATCATGACCTCGAAGTTGGAACCGAGGCGTGAATAGACTTGAGGTATCGATCGTGAAGGGGCTCCCTACCCTCTCCTGAATACCTAGAGCAAAGCGATCTTAAGACACGTACTTTGTGCGATACGAAGGTTGTCTGCAGGGCGGGGCATACTTGGTTCAAAGAAGCATAAGGAGGTGGATGCATGAATCCTACGAGGAAGAAGGCGTTGTTCGCATTTCGTTCTCCAGGGTTAGCTGAGAGCCAAAGTACGCATATGGGCTCGCCAGTTTTCTTCCTTGCGGTTCTCAAGTCTATTCAAGGTGGGAGCGCAGTCGACGTAAACAACGTCGAATACTGCGCGCCTTCCCTGGCAACCGCAGCACACGCAACACAACTCTGTCAATAACACAGATCCCACCGTCACCATCACCAGCTTGCAGACCCTCAAATCACAAAAACACCACTTCAACACCATATTTTACTAATTTTGAATGCCATACAACCAAAAATTAAGTCATCAAAAAGAAAAAGGTCTCTAGAAGATTTGTCCTAAAAGTTCGGTCAGGGTGTTGAACCATTGACCTATGAAAACCCCACCCCCCCAGGGGAATTTTCTGCTCAGTATTTAACCGCTCGGCTAATGCGTTCCCGGGGCGTCCCCCGGGGCTGGTATACGTTTGAGCAAAAATGTTGTAGATGTAGGGTGAGGGTGGGCGGTGTGGTGGTTGACCATCTAGGTGACTGAGGCCATAGTGTGGTGGCTTGGAAGTTGGGATGAAAAAGGGGCGGCTGGGGTGTGAATATGTGGATGGCCTGGAGTGAATGAGCCTGAGGTTCTAGGATATACGGCTCCCTTTGATGAGCAGGTTCTTGAGTCCGAGATACTAAGGGATAGAAATTACTTTCTAAGTGTTCTTTGAATCTGTTCTACCGAATAAGCAAAAACATGCCGTCTATGATGGTCGCTGCTGAAAGCTATCAAGCCTTATACTACCACCCCTAGCATCACGAAACAGATAACGTCCAGCGTCTGTCTACATTTAACCATTATAGGGGCTTATTCGCAAACCCCAACTCCTTATTCCCACCGTGAAACACCACAAACTGCGACTTTAGGAAAACATCCCCGTAAATCGCGAACGGCAAAGCCGCAGAGCTCTGAATACCCCCAAAGCACGTCGTCGAAGTCTCAATCGTCTGCCCATCGACGGGAGCAAACTTCATAAAGTCGCCCGGGACGACGGCCTGGTACGTGCCCATGTCGACAGTAAAGGACGGGATCTGGTCCTTGCAGTTGAAGACGAAGCCGCCGTTGGTGGCGTCGTATTTGGCGCTCGCGATGCGCTGGTAGTAGGCCGAGACGATGGCGTCGGGCAGGAGCATGAGCGTCGTGCCCGTGTCGGCGATGGCGGCGTGGGGGGCCGAGGTGGGCGCGCTGCCGTTGGAGCCGACGGCGAAGCCTTGGGCTGTGAATTGCCAGAAGCCTTGCGTCGTGTTGGCGGGGACGAAGGTGATGTCGCCGGTGTACTCTGTTGAGTCGAGGAAGCCAAAGTTGTAGTTGCCAGCTTTGTGATTTGATGGTTAGTTGAGAGTCTTTTTTGGAAGAGTTTCGAAGTGATATCTAGACTTACCCGCTGCCTTCTTGAGATTTGCTGTAAAAAGTGGCATGGCGAGGTTGGTCATGGCATTCTCGAAAAAGGTCTTCTGCTTGGTAGGCTGAACAGTGTTGATGTTGCCAAAAGCGAGCCCGACAAGACCAGACTGGTTCTTATTCCGAGAAAAGGACGACGACACCTGAGTAGCAGACTCGACTGCTTGGCTCTCGACGGTTACACCGCCGATCGTGACGGTGTCCATGTAGACATTACCTTGGGACGAGCTACCGTCGCCATATGAGATCGACCAGGAAGCGCCTTGGAGGACTTTGGCACTTGTGCTGGCGTTGATTTTGTACAATGCCTGCCCAGCAACTTGAGTTATCGGCGTCTCACTGCTGAAGACCCATAGATCCGAAGATCCGGTATCGAAGTTGAGCGGGATAGTCTGGGGCGGTGTGCCGATCTGTACAGGGCAGAGATACTGGCTGTCGAACTCGGCGGGAATCGCCGCAACCTCTCCTTCAAGAATGTGAGCTTAACCCAGAGAAGCCAACGTGTAGACTTACCACCTGGAGGCGTCTTCGTTCCATTACCCTTATTACCTCCACCTCCGGGAGAAGTGGTTGTGCCATTGCCCTTTGAACCACCAGCACCAGCATTGCCTCCTTTCCCTCCCTTGCCCTTTCCTTTGCCGCCACCCTTGCCCCCCTTACGACCGCCTTTGCCTTTGCTTCCGTTCAGTAATCCAAGTTCGCCAAGGATTTGATCGATAAGTCCTAGCAGATCGTCGGGAATCTGCTGCCCAAACTTGGAGTAGGCTCTGGCCAAGGCGATTGGCCCTCGCCTGTTTCCATAGTAAAAGTCGGGATTGGGAGCCTGCTCGATTCGAAAGGCGGCACCACCTAAGGTAGAAATCTCTATTTTCCGAGGCGCCGCATCTACTAGATGAGAAGCAAAGGGAATGAATGCTGCCACTGCAGCTGGCTTGGTAAAACGCATGGCCACTCGGAGGAAGAGAAAGGTCTGGCGAAGGAGTGAAGCCAGATAGGAAGCTCACAGAGCTTTCAACAAACAACAGTCTAAGAAGAGGAATAACAGTACGAAGATAGTGACACAAGGAAAACAAAAGGCTTGGAAGCGCGGAGCGTCCTGGGGAAATAGGCACACAAGCTTTTGCCAAGTTCGCTTACCATTGTAGCAACGCATAGATCGACCATTCTCAGCCGTTTCGAAATGCTCGAATACCTAGTCACCAGTTGGATCGTCATCCAGGCAATGACGAATCGCGAGACGGAGGGAGAAAATTCCACTTTCCGGGCCTGGCGACGGAGAACCTGATGTAGGCGCCAGGGGCTAGATCGTTCGAGTCTGCCCGCCATCCGGCGAGTCGACAGTCTCCCATAGAGGCGCATCCGTAGACGGCCTGCGACAGTCGATCATTCAAATCATCTCAAAGCGTGATTCCTCGCGGACACTGTACGCCGGAAGGTGTGAGGCGGCCTCTATGGCCGTATGCTTGGCTTCCGAAACACTGTAAGTCGGGCACGCGACCCCTGTCCGCAAGGTCATCCAAGTCGCGATGCCGAACTTCCGGAACCACTTGTTGGTTCGCCAAGCCCCTGTTCAGAAGGCGCAAACACGTCTAGCAAGTCCAACACTCTACTTGTGATGTTGAACGAGGACACCCGTAACGTGGGAAAGCAAAAAATAAAGATCGATCATCTGAAGTTGCTCAGAGACATGCGATGAAATGGGCGGGAGAAATAGATTGCGATACATATTGATGGTTCAAAGTCTAATACCAAGATGGGGAGAACAAGGGATTCTGTGAGGGTGTGGCCCAGGTCTGACGAGATTCATGCAAAACTGAAACCGCTCTGCATCCTCGAGTTGACAGCTACTGTGACTCGGAAGACACCGCTTGAGTCTTCGGCCGAAATCCCGGACATGTATAACGGTTGTAAGTATTTGGCATCACAGAGTTACAATGGTTCAAGAAAAAAAGTCGGTCATTGCAACCCATGTCGGACAATGGAAGGAGTGCTCCCTGACGTCGGAATAACCGGAGTCCGATGGATGACCACCCCGAGTTGTGACTAGAAAAACTTGAGGTAAGCAGCCCGTTGATAAGGCGTGTCCAAGAGACGTCGTCAAATTTGTTGATATGAGAAACAAGCGAAGGATAGTGCCGTCGCTTGGCGTGGTCGATCTCTGCAGGTTAATCTCTTCAAGGTGCCGTTACCTTGATTTTCAGTCCAAGATCCTGTTAGGACAAACTATCTCGCCAGGTATTGGCCATCCAACATCAAGCTCTCGGTTGACTAGCCAATGCCATTTCATCGGAATTTCGATGATTCAGGGATCGAGGAAGCGATAGCCCACGGAAGAATACATGGGTAAGGTGAATGAATGGTGGCTTGACAGCTGCTGGATCAAACCTTCAAAAGGTGGGAAAGTTCAAGGTGGAAGCAGATTCCCGAGCCAAGTTCGCCCAGGGTGCTGCTTAGTCACCACCTGTCAACATACCTACCCCGCCACCCCACCTGCCCGCCTGAATTTCTGCAATTTGCCAAGAGGCAGTGAGTGACAGTCCAAGACTCACCGCCCGACCCTTCCTCCCCCTATCACCGAAAGGCATCAGGACTTGTTACGCGTCTTCGTACGTGTCAGCCACTGCTTACGATGCGAATGACTTCCTTTCCACATTGTTCTAGTAAACTCTATCCATGAGTAGCTTTTGACTGTAATTTCTTCGACACCGTCACTCGTTGACTTTCTGCTGGTTTTTATTCATTTCCTTCTTCGCGACGATTCAGGGTCTTTCCAAATCCCCCCCTTCGCATTTGCATTTACGACTACGCAACGACTACACGACGACACACAACGATACACGCCGATAAGATGGCTCCAGAACACGATGCCCTCATTCTATCATTCTCCCACCTGCCGGATTTCCCGCGCGCCCCTGATGCTCTCCAAACGCTGAAGAAGGTGGCCTCCTTGGTCAAGCCCATCATGCGAGTTCGAGGGTGGAAGGTGGGAGAGCTAGCCGAGTTCTACCCAGATCAAGCAAACCTTCTTGGTATGTCAAACGCCCGACGGTGCCATCTGTCTACTAACCATGGTGTACTCAGGTCTCAATATCAACAGAGGCCAAAGAATTCTCGTCCGCTTACGTTATCCCAATGACCGATCACTCTTCCTACCTATCGAGCATGTTATCGATACGATGCTTCACGAACTTTCCCACATTGTATTTGGACCCCATGATGGCAACTTCCACGCGTTGTGGAATCAGCTTCGAGACGAACACGAGTCGCTCATTCGAAAGGGATACACGGGTGAAGGATTTCTATCCGATGGACATCGCCTTGGAGGCGGCCGGATACCTATGCATGAAGCTCGACGGCTTGCTAGAGCATCAGCCGAAAAGCGTCGCACTTTGACTAAGGGGTCGGGCCAGCGTCTTGGTGGCTCTGGACCCAGCATCGGGTCTGATATTCGGCGAACCATTATGGGCGCAGTTGAGCGCAGAAATAATACGCTGCAAGGATGTGGTAACACGAATCACAATGACAGAGAGATCCAACAAATCTCCGAGACAGCTACAAAGAACGGCTTCCGTACGCAGGCCGAGGAAGATGCGGCCAACGAAGCTGCGATAGCGCAAGCTCTCTGGGAACTGGTGCAAGGAGAAGAGCGCCAGCGGTATGGTGGTTACTTCATCCCACCCACAGCGCAAAATCCTACTGGCAACGGGGGAGGGTCCGTCATGAGAGATCACGAAAACAGAAGCAGGAGTGTTCCTCCGCCGATCCCAGGACCAGCAACAAGACCCCCATCGGTACCGAGGCCAGAGACTCGGCCACCAGTTGTGTCTGCGCCAGTGCCACAACCGGCTCCGCAACGGGGCTGGACATGCGGAGTCTGTACCCTCCATAATCCTGCGAGTTTCTTGTGCTGCGATGCGTGCGGCACAGAACGAGGCCAGGACCCTCAGCGTCAAGTGTGGACACCAAATGCCGAGAAGCGCGAGCGCGAACGTCAACGGGCATTAATGGCCGAAAGGGCGGAAAGCACGACACAGCCTGCCACCATTGATCTCACAGGTAGTCCACCCAGAGCCAGTAGTAGTAGGAAGACTGGCAGCAACATTCAACGCCCCGAGCCAGTGAAACCACTAACCTGGCAATGTTCGTATTGCGGGACGATGATGGAAAGACAGTGGTGGACGTGTTCGACATGTGGAGTGATGAAAGACAATTCACTCTGAAGAGAGCGGGGAAGAGGCGAATAACATGGACGAACCCCGGCAGCAAAGGAACGAGGAGGGCAGCGCAGCACGTGAAGGGGTCCTTTTTCTGGATCCTCAGGGTCCAAATGACAGAATGCCCGATGATACCCTTGCAAGCGAAGGAATTTTGCGATGCCTGCACTGCATCATGTCGTCTGTTGCTTTAAGCAATAGTTATACTGTAAGGCTGCACTTCAAATCGAGACGGGATGACATAATATCTCACGACGTCGAGAAAAGGGATGCAACCCACAACCCATTGTTACCTAGTGCTATGCTCACACGGCTGACAAGCAAAGTAAACGGGGAGAAATCGAGTCAGGCATGCACCCAGCACATGTCGAGACAAAGATGCGCTATGATATGGAATCTTTGAGTGGCACGAACGAGCTACACTCGTTTTGTCTAGGAGGACGACTTCTGGTTGCGTTCTGACAGTATACTACGGAAGAGACGCCGACGACCAATCAAAGCTGCTTATGCCAGAATGACGTCAACAGCGGGCAGAGCGAACACGGTGACAGGCTCGGGCAGCAAAGCTCTGTCAAAACAAGGGTGGTGCTGGGGCAGGATGATTGGTTCTCACCAGCAAGGCCAGGGTCAGATGATCTGCGTCATACCATGCAGCTTGGGAGCCTTTGGTGGCACTGAAGGCGCACCGATATGGAGAAGACGACCAGGGCCCTGGTCGTGTCTGTGGCCATCCCGGTCTAGACGTCTTGAGTGCCTGCGAGCTAGATCCGTTCGAGTTGGAGATCTTTGATCGATGGAGAGACCGTGAAGTCTGGACGCAGGGCAAATTTGTCACCGACAAACGCCATTCGGAGGTAGTCAAAGCCCAAGTCTTTGCGTTTATCCGAATCCAGCATAGTAGACATCACTTCCAAGTATCGAAAGCTTCTGAGTGGATGAGCCAATGCGGGAAAAAGACTCACCGAACGATGATCTGTGCCGCATTCACGGAGGACCAAGCGATGCAGCAATACCCCTCGAATATGCAATTGAAGAGCATTTCCGACAAGACATCATGACAGGCTCTCTACAGAGGCACGAGAGGACACGCAGTATAAGCTACAGGCCATGTATGGACGAGAACAGGCGAACGTCACACACGTCAAACCGAACCGGCGGGATCACCCGGACACGCGACGGATATAGAGGAGGTTGCTGCAGTCACCTCCTCGTCTGTCATTATGGTCTCATGTTGCTGTGGCAGATGCGAATAGCTCACGGGGTTCCATTGGTACAATAGCCTCGACAGTCGATCCGTCAATTGATGGAGAGAGATCAGCTTGCGACAAGGGTGGCAGCCAAGACCACGCTTAACTGCAAGCTCGCTACCAAGCTGTGTCTCCCTCAGGGTCTACGAATACATGGACATTGATCACCAAGCTTTAGCTAGCGCCAGACGTTGTCCATCAGCTGTCGATGCCAGTTCACCAACTGTTGGCCCCCGGTCGAACCCCATTGCGAAGGCAGGCAGAGCCTAAAGGACCTCGATTATCAGAGACGACTCGGTTTGACCGTAGATCGGTTCTAGAAATCAGCATGAGACTGACAGGAACAAGCGCAGCATTCTGTCTGACAATTAAGAAGAAACTGAGACATTGGCGGAAGCAACCCGTGGCTGAACCAATTCCTCGACGGTTGGGAGGTGTCGAGCGACACACCTGATGGACCCGGCCAGACACGCGGATCGCAGCAAGACAAAGAAGGGATCAGCAAAACGAGAATGTCGCTCACGAAAGAAAAAAAAAATTGTCCCGAACGGCGACCAGGAAGATGGTGGTGGTGGTGTGCGCTGTGCCTCTCTTAGGGTCGGGGTCCCTCTCTGCAGCGGCATGGAGCGCCAATCTTTACTTCACTTGGGGAAAAATTCCATTCTTGCTAGCTTTATCCAGTTGACCCATCCGGAGACGCCCCATCGTGTCCCATATTCGAGGTTCGCCTCGTCGGTCGGGGGATCCTCTTCTGCCGTCATCGTCGTTGGATTTTACGGCCCACGCAGCAGCAAGGCAAATGTTGGACCGGCGCATGGTTCCATGTCAGACTGTCAGTCGGGGGCCTCGGTTTGGGCAGCACGACAGCAGAGAGGCAGTGGATTATGATATCCATCACAGTCCGATATTGGCCTGTCTCTCGAGTGGTGGGGGATCGGCTGGACAACACATCGAGAACACGAGCCTTGCGTTGCGGGAGCCTCAATCCGTCGTCCGGGCTTGATTAACATTGTGGATGTTTGTGGGCGTAGGCCGGCAACAAGACGGGAGGAGATAGTGCCATGCGCCTGGAAGGGGGAGATGCAGAAGATGTGAGGCGGTTTAGTGCATAATGTGGGTGTACTCTGTTATTACACGAAAACCGACATTGGTGAGAAGCGGAAGAGTACGAAGACACAAACCAAAGTGCGGCTTCTCGGATGAGATAGGTGAAGGACGACGGACGGACGAATGGCATGGATTGAGCCGCAAAGACGAACGGGAAGATCCCACGCGGGAAGGGTCTGGACAGAGTTGAAACATGAAATGAGGTCGGCGCTCGCGGTGCCTGGTGTCTCGAGCTGTTTCTTGTCCAGGGGAATCCCTCACGGAGAGCCTGGATAGGAAGTGAATGTTGGAAATGTCGGGCAATTTTATTGAATAAGTGGGAAAAGAAGGCAGAGCGACAGGCATTACGAATTTGACGGGCTGGGCAGAAAGGAGCATCGCTGCCATGGCCGCCATCGCTGGTGCCTCACCTGTGGGCAGACCGCAGGGCGAGCGAGTGATCCACTCCGTACGTACCTGCCGTGTATTCATTCGAATAGGTACCGCCATTCCCAGAACCCCAGCGGGCAGGTGCTACGGCCCACTGAAGGACAGTGGGTTTGAAGGGCGTCATGGGTGGTGGCCAGCCATGGAAAGCGCGGAAAGTCCACTGCAGACCGCTCAATGTGCCTGTCCTGGCTCATCCTGGATCATCGAGATGGATGAGAGCGAGGTACTTGCTAGGGTGGCTTAGGTAAGGTACTTGAGAATACGTTCCTGGACCCGGAATCAGATTTCGATGCCTTCCTGATTGAACTTGTGCATCCCCCATCCACTTTCCCATCCACCTCATGGCCAACTAAAAAGCCAGCCTGGAATTGAGAAGTACCTTCGTACCTGGCAGGTCCGGATACAAGGATACCCAGAAACCTGAGGGTGTGAGGCACGGAGCACTTGTCGTGCCTGACATAATATGCAGCAAAGACAGGTACAAGTTCTCGTACCGTTCAAGTCCCGTCCCTTGCAACCCCCGTTTCTCGTATCCAATCCCGTTCCCCCTCTGGCCACCGCCGTTGTCACAGCACATGACGATCCCTCTCTCTCTCTCTCTCTCTCTTTCTCTCTCTATCTCTCTCTGTCTCTCCGAGTACTTCTCATGCGCGCGCTGTCTTTCGCTTGCTCTGGAACTCTTAAGCGCATGGAATCAATCTAATAGGAGGAATGAAAATGGTTCTGGTGTCCTTAATTATCGCCTCTTCCCCGCCCACCGGCACAGAACTCGAGACTTTGGACGCCCAACGGCAACAGCACCACAGCACGTCACAGTCAGTAGAAGAACGAGAACGAGCAAGAGGCGGCGGCGGCGGCACGGCGGGTGATCCCAAGGTGTGATTCGCATCCAGCAGAAACATTGCCCAGTCCGATTTGCCTCCATGTTTAGCCCTCCTTAACCCTGGTGCTTTTCTTCCCCTCAACCCCCTCTCTGCCGTCTGTCCTCGTGTGCTTGTATCCGCAAGGTACGGAGTAGCAGTAGTCACTGTTGTGTACGAATACACTACTACCCATGTACTGTCCCAGTCCGTTTATGAGCATAACCCGCGAGCTCAATGGCCCATTTGTCCCACCGCCCTCACCCACTGCCACCACTTCTTGGGAAATCCCCCCCCCCCCCCTAGTCCCGGTCGCAGTCCCATCTTACCTGTATGTACTTGTTCCCCCAGCTCAGCTTTGGTGTCCATGTTCCTCCCCCCCAAGTTACCCTACGGATACCCAAGCACTCCAAGCTACCTACCTTACAAGGCCCCCCCAGACGTTGCATGGGCTCGACCACCACTCCTCCTGCGTCTTGATGCTTGATCACCGACGACACCACTAGGAAGGGTAAGGTAGGAGAACCATATTCACTCAAACAAAGTTTGGACTATGACGCCCCATCTCTTGTCCTTTCCTCGCCTGTCTGGTCTGTCGCCTGTCTGCCAATCCTGACTGTACCTACGGATACACACCTACCCTACCTTAGCTTACCTATCCGTACGTCGTACTCCGTACACACGCTTCACTACCTATTCGTACCTACAGTCAGTTTGGTCTGTCTGTCCGATCTGTTCAGGTCTGCTTGGCTTACGGATACCATTTGGTTGGTCTCTGCTCTGTCTCTATGCATCTACTCCGTACCTATTCTCTCTATCCAAACAGTCCATTGTGAGTGAGCTTGATCCCCCTTCTTTTTATTGTTTCTCCTGCAAACCCCCCTCCCTCCGTCTTTCAGATACCCTTAGATCCAGTATCCATCCGTACCTACTCGCCTTCTACTCTTTCCCGTGTGCCCCCTTCGGAGCCAAGAACCAGGGCGCACACGACTCCTGCAAACTACTGCGTCAACCTCAACCCGTCATCTCGCACCTGCTCTCTTTCTGTGCTTTTGTACTTGCATTTTGTATTTTCACTGCCATTGCCATTTCCATCTCGTGGTGGCGTTTCAAAGCAGCTTTCTTTCCCTTTCTTACCTTCTTCTGCGCTATGTTCTAGACCTCCCCACACCACTTCCGGAATTAAAGCCGCCATCCGACCACTTCGTTCTCTCTCCCTCTCCCTCTCTCTCTATTGTCTGCTCGTCTATTCATTCGAGGCTACCTTACTCCACGACACACACAAACACGTACGTACACTCACACGCCCTCTCTATCTCAGGCCTATCTTAGTAAGCCCCTGCCGCTATTGCTTGTTGTCGCACTTGCACCTCTCCCACCCCCCCTCCGACTTTCATCTTTGCCGCCTCTTTTTCGAAGCCGCCGTTTGCAGTCGAATTCAAACCGCGCGGGAATCTCTACGCCAGCGTCCCAATATTCTTTCCCTTCGCCTTGCCCGGTGCTCGATATCTTAGCTTCCTGGCCCTGTTTGCGCCTTGGTCAGCCCGGCCAGCCCCAGCCGCCGTTGTCGCTTGTGCCCATTGCGACTGCCACTTTTCTATCCATACGAATTCGGGAAGCTTGTGAACTAACGGACAAGAAGAAGAACAAGAAGAAGAAGAGCGCTTGAGCTTTTCTCTTCATCCTCCAGTGCCTCGACTGCGCCTCGACTGCTCACAATTAGAGCACATTCCCATCGAAGCGTCTATCCGGAGACGGGCCCTTAGTCCGGCGGTCCAGAACGCACGCCCTTCACGCAGACAAGGCGCCGCGCCATGCTCTGCTCCGCCTTCTACTCCCCCATGATTCTCTAGCATTCTGCTGCCACCGCCGCTTGTTACGTCCTGGTCACTGCCTGGCTGCTCACCGATAAACCTCCTTCCAACTACTCCAGCTCCGTCGGCACCTGACGAGGGTTGCAACTTCATCACCCACCGCGGGCGAATTTCTACTCTGTAAACCTTACCTATCACACGCTTCTGCACCGAGGTTCACCTGCGAGCCGTAGCTTCCCATGCGTGGGCCACCGCCGAAATGCCACCTCCCGAGCCTGTTATCACCAGCAGTCATGCCCGAGGCAGCGGTCCAGTAGTTTCACCCCTCAAAACTGCAGTACCATCTCAGAAACCCAGTCCCCCAGGATCGCGGCCTTCTACCGGAGAGAGCGGGTTCAACTTCGACACATCATCATCGCCACCAGAGAATTTGGTACCTACGCATAGTGATGGCGCTCCGAGTACAACCAGCAGCAGCCGCTTCTTTCGCGAGAACTTCAAGATAGGATCCGGCGAAGGCAAACGGTCACACTCAGCTAGTCCCTTCCGCATATCGATGCCTTTCATCACGCCCGGTCAGCTCGCTTTCTCCGCCATGCAATATTTGCCAGTTCCGGTACTGGTTCTGAATAATCTCAAGACTGTGGTGCTTGCCAATGAAGCCATGGGGAGGATGCTTGGGATGACAAATGATGCAGCCGAAGACAACTCATACGTTGCTGAGAGGCTGAGGGGGCAATCCTTATCCCAGGTTGGTATCGACATGATTCAGGAAGGTCGTCCAGTTTGGGTTGGATGGGAGGCGTTTTTGGATTCTCTCGTTCTCGAAATGGGCGCAAATCAGACGTCAAAGGATGCCGCGGATATGTTCGGCCAAGAACAGGGTGGAGAGGCGACACCGACCCCGAATTCACTCGCCCCGCCATTACCGGACCATCCAACGGGCCCATGCTTGGTCAAAGATGCCGTGGTGGATGTCATTATTTCCCGCAAAGAGTTGGGGAAGCCGGGATTTGATCCCCGGACCAAGGGCGGGGCGTCGGACCATCAAGTCTACGCCAAGATGATTGTTACGATATGGGAGATTGAGGATCACCAAGTATACTTCACCCTAACTTTCACCAGCACAAACTCCCCGCCTTCCCAACCGGCCCCGAGCCGCAAGGCGGTCGCGCGACCCAATATGTTGGAACATGCAGAGCGCAAGACCATTTCCAATTCGAACCCGCCCTCTGTCAGCTCCAGCCACGACTCGAGCTCACCCTCTTTCCGCGTAAGCCCAAGTGCTGTATCACTTTCGTCGACTCCGTTTCCTCCGATGGGCCCGCCCTCGACAGCCGTACATGCGAGCTCGCCCTCGATTCTGCAGAAGATGATTCTCATGAAAGACGCCTTGCTTGACAACACGGAAATGCCCATCCTTGCGATGTGGAAGGATGGAAGCGTGACATTCCCGAATCGCGCCGCTCGAACGCTACTACGGCAAGAAAGCGACTTGGAGAAATCATCAGACGGATTCGATCTGCTGCCGGGTTGGACAGTTTGGGACCAGGATTTTGAGAGAGAATTGGACGTGAGCGAGTATCCCATTTCGGTCCTGCTGAGAACGGAGACGCCTTTCACAAACATGCGCGTTGGTATGATTGACCACTCGTTGAAAAAGATTGTCTACGATGTGCTGGGGGAGGCGATTAGAGATGACAGCACCGGCGAATTCTTGGCCGGCGTTGTTACCTTTAGAGATATCACCAAGATGAAGGAGGAAATTGTCGAGATTAAGGAGAGGGACGAGGAGCGCTTCAAGCTAATATGCGACACTATGCCTCAGCTGGTTTGGACGACGAAACCAGATGGCTATCATGACTTTTTCAACACTCGGTGGTACTCATACACGGGGCTCACTCCCGAGGAGTCAATGGGCTTGGGATGGAAGCATCCGTTTCACCCGGATGACATACCGGAAACTGCTCGGCGATGGAAGCATTCTCTGGAAACTGGAAGCCCTTACGTGACGGAGTATCGGTGCCGCAGCAGAACTGGCGAATGGAGGTGGATGTTGGGAAGAGCTCTGCCACAGAGGAATAAAGAAACAGGCAAGATCGAAAAGTGGTTCGGAACTTGCACCGACGTCAACGAAAGCATCGAGGCCAAACTCGCTGCCAGGAGCACCCGACAGCAGCTACTGAGCGTTCTTGCGCATTCTCAAGTCACCATCTTCACCGTCGATACCAATCTCAATCTCACCATGTTGGAAGGTGCGCTGATGTGGGACAGTAATGGAGACGACAATGCCGCAAACCAACCGACTTGGTTCCTCGGCCAAAACATGTACGAGGTCTTCAATCGACTCAACCCTCAGCTCAAGACTGGCGAACGCCCTAAATTCCTCCGCCCCGTCGAAGACATATTGGCAGGCGGAAAGACGGAAGAGGTGGCAGAGCACGGCATGGATGGACACTGGTACCGGACAAGATTCTTGCCTATTCTCGGCAAGAAGACGAAGGAGGCCATTGTGAGCAACGAGACCCGCATCGAAGGCGTCATTGGTGTCATTATGGATGTAAGTGAGCTCAAGGAAAAGGTCGAAGACCTGGAAGAAGAATCTCGGGAAAAGAAGCAAGCGATGGCGAACGAGGCGGCCGCAAAGGAAGCAAACAGGCTCAAGAGCCAGTTCCTCGCCAACGTAAGTGACTGCACTACTATGGTCGCAGAATCATGGGCTGACAAGATGATAGATGTCTCACGAGATCCGGACGCCCATTACTGGCGTCATCGGAATGGCCGAGTTGTTGAGGGATATGGAACTTGACGCCGAACAGACCGAGTATGTCGAAAACATCCAGAGGTCGGCAAACGCTCTCTTGACGGTCATCAACGACATTCTCGATTTCTCCAAGGTTGAATCTGGACGTCTCGACATCGAAGAAGTCCAATTCTCACTTTCAGTTATTGTTACGGATGTGAGGAAAATGTTAAGTTTTGCTGCGGAGCGAAAGAACCTGGACTTCCGATCCGACATATCGAAAGAAATCGAAAGCGATCTGGTCGTCATTGGTGACCCCGGTCGTGTACGCCAGATCATTACGAATCTTTTGACCAACAGTATCAAATTCACCAACCAAGGTTATGTCAAGTTTTCGGTGCAGAAGGAGAAGGAGACGTCGGATAGCATCGTTGTCAAGTTCATTGTTGAAGACAGCGGTATCGGAATCGAGGAGGAGGTGCGGAAGAAGCTTTTCCAGCCCTTCAGCCAAGGCGATGCGTCTACGGCGAGAAAGTTTGGTGGCACGGGCTTGGGTCTGACGATATGCAAGAACCTTTTGGAGTTGATGCATGGAGAGATGACGCTGGAATCTGCCCTCGGCAACGGAACAGTAGCAACATTCTGGGTCCCCTTCAGCAAACCCCAAAACCAGAGGGCACCACTCGTTGAGATTGGCTCCCTTCCGGACAGGCTACAGTCTGAGATGAGCGTCTCGTGTCACAGCTCGGAGTTTGAACAGCTTCTGAACACGCCTCCTGCCTCTGGCGAGTCCTCGCAATTCCTAGGCGATAAGCACAAGTCTCTATCACGACGACTATCGGTACGAACACCGCCGGCCTCAGACGAGGAGTTATTGCCACACGCTGAACGTGCGAAAATACGAGTTCTTGTCGTCGAGGATAAGTGAGTGTTAATTTCTTTTTGGCTACGTTACGGTTCATACTAACGGTCTCCCAGTGCTATTAACCAGCAAATCGCAACCAAGACGATTATGAAACTTGGCTTCACGGTAACAGCAGCATGGAACGGAAAAGATGCCCTCGAGTATATGTCGGCAGCCCAGCAAGGCAAACACAGCAAACCAGACATCATATTGATGGACGTGCAAATGCCGGTCATCGACGGCTACAAATGTACGCATCTCCTCCGCCACCACCTCCCATTCAAGGCATACGTACAAGACGTACCGATTGTGGCGATGACGGCATCGGCAATTCAAGGCGACAAGGAGAAATGCACTCGAGCAGGAATGGACGACTATCTCGCCAAGCCAGTCAAGAGCAAGACGTTGGAGAGAATGCTTGTCCGCTGGAGCTTGATGAAGAGGTCGCAACAAACAATATACAGAGAGTCGGATGGGTCCATGTCTGATTGCTCAGACACCGCTGCACACTGCAGCAATGCCGACATCCCCGGTGTAGCACATGATCATCCGGATCCTACGCCCCCGGATTCGACAAAAGCTGCGGCGCCATCGAGCCGCCAACGAGAGCAATCCCAGGAAACAGATCATGAAAGTCGGGGCGATCCGGTGACGCCTAGGCCTCTTACCAGGAACAACTCCTATGAGCCGTCACCGTTCGATTCTCCAAACGTGGAGGAATCCATCAAGCCAATCAGGCGCTCCGAGACTGACGAGCTTGCATTGCAAGCACAGCAAGGCAAGCTAATGGAAGCCGCAGGTGGGAAGAAGCTCCCGCGACGGGGAGAATCCTTCCAGACGGTTGTGGCCGGCGATTCCTTGACTGAGGAAAATGTGGAAAAGTTGGAAAAGGAGGAACACAAGCGGAGGTCATAGACATGAGGAGTTCTTACAGCATCCTACGTTTTTCAAATGCTTACCGAGGGGACATTTACTACCACAGCGAGGTGCATGGCGCCCGGTCACTGTATTTGTGCTTACAAACGTAATACACAGAGAGTTGTACATATGGCAGCAGAGAAATCGGCAAGCAGGACATTTGGGGATGCGGCAGGTCATGTTGCATCTTGGCATTTCGATCGGCGCATAAAGCTGGGCAGGGTTTGGATTTTCGAACCGGAACGCGAAAAAAACAAACAAAAATGCGGCATACGGGCGAAACGAATTTCGCCAGATGGCAATGGTTTTGTGGTTATACCTATTTCGTCGGAATTGATAGAACAAGGGGGGGGGGGGGGGGGAGTCGAGGGCCTCGACGAGATTCTGCTGCCTGCTGCTTACGAGCCCAGGTTTGTTCTTTATTTTTTGTAACTCTAGTCGATAATGACTGAAATCGAACTTTTTGGCACAACTACCCTGATATCTCTGATCTCGTTCTCTCATCGTCCGTTTTGTGACATGGTATGTTTGTAAGATGCGGACGGTACTCTCAGACCGTGGGTTACCGGTGGCTTACCGGGCCCGTGGGTGTGTAATGTTTCTCAGCGGGTTGCTGTCACATAGGGAAGCGAAGCGAAACCGAGTGAGAGTTTTTGTAGATCGGATCTAGGCTTTTGTCGGTGGAAGAGAGTTTGCCCGAGCGTGCCGTGGATGGGATGATGAGTTTTGGGGAGGGAAGGAGGGGGAAGTTCGGAGTCTGATCCGGTGGGTATGGGTAGGGGATGCTCGTCTACGAGGTACGCTCGGGGGGTTACATAGTGTTGTGTAGCGTGGGTAGGCAAGGTATGCGGGTGATTTTGTTTAAAAGAGTTTCGAGTTTGGGGTGTTGGGTGGGAGGTTGGTGCAGGGGCTGTGCTGGATGAAAGGAACTTCGCGTCTGGGATTGGCCCTGCTTGTGAGTCGATGAGTTTATGAAGGGGTGGTTAGAGTTGAATGGGATGGAGTTTCCGGAGGGCCGGGTCGGGTTGGTGAGGTGGATGGATGGATGGATGGATGGATGTAGGTGTAGGTGGGAGGTGGTGCTTGCTGTGCGGTGACTCGGGCTTGTGTGGTGTATGGCGAAAGTGTTCATTTTGATGTTGTTGTGAAGGATGATGGATCTATACATTATTTTGACCTGGCTCTGGGCCTGAATGTTAGATGTTGATACTCTCTGCTATCTCTCCACCCTCATATACCTTACCCAGACCATCTTCTGTTCTAAATTGGGTTCAAAAGCCCCGCAAGTTCAACACTCCCGATCCTCGTCCCCGGATCCCTCTCCAACATCCTACCCAGAAACACCTTCCCTTCATCCCCGCTACTACTCAACGACGTCCGCAACTCTTCAATCTCATCTAACCACACCTCCATTTCTCGTTTGACAGCTTCATCTTCAAATACGTGCGGGAGGATCCAGGAGCCTGTGGGAAGAGGGACATAACCAAAACAGAAGAGGAGGGTGACGCCTAGTCCCCAGATATCGGAGACGTAGGATTTATGGCGGTGGAGGAACTCGGGGGGTGCGTAGGGGGGTGTTCCGGAGGGTGTCCAGCCGTTTTGGGGGAGAGTGGATGGGGAGGTGAGGGCAGCGCCAAAGTCGATTAGGACTGCGTGGGGTGGTTGGTGGGTACCTTGATGAGATGAAGCATGGGGAGAGGGAGAGAAGAAGAAGATTATGTTGTCTGCTTTGACGTCGTCGTGGATTATATTGCAATTTTGGTGGAGGTGGGATAGGGCTGATGCGATTTGTGACCAGATTGCGCGGGCTTCTGAGGGGAGAAGGGTGCAGTGGGATGTTTGCGGGTTGATGTATTTTTCTAGGCTGAGGCCTGGTTCGTGGCGGAGAGTTATTGTTGGTGGGGAGGGGGAGGAGTGGAGGATTTGGGATATGTTTGGCTGTTGGGTGTGTAAGTTGGGATGGAAGTGAGGTCAGATATGAGACACGAGATTGGGGTTTGAGGGGGGAGGGAAGGGGAGGGAAAGGCAGGTACGTACGTGACCTCTGGCGAGGTTGAGAGCTTCCACTTCTTTGCGCCAGCGGTGCAGGGTTCTTGGGTTTTCGGGGAAGGTGAACTTTTTGAGGACTGCTGGGAGGCTGTTGTATATTGTGGGTTCGATTACGGAGTGGTATGTTGTTGCGATTATTTTTGAGGTTGTTGGTGTTGGCTGAGTGTTGGCTGGGTTGTCGACCTGGGGAAGTTCGCTAGCGGGTTCCATGCTTGGGGTTTCGGATGATCAAACACAAGCTCTGTCTGGATAATACAGAGGAGAGACTATGGTATGCTTGACAGAACACGGAAGCTTGGCCTGGGTACTGTTAATTGTCGAATGCCAAGGTATTTGAGGAAACCGCACCAGCGCGGCAGGTCCGAAGAATTGCCGTTTCCAGGCTCAAGTGCGGGGTGACTCACGCCGATAGTACAAGTACGGATGTCCTGCGCGGCATATCCACCCGGGCCGCTGTGGGGTACCCGTGTCCGCCGTTTTCGGGGCAATTTCGGATGAAGCGACGCTCTACAGGTAGTAGGTCCGGGTAGAAAGACAACGTCATCCTGTGGCGCATCGATACATTAGGCTTGCTCTCGGTGACAACACATGAGATTCAGACTACGTAGGCATGGGCAAGTACATTCACATCATGCAGGCTGGGGAGAAAACGGCTTAGGTCCGCTGCCCAACCTCATCGGTATCTTGTCCAGATTCTCAGTGGACAGTAGTTCTGAGGCAACCGGGAAGAACTTTCAATTCACGGGCTCACTTGTAGTCAAGGTGCGAATTCAATGAAAATCTGAGTGGCAGGACAAGGCATACTTGGTACGTACTCTGGGCCACCACCACCACCCTGCCGGTAGGCAATTGGCGAACCAACTTGAGGAGTGTCCAAACCAACCGGGCAAACAGCAGACGTTCCTCAACCAATGACCGTAACACAGCCTCATAAACTCCAGGACCATAATCTCTCCGACTTCCCCTCATTTCTTGCCGTTGCATGCTTGCGCCGTTCTAATTTTATCAACAGTTCTCCCTCTCCTCAGTGTGCTCCACGCCCCCGTCAATTTTGCGGACTCTGAGCTATTTTTGGCACAAAAACATCAGTTGCGATGGCTGAAGCCCTGAGCCTAGCAGCGAGTGTCATCGCTGTCGTCGATATAACCGCCAAGGTTTCCAAAGCCTCGATTAAGCTCGTCAATCTGTGGAAAGAGATCAAAAACGTCCCGGACGCCCTTCTCGAAAAGGCCGAAAGGCTCAAAGACTTCGAGGATTTTCTGCTGGAGACTGAGAGCCAGGCTGCCAATAGCCCAATCCCGCAACAAGCCTGGAATAGCGCCCTCTTGCAGAAACACATCGCTAGAACCAGGACTGTCCTAAAGGACCTTCAAGAAAATGTTGACCGACTCCATGCACAGGTTACAGATCCACGTAGGTTCAAGAGAAAGTTAGCGTCGACAAGAACTGTGCTACGCAAAGAGGATATAAGTGTTTTGGACTCCAAACTCGATGTGGCTTTGGAACTGTTCAGGCTAGCGCGAGAGCAGTATTTGACGCAAGTCATTCATCTTACGAATCGTTCTATTACATTGCTGACGGAAATCTTATTAGATCACTCATGTCCTACTCAGTGATGGTCCAGCTACAACAGGCGTCTGAACTCAAATCCATTCAGATGCTCCAGACAAAAGTTGCCATTCTGACCGAAGCTGAAGAGAGTCCGAGTAACATTGTTGCGGATGACAACGACCTGAGTGACGACGAAACAGGTGTTAGCAGATCTTTCGTCGCTACAGTTCCAGTAACTTCAAGCTTCTCTCATAAACCAACCATGATCGGTAGGCTGCGTCTCTCTTGGAGATCAAACTTTGGTTTTCAGCTGCATGCGCAACCACCAAGCTGGCTTATGGGGTCAGTATATTCCGTACTGGCTTAAAGAAGCTTATGGGGATGGCAGCTGAGTCTCAGATCCTATGAAGTTGTGGAGTGTTTGGGCAAAGAGTTGCATAACAAAATAGAACGAGACGACGTCCTTGAAGTTTTTAAACATTTGGACGATCGGAAGATAAGCCCCTTCGTTCGTAATCAGTATGGATCTACTTTACTGGAGGTATTTCATCTCTCTCTTTAATACTTCTCAAGACCAGGACTGTGACTAACACGGTTGACAGTTTGCGTTCAGCTTCGGTTCCCTAAAATTGGTTCAAGCGCTGTTAGACTGTGGCCTAGGGGCAGTCGTACTCGAAAATGCTGTCGGTACAAGGTGATTTCCTCTTCTCTTCTTCTCTTTCCAGCCCTGAAGCCATGGCCCTCTAATATTCTATAAATAGCTACTCATGGGCCTTGGAACTGTTACAATTGCCGATTTTTGATGAAGAGGATGACATCGATGATGTTTCTTCAGCCCTGGCCGAAATGTCACGTTATGGTCTGGACGATTTCTTGGAAGGCCCCGAAGCATTCGACTACAGTCTCCAATCGGGCAATGACAACACGAGTTTTCGAATTTTGTTGAATTATGCGGGCTGTCATCGGTACCAATCATTTTCTTTCGAAAAGAGGCTGCAGCATTTCAGGACACTAGTGTTTACAGGCGATCAACTGTCCTCAGAAGAGTTGCGTTTATTGCTTCCGGAGACCGAAAACCTCACCGTTGACGTTCTCGAATCTTCAAGAATGGAACACCGGTTGTCTCTCTTCCGATACTTGGCAATAGGCATGGTCTATCAGGCTATGGACAGTTCGGACGGCTTTGAACCTGAATCGGAATCTGAAATCGCGTGGTGTCGACTTCTCGAAACAATCCTTGAGCTTGACCCTGCAGGTCTTCACCATCTCGAGAAATTCCCTTATGGTCTGTACGAAAAAGGCCAGACCGCTTTCTCACAGTTGATCTCGCTGATTCCCGGTTGGGGTGGTGACCCTCACTCTTTGACAGGGGCTCGAAGGGCTTCGTGTTATCGACGACTTCACAGGGGGATTGATGCTTGGCTGGATGCCTTAGTTCTAAATCAAGAAAAGAACGAGGGCTCTATAAAGGAGGGTTTTCAGTCATTCGACAAAAATGGGGTTGCTTCAGCTCACGTCTGGACCCGCCCATTCGTCTCCATCTCATTGGTATTACTTTTGGACCATCAAGAGACGACTGGAGGTTTTGGTGGGCCGATGAGTACGAGGAGTATGCAGGCGACTTTTGGGCAATTCAGGAGAAAGAATTCGAACTGAAGATCCCGGGTAGTTGGGAAGATGAGTATGGTGTTACTAGTCGCTACTATCAAGAGTGGGATCGACTCTGGGATTGGGAGGCGGAGGAGCCCCTCCCGTTGATATGGTCTGAGTATCGCAAAGCTCAAGCGCCTATGTAGTTTTGGCATCGAGGAGAAAAATAGCACAAGACGGCGATCTACAATGTCGTCTCATGCAACAACTCAGCGTCCTCCGTCTTGCTCCTTCTGTTGAGCCACTCCAAGCTGTTGCGAAGCTCAAGGCTACCAAACCTCCCGCAAGCTGGTGCCTCTCAACGCAGTGTGATCATCAGCGAAACAGTTGCATAGAAGAGCTTATCTTGGCCTAATTAGGTATTTATGCAATGAGATTTCAGCTGTCTCCGAATTTTGTTGGTTGGGTCACGAAAACGGCCGGTTCGCATGTATGTGGTCTTCAGTGGTTACTACCCATGTCGAATCATGCAGGTTTGCCGCCGAGGCAGCAGGCCCGTTCCGCTGCATGTTTGTGACTGCGCCCGCCAGATAATTTCAGGGTATAGTTTTGGTATAACTGGTCTCCGTCGCTACCGAAATGCTTGCGCTCAAGTGCTGATCGCCCCAGACTGTTATTCTACCCGCTTCGCCCTCAACTTCTGGAAGGGGTCGCCCATCGCCAGTCATGGAGATTGCAGCAAGTAGCATCGCCTTTGTCCAAGCCGGCGTTGGCACGGGGAAGGCCATCCTTAGAGCTATTCGAATGTGGGAGCAGGTCAAGCAGCTTCCCAACGACCTCAAAGCCCGACTCAAGAGGCTCGAATCCCTCGAACCGATGCTGCGTCATATCGAGTCCGACTTTGCAAAGTACCCGGAACTACGCTTCCACCCAACCGCCCAGCAATGTCTCACCTACGCTATGGAAGTCGAGGCTACCATGAAGTCTCACGTAGAGAAACTCGAGAGCAAGATTCAGAAGCCTAGCAGCAACTTTAGACGGCGGGTCAACTCGCTAAAGATCATAACGTTGAAGAAGGAGGAAATTACCATGTTGGAGAGTGAGCTTGCTTGGGCTATGGAGTCTTTGCAACTTGCCATCACTTACTTCCATATGTAAGTTACTCCTCCCCTGTGTCTGACCTGTGCTCGACTGATCGTTATTCTGAAAAGGGCGAAGACCGAAATATCTGAGCAGCTTGTAATTCAACAGACCTCGGATCGAATTAGAGAACACAGCATAGCGTGCCAGGAAGACGTGGTGAAAAAGACGGCGCAGGCTGTCGTCAACATGATCAAGACCCAGGAGGTTGTGGAACCCAAAGTCGATGACACAGGGCCTGAAAAGATGCTTCCTGCACCACCAAAACGAATACCAAATATGTCAATTAAGTCCAAGGCATATGGGCGATACTCGTTTCAACGCTCCAGGAGTAACGACGGATGGACCGCTTCGTTACAGATACCGTGGTCTCAGTGCGTGAGAGAACTGAGATGGACAGGGTGGCAGTATTGTTTTCACTCTTATAACATCAGACCAGATTTCTCTCCAGTCTTTGAGACTGTTAAGAAAGGAGACCTAACACGGCTGATGAACCTCTTCAAGATGGGTGAAGCAACCCCATTCGACAGGAACGAGTCCGGTCATTCGCTTCTATACGTAAGCAGTCTGGGTTCTTTAATCTTGTCCGCCAATTTAGGTAATGGGCGACTCACATGAAATCAGATAGCTGCTGATCATGAAAGGCTCGAGATCTGCCAGGCCCTTATACAGCAAGGCGTACTCGCCGACGATGAACGAGAAAGCTACGGCGGGTTCGGCATCCCCATCCATCATCTCCCCTCTCAAGTGGAATTTCCTCTAATCATATTTCGGGTACCTTAAAGAACCCCCATAGATGTCATCGTAAGATCTCGAACCAATTTTGAACGGCACGATGATGCCAACCACCGAGCCATCGTCTCCCTTTTCCGCAATGCCGCCCAGACCACTCTCACACTTACTCTCGAGCGCCTCTTTACCTTCATGACGGAGTACACCTACGGCGACGAGTATATTCGAGTATACTATTCCAAATTCCTCACCGATTATCAAACGCGGTTTTCGTTCAGCGACCGCGCCGAGGCAGTCAGGCTTGCCGCTTTCATCGTCCGCGAAGATATCACGTACCTCGACCTTCTATCCTCCGACTACACCATCTCACCAAGCGACGTAGAAAAGAGCGCGGAATGCGGCTTCTCGTTGCTACATTCCGCAGCCATAGCTACCGGGATAAGACTCGCGGACGAGCTGCAATTTGACCCGCGGATCCTACGGCCGCGCACTTACACGTCCGCCTGGAGTGACGTTATTATCAAGACCGTACGGAGCTTGCCCAACACAATGGATTTGTGTCACATCGAGACTGTCGTCCCGTGGGACTGGTTCGTTGTACCTGTCTGGAAAGCTACGCCCTTGATATCTCTTCTCGGTGGCGCCTTGTGCCGACTATCGCCCCACTTACCTTTGGAAGACTGGGACGATGTCTTCCAAGCAGTGCTCAAACAGTGGCTCCGAGACCTGGTCTCTGCGGGCGTTGATCTACTCACGTATGGAGAGCAAGAATCTGAGACAGTGAGATTCACACACCCTGAAGTAAAGGGCGCTTTTGACAGCGATGCCATCAATCTTTCCCGCAAAGTGGTCAGGAACCCGCTACAAGCGTGTAGTAGGCCTGGGTGGATGACGAAGGCGGAAAGTGCCTTTGATAGGAGTGATCGATACTGGACACCAGTGCGAATTATCAGTCTCGACTACGGACCAGATGTGGATGATTGGAGGGTTCACTGGATCATTGAGATCGAGGCCTTTGCTGGCGAGTTTTGGAGGGCTGTGGAGTCGCCTCGCGTCGTTATGCCGGGTAGTTGGATTGACTGAAGAGATCCAACGCGATCTGAACGCACCAACTAGCCACTTTCGATACTCACATTGATACTCCAACATGCCTTCTCAAAGCTTGATGTCAGGACGGTCGGGTAGCACAATCACTTTCATAGCCGCGAGATTTCCGGGCGAAAAGGCCCACAGTCGCGGCAGCCGGCCGGGACTTGCTCGGCCCCACCACGACACCCCCACTAAGATGCGCAGGCGGGCAGGAGCTCACCCCGCGTCTTCGTCATCCTCGTGCACCCCAAGGTTCCAAGCTCCCAAGTCGTCCCAGTGCGGGGCACATCGGGTCACTTCAACATCTCCTAGCTTCAGCCTTACCCAAAGACATAAGCTTTGGCATCACTCATCACGCCTGCCTCTCATCCGTCTCGATCTCTACTCTAATTCTCTCATACCCTGCTAGCCATAGCAGCTTATCTGAAGCCATGGCGTCCGGAGACACCCGCCCACCGGGCAAACAGGGAGAATGGTACCTGGGCGACCCCTCAGAACTCAGGGAACAGCTCGATGACTTTCTCTCCGATGTGCCCGATCAGATTGAGGACAATGGCCTGCCGGTACCTGGTGCTCGAGTTATCATTGCTCCGTGAGTCTTACCTCCCGTTCATCTCCATCCAACAGTGACTACAACCTATGGGGACATCTCAACTAAACTGCAATGGCATTGTAGCCATGCCGGCTACACATACTCAGGTGCTACGGCAGCCTGGGCCTACAAGGCTCTCGATCTCAGCAAAGCCAAGCGCGTGTTCCTCCTCGGGCCCTCACATACGTTCTACCTAGCAGGCTGCGCCGTCAGCGAATATCAGAACTACGGAACACCATGGGGAGATCTCAAGGTGGACGAGAAAGTCACAGCCCGCCTTCTCGACGAGTTCGAAATGCCCGGGATCCCGAGATCCAACGATAAAAAGGAGCACTCGCTAGAAATGCATCTGCCGTACCTCTGGATCCGGCTGGAGCAGACATTCGGTTCACCCGAGAACTTCCCGCCCGTCGTACCGATCCTGATCGGCGATAACAACAAGGCCGAGGAGAAGGAAGTAGGCAAGTGGCTCGCCGAGTATATCAAGGACCCAGAAAATGCGTTCATTGTCAGCTCCGATTTCTGTCACTGGGGTGGACACTTTGACTACACAATCTACTGCCCAGATGGGACTCTCGATAGTAGGGAAAGGCTCTACGAGTATGGCCCCAAGCCTGACGGGCTGCCCATCCACGAGACAATCAAGATGGTGGATGACCTGGCTATCGAGGCCATCAAGACGGGAAAGCACAGCAGTTTCTACGACAACCTCAAGCAGACCAAGAACACGGTGTGCGGAAGACACCCGATCGGAGTGACAATGGCGGCGCTCGAGGAGCTCGGCGACCATCGGTTCACGTTCATCCAGTACCAGCGTAGCACCTTGGTGACACGCCCGAGGGACTCCAGTGTGAGCTATGTTTCCGCCTACGCAGTCGTATGAAAGCAGAAAGGAATTCACAGCGTTCGTAATGAAGGGAGGATAAGGAAAGCGGAGGAGACATTTTCTGTATCAATTGCATGGCAGCCGGGCGAAGGCTGGGAGAGTTCGGGCGTGACAAGAGGAGTTTTGATGGCTTAGACACGAGTTTCACATCTTTTCCCAAAGCAGAGGGAAAGATACTAAGCAAAGAAGCTTCTTCAGCTTCTGGTAGCTCTAGAATGGAGATCATTGACGACACCGTCCCAAGTGCCGGAGGTCAAAGACACGAGCCAAGAAGCAGGTGACCAGATGGCTTCAATGCTGGATGAGTAATGCTCGGCGGAGGGGGAACAACACAGCAGTATGCATAAATCCTCAAGGTCTGATGTTGCTGACGAGCGAGCCACGACTTAACGGGCCTGTTGCGAACGAAAGCATGAATGTTAAGCGGACCGGAAGGGAGGGCCGCCGTTTGTCTCGTCACCCCTTCTCCTCCCCCCCCCCCCGCCCGATTCGGGATGATGTAGATGCGGATACTGAGGAATCCAGCTAGAGAGAGAGAGAGAGAGGGTCACTCCTGGAGCCGTTCGGTAGCACAGCCCTACGGTCTTCCTGGAACCGGCTGGCGGTGCGGCGCTAAGGGAGGCAGAGGGCGGTGGTTGTGGGTGTGGGTGCGGTGTCAGCTTCCGCCCAAAGCGGAACGCATTGCGGACTTTTTTGGGTAGCCTGTTTTCACCAGTGCCAACTCAGCGCTCTTCAGACTATGGAGTTGCTGCAAGAATGTGAAGGGCTAAAAGCTTGTTGTTTAACGTGAGGGGGTTTTTATTCCAAGCTGTCCTTCGGCAAGGTTGCCGAGTGAAATCCAGATTCTCTGGCATCTCGAACATGAACCCCGCGCGACATGGCAGTTGCTTGTGAAGCCAAGAAATGTCCTGGAGGGGGCATTGACTTTTTGACTTTCGATATTCTGAGCGGCCCGTGATGGAGGTGAGGGGGATATTCCCCGTTGATGACGGCGAGGAGAGTTTACTTGCAGAAGCCAGACAAGCCAGATCTCGACTAGTCCAAGTCTTTGCTGGCCCGGTGGGTGATCAACCGAGAGGCTCCAAGGGAGGACGAAGGACGGTCATCCTGGGGCTGAAGGCGCTGTAGAATGCGGATTGGTTTAGAAGAATGAGCCGGCGGCGGGATGGCTTACGGACCACGGAGGAGAAGGCTGTGTTGATGGGTTGCCGAAAAGTGTAAAGCTAGACTGTTCTTTTGTGAGGGTTCCTATAGCTGGGTTCCTTGGCGAGCCGAGTGAGGCTTGTTATTCCCCTATTCTCTCAATCTATATTTCATGGATATCTTGTCTCTGTGTGAGGCGGTGGATGGGGCCTTGGCACTTTGTGAAGATGTTCTTGCTGAAATTCTCCATAGTAAGCCGTTACGGTTAGGCAGCTACTCATCGATTGCTAGTCTTCCTTTGGAGGAATGGAAGGCTTTGAGAGAGCGGATTGTTAGGATGACGCTGCTGGCCCGGGTAGGTAAGCTGAACTTGCCCAGCCTGCTGATAGCCTGATGGCGAGCTTACGGCTTGCATGGAGCCGAGTCTAATTGGGGCGAAGGAAGATGAGGTTTTGGCCGGGGCTGGGATGGTTGAGGGGAGCTTTGGGTTGAGTGAGTGTTCCTGACACGCCGCAGATCCGCAAGCAAAAAAAGAGAGCAGCAGCCCGAGGCAGTCCGAAGCTCGTTTTCTTCTCCCTCGCTAGGCGAGACTAAGAGCTCAGCCGTAGACAAGAAGAGGGAGAGGGAGGGGAAAGAGGCTTGCGGTTGCATGTGTTAGTTTCGCGCTTCCGAGACCGTACGCTGAGAAGCGAGCGAGCGGGGTGTGTTGAAAGTGGCCGGAAGGATCGATATTTCCTACAGTTGATGGGCATGGGATGATTGGAGGCTGTATGGATTGGTTGTTTAAGAGGCTGAATTCCCCGTTTTCCGGTCGCGGTCGTGGTCGTGAACTCTTCTTTGCAATTTTCCAATTCCATTGCTTGGTGTTGCTTGTTTTTCGTACTTACGGAGGCGCATCGACCTCACAGGCCTTGCACCAAAAGTACCTAAACACCACTAAACTCGATCATCGGCGTCATTCTCCGACTAGCCACAGACTCAATTGCCACGACAGACTTTTGTCTCTTGTCTGTGACCCCAGCGACAGGTTCACAACGGCTGCTGCGGAATTGATCGACGTTGCTATTGTTGCTCCAGCAGGTTTATTCGACTGCAACCCACAAGAAATCCCGTGTTTGGACTCGGAGCCAGAAAAAAAGCGGGAAAACGAGAAACGGGAAGACGGCAGCGAAAGAAACACGAGGTGGAGAGATCTGGATCGCCGAACGCTTGATTGGCGGTCTCTGGAGGGCATTTCGCAACTCTCTCTCTCTCTCTCTCTGCAACCTCACAGCTCACACGCCACACGAACGACGAAGAGTAGCGACAGTGACAGTCAGCTACAGAAGCTAAGCCTGCCGCGCTACCTATCTGCTTCGGCTGCTTCTATTCTTACCACCCAACGAAACGCTATCGAATTGGGTGCAGTTGAAACCACTGCCACCACCACCAAGAGAAAGAGAAGACAGAAGACAATTCCCGTCGTCAAACATCCCTGTCGACCTTGCGCCTTCGACACACTCCATCATAATCGCCTCTCTGCGGTCGTCACAAGCCACCAGGACGAGGCCCGCCGCATCATCGGAGGAGGCAGCCACCTTCACCAATTCAAGGTTAACCTTTTTTGGGGAGTCTTGACATCGGCACGAACGGACAGTCAGCGACACTTTGGAAGCATAAGGGAGCAAGTTGCAAGTTTGAAGCCAAAACCAGAATAAGACGGGTGGAAAGAAAAAAAAGGAGGTATTGCTTCAGTCAGCAGCAGCACCGACCGGCCAGCGAACACTTGATCGAAGCATCCATCGAGCAATACCACTAACATCAGACAATCTTGGAGGGACAAGAGACAGAAAGTTGCA
This sequence comes from Colletotrichum phormii, assembly GCF_030913505.1. Lineage (NCBI taxonomy): Eukaryota > Fungi > Ascomycota > Sordariomycetes > Glomerellales > Glomerellaceae > Colletotrichum > Colletotrichum phormii. The sequence continues at coordinate 1,043,152 of NW_026851453.1, forward strand.
TTAATTTTAGGAGCCGGCATTGGGCCATCTCCCGCCAGCGCCTCAAGTTTATTCGCCTCCATTATCGCCCGCCGCTTGTTACAGTTACAGGCACCCGAAAAGAGGCAAAAGTCCAAGCTTCAGGGTCCAGTCCTCGACGCTCCTCGACCAATCACCTGCCGCCGACCGCATCCGCCTGAGTCGAGACAGCCAGACTCACTCACATTCTCACACACATTCAAGGCAGTCTCACACAGCCTGAACACAGCGTTTTTTTTTTTTTCAAGTTTTCTCACCTCACCAGTCACCACGGCCAACAGCGGGTGAGAGTGACAGACAACGTTGCTGCCCCCCCTTTCCCTCGCGTTGCATCGTCGGCCCCTGCCTTCCAATTGGGACCTTTTCGTCGCAAGCAGGTACCTCGCCAAGCCCGCCCATCCACGAATACACTCACACTCAAATCTCACTCTCACTCTCATCACTCACTCATTCTTCAAGAAGAAAGTGTGTATTGTAACTTACTCATCCGACACTGAGACGACGACGACCGTTGACGAACGACGACCACAACATAATTTCACAGACACACACTCCAACCCAGTCGAGGAAAACACAAAAAAAAAAAAAGAAAAGAAAAGGGAACGGCCCTTTCGTCAACCCACAATCATCTCTCCTACTGGAGCCAGAAAGCTACCTAAACGGCGATCGTTCCGCAAGCCAAGGGCACCCCAAGCACCACGCCCCCGTCCCGAACAGACAATTCGAATTTCTGCTACAAAGAAGCGCTTCAAGCCACACGCTTGACGCCCACGTTCCTGCGTCCAAGGCCCTGTGGAATTGTGGATTGTGGCCCATTCGCCTCGTCTCGCTTCATCCCCCCCCCCCCTTCATCCTCACGTCCACACTCAATCACTCATCCCCCAGTCCTTGCTGCTACCCTGGCACGTCTGGTAAACTGATCCTCCTTTGCTGCTGCTCAGTCGACCATTGACCCAGAAAAAACGAGCCTGAGACTTCTGTCGTCCAAGCCTGAGAGAGACTCTGTGTGAAAGTCGCACCTGGACCTGGACTGAGCTTTGGGCTTGGGTACGAAGTACATCTTTCCAATCCTCCGTCTCGCCCACACCGTCACTTTCGACGCTACAACCACAACGCCAATTCATCTCATCCGCCGCCCCCCTTCTTCTCTTCGCCCTTTCTACCCGTACTCAACTTGCTTCTTTTTCTGCCACAATCAACAAAACTTCAAATCAAAAGGCCATCCACATCTTCCTTCCTACCAAACCACCGCGCGCGAAGACGACGTTCATCCAACAAAGCAATATCGCAATAATTGCATCTCGCCCCTGAGCGTCTACCAACTTCGCATCATCGTCGCGCAAGGAAGAAGCCTTCGCGCTTCGCAGAAGCAACATGAGTGTCAGTGTTTCACCCCAACCCTCGCACTTCCGGTGTTTCGCCCGCCCGTCCTCGCCTTGTTCTACCCTCACTCTGCACTCTGCCCTGCCCTACCAACGTTGCATTCCGTCCTGTCGTCCTCTTGTCAATCGCACGTTGCTGCTGCCCTTTCCCTTCTCGAAGTCGAGAAAGTCCACCCGTTCCCGATCCCGTTCCCGTCGCGTTGTTCACACTCTTCGCAACGCCGTAACGCAAACTTTGACTTCCTGCGATCACCAACCTTCTTTGCACATCATCATACTTGCTTCAGCCTGGTTGCGTTGCATTTGCCCATTCTACTTGTCCTTCCTTGTTTACGATTGACGCCTTTTTCTGCGTTCCACCCTGCCTACCTCTCCTTACCTAATTGACCCGATCGTCCTTCCTGCCACCGATACCCGTCGAAGTAAACTAACATTATGGCGCAGTACGGGTATGTTTCTCTCTCCCATGGAGCCGACGGGACACACGACGACGAGTACGACCTCTCCGAACGCGGAATACTGACAGACGAGCATAGATACGGTGGTCGTCAAAACCCCTTTGACCAGCGGGACGATGGTCCCGGTGGAGGATACGGAGGAGGAGCTCCTGCCAGACCTCCTCAGCAGGGCTTCGGTTCGGGGCCTTCCCCCTACGGCGGCGGTGGAAACAGAGGATACAATCAGGGGCCAGCTATGGGTAGGGACCATTATGGTACGACCTGACCGCGACGGTCGTACGCGCTCTTTTGCTGACATTTGTCTGTCCGATCAGGCGCCAACGTCGAGATGGAATCCCTCGCCCAGAACGCCAGCGGCTTCGGCCAGTCATCGGATCCTAACGCCATCCTGAACGAGTGCCGATCCATCGACCAAGGAATTGACGAGATTGAGGCCAACCTGAACCAGCTGCGCATGCTGCAGGAGCGTACCCTGACCGATGCCGACACATCAGCAAACTCGTCGACGGTCCGCCAACTCGATGCCCTCTCTTCCGAGACGATGACCCTGTACCGCGGCCTTACCGACCGCGTGCGCCAAGTCAAGTCCTCGCCCGACGGCCAGTCGGCCAGAAACTCGCCGCAGGTCGGCCGTATCGATCGCCGCCTGAAGGGGGCGATCCAGCAGTACCAGCAGGTCGAGTCGGCTTTCCGCAAGCGCACCCAGGACCAGATGGCCCGCCAGTACCGCATTGTCCGACCCGATGCCGACGAGCGCGAGGTCCGTGAGGCGGTTGAGGATGCTGGTGCCGGTGCCCAGATCTTCCAGCAGGCCGTGATGCAGAGCGGTCGCCAGGCCCAGGCCAACGCCGTTCTCAACGCTGTGCAGGATCGCCAAGCCGCCCTCCTGAAGATCGAGCAACAGCTGAATGAGCTCGCACAGTTGTTCCAGGATATGGATACGTTGATTGTGCAGCAAGAGGCTGCTGTCACGCAGATCGAGCAGAAGGGCGAGGAGGTCGTTGAGAACCTGGACAAGGGCAACCAAGAAATTGGAACTGCAATCACCACCGCCAAAGCGACCAAGAGGAAGAAGTGGTGGTGCCTGGGTATCTGCGGTAAGTCAGCACTTGCTGTTGAGTGGCCGGAATACCTTGCTAATTGTCTGCAGTCCTCATCATCATTATCATCGCTGTCATCGTTGCCGTCTACTTCGCCATTATCAAGCCAGGCCAGGCTCCGGCTCCTGCCGCCACCGCCAAAGCGAAGCGCAACATTGGCATGCTCGAGCTGCCTGACTTCTCGAACACGGTCCCTGTCGATACTGGCGCCGCGCACCCCCAGATTCTGAAGACGACGAGCCGTATCATGCGCCGCATCGTTCAGGAGGGAGCTACCTGGGAGCCGACCGCGACTGTGCAAGACTCCGCTGTTGTCGCCCGCTTCGGCGGCAAGGTCGACATGCCTGCTGTCCGCAACTAGACGGCTCATCGTATTCCTTCCCGACTCTGTACAAAATACCCACCACACCGCCTCCACAATACCCGAGGCTTCTCTCACACCACCAGTATACCGTCCCTCCGACTTGACGTCTGGATCGATTTCTCGCCACCATTACCAATTAAGAGCTTCTCGCCGCTTTTATAGACGGACGGATTATATGGAAGGTCAACTTCATATCTCTTTTTGCTGCTGGGTAGGGGAAACCAAAGACGAAAAGCGAGAGATGAGTCCTGTGGAACCCAGGTCCCAGGAAAATTCAAAAAGGGACCACACAAGCTTATTTCGTAGGGTGTTTTTGTATACCCATAACCAGACTTTCTTTACTGTTCAACCAAAACTATACGTGCTTCCCCTTTTTTTCTGTGTTGAGTCTTGGATTCGAAAGTTTTTTTCAGTTGGTTTTTTTTTTTTTTTTTTTTTTTTTTCGAGAAGAGGAAAAAACTTATCGAACACTTGTGCGGGCGTTTTCTAACTCAGCTTTTGCCTGCGACTCTGATCGTTGTGTGCCCTTTTTATATTTTATTTGTTGCATCAGAGGCGTTAGCATGAGTGGTTTGTAAATATAGTCAACTTTTAACTCAACGCCCTTAATATCTGAACGACTCTTGACTAGGTGATGTCTTTGTGTGATGTGCATGAAACACTAATGAGATTTGTCTGAGGATTTGATTGTTAGTGAGGCCACCTGGTTATGCGATTTATGTCGAGTATGTTGGCGAAGCCCTTCCTGAGCCATCGCACCGAGTTGTGCGTAGCGTTCAAGTTTGATTATTACTAGGACTTGTTAGTATTTCCACTACTATTTTAAGACTCTATCGTACATCTGTGCTTGTCGGTATGAAGCCGTTCATGACCACGATACTAAACTACCTCATATAGTAGACCAGAGAATGAGCTTAGGATGTTCCGGATCTGAAACTGGCTTGTCATTGTTATGTTTCCGGATTTGATAATCAGAATTGAGAATAACGGAACGAATGGGCCGCTTTGTCTGATGAGTTGTAGAATTCATCATCACAGCACCCTTACCGCTTTCCAAGTTTCCATAGAGGACCGATGATGGGTAGCGGCCAAGGCTAGGAGGTGAGATTGTCTCCATCTTGGCATCTCATACACATCTGTACTTTCTCTGGATATGGCTTCGATTTTGTGGTTCTTTTACAAATTACATTCTTTCCGTCAGGTAGACACTCGGCGGTGTAAGTCCTCCCTTGACCGTTCTGTCTTGTATCATCACGGGGCATAGGCTCATAAATTGCTTACGGTAAAAGCTCTTATGCGGGCTAATCGCGAGTTGGAAAGATTGGAACCTTGGTATCCTGTTTCCTAGCTGATGAGTATCTGGTTGCCACAACATTATGTCCATCTCTGTCCCGAACCGTAAAGTGAGTGCTTTATGAAACGGTGACTCAGTAGCGAATAAAATTTTTGAACCTATTCCCCAGCCTTTTATCTTTCACCGACAGCAAGCCTTCTTGAAACCTTCCAGTGCTGGAGAGGGAGGCCGAGGGCATCTTATGTACAATACTGTTGAGACAGACCACACTCACAAGCTTCAACGAGCCAGTCTCCTTCCACTTTGAAAGGTTCCAACTTACACACGCCCATCCTTACCAGATATTGATCTCATTAATCACTTAATTACAGAACAAAACACAAAGCTCAGAAAAAAATGAAAATAAAAAGGTAAAACGAAACTCCCACCGAAAACCGTTCGTTTAACACCGCTCGGTAAAGCTCTTAAATTCGACGTCCTCGAATAGAGTTAAGAGGAAGTGGAGGTCGGCGGCCGGGTGGGATAGTTTGAAAACCTCTCTCGCTGACTGGTCAACAGTCGAATTTGCCATTTTTTTGGCTGGCCCGTGCTTAATCATCTTTGAGGGTAACGGTAGCTAGCGCAAGACTTAGTTAGCCAGCATGTCGTGTGTTGTTCCTCCAAGGTAATATCACGTATTACACCGCAGAGTCAGTATTCGTAATCTGTATTCTGTAAAGTAAGGCCTTCATGCCCTGCCACCTTTGATACCGCGCGGTTATTATAATGTTGTACTAAGGGCTTCTACTGGCTAAAGTCCCTTTGAGTTCAGGGGGTAAGTACGGCTTGGTTCCAGTACAATTGAACAAGTCAGATAGATGCCAGCTACGTAATGGCGGTTCTCATGATGTGTCGTACAATCCACGGACCACGGAACATTCAAAGATATTGCCATTGTCTATGTCTTAGATCCAGTCTCTCCAAAGCGCCTTTCCACACAGTCCTCGTTAGTACTGTGGTGGGAAGGCCATATTTACCGAAAAGATATCCGTGATATCTCCATATCAGTCGTTGACTACGCAGTACCTGTACGACTCAACCTTGAACATTGACACTTTCCTTAGGCCCACAATTGCACTTTCTTCGCCGTTGCGTCACGCGCGCGCGGATGCTTCGCCACGACTTGTAAGTTCTAAACCTCTTAGGCTCTCTCCTCCCTTGGGAGAGACTCGGAGACCAAGAAAACTGCACTGTAATTAGTGAGATGACGAGCATTGACAACAATCTAGCGGCAAGACCCGTGATTTTGGAAGCCACAGTTAATCAATTTTGCTGTACCGGCCTGCCTTCTTAGATGTGCCAAGCCCGGACCGCGAGGTTTATGGCTGAGTCTCTGCTCATGTTGCTAGGGTTGGGCAATAGGGAGTACGATGTACGCTCACGCTAGAGGCATCTTGTCTCTGGGACTATTTAGATTTCAAAGCAAGGCAATCATTCTTGGGAAGATTACAATCTGCTTACAAACTTGACAACTTGCCAAGAGTTGAAGCTATCGTGACTTGGAAGCTTGCAAGTTGCAAAAAAGGCATCCAAATTATAAGCTCTTTGATTTCCGCGTCTCGAGAGTTCATTCCCTCAGACCAAACATCTTCACCATCAGTTTATAGTTCATCTCATCATCAAAGCTCCTTCTCTTCGTCCTCTTAAACTCAACAACTCAACCCCCAAATCCCACCGCCCAACATGCTCTTCACAAAGCTCTCCGCCCTCGCAGCCCTCCAGCTCCTCTCCCTCCCCACAGCCAACGCCCAAACCAACAACAACGCCTCCGCCCCGGGCTCGACGACGACGACCACCGTCCCATCCTACACCTGCAACCCGGGCTACCCCGTCTCCCCGGCCGAGCAATCCATCATCTTTACAAACTTCCTCCGCAAGTTCTACCTCGAAAAGGACGTCTACCGCGTGGGGAGGGAACACATCCTCCTCGACGCGATCAATCACAACCCCAACGTCAACGGCGACCGCGACGCGAGTCTGGCCTGGGTTGCGCCGCTCATTGCCGAGTGGAACGTTACGATTACCAACACTGGGTTGGCGGATAACGTCGGGTGGAGCCATGTCAAGGTGGAGGGCCCGGGGATGGGGCGGTATACTGTTGCTGTTGATATTTGGCGGTTCGAGGGGAGTTGTATTGCTGAGCACTGGGATGCGTTGCAGGTTGCGCCGCCTGCGAATAGGACGAACCCTTTGGAGTTGATCTGAAGTGGCCATTCCGTGGCTGAGGACCGAAGACTGGCTAGACTGGACTGTACCTGTGGCGAGAGGGAAATCAAATGGCTTGTAATTGGGAAGATCGATATGCATATACGGACGCCTACACCTCCTGTGACCGACCCCTCAACACCACCAGTCTGGCAATCGCAAACGCCCTCTAACCGCCACAAAGCGCTCTCACAGTCCAACTTTATTTAAAAGTCGGATCTCAACCCATCAGGGAAGCTCTCCAACACCAATAATCGAGGCAGTTAACCGGCTAGCAAAGGGTGCGTAGGCAATAGCGCACTCGATCACTATTTTAACAGATCAGGTACGCACACTTCAGGATACCAATGTGGCGCTTACTAAGCGGCGGAGGGCGAATAAAAAGGCATACACAGCTTAGAGGAGCACTTAGTATAGAGGAATCCCAGGTTATTTTAAAAGAAAAGAGTAAAGGGAAACGCCCAGCGCCTCAAGAAGGTAAAGAAGGTAGTCTATCGAAGAAGGGTCGGTCGGCTCAAAGGCGTTGCGGTGTATACGGCAAGACAGGCCATAATGCGCGAACGTGTTCTAAAGATGGAGAATCGTCTAGTAATTCAGATGCCGATGAAAGCTAATTGAATTTTTACGTTCTGGTTATATAAACTTATAAGATATTTACGATGTCGGGAAAAGTGCGCGGCTGACTGATATGCGCGGCTGACTGGTAAAGTACGTTAAATATATTTATACCGAGATTCGTCGAAATCCTCTTTAGAGCTGGTATTGTTAACGCTAGGTAGTGCCTTATAATCGATCTATATATAAGTACGTCGTTAAGTAACATTATAAGGTTCGTCCGAATTATATAGTAATTCTTCTCTTTTATTAAATATATAAGAGCTAGAACTAAAGCCTAGTTCCTAGTTATCCATTTAAAACTCGATCTTTCCGTTTTTATTTAGGGAATTGATATACCGGCGTCGCAAATTGATGCACCGGCGTCGACCTTACACCGGCGTCGCTGTTCGACCTTTTGATTGGCTCAAAAAAATATTGTTAGTGCAATCAAATTCTGCCAGATACCCACAAAGTATCTCAACCCTTTTTGTTCCTTTGCTCCCTTTCCTCTAAGGTTACATCATCAAGCCTCTAAGTCTAACTTATGCTATTTGCTTACAATGGTGTTACGACCCAACATGAAGACCAGGGCGTGCCCCGCTGACGCCTAGCGGCTACGGCGCATCATATATGCAGGACGGGACGGAACATTGGGGAAACCCCAGGAACGGAAGAACTATGGTACAAGTCACGTGATGATAAGAGATATGATAAGGGATAAGGATATGTTGGATATGCGACATATCCAACCGAGTCAAGGATATGTTGGATATTCGACATATCCAACCGAGTCAAGGATATGTTGGATATTCGGCATATCCAACATATCCAGACAAAGTGGACTGTTCAGCACTGTTCAGTTAGGATCGGACTTGTATATAAGGATGGACTCGAGCTGGGCTCTAGGACAGACTTTCCATAGCTTCTTCAGCAATTAACTTCGTATCAGGATTAACATCCGCTTTCAGCTACTACCTTGACAAGACTACGATTGATCACCGAAGCCTTACCTACCCTTACGATTGACAGACATAGCTTCCCTGAAGCTATCCCCGACTACGATTACTGTTACCAGTTCCGCAGCCTCAACTTCTGCAAACTACCCCTACGACTAGCTGGCCGTAACAAATGGCTTCTCTAACTGGAGTTAGAGATGTTCCAATAGGCCAATCTCAAAGCAATACCCCTACTAATAAACCTCCCCCTATACGAGAGCGACCATTATTTGAGTACGGCCTCCCACCATCATCTGGCCAACCACCATCATCTCCCTCCTCAGAAAGTAGCCGCCCTAGCGTTAGCCACTTCTATGGAGTTAGTGATCCTCAAGGGCAGCGCGACCTTATTACCGAGCTCCTAGCCGATATACTATAAGATACGCGACCTCTTATATACGATTACCCTAGTATGGAGCCTACGCTATATCTTACTCGTCATTTCCCTAAAGGAACAATAAAAACCCAACGGACTACTCTCCCACGACTTTCTCTAGAGCATAGCCCCTCTCCTCCCAACGAACAGTCCCAGCAACCTTCCCATCCTACAACAGAGCAGTTCAATAGTGCTCTTCAGCTTGTTCTACAGGTTATTAGGACTAATCAACAGCTAACAACGGCACTCCTCCGACAACAAGAGTATGTCCGTCAATGGCAAGAAACATGGGGTCCCCAAGTCAACCTATCACCCTATTCACCCCCACGGCAATCCTCCCCTCAAAGCGAAGCGTCTTTCCGAACTGCAGCCTCCTACCATACTCTAAGCAACCGATCCTCCTCTCCTCCTATAACCAAAATCCCAAACCCACCGATTCCTAGCGATCCAGAGCAAACCTATAATGCCCTCTTCGACCAAGTTAATACCTTTATAAGAGCTCATGGATTTGGCATTGTAAAGCGGAATAGGCATAAAGCTCGAGGCCGAATTATTCGATATACCTTCCAATGTGATCGGTTTGGCGAGCCTGGGCCTATACAAGGTGCTGGCATTCGACAGCGCAAGTCTCGTAAATGCGGTTGTAAATGGCAAGTTATTACCGAGGCTCAAGAGGAGGGCAAGTGGCTCTTACGTTATCACCTAGACCCCTAGCATAGTCAGTATAATCATAGCCCTAGCCTTGAAGCTACTGCATACCCTTCATATCGTAGGCTTACCTAGCCACTTTAGGATACTATTGAAACTATAAGCCGACGAGTTGGGATTCGGGCTCGCGATGTACATATTGTTATCCAGGAGCAGTTCCTAGAGTCCTCATTCACCTAGCAAGATATCTATAACGCTAGGGCTCGTATAAACCAAGAGAAACTAGCGGGATATTCGCTAACTGCAGTATTAATCAAGCTGTTTGATGAGCGAGATATCCCATACGTAGTGAAATAGGTAGACGCCGAGCCAAACCGCCTTATTGGCCTTGTCTAGACCTTTCCCTACTATCTCCAAATATGGAAGCGATTCCCTGAGGTGATTAGCTTTAACAACACCTATAACACCAATCGCTTTAAGCTCCCTCTCTTCCAAGCTACTAGGCAGACCTACCTTGGATCTGTTTACAACGCTGCGTTTGGCCTTATCGACAACGAGAGACTAGAGGGTTTCCAGTTTCTCTCAGCAGGGATCCGCCAACTCATAGACCAACACTCAGTCCGTTACCCCACTGTTATTATTACAGACTACGACAAGCAGATGAAGGCTGCACTGAATGAGCAGTTCCCAGACGTTCAGCAACAACTCTACATCCACCACATCAATTCTAACGTTATGCTCAGGGCTAAGCAGAAGTGGGTTAAGGACCGCAGCTATAGCAGTAACAACAGTAGGTCTAATAACGAGGGATATCAGCTACCAATACAAGCAATAGCCACGCTAAGTGATAAGGATGAGGCCTATATCAACACATCTATTGATAAGCCCCCCCTCATACGTATCGTAGGGTCCTTATAATATGGAAGCTTATTATTTTTGCTAAGACTAAGCAAGCTTTTAAGAAAGCCTAGACCAAGCTCTATAAAGAGTTTAACGACCAACGCCCAATCCTCCAGTACCTCTACACAACATACCTACCTTTAAGAGCACAGTAGGCCCGCTACTCTATCCGAAAATACCAGAAATTTAGTATTCGCGTCACCTCTAACACTAAGTCAAGTAATAACAACATTAAGAGTTATCTCTTAAATAGTCTTAGTCACCTATATCGACTTATTAATGTTATACAGGACATGATTAGTAACCAGGAGATACGCTTCAGGCAAGCTTATGCTAAGGATAAAGTACTTACAGGCCGGGAGTATATAGGTACTCGCTTTAAGTACCTAGGCGAACTTCGAACGATACTTCCCTCGAAGTATCTTACATTAATTGGGAAGCAATACCGGCTAGCAAAGAAAGCAATGCCATCTGGCACGAGGCCATTCCCAGCTCCCCTTGGAGACTGTAGTCCAGACTACACTATTTCAATTAAGCTAGGTATCCCATACTACCATAAGATCTACTCCAAAAAGTTAGATTCAGCTACTTTCAGTAAATGGGAGGTACACCCTCGGTGGCGTCTTCGAGAGACGTCTTCCTCAGATCCATACCGCCGGATCCTTGACCCTAAGATTGCTACATCCCTCCGCGGCAGGCCAAAGAACACAGTGCAGCCTGTCCCATCGCAACTAGCCTTACCTACAGAGGGCCAGTCAGCCAGACAAGCCCGCACTACCTACAGCAGCCAAGGCGCAAATAATAAGAAGCGAGGCCGCCCACCTAGGAGCAAGAATAAGTCGACGCTAGCTAGGCTTACACAAGAGACAAGTCAGCCAAGTCAAAGCCAGATATCAAGCTCATCCCAGCGACAAACAAGGAGCCAGTCTAGTGTTCTTAGTAAGGGGAGGACAACAGGGAATCATACAAGTGGACGGCCGATGCAGCCTAGTGTTCGGAGGAAACGGAGTTAGTAGGAAATGGTCTATAGTGACGATAAATCTTTACAACCACGTTGCAAAAGGTAGTTAGGTAATAGGCCTTTCGAGGGGTTATATAGTTACTATTTGAGATTTACAAACCTGGGGTATAAGTAGGCTGTAATACGTACTTTTAGAAATCTCAAATCAGAGCTTAGTGTTACGGCCAGCTAGTCGTAGGGGTAGTTTGCAGAAGTTGAGGCTGCGGAACTGGTAACAGTAATCGTAGTCGTGGAATAGTTTCAAGGAAACTATGTCTGTCAATCGTAAGGGTGGGTAAGGCTTCGGTGATCAGTCGTAGTCTTGCCAAGGTAGTAGCTGAAAGCGGATGTTAATCCTGATACGAAGTTAATTGCTGAAGAAGCTATGGGAAGTCTGTCCTAGAGTCCGGCTCAAGTCCATCCTATATACAAGTCCTGATTCTGAACATGTCCTTTGTGCTGGACAGTGTCCTTGTTTGGATATGTTGGATAGCTCACATCCTGGTTATCCAAGGATCGCTTGGATAGCTCATATCCAACATATCCTTATCCTTATCTCTTATCTCTTATCATCACGTGACTTGTCCATAGTTCTTCCGTTCCGTGAGAGGGTGCCTAGTGTTCCTTGTCCTCTGCATACATGGTGCGCTGTAGCCGCCGCGAGCCTGCGGGGCAGGCCTTGTTCTTGGTCATGCATGTTGGGTCGTAACACTTAGGTTAGAGAAGAGGGCAGGAATAGCCATGTTAGTGCAGTCACCCTCACCGCCTTTATGGGGAGGTATTGTTTTTTTGAGCCAATCAAAAGGTCGAACAGCGACGCCGGTGTAAGGTCGACGCCGGTGTATCAATTTGCGACGCCGGTATATCAATTTCCTTTATTTATTTTGAAATCAAGGTTCTTTCCCTTAATAATTTTGATTTTATAGTTATTTGTAGTTAAGATCTTTAATCTGCTCAAGGACCTTATATTAGAACTTATATTTAAGATTTGTCGTATTATATTAATAGACTTAATAGGGGTTCGTGACTCTTATTTTAGTAAGTCTTCTTCTGGATTCTTTTCTAGTTATAGGAGTTCTTTCTTTATGTTGGTTATAAGGCATTGTTAAATTTGTTTTACAAGTCTTTATAATATTCTTCTCGAGCGGGCATCCTTCTTGTTTTTTAATGCTTTATAGTATTGAGTAAGGATGCTAATATATTCTTAATTCTTTTTTTTGAGAGTGTAGGGCCGGTAGGTAGGTATATTATCTTTTTTAACTATTATAGCCACTATTTTAATAGGTAGTAGTGTGATATTATATTTTAATCGGGCGGTATTTTGGGGCTTCTTTAAGTACCATTCTGCTTATTCTTTATTATCTTAATAAACAAGATAGTTGTCGTTATAGTATACTATTTAAAAAGATTATTTATAAGAGACTTCCTTAGTAGCGATCCTGATCTGCTTCTCGGGGACAGGTCGCTACTAAATCCTCTTAGGTAGGTAATAATTTCGGGATATATATCCTGGCTTATTATAATTAAAATATTTAAAAACTTCTTTCTAGTATGGTTATTCTCGTTTAGCTATATTAAGGTCTATTAGTCTATTATATTATCTATAGGACGTGGTTTATTGGTTCTACTATTGGTTATTTTTAGGACGGTTTTATCTTTAAAAGTATAGCTAATAACGTGGTTGATAAGCGAGTGGATCAGACAAGCGAGTGGATCAGCCGACCGCGACCAACATATCTTCCACCCTTCATAGGCGTTACGCCACAACCAAGCATGTCATCACAAAGTAATGAAGGCCAGCTAACCTTAGCGGTTCAGGCTATCAAAACGACACCAAATCTTAGTATCCGAGCGGCATCCCGGATCTACTCAGTACCCTTCTCAACCTTACGCCATCGTCTAAGGGGAAAGTTATCACGACGCGACACTATGCCTAGATCGCGGAATTTGACTACGCTTGAAGAAGAGAAGCTAGTTGAGTATATTCTCGACCTAGATTCCCGATCATTCCCTCCCCGCATTAGAGGTGTGGAAGAAATGGCTAATCGACTGCTCGCCGACCGCAACGCGCCCCCAGTTGGGAAGCGCTGGGCTTCGAACTTCGTCAAGCGACAACCACAGCTCCAGACGCGCTTTTTTCGCAAGTACGACTACAAGAGGGCCCAATGCGAAGATCCAAACGCCATAAACGCGTGGTTTCGCCTTGTGGCGAACGCAATCGCGAAATATGGTATTGTGGACTCTGATATCTATAACTTTGATGAGACTGGGTTTATGATGGGCCAGATTGCATCTGGGATGGTCGTCACGAGCGCCGAAAGGCGTTCAAACACGAAAATGATGCAGCCTGGTGACCGTGAATGGGTTACAGTCATTCAGGCCATTAGTTCGTCGGGCTACAGCGTCCCGCCGTATATCATCGTTGCAGGCCAATATCACCTCTCCACCTGGTACACGGAAACCAATCTCCCACGCGACTGGGTCATTGCAACGTCTGACAACGGATGGACAACAAACGAAAGAGGCCTAGATTGGCTCCAGCACTTTGATCGGCATACAAAACTGCGTGCAACTGGCAGTTATCGCCTCCTCGTCGTCGATGGGCATGAAAGTCACCACGCTGCCGACTTCGAGATATATTGCAAGGAAAACAATATCGTCACACTCTGTATGCCGGCCCATTCGTCTCATCTGCTTCAGCCCTTAGACGTTGGGTGCTTTGGGCCACTAAAGACGGCTTATGGTCGACAAATTGAGGATAAGATGCGCCGGGGTAATACGCATATTACAAAGGAAGACTTCTTCCCTGCGTTTCGCGAGGCTTTTGCCCAAGCTATTACGGAAAAGAACATTCAGGGAGGTTTCAGAGGGGCTGGGCTTGTCCCTTTGAGTGCCGAAAGTGTGCTTTCAAAGCTTGATATCAGGTTACACACTCCAACACCTCCAGGATCCCTCCCAACAACACCCCCTGCGTGGACTTCTCAGACGCCAAACAACCCAACAGAAGCATCTTCTCAGTCTGAACTCATCAAAAGGAGGATCTCCCGCCATCAGAATAGCTCACCAACTTCAATTATTGAAGCTGTTGAGCATCTATCAAAGGGGGCGCGTGGATTTATGCACCAGATTGCGTTATTAAGGTCTGAGAACAAAATCCTTCGTGAGGAAAACAACCTACTAAGCCGGCGCCGGAGGGCTAAGAAAACACGTCTCAGACAAGGAGGAAGTCTTACTATAGCTGAGGCTGAGGACCTTCAGTCGCAGAGAGAAGCAACAGCTCAGATCGAGGAGGAAACACGCCGGAGTAGTGGTCGCCGACCGAGGACCGAGACGGGCCAACGGCGATGTGGCGTCTGTGGGAACACTGGTCATAATGCACGAACATGTCAATTTGCTGAAGAAATGTCTGAAGAAGAGGATCTTAAATAGTTTCAATTGAATTACTTTTCTTAGTGCTGCGTATCGGTCGCAAATGTGCTGTGGTCGCGGTCGGCTGATCCACTCGCTTGTCTGATCCACTCGCTTGTCTGATCCACTCGCTTATCAACCACATTAGCGATATTAGAGTTATTCTTTTTAATCTTATTTTATAGGCCTTTATAGACCTTACGGGTAAAGTCAAGTTCTTCTTTCGAGTCTTTGGCGTCCTTTATTTCTTTGTCTAGGGTCTTAGTAGGTATAAGGGCCTTACTTTTAAAATTATTAGAGGAGGTGGATAGGGTAGGTTTAAAAGATATCGTTATTCTTATTATTAGTAGTTTTGTAGGGTTAACTTACTAAACAGAAGTAATTGAAATATTACGGCCAGCTAGTTATAGTAAGGTATATTTGTAGAAGTTAAGGCTATGGAACTAATAATAGTATTTATAGTCAGGGAATAGCTTTAGGGAAGCTATATTTATAAGTCACAAGGTAGGAAAGGCTTCGGTGATCAATCATAGTCTTGTCAAAGAGGTTCTTAGGTGTAAGGGGCTGGCCCCTAGGCTTGTTCAACGTAGAGGTGCCGTCGATTAACTATTCTAAGCTGAGGAGGAAAAGGAGGAATTACAAGGGTTCGCGTACAGCTACGGCATGATATGCCCGGACTCGGCGGTGTACTGCGGCAGAATGGTGGCTCCGGCAAAGCCGGACATCTCGACCGGCTCCGGCCTGTAGCATAACCGAATGTAATAATCCAATATAATAATCGGTTATTACAGGTCGCGGTCGGACAGCTTCCCAGCAGAGGGGTATACGTGCGGCTCCGGCAAGGCCGGAGATCTCAACCGGGCTCCAGCCCGTGACATATGTGTAACGGTGTGGGCCCCACAAGGGCAAATGTGGCAGGAGACACAACAAACCATTGCGCTAAATGCGCACCCGGGCTTATTCAGGCAAAAGGTACGTAATGAACAGATCCCTCTCTGTTCATTCTGCTGCACTTAAGTACGTGTGCACGGCTCGTAAGGCTTACGGCATAGCCTAAGCCCACACAGGGCTCCAGCCCGTGACAGTGTTAAAGCGTTGGCTATAGGGGGTATAGGCGTCCGTAAATGCACATTAAGCTTTTTAATAATATAGTCTGGGTTCTATAGTGAAATCCCAGCGCCTTAGAAAGTAGACCTAATGTTTTTCTTATTAAAAACTCTGGCACGAAGCTTTAAGAGGTAAGTGATAAGACTCTTATACAAGAGTATTAAATGGTGAATATTCATATAAAAGCAAGAATATATGAATATAGGGGTAGTTAAGCGTATATAAAAGAGGTTGATAAATGTAAAGAGAATATATAGTTAGATTACTATATGAGAAGTTGCTTGCTTAACGAAAGGTCTAAGTAAGTAAAAAGATGTCTTTATATAGGCATAAGATCCTCCGACTAAAATATTCCATTACTTATTAATTATATCATAATTAATAAGCATAACTAGTTAAATTTAATAAAAAAAGACACTTTAATCTTTTTGTATTGAAATAAGTAGTGGAATAGAAAAATGGGTCTTTAATAAGAATATAATATATTTACTCTTTCTCTAAATAGAAATTAATTTTTAAAACTTTTTATTTAGTTTGGTGACTCTTATTAAAAACTAATGAAAAAATTTGAACGTTATATAACCAACAATGAAAAAGATATTAATTATATAATGTAGGCGACTTAGTATACGATAAGGAAATGCGCGGCTGACTGATATGCGCGGCTGACTGGTAAACCACGTTAGTTATAGTATATAATAATAAATAACTTGTCACGGTAGCAGGCAGGTTGTTTGGCAGGTGGATGCTGGGCAGGCGGATCAGACAATCTATTGCTACGGGCAGGCTCTATCCTAAGCAGGTACAGGCTCTGTTGACAAGACGTAGCTCAAGGAGCTACGTTTCTGGACATGCGCGACAGAATACAGGATGCAGAGTTTTATCCAGCCTCAGGCTTACGTAACCCGGCCACCGGGTTACTCAACACCAACCTCAAGGTTGGGGTCTAGGACAGCGGGTCTGTGACATAACTAGTTATATAAAGTATAGTAAAAATAGCTTATATTAACTTAAATAGAAATCAGCAAAGGAAAGTGCTCTATATGAATAAATGAGAGAATTACGTGATATTGTACGTGATAAGCTGCTTAAAGAGTGCTAATGATATTCCTATTTCGTGACAGGTTGCAACACACTGTTGGCTTCTCTCACGCTTGTACTACATCCATGATCCTCCAAACCCTTGTCACTTGAGGAATCCTTTATAAGACCTGAGCAGTAGAGAGGTAGAAGGCGGCTTGCGAATTGAGTTAATTAAACCTGTAGGAATTGAAAACATCTTGATAGTTACCTAGCTCTGCAATTTCTCTAACTAAGCAAGCTCTTGGTGTTCTAGCTACCAGCCTCCCTCGACAAGATGACAGTAGCCAGCTAATTGTGATGATTTCCACCATCTCAACATCTTCAAGCTGGCCATTGACGCAATTGAATTGACCTGCCAAAATTAGGATTCAATTTAGCATCTCGCGATGGATTATGTACATATGACAGGCCTTCTCTGCTGTCCCATTCCGGATCGTCAACGTCATATCCGAAGACCTCGTACTTCTCTCGGGCGCAAACCGTTGTGCAGCACTGCAGGGCCGGTGGGATACCTCCAATCAAGTGCCGCCCCAATGTCACACTGGGCAATCTTAAATGCAGAACTCTATTCTACCGAAGAAGTCTTTCTGGACGTCCGGGGAAGCCGGTGAAGATGAAAAGCACTTAAAAGCTTCTGAGTTCTCGCCAATGTCGCACAAACTGGAAACACATGCGAGCGATCAACGTTCTTACAAGTCAACTCCGTCTTCATACACACACACACACAGCATTTGATTCTTAGTCATGCTAAATAACTCTTACTCAATGCAGCAGTTCACCAGGGCCCTATTAGGCGGCCTTTTATCATTCTCCCTTCTCGCAGTAAAAGGTTATTCCTGCTCCTCGTCCGCCGAAGCATGCGTAATCCTCGCCTCCACGCTGCCGCCTGAAGTGTTCGCGGCCCCGAATACGACAGACTACCAGTCGGTTCGGGACAGCTATTGGAGTCAAACAGCCGGAGGCCTAAGCCCAGCCTGTATCACACGACCCAGAACCACCGAGGAGGTGGCGTCCATCGTAAAAGTGCTCTCGACCTGTGGCAACGACGTCAAACTCGCCATCAAGAGCGGCGGCCACGGCTCCTCTCCAGGATGGTCTAGCACCGACGGCGGCGTCCTCGTCGCAATGGACGCCATTAACGAGGTCCAAAACCTGCCGGAAAAGGGCTACGCTCTCGTCGGCTCCGGCGTCCGCTGGGTCGACGTGTACAAGGCTCTCGAGCCCCAGGGCGCGACCGTCATCGGAGGGCGCTTCGCCTCCATTGGCGTCGGCGGTTTGCTCCTCGGCGGAGGCATGAGCTACTTCAGCGGACTCTACGGCATGGCGTGCGACAATGTCCTCAACTACGAGGTCGTGCTCGCCGATGGCACCGTCGTCAACGCCAACCTGACCTCGGAGCCGGACCTCTTTCGCGCCCTCAAGGGCGGCGGGAACCAGTTTGGCATCGTGACGCGCTTCAGTCTCAAGGTGTATCCGCATACCAACCAGGTTTGGGCCGGCATCCTGACTTATTCTGTCGACAAGGCCAAGGAAGTCTTCGCTGCCACGCAGGCGTTTAGTGCTAAATACGACCCTCAGTCGCACATCTATCTGAGTATGGGAGGCGGCGCGAACCCGCAGCTGGACTTCCTGAACGTCTACGTGTTCTACAATGCGTCCTCGCCGCCCGCGGGTGAAGCGAGCCCCTTTGCCGGCTTCTACGCGGCCAAACCCAAGGCAGACAGCACCGCCACGCAGAACTTTTCCGCCCTCATCACCTCCAACAATAACGGCAACTTACCCCTCAAGCGCTGGCTCATCGGCGGCCACACCTTTCCCAACCTCGAAGGACAGCAGGGCGCAGATCTCTACTTCCAACAATGGCAAGCCTTCCGCGACAAAGCCAACGCCACGGCGGCGGGCGACCAGTCCCGCATGTTCTCCATGGCTCTAGTCCCCGTACCCGCAGCCGTCATGCGCGCCGGCGAGCGCATAGCCAGCGTCAAGAACGTGATGGGACTCGAAGCGGATGCCGGGGACGCCGCTTGGATCGATTACACGCTCGCCTGGGCGGAGGCCAAGGACGACGAGAGGATGTTTGGGTTTGTTGAGAGTATCAGCGCGGACGGAGACCGGTTGGCGAAGTCGTTTGCGCCTGGGGTGAGGAGTTCGAATGCTGTACAAGGGGACGGGGCGGTGTCTGTGGAGAAGGCGGCGTTTTATAGGACGAATCCGCGGTATATGAATTATGCGCTTTTGAGTCAGCCTGTACAGGACAGTTATGGAGAGGAGAATAGGCGGTTTTTGCGGGAGGTGCAGAGGCAGTATGATCCTGCTGGGCTGTGGAGGAGGGATGGTGGGTTTCTATGGGAGTAGCATTAGAGCTTTTCCGGGGCTGAGCAGTCTTGGCCAATGGAGGAAGTTACTGGCAGCACTGAAAACGTATATAAAAAGTTTGGGCAGACTGAGATCTATCAATTCAACGACCGTTGAGGCGATTAGAGATCTTGAGGTGAGTGGTGAGGAAAGAGAAGCTTCTTTGTTGAGATTTGAGAAAGAAGAAGAAAGACCGAAAGTCTAGATGCCATGAATCGTTCATCCTACTTTGACTCTATTCTGAACCCTCCTTCACTGCCAGTCACGCTCTCTCGTTAGAGCGTTCGTAACGAATACGAAGACGGCGAACGGCAATGCGCTCCTGCAGCGAGGTCTGTGTGCGGTGGCGCTTAACCTTGGGTGCCGATAGCCTAGCTGGCCAAGGATGTGTTCCTGAAGACGTAGTAGTGCGGAGAGCAATCTGCCAGATGTGCCAGAGTCAGACAGAGTCATAACGCCGTCGGGATGAGACGTTTGTAATGCCATGAACCTCGCTGTATTCATAGCTGCTTTAATATATGGCTACTGCCAAGACGGCTGAAGCTGATAGTGACAACTTAGTGTTGCTAGAAGTCTTGGCAATGGTAGTTGAAGGATGGGACCAGGCGATGATCCGGCATTACTTTGTGCTGCTGCTGCTGCTGCTGCTGCTGACGACGGTGGTATTATTTGTTTGCCTCAGTTTGATGATCAAGCATATGCCTACAGCCATGAGCACTCGCTCTCAGAAACATTTTCGTCAGTACAGGCAACCAACGAACGTGTTACAAATGTATGGTAAGCCTTCCGAAGAGATGAGTCTCACAGTATAGAGGGGCATCATATATTCGCTTCTCCGGAGACCACTTGTACAACTTCCAACGAGATGGACTTGCCTGCTTTCTGCGTAGATGATGCTTCAAACATGCCTTCGCCTTCTATAGCGGAGGATCATGTTAAGATATGTTCAGATACAGACTGTATTTATTGATTGCACATGACTTGTTCAGAAAGCAGAAGGGAAAGAGGAAAGAATTTGGAAGAACACGGTGCCCCTAGAAAGTCCACTGCAGTCTCAATTGGACAAGAACATGGCTCAGTTTTAATTACACATCTTGTATTCGGATAGCCTGTCAACGACCTATTCCAAGCTATAGATTGCTATGGCCGCTTCAGTCTCGAAAAGAGATCATCTCTACTGCCATTCTTTAGGTAGGTGGATGAGAAAAGAATCTGTACTCCGGGTTCCCATCATGATTCGTGATTCGTGAATCGTACAAAGGTCCAGCTACTCAATCGCCGCCGCCGTGGTCTGGGCCGACAGTAAACAAATTCTCTGTCGTTCTCTATAGCCAGTCAGTATTCATAACATGGACTCGTGTACTGTGGGTCCTTACCTTCTAACCATGGTATTACAAGTCTTTAGTCCTCCGTGGACCATGTCAAAGGCCCAATTATGTAGCTGGTAAATAGCCAAAATTCGATCAAAAGAAGCAAACATAGCGAACTCATTCCTCGGCCGGCTCGGCATCGGCATCAGAAGGCTTCGTCTCACGAGCCTTCTCAGCGCGACCCTCGCCAGCCTTGACAACCCGCCGAAGGACGCTCATCTTGCGCTCGAAATCCTCGAGCAGCGGTCCGTACTCCTCGCCGCCGGACCTCGCGACGGCACTATTAGAGCTAGGCAGACTCTCAGCACGATCCTTTTCCTTGTCAATTATCGTCGTGGCACCCTCGCTTTCGACGCCGTCAATCTTGAGCACCAGTCCGCCCTCCTTCTCGCCCTCCTGTCGAGATATGCTGGCGTCGGTCACGGCAAAGTCTGCACTCAGGCTAGCGACAGAGGAAACCTTCCACTGGCCGTCTTCGCCTGGGACCACATCAAGGAGGACGGCTCGGTTCGGGTTCGGGTTCGGGTTCTTTCCGGGCCCGGATTTGGAGGTCGAGGCCGAAGGGGTCGAGATTTGGTTCGAGGAGTGATGCGCTGCGAGCGCGGTTGTGAGGGTATCCGGGTCATCGTCTAGGAAGATGTACTTGACGGTCGGGTGATGGGTGGTGTTCGCCGACGAGTTGGAGACGAGGGTGAAGAAACCGGCGGGGTCGAGTTTGGGAAGAAGGGCTTCGTCAACGGTATCGTTCTCAGCTGCGGCATCTGCTTCTAACGTGGGAATGATGGCCGTTGTTGTATCGGTGCCAAGTTTGTTGTCGGGCGGCGAGCCGGCAAGGGCGGGCTTCTGGCCTTGTGACGACGACGACGACAAAGGCGCCTGGGCGGGCTGTTCGGCCTCGGTGCGCGGGGACGTCGGGAAGTCGGCCATCATCAGGCGGTAGAGTTCCTCCGAGGTCGCGTGATCCTTTCGAGGGGGGATGGATTCCCAGGGCGGTCGGGGATGGCGAGGCGAGCGGGGAGTCGAGGTGTTGGTGTTGACGATGTCCCTCGCGTCGCGCTGACTGGCATCTTTTACTGTGGTAAGATGGGAGCTGCGGTCGGAGGTGGTCTCGAGGATGAGCTGCAGGGTGGCACGGGAGCTAGCTGGATAGCTGTTGGGCGCCATGGTGGAGCGGTTCCAGGCTGCTGGGGACGTCTTATCGCTATCACCACGTGACGGTGGGGTGCCTGATCTGGCATGTGATTGCGAACCTCCAACTTCGGACACCAGTTCAACAGGCATTGTTACGGGGTCAGGAAACCGCTTATTCTTCAACGATAATTCTCTGCTTCATGAGAATTATATATATTGATCTATTCCCCGATAATCCATGATCTTCTGACTTCTTTGCATGCACACTCTTGAAAAAGCCATGCTTTTCTCCCGTCAGGCCTCAGGTCAATGGAATGAGACGTGATTGCTGAAAGAGTCTTTGCTTGTCACTACCACTAACAATGTGCTTTTTATCTTGAACCAAGAGAAGTTTGACTAGGTACTTCCTGTCAGTGTCATTATCTCCTATATGCTTGAAGGCGAAGGCCAGCAGGACCGGGCAGTCTTTTTTGCCAGTCCAAGAGAGCTTTCACAAGGGCCTTGGATATCTCTAAACCAGTTCGCCAAACGCCAACCATGTCAAATCCTTTCCACGAGAAACCCCTAGCTCTCATTTGCCTCATTCTTTGGATCAGTGAACTCGAATTCTGGGGTGTGTTAGTTGACTCAAACAGAACTCAAAGACAACCGTCAAACAAATGGGATGAAACTTACTTTGACGGCACATGGGGCATTGGCCCTTTGCTGAGTCCTGCTTGATCCACTCCAGGATGCAATGCTTTGAGCTGTATTAGCAGTGACATTGTGGCAAGCAAAGACAAGCACTTACCATATGGAAGTTGTGGCCACACTTGCCGGACACTAGTTGTCATTAGTTACGCAATGGCGATGTGGGAGGCGGAAAAGAACATACGGATGCTGCAGTCATCGCCAGGGTATTTGCAGGTTGGGCATGTGCCGTCAAAGTGGACTTGGCAGATACCACAGACATCGTCTTCGGGGATATCCCACCGCCATGTCGCGACGGTATTCCACCGGGTAATCTTGGCCTTCATTGGGGATGTTGTTGTGGTAAGATTGGATATCTGGGGGATATGATTCGTTTGTCGTCAGTGTCTTTAGAGAGATACTGTTGTGAAAGAGTGGTGTGCTTAAATGAGACCCTCTGTTTCTTTGCATGAAGTGGTAATCTTGTTGTCGTGATCTTAGCCCTGGGGCTTTTATTTGTTGGAGTTGGGAAGGCGGGACCACCGCGGACTGGCAACTGCCCATGTGAGGTGGATTTTGTAAAACTACTGGGCTGCAAGGCCCTGCAGCCAGTCAATCATGTCAAAAAAAGATGGCGACATGGCCCAAGCTCCCCACATTCGCGCCAACCGTTCCCACCTACGGAGTACGTACAGCCGGTCGGTCACTCGCACCTTGTCTTTTTTTGCTTCGTTTTCCCAGGCGGTTTGTCGTGATGCTCCACTTAAACGGAGTCACTGGTGACCGGCCGGACCCCGACCTCCTCTGTCTCCTCCCGCTTATCACTGACTGGGAACCAGTGGACGCCCCCCGAATTCCAGCGACTCTGACAATCGCTCCGAGGTATCTGTACCCCATTCCCATTCCATCCAATCCTTGCGGCCTGGCTACATTGCTCCTTCTCCAAAAAATCCCGTCCGACACCACCACCACCATAACCACAACGGTACCACCACCAGTGACCACCGACCGCGGCGTCCAGAACAAATAACCATCAGCCAAAGGGAAAAAACGGTTGTGACGGCAAGCCTCATTCAGAGCTTTCCCCTCTTCCACCTTACCTTACCTCCAACCCCGCACTGAAAACCACCACATGCAATGCCTCTGCGGTTCAAGCATCTGTGGTGATTTTTTTCTTTCCCTCTAACCCTTCCTAAAGGTAAAGGGCCCAGCGTTCCGGGCTCCCGCCCTTTGCCGTTGTCACCGACTGATATCGACCGACACCGCTCCTCCCAAGCCGGCAATTCCTCCCAACCTGATCTGACATCATTCACCCAAACCAGAACCAGTCGATTCAGACATAGTCAAAATGGTTACCATCGCTATTCTCCGACCCGCGCGCGGCACAAAGTTGTCGCAATTCACTGCGCGCTCTTTCCAGGCTACTGCCGCCTTCGCTGCCCGCCGCTACTTCTCCTCCTACCTCGTCACCCCCAAGGAGCTCGACGAGGCACTCAAGAAGAACCCTCCCTCCAAGATCAGCCCCGAGCCGCGCACCGTCCCTCTTTGCGCCTCCTGGTTCCTTCCCAACGATGGCCGCACCGGCATTGAGGTCTACCGTCAACAGCGAATTCCCAAGGCCCGTTTCTTCGACCTCGACAAGGTCATTGACCGCCGTAGCGAGTACCCCCACATGCTGCCTTCCGCCAAGGACTTTGCAGCGGCCATGAGTGAGCTGGGTATCCGCAAGGAGGACACTGTTGTCGTCTACGACACCAAGGAGTTGGGTATCTTCAGCGCCCCGCGCGTCGGCTGGACCCTTAAGATCTTTGGCCACCCCAAGGTCCATGTCCTGAACAACTTCAAGCTCTGGGTCGAGCAAGGTCTTCCTACCGAGTCTGGCGAGCTTTATAATGTCGAGTGCTGTACCTACCCCATCCCCAAGTTGGACGAGGGCAAGGTCGCCGAGTTTGAGGAAGTGCGCGAGATTGCGCTGGACCACAATAAGGAGGGTGCGGAGGGCGTACAGATCCTTGATGCGCGATCCCCCGGCCGTTTCGCAGGCACCGACCCGGAGCCGAGACCTGGCCTGTCGTCTGGCCACATGCCCGGCTCCATCAACGTCCCGATGACCGCTGTCTTGGATCCCGAGACCAAGACGTTCTACCCCGCGGAGAAGCTCAAGCAGATCTTCCAGGAGAAGGGTGTCAACCCTGAGAAACCCATCGTCTCGAGCTGCGGAACCGGCGTGACTGCCTGTGTAATTGAGACCGCTCTCGAGGAGGCTGGATTGGGCTCTCCTGAGACGCGCAGAGTCTACGATGGAAGCTGGACGTAAGTTTGATTTCTCCTCACCAAATCTCAAGCGTTTAGTAAGGTAACATATTTCGCAGTGAATGGGCACAGCGGGTCAAGCCTTCTGATTCACTCATCAGGAAGAGCGAGTAAGAGATGGAGCGAGAGAGTGCAGCGTCGAGTTGCTTCTAGTTGCGATACCCTCACTACCCCACTTCTGGTTTTCTCTGGTTTTCATGTACGATATCCGGCACATCACAGCTTTGGAGTTTGCATTGCGCATGGGGGAGGTCCGTCAGCCTTTTGGTCGTTTGGAAGGGACGTAGTTCGGGTGGCTGGTGTACATAGCAGGCCACGGTAATGGATCACGATTATGGACAACACATGTTTGGATGCCGTGCAGTGCGCATATAAGTGAGGAGTGCGGTTGAGTGGCGATACTTCTCGGTACTTTGTGTTCGTTCATAATTGATGAGGCTGCCTTTCTCTGCCGTGCTTAAAGGTCAAGAACACCATTCGAGATAGAATCGCGAGACCGCCCAAAGGCAGGGACGTAAGACACACTGTGCTAAGGACTGGTGAGATTCGGTGAGACTCGGTGAGCAAAGCACCAAGGTGGAGAACCCCACTCTTCACCTTGAATTTCTGCCTCGAAGCTCAGGCCACCATCTTAGGGCTCGCCAAACCCGTCCAATGAGCCCGCCTTGAGCACAATCGCAAAATATTCAGCCGGCCCTGACAGCCACCACAGACCCCCGCAAAAAAAAGTTGTACCCGGATCTCGAAATAACTTCCTCCCCCTTCGAAACACCACGCAACCGGACTAACCGCAGCAGCAGTCATCTCTCACTTGCGCGCTCAACACCCTTACCCGACGACACAAAAATGGCTGACCGTGGTGCAAGCGCCCCCGCCCGTGGAGGTGGTGGTTTCGGAGCTCGTGGCGGCGACCGTGGTCGTGGCGGCGACCGTGGTCGTGGACGTGGCCGTGGTCGCGGACGTCGCGGCGGCAAGAGCGAGGAGAAGGAGTGGCAGCCCGTCACCAAGCTCGGTCGTCTCGTGAAGGCCGGCAAGATCAGCTCCATGGAGGAGATCTACCTTCACTCCCTGCCCATCAAGGAGTACCAGATTGTCGACTTCTTCCTGCCCAAGCTCAAGGATGAGGTCATGAAGGTGCGCACACACAACACTCCAATTCGACCGGGAACCGAAATCGATTTTCGCAGACGACGACGCAACAATCGCCCAATGCAGATGAGATTTGGGTTCTTGGGAGTCTATGGGATATCACATTGGTTTTGGAGAGGAAGGGAAAGGCTAATTCATCGTTTCTTTTCCCCAATTGCAGATCAAGCCCGTCCAGAAGCAGACCCGTGCCGGTCAGCGCACGCGTTTCAAGGCCATCGTCCTCATCGGTGACTCTGAGGGCCACGTCGGTCTCGGAATCAAGACCTCCAAGGAAGTCGCTACCGCTATCCGCGCTGCCATCATCATCGCCAAGCTTAGCGTCATCCCCGTCCGTCGCGGATACTGGGGAACCAACCTCGGTGCCCCCCACTCCCTGCCCACCAAGGAGTCTGGAAAGTGCGGTTCCGTCACCGTCCGTGTATGTACACCCCGAATTCCAGCTTGCGCATTATAAGAGTATGGGAAACTGACTAGATGGAATCCAACAGCTCATTCCCGCCCCCCGCGGTACCGGCCTTGTCGCCTCCCCCGCCGTCAAGCGTCTCCTCCAGCTCGCTGGTGTCGAGGACGCCTACACCTCCTCCGCCGGTTCCACCAAGACCCTCGAGAACACCCTCAAGGCCACCTTCACCGCCGTCTCCAACACCTACGGCTTCCTTACCCCCAACCTGTGGAAGGAGACCAAGCTCATCAGATCGCCTCTCGAGGAGTACGCGGACACCCTGCGTGAGGGCAAGAAGTACTAGAGGATGTGCGAATGATGGGGAGAACGTCGGCGGCGAGGAGATTAGAAGAACAAGTGTCGGCTTCGGGATTTCTTCATGGAGTTGCGTGTGTTACACTGCATCGTTGGTTGGCCAGGGCATGACATTAAGGCTAAGGGCAAACTAGCTCCGGATCTGAAAATAAAGATCAAACATTGAATGCAGCCGACGGGTTTTTCAAAATAAGTACGGGCATGAATTTTACGATACCATCCAGACAACGTTCCAGCGGGCCGAGTGACATCATGTTGAGGCGCCATTTTGCAGAGCAATCGACGAATTTAATGGAGGGGTAAAAGTGTGGTTTTGGTCCACCGGCAGCTGTGCGTTTCGAAGACTCTCCGCCACGAAGAGACATCAAGAACGTTGACGGTCTGCAAGAGATTTTGACGATTACCGCACCTTTTGAGCCGGTCCTTGCTCGGCGAGTTTCCCAATGTACACCTACTCTGCCAGTCGTCCGGATGCACGACAAAATAATCACCAAGGCTGTTCGAAACGAGATATTAGTCTAAGCCATGCTCGACGGACAGTTGACGAGGACCTTACTTTATTTACAGATCTGGGCCCCGCATAGTGCAGTGTGGTAACACTCGCTCGATACCTAGGCTCACTAAGGACACCCGGCCACATGGGTACACAGCTGGGGTGCACATTCCAATCAAGTAAGATGGGATAGGTTTTTGATACGCGGATCTAAAAGTACAAAGTACTCGACCAACTCCCGTCCGAACGCCCCGAACAGCAAAGAACGAAGAGGAATCCTCTCTCCAACCAAGCCTACTGCTCAGAATCGTTACCTTCCCGGTCCGCGACGTTGAATCTTACTCGTCGCCCACTCTGCCGCCGTGTTTGCCGCGGCGGGAACAGGCTCCGGTTCGTCGCCGCCGCCGGCCGAGTATCCCCCGCGCCCGCCCCACCCGCCGCCGACGACATTCTCCTTCCCGAGGGAACCCGGCCCGGAACGCTTCTCGGCACCATGTCCGGATCAATCTCCACCGTCTCATGGGGTTCGCTACCGGGCGTCTGGACTGTCTCACGACTAATCCATCCCGTTCCGCGAGGCGCAATGCCGTCGTTGGGGTATAGCTCTTCTGTAACAAGGAAGTCAGCAAAGTCAGATCATCTCAATAGTGCGCAAGACCGTATGTTCGCAGGGATATAGACTCACCATTGAGCATCGTCTCTAGACGTTGCTCAAGATCCCGCCTCTGCGACTCGGTATCGCCGCCCCAATACTCCGTCACACCAGGGAAAAACTCCGTCCTCCGGTCGTCGCCCACGTGATACGGCACCGAAAGCATCTGCTCCATCTGCGCCTGGCGAATCTCATCCGCAGTAGGCATCACGCTCGCCTCCAGCTTCGCCACCTTCGTCCGCAGCTCGTCCGCCTCAGCCTGCTTCCGCACCCCTTCGTCCGTCACGCTCCTCCTGATTTCCTCCTGTCGGTCTTTACTCTGCATATGCACCGGCCACCGATTCATCGAAAAGAACTGCCGCTTCTTCTTCCCGCACAGCTCGGGCAGCGCCCAATCCCAGATCCGCTCGCGGTGCAGCGTCACGATGCGCTTGTTTTCCTCCAGATCGTGGAACCACCGTGGCCGACTGGGCCATAACGTTCCGTCGCCCCGCGAGAGCTCGTCGATAATCCCCTTGCGCACCACCTCGCGCGCCTCCTCCTCCGTCATCTCCTCCGTCCACTTCCCGGGGTCGCCCGCCTTGACGACGCTCTGGTACGACACCCGCGGCGTGGCCATGTCATCATCCCCCGTCCTGTCCCGCTTGAAGCTGCTGCTCCACATACCTAGGATATCCTGCAGCTGCGTCTTACGGTACTCCCAGTCGTTACCGTGGTTGAGACGCTGGTTGAGTATGGGAATGTTCTTGGCCAGCGCGGCGAGCCTGACGCCGAGGCGGTAGCCGAGGGCCCAGAGGAGCTCCTTCGTCAGTGTGCGAGTAAGGTTGATTTGGTCCACGTTGGCGAAGGCTGAGGGCCATGCCCATGCGTCGAATGGAGCCGGGATGTTGTTGCGGTGGTAGTTATTCTTGTTTGAATTCGTTTCCCTGGTCCAGTCGTTGGTGATGTCCCAGTTCATGCGGTGTTCTGGGTGCCAGTCGTTCTTGGGTCGGCTTATCGAGACCTCACCGGTTTCTGAGCGTTCGTAGCTAAGAGAGTTTCGTTCTGTTAGTATCTCGTCTGTTTACGCCTTCATCAGAGGGGAAGGGACTTACCCGAGTCTTCCACACTCCGCAAGTACCTTACTGTACTTATTCACCCAATCCTCGGTGAAGATATAATCACCCTTACAAATCCCAGAATTGAGTGCCATAGCCACCTGCTGCAGCGTAAACTTCCGATCCTGCTCCGCAAAAAGACACGCCTGGCTCGGCTCGTCCAGCAGCGCCTGCATCCGCACGACAAACACATCAAAATCGCGCCCCAGCTTCGGGAGCACCTCCCGCTGAGCCTTGACCGTCGTGGAAGGCCCGCAGACAAACTCCAGCCACTGGAGCTCGAATCTTTGGAAGGGCCCGCAGTGTCCGCCGTTCTTCTCCCGGAGAGCGGCGATTACCTCATCCATGTCCCACGAGGGCCGCCCCTGGAACCCGTATTCGATATTCTTGATCACGCCCTCGAGCATCTCCCGCGGATCCTTCTTGTACGCCCGCGTCAGCTTCTCGCGGAGGGTGCGTAGGCAGTGGAACCAGGACAGCACACTCCTCTCGCTCTCCTTCATGAAGTTGTAAGGTGTGACGGGGCTGTACAGCTGTTTGGGGAGCTGAACCGTGTCCTTGGGTATACCCATATCATCGAGCATCTGCTCGTGGATGCGCACCGTCTGATTCCACAACCGATCTGCGCGATCGAGATTGGTGACCTGCAGCCGGTTATGCCAGTACGTGATACCAAGTGGATCAAGCTTGACTCCCCGCGGCGGCGCCTTGATAGAGTGCGGCTTGTATACGATATCCCGCTTCGCATCAGCCAGCGCAGCCGCCTTTTCCCTCTTGGTAGGCGACAGCACCAGCTTGCGAAAGGGGCTCGCGAGCGCCACATTCTCGTCGTTATTGAAGTGCGAGAGACACTGCTGCAGCGCCGCGCGCTTCGCTCCTCGAAACCGGGCGAAGCGCTGCTGTGCCTCGCCTTCGGGGTAATGTCTCTGCATCTTGTACGTTTTACCGTCGTCTCGCTTAAACTCGTCGACCTCGCCGCCGACGTACTCATTCATGAGGAGGTAAAAGTTGGCCTCGCCGTGGAGTTCGTCCGAGGTCGTCTCGGGCCCTCCGCTCATGCACTTGTCGAACCACTCGTCTTCCGTGAGCGCCATGTTGAAGTCCGGTTGGTAGTTGAACATCTGTCCGCGTTCTCCTGAGCCGGGCATCTCGCTTTTCGGATTCGTGGCCCAGACGAGGTTCCCGTCCTCACGGAGCCACTTCATAAACGTCATCCGTAGAAGTGGTCCGGGGATCTGGTAGTCGGCGTCCTGAACGGACTCGGGTACGCGGTGCAAGAGATAGCGAGGCCGCACCGGATCCCTGGGCCTCTTCTCGATGACGAGGTCGCGCCCGTCGAGCAGCGGCGGGAGTCGCGTGCTGGTGGTGCTCATTTTGGGGAAGTCGACAACGAGCTTCTTTTTGCCGTAGTGGTGCTCTTCAAAGATTGCGTGCGTGCGAAGCATGGCGATTGCTTCGCGGAGGTCGACGTACCAGTCCTTTTCCGTGACGTTTCTCATCCTGATGCAGTGCTCTAAGAACTCGCCAATTTCGGCAAACTTGCGCTCCCAGTCGAGTGTGCGGTCAATGTCCTCGTCCGCGAGGAAGTTCTTGATGCGGATGAGCTGGACTTTGGGCGCGTGGATGCGCCAGCCCTTGTAGTCGATCATGCGCAGATCCTCGTCCGTGGTGGAGGCGTCTCGTCTGAGCCAGTTGATAAGCCACTGGCTATCATAGGGTCGAGAGCGGAGGTTGTCAGAGGTCCCGCCACCATCGGTAGCAGCAGCGGCGGCATCTTTGGGTTCTGGGTCGATCATATCGACGTCAGAGGCCTCTGATGCGCTGCTGGGCGACTCGGAGTCGGATTCGGGGACATAGATTTCTCGAGGGGGAGTGAAGATGCGAGGGGGTTGTGTCGAGGGAGGGGCGAGGCCGGAGTTTCTCACTAGACGACTGCCGCGTCCGGATTGGTTCGCGGGCCTCTGATGCGTGGATGACGATGTGTCGGTGACGGTGATATAGGGGGCAGTCGCTTCATCACGCGGAGGCGTCCTCCTGGTGTCGACAACAAAAGGCGGTATCACAGGGCCCTGGGGCTTTGGAGGCGACTCTGTAACTCCTGAGAAAGTGACAGAAGCTCTGCCGTCTTCATTGCCCTCAGGCAGTCGTTCTGTGGTAGTCGGACAACTCGTCTTTGGTGGCTGATCTTCTGCGTCAGCTTCTTTCTCGAGGGCACTACTTTAGTTTACTTGACTTACCCGTGACCTTAAACCCTTGCTGTCACTCTTTTTCTCATTACTTCGAGACCCCTCGCCTCGAGTACTTGTTACTGTCTTCGTTTTAGACTTTGTCCGCGTCCGAATAGTCGTGGCCAAGGCAGCTAACGCACTCGGGGTCATCACTTCGCCCTCGGAATTCTCCTCTTCCCCTTCCTGAGCCGAGGCATCCTCGTCATCCTCCTCCTCGTCCTCCTCTCCATCTACTGGAAGGCTACGTGCAGGACGCTTGTAATTCTTCGACCTCCTGATGAATTGGTTGCTGGTGAAATAGGGGTCAAAGACCTGCGGCCACTTCCAGTCGCCAGGGTTATCGCGAGCACGCCACTCCGTTGTAAAGGGGTTCCTGGGTGCCTCTCCGCCCTCGGCAGGGGCTCGCGGTACCGTCTCAGGCTGGACTGGCTCTTCGTCGGTAAGGAGGCTCGACTGACCTTCGAACGTCGAAGGACCGTAGGTGCCCTCGGGTCCGTCTAGACATGCAGTAGGATCCGGGCCCCCGATGCCCTCTCTCTCTTCTCCTGCACCATACCCGGGACGGCCCTCGCCTTCCACCGATCCAGACTCTATCCTCATCTTCGCCGCAGCCGCTTCGATCTCGGCCCGGGGGAAGCTGACGCCCTCGAAGCCCAAAACCTTGACCCACCTGTCTAGATCGTCGCCGCCTTCGACAATCTTCCTGAGCATGAGATCTCTCTTTTGGTCTTCTGATTTCTGTCTGTTTTCTTCGGCTGCCTTGGCTTGCACGACGAGATCCTCGACGCCCTCTTCTTGTGTCACCCCCAACGAGTACCTCCGAGATCCGCATCTTGAAGCCATTCGTACCGTTGGCCGTACAGACTTGCCATGAGCCCACGGAAGTCCGCATTAATCTGGAGGATCGCATCGATCTTGCGTGTGGAGATGAGTGTCTCGATGTGTTCAAAGAGGCGGTGGGGCTCTGGGTTTTCGAGTGCGAGCCGTGTAGCTTCCCACGTATCGGAAGGGAACCTGTGATATTGCCTCCTGACCATGTCGGCCAGTTCAGCTACAGCATGATTAGACTGTGGGTAGTAAAACATTGTCATCGGGTGACACCTACGCATCCTTGCTTGCGCCATTTTGGCTGCCGTTGCTTGTGCTCAGAGTACTCTTGTTAGACTTGCGAGATCAGCAACGGTGAAGGTAAGGGAGCAACCCAGGATAAGGGGAGAATAGAACGCCGAATTGAAGAGGAAAAGGTCCAAGCTCCAAGTTAGATAAGAGCTGTTACGTGGAAGGCAGCTGTTTGAGAAGAATGGTCACCTTGCGCAAGACAGAGACATTGGGGAGAAAACCTGACAAAAGGAACGGGGAGTTTGAGAAAGCAGAAAGTTGAAGGGAACTCAAGTTTCCCATCAGACTTGCGAAACACTTCCATTTTACGATTTTCAAAGAGTCTGATAGAAACCCTCAATGACTTGCTCTGTCGCATTGTAGCCAGCCCAAAGAGGATATCACAAGGAGTCATTGCGGTCTTTCTTGGTGGTCACAAAGACCTCTAACAGCGACAACAAAGAAGACAACCTACAGAGGGAGGAAAGGGATAGATGGTCAATGTTTCAACAATGCATTCGGGACGCGATATTGCATTGCCGGTTCCGGACGTGCTCTCTCGCCAGAATGGGGTTCTATTTGCGGCATGGTATGTCTCTTTGTCGCGGGCCGTTATGCAACTGTCGCAACGGCGGCTACCTGATGTTGTCGCAAAGCTGCGAAGCTGCGAACCCCGGCAATTATGAAATGAGTTTTGAGACCAGAAATTCGAGTGTTGACAGGTCGCATATACTAAGGATGGAACACGTAAGAAGCCTCAGCTTTCTCTTGTAGCCTCTCTAGGTAATGAGCTTCCAGGTGGTATAGTTTCAACAGTAGATAAAGCTTTCGCAGACTTCTGCAAAGTCACGCAGCAAAGACTCACTGCTTCTTCCGCATTAGGAGCCTTTCCTTGACAACAAGAACAATGTCTCATAGGCAGAGCTCCGATGATACTGCCTCCAACGACGCGAACGCTCGCATTCGCGACTCGCCCGCCACCACCTCGCAACCCCCGCAATTAGAGTCTAACTCAGCCCATACCGAAGACGGCAACCATGAAGAGACCGATATGTGCAGTCCGGAAGAATCTGCCCGTCGTTTGACAGTCGAAGCCCACGAACAAGAGCTCAACGAGCAGATCCACGTAGAGCTAGAGACCCAAGAGCGCGAGGCCATATGGCATCGTCGAATGCAAGCTGAGAATCTAAACAATCCCCAAACTTCTCATACACAGCCTCAAACACCACCCCTCGTCATCGGCGCACCGCTGGGCAGGAATCTCACCGTTGTAGAAGCCGCGCGCCGCCTCGTCTCTCAATGGGAAACAATTCACGAGTCCACACTCTCGTCAAACCCAGAGGCCGCTGGCCCCATCCTCGAAGAACTGAACCAAGCCCGCACCCAACTCGACGCCCTCACAGCTCAACAGCACGGAGAAGACACACACAACCTTTTTCTAGACGACCAAACCCAAGACCCGGCAACAACACCCCTAAACTCGCTCCAAGCACACAAAGAAGAAGCCATCGCCTCCAGAATCACATTCCTCACAGACTCCCTCCCAGACTCCTCGTTCCCCCCAGAGCGCGCCAACATCACCGCCGCAATCTCCCTCTACCGCGCCTCCCGCATCCCCTACTCGGCCAACTGGGCCCTCATCTACGCAGGCCACCTCATTGACTTTGCGCCAACCTACGCCTCCTTCACCGCCGACCGCGTCGCCCGCCTGGACCGCTACAGCCGCCTATACGGCGAGGGTTGGCTCTGGATCGAGCCGCCCCTGGCCCGGGACACGGGTGCCGGTCCCTCGCCCTTTTTCTCTGCGCACAAGAGCACTTTTCTCCCAGAGACGGACTCAGCGTATGACATGGGCCACTACAGCGTCACCATGTCGTTCCGCAGGATGAAGAGCCTCGCATACTGTGGCGCGGAGCCGCTGCTGAGGAGCATGTCCATGTCCAAGAAGAGGAAGCGCGAGGACCGAGACGACGAGGAGGAAGCAGCGATGCTGGATTTGCAAGACTGGCCTACGTCTATCGCCGAAGACGTCTCGGATGAAGAATACGACGACCCTGGTGCCGCTTCAGACTCGGACCTGCCAGGGTTCCCTCCTCGCTGCCCAAGGAAGTCCAAACCATCTGCACCATCCTCCTACTCCTCTCGCGCAGGCATAAAACCACCATCCAGCCTGCGCAAGAACCGCCCCTCGCGACACCCACACATGGCCCGCGACCCCTCCGCACCAACACTCCACTTCCGCACCCTCCTCGACAGCGGCTCGACGCTCCCGATGCTCTACAACCGCGACGCCCGCGCCCTAGGCATCCATCGCGCCTCCTACGCCGCCGTCTCCCGCATCGCAGTCGAGACGGCCTCGGACAAGATAGCCACCTGGCTATACGAAATGGAAGTCGCCGTCGTAGACACCGCAACATGCGAGCCCCTCGTCTCAGCTTCGTCGCCCGTCTGGCCGGCGGAGGAACCTATGCTCGGCGGCATCACGTTGGTCATGGTACGCAATTCACCCAAGGCCGGAAGTGATTCGTTCTCGTCGCCTGGCGGGGGCACCGACGCTATTGCCAAGACGACGGCGGAGGGCAAGACGACGTTTCTTGAAAAGGCGACGAGTTTGATTGATATCGCTGAGGGCCGCGACTATGGTCGGCTTTCTGGGCTTTTGCCGTTCAAGGTGTGTTATGTGCAGAGCACGCCCGGTCTCCGGACAATTTGGATGGGCGAGGACCGGCGCGATGTTCTCGGGGCACATCGGATGCCGGGGCAGATGCGGTGGGCGCCGGGGACGGGGACGGTGTGTGACCCCGGGCATCCGCGGGATGTATGGAAGACGGCTTGCGGAGATGACGATGGGAGGCCTGCCTTGCTACACATGACGCATGAGGAAGCTGTCTCTGGATATGGAGAACAACGGGCTTCCTTGGTTGACGTTGAGGAGAAGGGATGGAAGGGACGGAGTGAAGTTACGGTTACGGATAAAAATGGCGTGAGGTTGAAGCATGTCATTGAGCCTAGGTTACTGGATTCGCAGCGAGAGAAGCGACTTAAGAAGGTTAGATTAATTTGAGTAGATGTCTATGCAGTGTTCTGGAGAGTTTGAAAATTGAAATCATGAAAAAGACAGCATTTATATGCCGCAACACGATATTTCTCCTGTCGTAAGACCGCTGTCGTCTTCTCGACGAGGTTGATCTCAAGGTATAACTACAACCGAGTGTGATGTGACAGAAATGCAGACTTGTGAAATCGTAACAAAGGAGCGCAGCGAGTCCTGCTGCTCTACGTCTCTAAGGGTATCCGATGAGTTCTCAACTTCTTCAGGCGCGATGAATATGAATATCTCGTGGGAACTGTCTCTTGAGAGCCAAATATTTCAGGGGCTAAAGGATACCAGCTTCTGCCCACAATAGTGGCCAAATATTACACTGACTTCAGGGTTGTCCTGATATCCATGAACCAGCCTTTGCTCTCGCAAACATCGGCTTCACGTTCGTCAACATCAACCAGCGGTGAAGCTGTCAGTAAGGGGTCCGCAAATCATTACCTTAAAGCATTGTTGAACCCCCCTGATACTTCCGCATGCAAATATCGGCAGCATCCGCCCTCAAGGGTCCCCGAATAGGTATTCCGTCATCTCGCCTGGCCCTTCTCGCTGCATGGGCACATGGGATGACAATGAATCCGTGTCATGAACAAGTGGAAACGCAATGCAGGAGACAGAGTCTATCGGTATAAGGCAAGAAAATGAGGTCCGGATATTCGCAAGGCGGTCAGAAACTCAGAAGTCATAGGGGGAAGCGGCCTATTCCAGGGATATAGAGTAGGAGGTGATCAACTAGCGCTCGCTTCGTGATATCTTTGCTATCAATAGCATCGATAATATCCACAACCCACCAACAAACAAAAGCAGTGAGCAGTGAAAACATCTTTTGCCATGCCTCCTTGCATTAACAAAGAAGCACTTGCTTTTTGGGCCGACCAACGCTGCCTTAGGCCTCTTGCTCGCGCGTGCGGGTGGCTGTTCGGAACGGATTCCTAGTATAGAGCGACTCAGTAGGGGGAACGGAGATGACAGCCCGATTCGAGTCCGATGGTTCTCTGGGCTCGACATGGTAATATCAATGCCAGTGCGGCCTGCCCATCGCGATCTGCCGGGGCCAGCAACGGCCGAATTGAAAAGCGGCACGGCGGCCTCGAACCCCCCTCCAACAAAGCCCACTTGAGCTTGTTGGTCAAATACGAATCGCCCGCCTTGCGCTCCTGAGTCGTTCCCCGGTCTGGTGATCACCGAAATCGAACAATGACTTAATAAGCCTGACAGGCTCCAATCCACCTGCTCCTGTCACCTCCGCCCAATTTCCCCAATATCAGCGACTGAGGGAAAACGTCTTTGGCACAGGCACAACTGTCAATGCCTGAGAAGGACTGGGGATCTCACTCGCCGAGACCCGGCCATCCAAAGTATCGCGCAATCGGAGAATTAGGGCGGAGTCTTTTCCCCCAGGGCCCCAGACGCAGGAGATTGTAAGTCGTGCGAGGGATTGACGCGATTTGAGCTATTCGTATGTCTAGGGGTGGTGGTTCTGGCCAATGAGAGCCGCCTTGGACAATGCACTTTGCACCCGTCTCTATGGCCGTGTTTCCCAAACAACTAGGCATGCTGTTCGCGCGAAATCTTGTTTTGCGTGCAGGCTTACGGTGGGGGAGCCAGGCGATGCGTGGTGGCTTGCAGATTCAGGCCCCGTCTGGCGTCTGTCCAAGGGGGCCGCCTAGTCGGCTTGTGGGAGCCGTGTCGCGTGGAAAGGAGGAGGGGAACGCGTAAAGTGGTTTTGTTGTTCTCTTGGTGCTCCCTCCTGAATCCTCTCTCCTGTGGCCCTTTGGGAGGGTGTTCGTCGCCAAGTTAGCGTGTGGTTGGTGTGCAACTCGGGCGAGGAATGGAATGGGCTTTTTGAACTAGTTCCAATTTCCATCCGAGATCTCGAGGGGAGACCCCTGGGAATATTGAACAGCTGGCAGACACAAGCAATCAAACTGCCTGCTTGCAGTTGAAGCATGTGCTAGTGTGAGTGTCTCTCGGACCCAGAGATGGCAAAGTTGCGATGTTTGCAACGGCATTGACAGGACACGTCCACAGCCTCACAGGCTACAGAACGATCGATATCACTCCGTAGGGATGTTCGTCAACATTGCCATTTCGATGGATGCCGACGTCGATGTCTCGGTTGCGCAGCGCTGATATCACCGTGATGCCCCTAGTCTCAAGCGACGCCTGTGGTAGCCATCTCTAGCAAACAAATCCGAGCAATGTTCCATTGCCCTTTGGTCTGTGCGATATAGCATCAGAATGTCTCAGCCCCGTGCACCAGAATATGGCTCGTTCGATGAACGAGTGGTGATTGACTTGCCACGGGTGAGGAAACAAGATAAGACCTCATGAGAGGCCGTGTTTGTGTTTCGAGACGATGGCCTTGCTGACAACAAGCAGTCGACAGTGCGATGGGGGGAGGGGGGGGTTTGCGCGGTTTGTTGGCTAGCGTCCAAGAGCTGAACCATAATGAAGCCGTCAACCGTGAATATTGTGCCCTTTCGAGGTCGTTCAGCTGCTCTAGCACCCGCAATCCTCGGTGCTTCAGACGTGCTCTGGGCCCGCTGATTGCTTCTTGCAGCCGCCGAGGCAAATTCGCCTAGGCGATGACCCCGGCATTGGCTACACAAGAGCGCTGCAGACCCGGCTGACACCCTCCTTCAGGACCCGGAATAGGCAGGCCGGTCGGCGCATCCGGTGCCCCGTCTGCGGGGACGCGACGGGGATGCAGCTTGTCTTTGTTGCAGGATTCGGGCCCTGGAGAAATCCATCACGAACCGAGGGGGCAAAAGGTGTCGAATCTTGCGTGATGCTGACAGGCAGGCAAGATCAAAGGACTGGAGGGACGTCGGTATTGACGATCAGAGACTGGCAGCTAAAACAATGGTTCATATTCTGTAGGACGAGCGAAGCCGGAAAGCCGGTTGCTGAGGGCAGTCTCGGAGGACTCAGACCAGTTCGTAACTCTTGTGGAGTAAGTAGGGACCAGGGAACCAGAATTCGACGTCAACGGACAGACTTTGTCTCGTGACTAGCTTGTGACCCATGGCGAATGGCATGGTATCTGTTCGTTTCTACACGGAACCCGAGACAGCGTATTTGTGTGCGACCAGACCAACGCATACAAGAGCGTTTCTGTCGGAAAGGCGAGATGTCCTGGTAGTTGTACGAGGGCCTGTTGCCAACGTTTCTCAAGAAGTCGACGCACATGCTTTTGCGCCTGAGCTAGGTGCCAAGTGACATGCCTGTAGTGCGTAGAAATTCAGGATGAATGCATGCGTGTCATCGGGAGAGCTCTCGAAAAGCACTGGCTTGTTGGCTAGGTAAATGT
The DNA here is from genome assembly GCF_030913505.1 of Colletotrichum phormii. Taxonomy (NCBI): domain Eukaryota; kingdom Fungi; phylum Ascomycota; class Sordariomycetes; order Glomerellales; family Glomerellaceae; genus Colletotrichum; species Colletotrichum phormii. The sequence continues at coordinate 1,081,851 of NW_026851453.1, forward strand.
CAAAGGTTGGTGACGGCTATCAATCTCTGAAGCGGATGTCCGTTCTACCAAAAGTAAGGTGGCTGGAGTCTCAAGGCTGAAGGCGATTTGAATCAGGCGCCGATCGTTCGTGCGCTCGACACCCGCACCTGGGAAACGGCATTCGAACTTTAGGCAGACCTCATATACCGTTTCCGTGGTGAAGCGAGGAACGATAACGAACCGTCCGATTCCATCTCGAACTGTTGTAATTGCTGTGTACGAGCTGCGCGCTACCGACGCCTCCGCTAGCACGGGGCAACGGTATCGGCTATGAACGTTCTCCGGTCGGTCAAGAATCGGGTTGACGCCTCGCGTGGATGCAGGTGTCCCCGAGGAGACTCTCCAACGTACCCTTGTCCTGGAGGACGTTTCTTCTAGGAGCTTCGGATTCGTCGCCGATTAAGTCCCATGGTTAATCGTCTAGCAAGGGAAACCAGGTGTGCATATCTTGCGTCCCTAAAGGCAAAGGTCCTTTGTCTCTCCTTCGAAACAAGTGCCCGACTGACCTTTGCCATGTTAGGATAGGTAATCAAGTCCGATACCCGTGTTTGCATCTGCATCCGCAAAGTCGTGTTCAGTTGCGTAAATTGCCTTGAATTTCCAAGATAGCTCCCTCAGAGCCTCGCCAGCTAGGCATTGTTCGGGCAAATCCTATGCAGGCTCGCGTCATGGCATGAACTTCGATGTAGCTCGCCTGGCCTTATGCAGGGTAGCTCCTCATTCGGCCTGGACAACTTGATATGGACATTTGCTATCGCTTGTGCGTGGAAAGGGAGAAAGCTTGCAGTCTGTGGAATTCGAGATGGCCAAGGAAACCGTGTCTGCCCATACCTGTACTTTGTATCCGTACGCCGTAGTTCGTGAACAATCGCGAATTGTAGGTTGCAAGGGCGACTGAACCGGTCATCCATCGCCGATGGCATGTCACTGGGGCTGGAATGACCAGTGACACGCGAGATAATCTGTACTAGCCCACTCAAAAGTTTCTTTGGTGAAGTCCAAGCGCACTGTCTAGCCGCTGATTCGAGGCATTCTTCAGAGACTCGACAGGGTTCGTTCGTAGGTCGCGATCTGGGCGCCCAACGATGGTTCCTAAGTTGGAATGTGTGTGCACGAAGCAAAAGTGATGATCCAGACAGAAAAGCCACGTGAGATAGCTGCGAGATCTGCCTAATCATCTACGCCCCAAGTCAATTAGAGATGACGAACACTTGAGAGACCCGGCATTTCGGACAGCTCGCAATTCGCTGATGCTAACGATTTTGGTCAAAGCTCCTGGCTCCCTGCCATGGAACCAAGTCATGTTGAATTCCCAGATTGATTGATTTGGTGCCGAGCTCAAGGGAGGGTTCCGCATGTGATATGGATGGTTGATGAGCGAATTGGTGCAACGATGGAGGTTAGCCAGTGGTTTTGAGGAATCCGAATTGGTGAGGTGATGCAACTCTACTTTGTTAACGATCGTTTTGGAAAGTCCATCAGACTTGAAACGCCATCAGAGTCGTAATTGTGATTATAGACAGGTGTTGCAGCAGTAAATACGACCAAGGCACTTGGTCGAGGATGGCAGGTGGATTGAGTTTGCACGGCTCTCCTCACAAGCTCGCATGGGCGACCAGTGACGGTAATTGCTGAGAGGATGTGGGGGAAGCTTCGAGCGTTTCCTCTTCTTGTTTCTGTTCCTGGCGACGATGCACACGCCGCTTGCTCCAAATGGGTAGCGTGCAATGTGACGGTGCCTACGTTGGGTTGACAACTTGACATTGGGTTCGAGTGGATGGGATGGCAGGTGGTCAAAGTGCAGCGCAGCTATTTCGTTGAACCCATTACTAGTGGTAGCGTGTGACGCTTTGATTGTCGAAAGTCTTCTGACGGCATCCACGATGAGTTCATGGGCCAACCGTCGCTGGCATGGTAGATGCTTGCGAAAAGATTGGGACGAAATCCATCGCAACGGCCACGGTTACCTGGCACAAATGTTTGCGCAATGGCGTATCTCCCTATGTCCACGTTGCTTCCTCGTATCGATTGTCGTCCATTAGTATCCGTAGAATTCTGATTCTGACAGTCTGACCCCTTATGATTGCGGGTTTGTGCGGCGAGAATTTCATTTGAGTCCATTGATGACAGGCCTGTCGATTGGTTACCCATGCCCAAAGGCCAGCCAAATAAGTCTTCGTACGGAGTACTTCGTAGAGCGTTGACGGCAATAGCGGTCATCTTAAGGACCCAGGTCCCAAGCTGGAACTTTGCAAGCGTTTCCGCCGATGGTCGTTGCTTTTTCCTCTCTCGCCGAGCTGCATGGCCTGGATAGACAAGTCCGGGATGTGTGGGATATTGTGAGAGACGGCGCGGCGGCCAGGGGAAGCTCGAAGGGCAAAAATCTCTTCGTGACGGTGCCATCCGATTTGCTCTGACGGGGTCGCGAAGGGTCGAGGGGATTAACGAAATGGAAGCTGTTCTTAGCCTGAGACGCAACTATCAATGTCAGAGCTCCAGCGAAAGGAGGCGCTACCGGGACAGGGTCCGCAGCAGAGCAAAGGGGGAGAGGAGACGTCGGGTGTTCGGTGTTGCGTGTCATGGGATGAACCACAATCTGTCAGTGACACGGAGCTGATCCTGCTCGGAATAGATGTCTGTGGGCAGATAGTGGTCAGTTGAGAACGGTAAAGAGTAGGGAAGTTGCTTGTCACAACGAGAGTTTCCGTAGCAATTGAGAGTCTTGCGTGGTTGGATTGGCGACAACGGCCTTGACAATTGATTGCAATAGCTAGACCGTACGGAGTAGGGTCACTGTGTATTCGTACTTTGTGGAGAGCATTACTACGTTTGGGTGCAGAGCTGTCTTATTCGCACAAGACACAAGCTCCCAATGCAAAGGATAAGGTTTGCATTACTAAGACACGACATTCAGGGATCGAAGAACACAACGTGCACAAGATCTGGCGCTAGTCCCGGGCTGGAGAAGCAGCTCGGCCGATTGGGCGGAACCGGGGACGGGAATCGGAAGCTGCAACCTCCCTTAGCGCGCCTCAGGCCTTCAACGTTCAGCCTCGTGTCTTTTGTGCAGCTGTGGATCTGCACCTGGACACCTCCTCCGCTGCTTACCTAACAGCATCTCAAAGCCTCAAAGTGTGGCTGACGGGATGGCGGAGAAAGAACGACATGCCTTCGTCTCTGTCTGGCAGCTGCATTCACTTGTCAGCCTTGATTCCATGCAACTGCATTCCTATCCATACACAATTCTATTTAATCCTTCCATAAACCTTCTAGACGACTCCACGAGCAATGCAACCAACCCCCTGCATCCAAACCTGTCAATTTCTCTCTTTTCGTCCGCCTCGCCGTGTCCGAGACCCATCATCACCGCTCTCGTTTGTGGGCGAAGGGTCGAAGCTCCAGACACTATCGAATGCAGCAACCCTGTCAATTCGACGACGCCCTCAAGGCTCAAGCCCTGAAGCAAATTCATCAATTTGGTTGTGCTACGGATACGCAGCACCTGCCTGTTTACACCGTACGGAGTAGAGTCTGAGGCACTTAGTCAAGACACCGACTCCATCACGAATAGACCATGTGAGAATTCAATGTCAACCATCCCTTTGCTCCGAGTGGGATCGCAAGCCAGGGCCCGAAACGGATCATCCAACAAACCGCCTTGACGACCAAAGCTTTCCCCCGAGCAGCCGATACATGCCCGTGACCGCTCGACGCCGAGCTGTTGGCAAAAAGAAAACTGCAATTTCGGGTCACGAAGCCGTCCCGCCACACGGCACTGAGCCGGCAAGCCACATTACTGTGGTCTCAGCCCACTTTCGCCGACAGCTTGAACGAGAATTGTAGCCTGCTGCCAAACCTATCATTTGCGATATTAGGCGAAATGCCTCGAGGCATCGATGCACTTCAAGAGGCTGGCTAAGCTTTGAAACCACCGAAAATCCGATGTGTTCTGCGAAACGTGCCACGGTATTGCCATTCAGCCAGCGAGTGGTACTTGAAGTGGACGTCTTAACGCGGCATTGGGAAGTACCGTACCTAAATCAGACAATGACGTGACGTCTACGGATACACAGTTCTATCCGCCATTCTCGGCCAGACACAACGGTGTTCGAGGCAACCTCACGCATACCGTTGCAGCAATTATTGGCTTGCCAGACCCCACGGACTGACCGCTACGTTCCAGCCTTTCGAGACTTTTGAATTTTCGCCGCCCAAGTGGACAAGTTTGCGGCAAAACCAGGGGTCTAGGTGGTTGGGGAGGACCACCGAGTTACCGACAAGTCTCGGGCCTCCAAACACTTCCAAGAGTCACAACAGCGGTCAAACCGCCGCATATGCACGAGGCAAAGAAAAATTCCTCCCCGACCTTTGCAAGACTGTGCGGAGTGCTTGCATGTCGTTGCTGTCGAGACGGTGGAATGATGGGGTCAACATTGAGGAGAAAATTGCAGAAATTTTCTTCTGATATGGAAACTCGAGTCTACACTTGAGCCGTAGCTGCCGCAGACCGTCAGCCATTGACAAATCATATTGAAGCAGATGGCGAGCAAAGAAGCTAAAAAAGGGTCATGATGCGGGACTCGGTACGCGATCGCGGGGCGGACCAGGGTCGCGACGGCGGCACGGGTTGTCTCCAGTATTTTTTTGGCGTCGTGCAGCAGCGCACCGGTTCCTTTCTGGCACCTCCGAAGCTCCAGGTCACCATGCGGGTTCGCACTCGCGTGAGGTCATTCCACGAGTCATCCCGCCGGCGTTCAACACAGATGACTATTGGTGGCATCCGGGCGTTGCGAGGTTAAGGCTGGGGATTGCCTGTTGTCGTCGAGATCATCGCCGAAGCTTGCGGAAGCACTAAGCAGAGCAAACGGCCTATGAGGGGCTGGAGGGGTGGCTGAAAAAACGGAGTCTCTGAACAGATTCTTTCCATGGTCACCGACGACGTGCAGCCTACGGCAACCAGCGGTGATGAATATTGAAGCCAAAATGGCTTAGGAACTTCTGCGCGAAGAAGGATTCGAATGCGTTGTTGCCCAAGATTCGAGGGTTTGGCGATGATCGCGGCCTGCAAATCGGGGGAACGGCGCCAAAGAAGGGATGTATGGCTTGTGAGCAACTGCATTCGCTCCCTCGAGTCGTGATAGTTTCGATGGACACTTCGCTCAGACTGTCACTTTCTTGACAAGACGGCGCATGCTTCACATTGATGGAGCTCTTTCGACAGAGCCTCAAAGTCAACATCATACTGGAACAGCCCGCAAAAGTAAAATCCAGGGTCCAGGCCTTTCCGACGGGCCCATGGTCCATGGCCCCGGTTTGAGGCTTCAAAAACTTGCAGTTAGTGATGGATACTGGCAGGCCCCACTGCGGAGACGCTTTGTAGAAGAAACGCTCCCGGACAAGCGTTAGCAAACACCTTAGAACCTCGAACTTGATCCACACCTGCATGACCGCGGACGTGGAGTCGGGGAACCTTGGAGACGGGCACACAGGGCGACAAGATTTCGACGCCAGTAAGGACGGTGCATGCAACCACTTGTACATGCGTCAAAAGCTCGCATGCAAAGCAAGGAAGAGAGAGGAGAACAGAAAGAAAGAGCTCCATAAACGCGACATGGTGACGAGGCGAAGTGAGGGGAACATCGGAGCAAGTTGCGATATTTCTGCAAGACCAACTGCTGGGGCTGGAAACGCGGCCTATTGCTGCAGTAGCAACGTCGGCGGTTCGAAACTACGTCGGTGCGAGATCACGGAGACCGACACGGATGCGGACACGTTCTGCAAACTGCAGATCAGGGCTTGGATTCACCAACCAGCCCCAATATGACGGTCCTGCTGATCACAAATGACACAGTGGTCAATTGCGTGCCTTGGTGACCGACGGGCCAGCTCTCCTCTCAACTCCCTGGCCGAAGACGTGCAGGAGACAGATGCTTGAATTGCTGCCCCTCCAGATTGGTAATGAGCGGCACCACAGCGTCACCACGTTGAATTGATTGAGGGGAGGGGTCGGGGGCGGGGGGTTCCACGGACCCGGTGCTCCGGCAACTTGCGAGGTCTCGTCCGAGGATCGCTGTCGCCCATCGCGTAGGGGTGGTTTGAAGGTCGCGTACCGGCGCGTCTGCATCTGAGGACCCATTAACTTCGAACATGCCTTCACTCCGCGTTCGACTGGACCACACCCCGCGGCGTTTTGTACAGAGTATCTGTAGGGATCAACGAGAGACGGATCCAACATCACGTAACCCACCACATCATCCTGTCTTGCTTTAGCCGCATGCGACAGTCAAATATTCACCAAAGGCCAATAGACCCGAATTGCGAAAAGGCCAGACAAGGAGCTCCCAAGCTCCCAGATGGCGCGAGGGGGGGAAAGCTTAGGGAAGTCGAAGTGGTGGAGTGGGAACGGCAGAGCCAAGCGCATTATCTCTCGACCAACAAGACGCTATATCCCAGAGTTCGCGATAGATGAGCAGGTGGGATTCTTGCAGATTTCGGTCACGAAAGTTTGATCCAATTGAGGCGTATCGGGCTATCAGTTGGCGGCCATGCCTCTGTGTGCGTGGCACCAGTGCAAGTGGACATGCTGGCATGTGGTGTGGTGAGCTGGTTCGGGGAAATAATTGCATGTTTTCCTTGATTTGCGGTTTCGACCGGTTCCCTCGAGGTGGTGTACGGAGCTTGATGCTGGTTCGCGACGTTCCTGAGCTGAAGATGCGGAAGTGTGTACGTCTCTTTAACAGGGTAGGGAAGAGGCGCTGCGGGTGAGGGGTAAACGAGGACGAAGGCCACCCTTGTTGGACCAGGGTCCTTGTCGCCATCGCCTCTGGGGATTTGGAGTCTGCGCGCTTCTACTCGTCCAGCCACCCTGCACGAACTGACAAGGCCACTGCTGGGCCCGGCCGAATCGGGGGTCTATTGCAACTTACCTGCAACCGAACAGCTCGCTACTGAATGCCGTTGCTGCTGCTGTGTTGGCAGAGGAGCCCGGCCGAGTTGACAGAAGGCAGGTTTCAAGGGTGCAGTGCATGTGACGGCTCCATTGGCAGTTGAGCGATGAACCTGGAGGCGACACGAACCGTCTTTGGCGGCCATGGAACGGAACGGGCTGCGTTGAACGGTCGAGAACGGAAGATTCTGGGGAAATCGACTGGATTGCGGCCGTGGGATGAGTGAGGAACTTGCGATTCTGGCACGGCCTGTGTGCAATTGATTGGACACATGACTCTCTTTCAACAACTGAAAATAGGCTGCCAGAGAGATTGGGGGATCTCAGGGCGCGGATGGTCTCTTAATCTGGCCAAAGGGGGGAGAGGTCATTGCTAACGGGACGGCTGAGTAGCCTACCTAGTGTGAATCTGGGGTTGGCGGATCGCCATCTAGATTTGGTGACAATGGCGAAAGGGAGGGGGAGGGGGGGGACGCGGACGACACAAACATCGCGTCGAGGGGCATTTCAAGGACCGCGTAAAGTGGTCATCCGCTAACCCAGACCAACCATGAGAAGCCATCGTCAACTTTTGTTGGAGGGGCTAGGCGTAGGTGAGTTTGGGGAAGGCGAGGGGGCACGGGAGGTGCAGGGGCCTAGCACTGACCTTTGTTCGTCTGATGTTACAGGTGGCTGTTGCTTTTCTTTGACAATTTTTTTGGGAGGTGTTGAAGGGGGGACAAAGCGGCGTGTGAGACCCGTGGGAGAGATGGAGAGAACTGATCTAGAAGGATTTTGTATGGTTTGAAGCCAGAACGATTTGAGGCCGATCTGCTTACGTCTTGTCAGGAACTTTGGTTACAGCGGCCACTTGCATCATTGACGATCCCTCTGGTCACTGGTGAGTAGCCTTTTTCCGTCAGGGAGGTGAACAAGGGAGCGGGCCCTGAGTCGCGGATGACGCTTGGCGCCTTTTTCTTGCGCTCTCTGTCTTCCAACGGCGCCGGTAGAACGGAACCGCGGCTCAGGGGGTGGTTGGTCTCTTTCCGTACGGAGTAGTGTTCGACGAGAGTCTGGAAAGGGAGGTTTAGGATTTGAGATTTGGAACCTCTGAGATCACGAGACATTGACAAAGGGGGAGACATGAAGGGGTCTCGGACTTGAAGTCTTTTACGGTCACGGCTTTGACGATGCTCATATCGGACGGATGCGAAAGTGGATGTTTTTTTCTTCGGGTGTTGCAACTTGCAAGGCGGGCACGTTCGTCAGCCTACCTGGGGCGGGTTGGGTTCTAAATGTGTTGGATTGGCGACGTTTGCTCGCCCCCTAGTAGTAGACGCGGGATATAGCCCGGCCCCCGGCAGATTGCTCGATCATCAGTCGATTCTTCAATTAGGTGAGTAATGGGGTCGAGACTCGACCGTCACTAGACACCCCCAAGCATGGAAGAAAGGAATGCGCGTACCTTTGCCAACCGACTCCAAACCAGCCAATGTAGGGGAAAGGGCGAATAAGTATCATGATTTCCTCCGTGTTCTGGAATGGATGGAAACCAATCAGCCTGTGGATTTTGAATGGTTTCCGTAGGCGCGGTGCGGAACTGCCGCCGTACCGGCATATTTAGACGCCGGACACGCTTGGTGCATAAACCGGGAGGGGGGGATGGGGGATGGGGGGCGTCTGCTGGCTTCAGGGGAGCCGAGATGAGATGATGGGAATATGCATTGCCCGTGGGAATTTGGCTGTGCTGAGTGCTGAGTCAGTGGAGGGCGGGTTGGTGATTTGGCGACTGTTTGAATATCGAATCGGTCGATAGGGGAGACGCGGGATGATATTCAGATGACGACGATGGCTCATTTGCGGGGGTTTTTTTTTTTGGGGGGGGGGGGGGGGGGGGGGGGGTTTGTTCTGTACGAATACCTAATCACCTAGCTGGAGCAGGAATATGCGGCATTTGGGTAGAGCTAAGCGCGAAAAATGGCTGCTTTTCCCGGCCGCCGGTCTCTAATACCTACCTAGTGTTTCTGCTCGGGGGTGAGACATTGGGCAATGAGTGGCAGGGAAACTAAGTGGGCTCCGGGTTTTCTTCTTTTCTTTTTCACCATTTGAATCTATCCCACGAGGGGGAAACTGAGACCTGGAGCGGTGACGATCCCGCGTGGGCGGTAGTTTTCAAGGACTGGTTATCGGGAAAGGAAAAGAAAAAGCAATTCTTTTGTACGAGTGCTCCACGCTCACTGCTGATCCAATGAAGTTGGCGGTGCGACGGAGGTGGCCGCTGGAACGGCTTCTAACCTGCGAATCTGCGATGCATCGGTTTTGCTATTGTTTCTTTTCACGAGGACCATTTGGCTCGAAGTCTCTCGTTTTCTCAAGTGCACCTTACCTACTTGAGCTCTCTCGTTTTTGTACTATGAGCCGTGGTGGTTGTCTCGCGCGGCATGCCGGAAGTCCATGGAAAGGATACCGCATTTCATCCATGATCCGCTGTGTGGCCCGGCTTATAGTGTCTGCATGGTTAGAACGGGTCCGCGATTCCAGGCTGTCCACGGAGACAGTGAGAGCGAAAGACGAGCTGGTTGAACGCTATCTACCTAGTATTAGGTACTAAGTAAGCTTGTGGGAAGAGGGACCCAAGAAGCTATGGCTTTTTGGTCTTTTAGTTGACGATTATGGAACTTTCGTAGTCTAGGCACTGGTCACTGCTCCTGGTGGTCACAGTGCCAGCTCCTTAATCAGTTGAAGAGACGTCCATCCCAGCGAACGACTCGTGTGAAGTCAGTGGACGGACGGTTAATGGGTTGAAAGAAAGGACAATGACGATCTCGTGGCTTTCAGGGAAGCGCGCGGGAGGGGCACGTACAGAGGGGGAAGGGTTATCAATGGATGCTCTAAAAGAGGAACAATGACAAAGATTTGTGGTGTCTTTCTTTTATCTTCTCTTGCGATTGAAGGTTTGAAACGGAGACAGTTACTAGGTTGCGCCAAAGCCCCAAAAGGATTGGCGATTTTGGGGTAAAGGTAGGTTGTCGTTTGGCGCTGGGCGCTTGTGCGGATCTGGGTTGGGAGGCCTGTTGACGAACAAAAATTCGTCACTAGCAGGCTCTTGCTTATGGTTGGGCTGGGCTGGCTGGCTGGCTTACCCTGTGCTTGAATGGTATCCTGTCGTGCCTGTGTGGTTCCTGGAATACCTAACTGTAGGAAGGCTGTTCCTGGCTTCCGAGATGCCACAGTCTTACGAGTTTTAGTTGCAAACCTGTCGAGACTCTGTGTGAGTGGGGGAATGTACCGTAGTAAGAGCCAAATCCGCCGAAACGGGAGAAGCGTTTCCCGTCGGCTGGACCGGGACGGGGTGGGATTCAATAAGGGGAACTAAGGGAAAGTTGCGACTACGCCATGTGGCTGTGAAGAAGGGGAATAGGTTGAGCCAAGGCTTTTTTTTTTCTCTCGTTTCCTATGGTCATGGTGTGCGGGTGTCTGTCAGTGATGGGGAGTGAAATGGGGGGGTAAAGAGAGCACGATGGTGACGACCGTGACGCTGAAGCGGGTGCATGCAGGCGACTGAGTAAGAGGCTGAGCGGTTTACTTCTGATAATGTGGTTGGTCTGTAACTCTGTGCATGGAGCCTCACGAAGAAGAGAATCGAGACACCATCGCCGTCGCCATCGGCGAAACACGATCTTGACGCGCGCGGGGAAACCTGGGTTTTTGGTAAAGGAAAAACCTGGAATGCTAAAAACGCGATGCACGAGAGCGGGTTCTTTCTTCAACCAAATTTTTTTTTAATTTTTTTTTTCCTTTCTCTTTCATGGCGGCTGGCCTACCTACCTAGTTTAGGCTCTTTGAGTTCTGATATGGAACTTGAACTCTAGGCGGCATTCCGATGGTTGACGCGGAGGCTCTTCGTCATTGATTCTGCGGAGCAACCCGGGCATTTTTCGTATACTCCGTACCGAGGAGTTGTTACGGATACTTCGTATTTTTTTTGGCAGTTGTCTGGCCAGATGGTTTGGGTAACGTTATGGCGGGGACCATTTTGCAAATTGGGACTCTTATGGGAATTGGAGAATCATTCGCTGCAACGGTAACTTTGAAGATTCCATATTGGCACATTTTCCATCTCCATCCATGAATGAAATGTTCCATCTCGCTTCGCAATACGAATAATACATATGTGGCCGGGATCAAATAAGTCTGACCGCCATGGATTGTCAGGTCCCTTTTGGAAATTCCCCTTTTTCTGAGGCGAGATTTGCATCCGCAGAAAACAAATGAACCATCAGAAAAAAAAAAAGAGTCAATGCCCACGCGCGTTCCACGAAAGGCTAAAGTACCAGGACGCAGAAAATAGAAGGCCGTTGACTGGACGGAAACGCGAAGGGAGTGCAGAACGCATTGATATTTAATAGAAATCTGCCCGTGTCCTTCTTTCCCATCTCTTTTTTTTTTTCTTCTTTTTTTTTGACGTTCGCGTGCTCCCGCGTTTCTGGGTTGTCTGATTGGACCGTCGCGGTGTGGGGTAAAAGTCTCTTTTGGAGATTTGGATTTGGGGTGGGGGGGCGCCAGGGGGGAGTTGGGAAGGCACGAGGGAAAGGCGCGCTATCACTGGCGGGCGGGTGCGAGAGCCACCGAGAGCTCGGGAAGCCCTTTCCCACCCCTGGTTTCCTTGGTTGTGGTGGGGTTTAATTGAAGTGTTGTGATTGGATATATGGCTAGAGACCCCTGCAAGTTCAAGGAAAGCGTGTCTTTTTTTCGTTTTGGGGGAAGTACGAAGTACGAAGTACATAGCCGTACTGGAAGCGTGGGGCAGGGCGTTCTTGACTCCTTGAGGCTTGGAGATTAGGTGCGAGTGCACCTCAGCATATTCGACCTATTCTATTGGGACCTTGGGGGAGAGGGAATTGAGTGCCGTAGGGAAACTACCTCACGCTATGGGAACCGATCACGACGGACCATGGTAATGGAAGTGTGGTGCTGGGCCTGAGTGGGCGGAAGGCACTGGCAAGCTTGGAGGATCCTCAGACGTGGAGACTTTCGATACTTGAGAAAGAAAAGAAAAAAAAACCAAGAGCAGGAAAAAAAAAAAAAAAGCAAAGCTGGGCATTTCCTGTCCGTTCCCTCCGCGACGAGTCGTGTCTCTCCCTACGCAAAACCCATTTTCTGCGGAAAGTGATGCCATTCTGATATGCCTGTGCATAGTCTTCATTGGACTCTCACTCAACTCGGTATGCATTGAAGCATTGGAAAGCAGCCAATATTTCATCTCCAACTTCTCTCTTTAACCCGGCAGAAAAGGGAACACATTGAAAGGACACAGATGGAGAAGGTACCCGAAAACGTATCTAGCGCCGGTGGGACTTCCACTGGCATAACTGCACCGTGCTGGAGCAGCTGGAAGACAAGGTCCATTGTATGCGTACTATTCCACTCCGAACGTAAGCGTGCCCAGCCCTAGGATCAGGATTGTGTGGATGTGCAGGTTATGGGACAGGGGATAGCCTCGCCCCATTGCCAAAGATGGAGGTGATGGACGTACCTAACTGCTTTTTTGTACAGGCAAACTCGATTGTGCATTCATTGCAGAGGAAGAGAGAGATATTTCCGGAAGTCCAGGACAACTCTGAATGCTTGACAAGTGTGACGAGTCACAAGAAGCCTCAAGTTATTGTATCTGGATCTGGACCTGCAGAGCCAATCTCAAACGTACAACCAATTGGCAAGCTGAAGGCGACCAATTGTGTCTCACCCCCCTGGTACGCCTTGAGAGTTCCCGTCATTGTGCATGCAACTTGGTAAAGTGGTTGCGCCTCTTGGGGCAACGAAAAACGCCCATTGCATCCGGATAACCCAAAGCATGTACAATTAATGAGGTAAGCCAACGCTGGCTCCACACAACCCTGTGCCGAATGATGAATCCTCAATGAGAGAGAGAAAAAAAGAAAGAAAAAAAAAGGATTGAATTGGAGACTCTAGGCGTTTGGTTGGTTTCCAGACGCGCGCTCTGTAAAGGTTGGAGAGGGTGAGAGTGAGAGTGAAATTGAGTTGGCAAAGACGCGCTCGCCGAAATGGGACACCGCGACGAGATCAAACCGTACGATGGATCGATCAAAGGGTTAGATGACACCGGACAAGTCTCCTACTAGTTCCTTTGCAGTTTCCGATTCTTGACATGAAGCAGGAGAAGCAGGATGGAAGCTTGGAGAAAAGGTCCTCTTGCAAAGTCTCAGCAACCCTTCCCCCTTCCCCCCCTTGACGTCCGTTCCTGCAAAGGCCGGAAGTATCAAGTTTCTGGGGGGCGTAGTAGGCCGGGCGCACGTGCCGAGAATGGGTAATTGAACTGTGAGAAAGACTTGCTGCAGCACTGGCTTTCCCAGGTTTAGTTTGAATCACACACACACACACACACTACACGCCTGACAAGAATATCCCGTGCATCATTAATCGAACCCCTACTCCATTTACGATGGGCCGTGTTCGATACGTCCGAGTGTCGTGACGGACGTGTGGTTTTCGCGTTTTTGGGGGAGGGAAAGAACATGCAACTCAATGACTTGTGTGTGTGTGTGTGTGTGTGTTGGACAGTCGGAGGTTGCAGTAGGTTTTACTTGAAGCTGAAAGGGGGCCAAGGCCCAAAGACCGTGACAGGCAAAGCTGAATTTACACAGTCGTCAGTTACGCAATGCGAGCCGGTGGGAAACATTCGTCGTATATACTCCGTAGTTTGATTTATTAGATTCGGCCGTGTGTGCCATTGATCGTCTCTTCATCTGCGTTTCTGGTAAGTGATCTGAGGAAAGATGCCAGGTTGAAGGCCAGCCGCGATGGAGACCGGCTTATTGTATCCGTGCCTGCCTTCTCGGTGCAATTGTCAGCGTAGGTGTACAGATAGACGTACCCAGTGGGTGATTGCACAATCGCTGGTTTGGTTGGCGACGATGTGTTGAATCCATAAATCCCCAAAAAGTGCAACAACCGGGAAAAATACATCGTGACATCGTCATCCCTTCTTTCCCAGCCGGCCGCGGCCGCCGTGGCCCGTCCTCGTCCCGAAACCTCCAACCACTGGGAAGGTGCAAAGTGTGGCTGGGGCCTAGGTGTTTCCTTCTAGAAGCTCGACCGCTGAGTGGATGACGGCAGCGTTGATTGGATCTCCGTTCTTCATCTCGCGTTTCTTACGGATCACCAGCTTTTTTTTTTTTCATGTCTTCAATTCTTCTCCTTCTGATGGAGGCCCGCCACGACGAAGGCCCGGGCTTGAATTATGCGCAGGGCGCACGACGCACCAAGAGTTTGTCGATGTGGACAACAAACATACACACACACTGCCCGTATCTACGTAGTTTTCCTTTTCCCATGCTGTCCGAGAGAGAGGTCTCGATAACGAATAACAAATAAACAGTCTCACGACTCACCAAGATAAGAGCATGGCCGGCTCGACCACGACCCAGGGCCCGGGAAGGAGGCCACGTTGAAAGGCCATGTGGATTGTGGAATGACGGACATTATGTCAATCGGCGTCCAGGGCATCGGATGCAGACAAGTTATCCTCGAAGCTTATGTCACCAATTTCATTACTAGCACATTAATTACCTACTATACCCCGTATGGTCGTGACGGTGCACCTTACGCATCCAGTTGCACGACACGCCTGACACGATCGCGGATGCACGAGCGAGACACACAAGCCACATTTATTTCCGTTTCTCGTTTTCCTCCATCCGTACCTCATTTCTCTACTTCGTACTCCGTACACCTCACTTCATCAAATCTTCCGACTGAATTGAATCCACGAATTGGCCCACGTCTGGCACTACTACCAGTCTCCATACTCGGTACATACATAGGCGTCGAGAAGTGGACCACATAGACGGCATATCGTCGTCATTTTCCAACGGTTCATATCGCCAAAACCGGTGCTGGGGGCGGTCCCACGAGATAATCCCCACCTCACGATTATCCACCAGCTGCAAAGTACCTTCATCCCAAGCCCACGGGTTACGCCGTGAAAGCAATTCCCAACGCCACACCACACTGGGGGGACACACACACACACATACGCATCCACGACACCACACACACGAACCAGGAAACCCTGCAAAAACCATCTGAATCCGTACCGCGTCGTGAGCCAATCCCAGCGGGCGTTCTATCCTTCCCGCTAATCCCTGCTCCCAACACCACGCACACACGCCTCTGCGTGGTATCACTGGCTTCCCTTACCTATCCGTGCCTCGCCTTGCCCTGCACAAACACGACCATTACACGCAAGTTTGGTGTAGAGCCTGAGGAAGAAGCGGCTCCAGTCTTCCTTTTTCATATCCCAGGATTCTTTTTATTTTTTTATTTTTTTTATACCTTTACCTCACCAGTCGAGCCAAGAAAGAGTCCGAATTGGTCCTGGTCCCGAGAGGCGGATTACCTACCTCCACCGTCCGTCCACTCGTCCACACACACCATACACCGCTCACGCAACTCTGCTTGGGTGTACGAATGGATATTCGTCGTACTACCTGACACCCGCTCGGCACTCATTGGCACAGTCCTCAACCTCCCTCATACCAGGCACGCACGCACGCACGGCACAGCATAATTCAATTCCGTGACGTCCAGTGGTCCAGTGGAAACCAAACTACCTGGTCCTGCAGGAGATTCCACACGCACCAATCATCCGTCCCGAGCACGACTACCACCCTGCTGCCAGCCTGTCACTGCCTCCTCAGCCTGGGCCAAGTCTGACTCTGGCATCCAGTGAATTGGCCCTCGGCCTCTAGGCTCTGGGTAATCCGTAAGCCCTGAAAGAGAAGGATACCGAAGCCCCGTCTCGGGCTTCTAGAGTACCTTCAAGGGAACGGTCCCAGACCCGGCTTCGACGAAACGAACAAAGACGGACGTTGGTTGTTTTTGTCTGCTTCACCCCTAAGCAGCCGCAGCAGTAGCATTAGCATTAGCATCAGCATTTGCATAGTGTTGGTTGCTTCGACCGGCCCAGTCCAACCCGTCTATCAGGCCGTTCCTTTCATCGAACAAGTTGGCGCCGTCGAATTACATTGCCCCATTGCCTCCCAATCCCCCCCCCCCCCCCCCCCCTCTCTCCTCAGAACCTTGATCCGTTGGCTTTGTTCGTTTGAAGTCTTGACGCCTCCTGCCGAACCTTGTACCGTACAAGCTACTGCTTCCTCCTGCGGGCCGTATCTTGCGGGTAATACGTGGAAACGCACCATAATCTCGGACACACAAAGAAACAAGTGGCAGATACGGAAGGAAAAAAAAAAAAGGAAAAAAAAAAGCACAACTTGAGGATAACCAAGGCATATTGGTACCGAGTTGCGCTAAGCCCAGGCATTATTCGAGAACAAGGAAAAGGCGCGCGGAGCTGCTGCACAAAACCGGACATTTGACATTTCGAATTGGCATTGCTACCGGCCTGCGGTTGCGGATTACCACTATTCGTGCCACTGCCACTAGAGCTCTGTACGGCACCTTGCCCCCCGTCGCGGCGTCGCCCTGTATTGTTGGGGAAGAGAAGGGTGTCAAAGGTCCCACGGAGGGGTGCCCAGGCCAAACCAGGACCAAAGCTCGTCAGGAGCTGCTGCTGCTGCGCTGCTGCGCACCACCACGACGCACCACAAGCACCAGCTTTGTCCAATCGACGGCTAGTTCGCTCACTTTCACACTTTCCGACGATCCACTCCAGCAAAGGTACTGCTCACTTTCTCGGCGGGCGGCGCTGTGTGTCGACAGGCATTCGGCTTGCTGGGGGTGGCGCGCAGACGAGACGAGACAGGAGACACGACGAAGGCACGGAGAGCAGCAGGACGGTACCTACTTGTTAAACGTGCTTGGACAAGGCAGACAAGACAATCAGACGATTGTCAGTCAGAGAGGCAGTCGACAGAACAAGCAAGCAGGCAGGCAGGCGAGCGGCGAGCGGCGAGCGGTGTCGACAATTCGATTGTAGACGCAGTCATCCTCATCCCTCGCTTCAGGCTTCACGACCTACGGAGTAGGCATCAATTAATACGGCGACAGACAGGAGAGGCAGAGACAGCATTGTTGCTGCTGCTCGGCAAGGAACCTTTACCTCAGTCCTCAGCCTGCTTCGCGCAGCTGCACTTGCAGGGCACATCTGCAAGGAAGAAAGAGGGTCGGCTCACTGCAAGTAAAGTGAGTAAGTCCAGTCCCGTCCAGTCCTCGGTATCCGTAACGTACAGGCAAATAATACCACCTACCTTACTGCGGCGCGCTACATGCTAGAGGACGAGACAGACGAGAAGCGCAACCACTCACTTTCCAACTCAAGAACTGACCTGAGGTATTCGTACAGTAGTAGTCTGCTTGATTTCCTGGTTGTGACCGTCAGCCAGCATCAACATTTGCATCGGCGCATCGGCGCATCAGCCCAGCAGCAATAGTAACCTCGACAGGTAGACCACAGGCGATACTTCGTACACATAAGCTGGCTGGGAAGCCAGGATAGGCGGTCTTGAAGGTACGTACAATTCAACTTTGGAGCGGTTCCATGTATCTTTATGCCGTGCATTGTGTGTGGAACTACATCTTGGTCACTTCCCCTCTCCCCCCAGTTCCCTCTCCCCCCTTGCCCTGTGTCCAGCCCAGGCTCTTCCCTGTCGATATCACAACAAGATACTTTGGGTTTATATGCAAGAGCAGCGGCAGTGGAAAGTACCGTGCCGTTTCTTGGAATCCACCTGGGGGGACTTTGTACTTGGTAAGTTGGTGCTGGTGCTGGTGCTGGTGCCGACCCAGGTGCATGTACTCCGTACTCCTTACGGAATATGTACCAAGCATTCGTACCGGCACCACCAGCTCATTCGCACTTGTTCTCTTGCACACCCCTCCCCTTCCTTCACACTCTCTCCCCTCTCCACCACTCACTCTTCTTCCCGTTCCTCCTTCTCCTCTCTCCCTCGTTCATCCCGGGCCCCTCTTCTCCTTCTCTGTCTTGTCTCTCTCACACATGGACACCTACGGAAAGTAATAATCATCAGGGAACAGGCACGAAATACACACTTACGACACCCCATCATTCCCACCTGCCCGCACACACACACACATTCTCAGAAAAAGGGCCAAAGCTGCACCTTTACGTAGCTACTTGGTCCTTGTACCCAGCCGTCAGCGGGCCCCAAAGTACCTTTTTCTCTCCTCGCAGGAGAAGGGGAGTGGCAGAGAGACCGAGAGACTGAGAGAGAGACTCGACCGGCCGGGCCTGTTAAAACACCTCGGCCCTCCTCCCCAACCCTTTACCTACCCTCTCCTCCCCCTTCTCTCCTCCTCCTCGTCCCTCCCCATCCATTCATTCCCTCCTCTTCCTCTCCCCGAAGACAGTCCTTCCTGACTCCTTTGCTCGCCGAAAACGAATAAAGGGTCTTTCCATTCTCTAATCCTCTCCCCCCCCCCCCCCCTACAGAGAATAGGAAAAAAGAGGAAGGTAGGAGAAAGAGAGAAGACTTAATCTGGCGACGTCCCTTCCCTGACTGAACCGACTCGTCTCCCTCGACTCCCAACTCACCCACACCACACCAACCACGCCCAAAGCTGTCAAGGTCGAACCAGCTTCGTCTTGCACACGCCCCCCTCACACTCCCATCAACTCCCCGACAATCCTCGACATTTGGAAACGGTTCGCCAATTCCCAAGTTTTCGAGCTTGCAGAGTGTGACCGGAAAAGCCACAAGAGAGCAGCAGGACACGCAACAAAGAGAAAGAGACTGGCACTCGATTTAAAGATATAGTGAAGAAGACCTTGATTGGTATTTTCTACACTCTTTTTTTCATCACACAAGACAAGAAAGATCCCACGTCCCTCCCGTTCCTTGCATCCCTCTCCCGACCGTCCGCCCTTCCCGCGACGACCAAATCCAACCCCACACCCCCTGAAGGATTCCTCGCCTCGACGACGACGACGACCCAAAGGAACTCGACTCGACTCAGACGTGCAACTCCCACGACAGCAACAAAACCCACACACCCATCTTCGGCCCTCCGACGACTACCACGAAACTCCCTTTCGTTCCGCCGGCCTGCCATCCCGCCCTCATTCCTTCCAAGAGCCCCTTTGCGATCTTGGATTGTGTCGGCCCAACCCTTCTCGAGCAACTCCCGTCTCCAGAAGCCCGATTCTTCGTCCCCGTGGATTGCCAGTCCCAGGTTCCCTGGACAAGGAAAGAAATCCATTGCTTTCTTTCAAAGCTTGTCAGACCGTCGAGAATACTTCATACATGATCCCATCAGGATTATAGTATAGATCATCCCTTTTTGTACTTCGGGCACCGTCTGTGAAAAGGTACGTTTTTTTTTTTTTTTTTACTGCAACAATGCAATTTAGATGAAGATGTGGTGCGCCTGTCCTGCCTAATCATCACCTTTCAACCCGCCCTGCTCAGTTCCAGCCTGACGACGGGATGAACCTTCATCTCCATCTTCCAAACCTCCCCCTACCCAGAGCTTCCTCCGTTCACCACCACCTTTACTACCATTTCCACTTCAAGCACTCATCCCCATTACGTTACCGTATCTTGTCAAAAGTCGGTTTCTAAACTCTACCTCTTTCCTCCCTCACAGCTTTTGCGTGCCGTTGGTATTTTTACTCAACGATCCACGTCCACAAGTTTCCCCCCACATTCGCCAATCAACCAAACCACCACCAGTCCGAGGTCAGGATAGCTCGAGGGGATACGTTCGTTCGTCGCTCCCCCAATCCAACCCTCAGGAATTGTCTCAATTTCGTCTGTCTTGACAGTCAAAGTTGCACACTGTGGCGGTAAGCCTCGCCATCACTTCACTCTTGCCCTTTCCCCCACACAGTCCCTCAACCTTGCCCTCTGCTCGCCCCCTTCCGCCCCTTCGATCCTCTCATTGCCTAGCCCACAGTCAAGAGACGCCAATCTGGATGATTCCCCCATCTCCCCTCGTGCCAATCCATCTCCCCACCATCCATCCACTGGTCGAATCAGGGCGACGCTATCTGAGTTGGAGATCTGCCCCCTTTGGATCGGCACCAAGCGGTATTTACAGAAGCCGGTTGCTCCTTCACCGCGCCCCGTTGTCGATCTTTGAACAGCTGCCTGCCTCACTTTGTCCACTGCTCTAGGCTTACTCGAGCACCTGCAATCGTCTAAACGAACCGCGAGCTAACCCAATCTTCTCTCTTTTTGTAGAGCCATCCACTCGACCTTCTCTCATAAACGGCCAAGTTTCCCGGCCACCTTTCCGTCCGTCCGTCAATCTCACACGAGGAACTCGGTCTCGCATCATTTTCGGCTTCTCATCCAGCCACAGTCACTCTTTTGCCGGACCCTGTTCTCTTTCAACACGCTCCTTCTAATACTAATATTCTAATCCCTCGGTTGCACTATTCCACTCTTTCACAGCACCGATTTTGAAGACTTTTTTTTTTTTACCGTTTCTTTTTTCACGTCTTTCCGTCTCCGACCACCAAAAAAAGCTTCCTGGAGAACTTCATCGTCATTCTTTCCCGTTTCGGAACTTCGACTCGTCAGCCAACCCCTCCCCCCCTTACACACGCCCTCGACTCACCACATCACAATCCAAAATGGCGTACTACCAACAACAACAGCAGCACTCCGACCCTGCTTTCTTCACAGAGGACCACGACGAACCCCAAAGGCCACGAATGGGCACTCGGGACGCCGCCAAGATGATTGCGAGGCAACGGCAGGAGATTATCGCCAGCGAGCTTTCCCGGATAGCTGGTGATGAGTACTTGGAGGATATCATGAAGCACATGAGGCACATGGAGGTAAGAACACGAGGAAGGAGCGGACTGTCTCAATGTGGGTCGGGTTTACTGACACCTAGCTTCAGGATGAGACGATGCCTGATGCCAATCTCATCGATATGCAACGAGAGATCCAATGGTATATGAGACCCTACCTCATCGACTTTCTCATCGAAGCCCATGCCGCCTTCGCCCTCCTCCCCGAGACTCTTTTCCTCACCGTCAACCTCCTCGACCGGTACTGCTCAAAGCGTGTCGTCTACAAGCAACACTACCAGCTCGTCGGTTGCGCCGCTCTACTGATTGCTGCCAAGTACGGTGACAAGAAGGACCGCGTGCCCCAGATCCACGAGCTCAACAACATGTGCTGTGGCTTGTACGACGCCGGCATGTTCACCCAGATGGAGATGCACGTCCTCAACACTCTTGAGTGGACCATCGGCCACCCCACCGTCGACTTCTTCACCCAGCTCATCGTCGCTGAGGAGCACGACAACGTTGAGGTTGAGCACATGGCTGCCTACATCTGCGAGATTGCCCTGTACCACCGCGACTTCGTCTCTACCAAGCCTTCCATCATGGCTCGCTCATCTCTCGCCTTGGCAAGAGCGATCCTTGGCGAGCCCGAGATCAATGATGGAGAGTGGGACCACGTCGAGAACGTCACCCTGCTGACCCTCTCTCAACACCTGCACAGCCCCTCCGTCGCCCTCGCCAGAAAGTACTCATCATCACACTACTCTGGCGTCGCGAAGAAGCTTGCGTCCTTCATGGCTCACCAAGCCAGCATTGCGCGAGCGCAGTCGGGGGTCCCTCCGAGTCCGCCTTCTGAGTCCGCCTCAAAACACTCAAACATCTACAGCACCCCCCACAAGGGCCACGGAGCTGTCGCAGGAGTAGTGGAAGGATACATGACCCCGCCAATCACCCCTGATGGCGCCGCGTACGGAACCGTCAACAAGGACCCATACTCCATTCCCCCGAGATGCCCGGTCACCCCGACGCCGCAACCCAACACAGCGGCATACGCGCAACAACAAGTGCAGCAGCAATACGCCCCCTTTGTACACCAACACACGACGGGCCACCATCTGGCCTAAACGTCGACTAACACGAGTCGATCCCAGCAGACCGACTTGTCGGTCCGCCCCGCGGAGTCCCACACAGCGAACCAACGCTACGCTACGATACGGGCAATCGAAGCTTTTCCCTCATTCTACCCGTGGCAGGGCAATTGAGCGACATCCCAGGAAGTGGATTAAAAAGGAAAAAAAAAAAGATTTGTTTGCCGCATGCATACAGAATGGGTTTTTTTTTATTTCACACGTCATGGCATCGAGCGATTTGTTTTAATGCAACAAAGTCCATTTTCACTCAGCAGAAGTGTCCCAAAAAAAGGAATACGGATCATACCCCAACAACCCCCGAGTTATTTTTTTCTCAACAGCATTCAGCGGCTTTTTATTACATACACAATACACATCCCAACGAAGAGTTTTTACGTTCGCGAGATGGTCACCCCAGGAAGGGTGAAGGATTGAAATCACAGCGGTCATCCTTCCCGGTAATTGAAGTTGGATCCGGGCGACGAGATATCGACACCCCCGACCCATTCACCAACACGCCAATGAAGGGACGCCAGCGAAGGTCAGATTGTAGGGTCTCACGACGAGATTCGACCCGAATGGAAATTCTTGAAGGAGGAAGAAAAAGAAGCAAAATGGATTTTTTTCGACGGATCGGCGGGGCCTCGATAGACTTTGACCAGATGGGAAGAGAACTCTTGGCCTCTTTCAAGGAAGGGAAACATGCGGCCATTGAGCACACGAATTCCTCCTGGCCGGTTTACTTTTTTCGCACCTTGGAATCAACCATTTCGAGAGTGGTGGACAGATTGTTTTCCCTCTACTTTGACCATTGAAGGCCGGATATCCCCTAATTGGCCGACAATGGATACAAAGGGATACCCGGGGAATCGGTTTCTGGTCCACACGTTACTTTTGGAGACAAGGCTGGATTTGTTCTCTTTCGATGACCAGAAGAAATTTCTGGATGGAGAGAAGGGAAAAAAGGGACGACCATGATACGGTGTCCCCCTACCCAGCCGGGGCGAGAGCCCTCGAGACTTTCGTATAACCCGCATTTGGACTCCCTTAGGTGTAAGGTAGTTGTACAAAGGCACAAAAAAAGAGTAAAAATTCTCTGCTACTTTTTCGATCACATTCTCTAGTTCCCTCGACTTTTGTGTGCCATGTCTCTGTGTTTGTGCTCTGTGGTGATGTCTCTCAATGATGAATATGGTTTGGCTGGTGCTGGGCCTCCATGTGTGTGACGGACGGGGTCGGCGATGGTCACACACAAGGGGGGAGGGTCGAGCTCCTTGAAAGCCCACATGGGAAATGAATTGTCCACCTTCCTTCCTTTCATCCCCCTGCCCGCCTCCTCCCCCCGGTGCTTGGAAGCGTGGGCTGCGCGGGCTAATCATAGCTGTTGCATTAGTGGTTTTTCCCGCTACACGCGGGATGGAGCGGCAGGAGGCCTACTATTGGACTTTTTTGATGATGTCGGGTAGGTTTATGCGCTGGATAAGGGTATGCATGTCACTATCTTATGCTATGCGAGTGATTTTCGAATGAGCTTCTCGTGCTGGTTGGAAGTCTTTCTCAGTTGGCTGAGGTGCAATGGGTTTGCGCAGGACACACGCGAAATGGTAGAAAAAAAAGAAGAAGAAAAATTCGACATGAGCCGCGTCTGTGAATCACTACCGTACAAATGTTTGGATGCCCTTGGGATTCCCATGTGAGGGGTTTAAAACACCATGAAGTGCACGAAGTCTTCATCTGAACACTGGAAAGCTTGATGGAGGGTTTGATCTTTTCGTCTGAAAATTCGCAGTGACATGACAGACACAATTCCGCTTGGGGAGTGACATGACGAGAGATAGGCTGAGCCTCTTTAGGGAGTGGAGATGGGAGAGAATTAGTTGGGTTATGTAAGCTATTCGATGCAGGGAAATGAAAGATACGGACGGGAGGTACCTCGTACTTGTAAGCTCGGGGGGGGGGGGAGCCGGGATGTGAGCTGTGCATTGCATGGTTTTCCAGGTTCTGTGTCCGTGAGATGTTGCCGAGTGTCCTTATTTTGAGCCGGATTTTAGGTGAGATTTTGAGGAGGGAGGTTGGGAACTTGGGAACTTGGGATGCGTAGGATTCGAGGACTGACGTTGGTTCATGGAGATGGATGGTGGTGGTGGTGTTTTCTCCCTTTTGTGTAACGAACGGTGTAGTTGCGTATGTCTCAGGGCGGATTTTTGTCGGTGAGTGCTTCTTTTTTTTTTTTTTTTTTTTTGGAAAGGTTGCTCGAGGATTGAACAAAGGCCTTGGGATGTGCCCTACAAAGTCAAAGGATTATTGCAATTGAATCCAAAATACTGTTCTAGTGCTCCGTATTGTCGTAACTATTCTACCCATCATACACCACTGTTGGCAGATGAGTTTGCCAGAGTCTACAATGCTATTGATGCATCTTGATGTTCCAACCTCTCCTATTTTCTTGCTCGTCGGGGGTTGCCTTGTTACAAGGGGGATTTTCGTTTGCGCATTGACGGCTTTTATGCGACGGGGGTTGGGGGTTGAAGCAAGGGGGGAACTTTGAGCTTTCGATGCGTTGGCCATGTGGCGGGATGTGCGCGCATTCGGATTACTAGGTATCAGCTCGGGCTCTCATTGATTACCTCTTTGGTTGTGGATGAACGGCTTGGATTTGCGTCTTGAATACGGAGTATTGGTGGCGATATTTGGGTTTCGGTCTGGGTTGACGGTGAGTCACATTCGGGAATCATGGGGGGGGGGGGGGGGGGGGGGGGGGGGGCATGATGCGAGATCCCTCCTCACAAGAAATCCACCCGGGGCGGCCGGAGCGTCACGGCGGGATGGTTAGGGGGCCCGGACCATGCTTTTTTCAAAGTTGGTCCTTTGGAGTTGGGGCCTTGGATCTTTGAGAGGTTGATAGACGTTGTGGTTGATATTGTGTATGTATGTTGATGAACGAGGATATTTATTGGTCTGTGTCGGCACAGGGCAGGGATCGTGCTGGCCTTTTGACCATGTGTGAAGTACACATCATCTCATCTCCCGTACGCGTCAAACGGTTGGTGGTTCGTCTGATCTTATTGGATTTTTGGAGTTTTATGCTATTGCTTGTGAAAGCCGGGGTCATCCCGGATTTTTGATTATGTTGTCCTCGCTGGGAAGGGTGTTTTGTGATTTGTACATGGCTTCGTATGCATGGATGATGGGGAGGAAGGGATAAGGGGAGGGTTTGGATTCCGGGTTTTGAGAATTCGATGTTGGAGGGATCGAGATTTCGGATGGGGGATATTGTAAGCGCATGAAGGACGGCCCCGGGGTGTGTAGGTAGATGACTTTGCGCGCGATGTCTGCTTGAAGAGTGTCGAGCAATTTCCGATGTTGGGAGCTTGGAGGCACGTGGGATTCGGGCGGCTTGCGTTCGCCGTTAGGTCATACGTTGATGGTCTTGTGAGTATGTTTGCGTAGAAAGGTGAATGCAAATGTAACTTTGGGCTGTGCGTAGACGTTGAGCTCACTGCCTACGCGTTCTACGAGTGGCCTTCCTTTGTTGTCTTCGGCACTGTCGGATGGGGCCTGATGCATTTTGAGATGGGTTCGGGAGTCCGGGGGAGGGGTTAAGCGGCTTGAGATACTGGTCACGGTGTTGGAAGGAGGAGGACGAGTTTTTGAGAATGGTGGCGAGAAGTATCAGTCAGTGACAATCGTTGTATCTTTCTCTGCCTGAGAATCACGAGGTTGGGCGGGGGAGAGGTATATTGATAAGAACAAGTACGATGGTCTAAAAGTAAGTCTTCGAGATCAGGCATTAGGCGGACGTCGAAGAGAGGAACCCAATGCGATGATCAAAGAAGATGCCCTCGTCGGTGATGGATCAAGATGCGGGGGGGGGGGGGGGGGGCAATGTGATGGACGGTGTCTTGACGGCGGAGAGGCGGCGTTGGCGTCTTCGACGCAGTGTGCTTGACAAGTCGAGATTGTTCAAGCAGATGGCAGACCTACCACAGAGGCAGTCTTGGATTCAGAAAGTCTTTGGGCCATGGTCAGCTGTTTCTAAAGTGTCTAGGTCAACTGGGAGAAGGACGGCCCACGGAAGGAAAGCGAATAAGCCGAATTGTGAGCCTTCTCAACGGGACTACGCTTGTCTGCCATGTATCAAGGTATATATACGGCGTTGAAGAGTAGAGTATGCACCGACTGAGTACTTGGAAACTAACTACACTAGGCGACGTACGTCTGCTTTTGTACGTCCTAGCGATGACTTTTTTCTGTTCGTTTTTCTCATACTTGGATGCGATGCTACAAGGACTGGTTTGGACGCATGCAAGAGCTTCAAAAGCAAATCTCGTCGGTTGAGTTGATTCTATCACGCCTTACTTTGAAGTATATTTTCATTCCGCGGGTTGTCAAAGCTATGTAGTCAAAGTTCTCAGCTCTACCGTTCAGCAAGGGTACATGTTGCTGTTGAGTTACGTCATTGTCAAGTGCTGAGCGATTTGTCGCTAATTATCTCGTAACTGGGCAATGGCCCCATCGGTCTCTTCCGTATGCTGCTATAGACGTATCTGTTGAGCATTCTTTGATGGATAGCAGCAGCGGACCGCCCTGTGTTTGCGTGACAGCTTGATGCCCTGATAGAAGCTGACAGAAAAGCCTCCAAGGATGTCTACGAGAAACAGCATCGCGTAGCTTTAGTATAAGGGCGTTAACCTTTAAATTGGATTGATTGAAAAAAAATCAGATCTTTAAAGATTGGATTTGAAGGGATTTGATAGATTGTATACTTGGCAAACCCTGCCTAGGTAATCGAGGGCTGTGGAGCTGCGCCAGCGACCAGTACATCGCATTATATGTGAGCACGTCGAAGGCGAGAGGGAGTTTTCTTCAACTAGGTCTTCAGTATCTAGGAAAGCCAGTACCTCATATTCCGGCTAGTGACAAGACCCTCAGGGCATGAATTATGATCTAAACTTGAGGCTTACTTGTATATATCGTACAGTCGCGATCAGGTCACAAGGGCAGTGATCTGTCGGATTGGAAGCCCAATTCGACCGTGAGTAAGGGTAGAGCAGGGGCCACCTCGAGAGGGTACAATTACACCTCGACGGTCCACCTAACCTCCGGTTGGAATCTCCCCTCTACTCCTTACGCACCAGAATCAATCAATACAGAGATATTGATACTTCGTCACCCCCAGGACCCTACGGTTCGAACCAACTTCCCTGTGATAGGGATACCAACAGATCACTTTGGCAGAAAAGCATGTTTAGATGTCGAGAGTCAACGACTCCTGGCGCAAGAGTTCACCCGCCGAGGTTGATATTCAATTGTGAGCGAGCCAACTGCGATAGGAGTTTCCGACGGTTCGAGCGGTGATCGCTCCGCAAACCTGATAAAGCGAATCTTTTGGTCGTTGAAAGGCGACCGTGACGACCCCGGAGCCGGGCCATAGGAGAGTTTCTACCAGGTAGACTGAACATGACTTTGGAAGACTGACTAGAATGAACGAGGCTTTGTCCCTGCAACAAGACTCGCCACGAAGCGAAAGTTAACCATGTCTGAAAAGGGGTGTAAACCTGGATGTCTCGACACCTCGTTTGTAGACGGTGAGTCTCGACCTCGACCTCCGGAGCCGGACTTGATGAAATGTCGGATATCTGTCTGACTCTGTGTTATTTCATGCTTACCTCAATCATCCCCTCAGATCTCTTAACTATTTGCCACGGGAAAACCTGGTTGATGGCTGAGGATAGGGTAGTTATTTGGATGTTGCCTTTGAAGTTGGAGAATTGTGTCGTTTCCCTCCAGATATGACATCCCTACCTTGTTGATGAGTTTTCGCTGGAATATCAAGGCCTAAATCCAAATGAAATCTACATATTTCCGAGAGCCAATGAAATTAGGAAGGAGTACAGACTGAGCATACATACTAGAACATATTGTCGGCTCGTTCCGTCCCCTTATAGCCTGCATTCAGCCTTCGGGTTAGCATCCTACGGTATAGAGACGGTTTAAATCGAGTCATTCGTGAGAACATCGATTGTTAACGTGCATCTGACGGATCTCTATTCTCTTTGATTGCTAAATATAACGGTTTAACAGGATCTAAAATCTCAGACTTGAAAGGGGTCTCCCATCTCAGACGGGAGATAAAGCTAGCCCATACTCTACCTCGACTTCGCGTACTTTAACTTTCTGTACGGATCTCCAAACTCGGTGCTACTTGTAGGTGAGAACTCTGTAGCCTCCACTCTGGCTTTGTTGACTCAGAAGTGGTGAAAGCTGACATTCTTGAAGGAGCGGAATCCTAGAGCACCACCAAACGACTAGATCACGCCACCTGGACGGGATCACAAACTCCACGTTCCGAAGAAGACCTAGCATCTGATTCATTGACCAATTCAACAAGTAAACCAAACTTCAACCGGCTATTCTCCTTGGTAGACTGTTGCGTGGCGAGAACAAAAGTTGACTTGGCCGTTTACGCATCTTCCTGGGCCTTAAACATTGGAAGGGAACGCCGAATACACCGACCGGCGCTCTGAAGAGGTAAAACTCTTCATGGCCGGTCTCAGTATAGAGCGCGACTAGGGGATTGCTCTTCGGACGTACTACGTAATGGGTGTCTACTAGAAAGAAGTATCGCGTTCGCTTGGAGCAGGACCCGCTGGCGGCCCATTTCTCGTGAGTCCGTAATCTTCCGCGCTTCTCTGCTGCCACTCGAGACTCTTTTGAAGTGCCTCTCGAAAGACTTCTTTTCAATTGTGGCGGCGTTACTGTGATCCAATTCCCCAAGAAGCTTGGGTTGCCATGCAAGAGCTGGCGGACCGAAAGCCCGTAGGGCTGGGAAGCCAAGAGTTCATCAAGACAGGACCAGGGCGCAGGTTTCCGCATTTAGGGAAAGCTCCTGAGGGTCCACGATGCGGTGCCAGAAGTCTCTCTCCGGAAACCTTTCTCCGGGTAGATATTTTGCTTCAGCCCCAAGTCGAGAGGCCGAGACCGGGATACAAGCCGCATGTGAATGCGAAGGCGACAACACAAAGCATCGAGAAGAAGAGATGCTATTGGTAGAATGTCTAAAGCTAACCTCGGAAAAGACCCAGCAGTCAGCTCCCCCTCTAGCCTCTAGGAACGGCTCACCGAACAAACCACGCAAAACCATAGATCGGACACAAAATTTCTGTTGCCTCTGCTCGGATTCCTCTTACCAATAGCTTCCCCCCGCGCCAGACCACTTCCGCGATAGCGCCCCGGCCCGCAAAGCCAAGTCCGGCCAAGCCTGGCCAAGTCTGCAGTCTGGCCCATCTAATCTAATCAATCAGATAACACCATCCCGAGCATCTTCGCCCGCCATCCCACTGAAAAGGTTCGGGAACCCGGCACTACGGGTCTCTTTTATGCCAAGCTCTGTCCCCATGTGCTTTCGCAGGATCCTTCGCAAAAAGTCCCCAGGGCTCTTCTTCCGTCTCGTCTGTCTTCTCTCTCAACACCATCCTATAATTTGGCCCCTCATCCGACACCATGATGGGGTCGCTTCCCGACCTCTCGGTTCCTGGGCGCGAGCAACGTACTAGTGAGGTAGTAGCCCGACTTCGGTCTCCTGCGCGTGGGTTTGTGTTCGTACTTTTTGACTGTAGACTATGCGAGCGTGGGCGAGTCGAATATCCGCATCTTATCAGATCATAGCCTGTTGTTGGAAGGTGACGTCCTGTGCGTGGGTCAAGTTGAATCCTTCCGGCCGCTAAGTTCGTGATGGGATGGTTTAGAACTTAGCGAGGTCACCAATAAGTGGCACGCTAGAAGGGCGGCACATATTTGCGTCCTCTGAAAGGTCTTTAACTACGAGCGAACCCCCCCCCCCCCCCATCGCCGGCTGTGTTCCCAGCCTTGCTCATTTGTCTTTTCTGCACTTTCGTGTCTCTGGTGTAAAGCCGATCATGGCAGTGATTTCGCAGCTACGTGAGGCCCTCGGCCGCAAGCAGGCCCCAGTTGACGATGCTCCCATAACCCTCACCACGGCGCCGGGTGCCGCCAACAACAACGACGACAAGGAACTGGGTGAGATCCCGCCCGACGACGAGAAGCCGGGCGAGGAGCAGAGGGTCAGCCAGGAGGTCCAGCATGGTGTCAAGTTGGCGCAGGCTTTGACTTTGACGTGGGGCAAGAACTCGCTGATTGCCATCTTCATCTTGTAAGGACTCCTTGTCGGATCTCTCGTAACTTGAAGAGCGATGTGATTGATGGTCGACACTGTTTGTAGCATGTGGTTTCTGTACCTCACCAACGGGTTCCAGAGTTCCGTGCTGTACAGCTTGACGCCGTTTGCGGCCAGCGACTTTGAGTCGCACTCACTGCTCCCCGTCATCGACATTGTGTCCAGCGCCATGACGGCTTCGGTGTACATCCCGCTGGCCAAGATTCTGGATCTCTGGGGTCGAGCGGAGGGGTTCTTGCTCATGGTGCTCTTCGCAACGCTGGGCATGATTATGTTGGCCGCCAGCCAGAACCTCGCCACGTATTGTGCCGCTACGGTAAGTTTGAACCTTTGCCGCATTTGATCGACAATCACGCAAAACGACCAAATGCTCACGCTTGAGAAATCCCTAGGTCTTTTGGCAAGTCGGCTGGTCCGGTTTGACGTACAGCATCGACGTGATCACGGCGGACTCGACCCACGTCAAGAACCGAGGACTGGCGTTCGCCTTCACCTCTTCACCCTACATCATCACTGCGTTTGCCGGTCCCAAGGCCGCTGAGGGCTTCCTCAACAACGTTAGCTGGCGCTGGGGCTTTGGCTGCTTCTCCATCGTTCTGCCTGTCGTCGCTGTGCCCATGTACAGCATTCTGAAGTGGAACATCCACAAGGCCAAGAAGCGAGGCACTCTGGTGCGCGAGCCCAGCGGCCGTAGTTTTGTTCAGAATGTCTGGTGGGGTCTGATAGAGTTTGATGGTATGTTCTTTCTTCCCACTCAATGGACTCTCTTCGCCATTGCTCAAGACTCGGGGAATTGCTGACCGTCTTGACTACAGTCCTTGGAATCGTCCTCTTCGCCTGCGGCCTCGTCACCTTTCTTCTCCCCTTCTCCCTCGCGAGCACCGCCCCAGACGGCTGGAAATCAGCCTACATCATCGCCATGATCGTCACCGGCTTCGTCGTGCTGCTCGCCCTCTTCCTCCTCAACGAGCTCTACCTTGCACCCAAGCCCTTCCTCAAGTTCGAGTTCTTCTCCGACAGAACCGTCATTGGCGTCTGCGTCCTCGACATCACGTACCAGGTCGCCTACTACTGCTGGAACAGCTATTTCACCTCCTTTTTGCAGGTCGTCAACGACCTTTCCGTGTCCAACGCGGGCTACGTCGGCAACACTTTTGACGTCGTCTCGGGCGTGCTCCTCTTCATCGTCGGCTTCTCCATCGCCAAGACGGGCCGCTTCCGCTGGCTCCTGATGGTCGGCGTGCCGCTGTACACGTTCGGCCAGGGTCTCATGATTTACTTCCGCCAGCCGGGCCAGAGTGTCGGGTACTTGGTCATGTGCCAGATCTTCACGTCGATTGGCGGCAGCGTCTTCATTCTGTGCATGCAAGTTGCCATCCTCGCGGCCGTGGACCACCAGCACGTCGCTGCCGCGCTCGCGCTGCTGAGCGTCTGTGGTAACATTGGCGGCTCTGTGGGAAACACGATCTCTGCGGCCATCTGGACCAACACGTTTGAAAAGGCTTTGGAGCGAAATTTGCCCGAGTCTGCGTTGGAGAGTCTGGCGGATATCTACGCGGATCTCGATACGCAGCTGAGCTATCCTGTGGGCAGTGATGAGCGACTTGCTATCCAGAACGCGTACGGGTATGCACAGACGCGGATGCTTGCCGCTGGAACCTCGGTGATGGTGTTTGGCTTCATTGCTATATTCATGATCAAGAACTACAACTTGAAGGAGATGAAGCAGACTAAGGGTCTCGTATTCTAAGAGCTACAGGTGGCTGAGCTCTGGCAAAGGGATGTTTTATTTCATGGACTGTGTATCACTTGGTCAACTAAGCCAAGTCGGCGAACACCGGATGTGGTTGATGAGAAGGACGTATGAAGCAAATGATGAATGCATAATTGAAGTCGGTACAAAATCTGGACAGTTATTGCAACCGTGAATCAATTCTTTCGCAATAGAATTGAGGGGCTGTGTCGTTGTTATGCATCGATTTGCAAAGGGGCGTAAAGGGGGGGATTGCTTGGAGATGGGTATTGATATTGAAATGGGATTTCATGCACTACTTCTATTGTTGACGGCATCGGCAGTGACGTTGCAAGCCGGCGGGAAGCAAAACAAAGCTCAAAGTACGTACCCGGTGCCGGTCGATAACGGGTGGACTCGGCGATGACGTCGACCAATCACCGCTGACGGCCGGATCAAGCCCGGACCCTTCGGTGCTGCTGCAGCCAGTGAAACGCCAACGGGTGGACCCACACGGCGGAGGCTTTTCCCCACGCCGTTTTTGGAGGAAAGAAAGCACTGGTCTCGAGTGCTTTGCCTCTTTGCGGTCTGTCGCTGACCTTTTTTCCTTTGCCGCCCACGCGAGTCCACTTTCTGACCTATCTTACCTCGTCTTGAGAGTCGAGCTACCTGACCACCCATCTCCCAAGAAGCTGTTCGACGTCAAAGATCCGGAGCTTTCAAACACTCCCTCTTCAGTAGCACTTCTTGGCTTGACAACTGGTTGAAACCGACAAGATGTCAGCCGACGACCAGCAGTTTCTGGACGTTGTAAGTATCATCCGCCCCCACATCACACCTCCAAGCTTGTGATCACGAGAGCTCTACTGACACCGCCGTTTTCCTCCCACAGCTGTCCTCGCTGCCCAACAAGATCCGAGGCTACTCTGACGACCTCGCAAACCTTATCAACCCCACCGTCGACAAGGCTGCACAGGCCGTACGAGAGACGCTCTCCTCCTCAGAATGGCTGCCCGACTCGGTGCGGCCGAAGCCCCCCGTCCGCCACATTCCCATCGAGGTGATAGCTATCAGCCGGTACGAGAGGCTGCACGGCTGGGTGAAGGAGCACAAGCTGTTGACCGGTGCCATCGTCGCCGTCGTGGGCGTCGTGGCATACCGATCGTACAGGAGTAGCAGGTTCTGCAAGAAGACGCGCCGGGCGAAACGGGCTAGGAACGGTGGCCGTCTCGAGGTTGTCGTTATCGCAGGCTCACCGACACTACCTTTGACGAGATCGCTATCACTCGATTTCGAGAGGAGAGGGTTCATCGTGTACATCGTTTGCAACGCTGAGGAGGATGAGAGCATGGTGCACAGCTTGGCAAGGCCGGACATTCTGCCTTTGACCATTGACACAACGGATGTGAGTAGTAGAGTCGGTGTACAGTTTAGGCCTTCACTGACGTATCTTGTAGCCCCCCAGAGCTGGCGCAGCCATCGACAGCTTCGCCCAGTACCTCCAATCACCACACGCCCCGGTACCGCGGACGAGGCCCAACCATCTGCAGCTTAAGTCCGTCATCCTTATCCCGTCGCTCAACTATCAGACTTCACCCATCGCCACGATCCCGCCCTCCAGCTTCGCAGACCTCTTCAACACCCACCTCCTCCACCCCATCCTCACCATCCAGGCCTTCCTGCCGCTCTTGACAACCCGCCTAAGCCCGCCCGGAGAGAAGTGGACGCCGCCAAAGGTCCTCGTCTTCACTCCCTCCATCATCTCCTCCATCAACCCCCCCTTCCACGCCCCCGAGGCAACGGTCTCCTCCGCCCTATCAGCCTTCACCGAGGTCTTGACGGCAGAACTGCGACCTCTCGGCATCCCCGTGACCCACATGCAGCTGGGCACATTCGACTTCACCGGCTTCCAGCCCGCGAAGCATACTCATCCTTCCCAGAGAGGTCTCCTCGAAGGCGGCCCCGGTGTCGACGCCGACGCCACGGAGACCCTCATGTGGCCCGAGAACGCCCGCCACGCCTACGGACGCAACTTTGTCATGCAGAGCACCTCTGCCATCTCGGCCGGTCGCATCCGTGGTTTGAAGGGCAGCTCCCTCCGTCACCTCCACAACGCAGTCTTTGACGTCATCGATGGGTCCATCACCAGCGGCACCGTCCGCGTCGGCCTTGGCGCCAGCGTCTACGGCTTCGTCGGCCGCTGGGTGCCCCGCGGTCTCGTCTCCTGGATGATGGGCATCCGCCGCGTGGACGAGCTGTCGGCGTGGCAGACGAGCTCTTATGATGGATCACTCGATGGCAGCGACAACGACGAAAACCAAGACTTTGTTGCTGTGCCCGACGAGAAGTTGGATAGCAACGTTTGGAAGTCATCTTAGAAGGACTTGGCTTTGGCTAGAGTCTCTCCCATTGGGATGTGTCTTCACAAAGAACGTTCCAAGAAATGAACCCTAGTCAAGATGCTCGATGAGGCGTAGGAGCCAACGAGCCTGCCGGCTGCTGATGTTAGCCGTAGCCGACGACTCTGGGCTACCGAGGAATGCGCTTAGGTGATGGGGCTACGATGAGCCATCTGGCCGTATCAGCGAGTGAAGCCGAGAGCGGTTTCTGAAAGGCCTATCTATGATTGACGAACTCCACTCGGATCTCTTACCACATCACTACTCGTTGGATTAAGCGTATAATTATGATAGTAATTCAGCGCTGTATCGTGGTTGAGCCTGCGGCTCTCTACACCCCTTCTCTCATATACCTTGCAAGTCTCAGCCTCTGTGATCGTTTTGTGTGTCAACTGTGTGAGGGGGGGCTTTTAATGGCTGGTTTCATCATGACATTATTCCATTGCCCACGTTTCTTTAAGCATACCGCCAAACAACCTGATGATAAGTTAACTTCTCAGAGACAACATTCCTCTAGGAGGCTCTCAAACCATACCTTGCAAGTCTCGCATGACTCGCCCACACGGAAGTAATTGAATGGTTGAGTTAGCTTGCTTCGAGGAGCAACGATCACTCGTCACGGTTTGTATTCTGAGATATATACATTCACCACACGTTCTTTGGTACTCCTTAGCCGATGTGACTCCTCGAGAGCGTTCTGAATTGAAAGGTAGCGGGCCTTTAAATTCCATCTCCATCAGTCTCTCATGACTTGCTGACGCACAGCGATTAGATGAAGGGGGTGAATTGCTTTGACAGAAAACATGCCATTCGTCGCATTTTGTATCACCGCTCGTATTCGTTCACGACATTTGCACAATGAAAGTGCGTGATGGATAAAGGCTGTTATATTAAGATAAAGAGACATTTATTACCTAGGGAGTAGCGAGAACAGGTTTCATGATTTCCACAGCAGCCTGGAACTTCAGAGATCAAGCAATGTCGAGGGAGTCGATGGCATTAATCACCGGTTGTCTTGGGAATCATATGGAACGGCTGCGCGAGGCCGGGAGGTATTTATATCAGGCAGGTCAGGTCAGGTGAATTAAGGGTTATAGGAGGAGGAGGGAGCGGCCTTGTGCTCCAATGGGTCAGGGGAAGAAAGGATGGATAGAATGGAATGGATTATTGCCCTCTCGTATTAGTTAATGATATCCAGATGAAGAACTTCCGACGGACTTTGGGTTATATAAAGACAAGGAGACGTTTATTCTTGGGAGGGGATCTCAGGACACAGTAACTTCCACTCATTTTCAGATTCGGGAGAACCTCTCACCTTCGTCAACAATGGTTAGATAATAATTATATATATGATAGATGATGGGGTCCTGTTCGTGTATGATAGACCTCAAGTCACATGCAGACAAGGAGATGTTCATTAATGACCACGATGTATTTGAGCGCAGCGATAAGCCTGGTGCGACATACATCTTACGGCTATCCTTATAGCTAGATCTGGGATATAAAATCTTGGAATCGGGCACCATAACGGGCGGGCTTAGTGCGCTTAAGCTTCGGAATAGACACGAAGCGTCCCGTAAAACTATCACGGGATGGACTGTTGGGTATTACTAGTATCTCGTTACCAGACTCGTCGCTATCGAAATTGGGGTCGCTATTGCTATTCTCGATGGAATCGCCGCCGCTTCGGGTCGTAGGGCACAGTGACTTCTAATTATTTCTAGACAGTCTTTTTTACAACAGTCATCTCTAGAATCTGGTAGACCCGCTCGTATTCGTCGGCGATGTTTGCACGATGAACGTGCGTGACTAATAACGAGGGTCGTTTGGATGTATAGACTTTGGGTCACATCGAGGCAAAGAGACACCTGTTTGTTTGGAGGGGATCTCGGGGCACAAAGGTTTTCTGGAAAAATCTCGATATAAGGGAAGCGAGTCGATGGCATTAATCATCGGTGCCTTGGGGATCATTTGAACGGCTGCGTGAGGTTAGGGGGTATTTATATGAGGTGAGTGGGTGGATTGAGGGTTGTTGGTAGGGGAAGCAGGAACGGACTTGTGCTTTGAGGGGCTGATGAAAGAATGGATGAAATGGGTTGTTGTGATGATGAGAATGGAATGTCTGCCCTAAGGAAGTAGAGAGTCAATGGCACGACTAAAAAGACCTCAAAAAGTGGCAGTGGCAGTGGCAGTGGCAGTTGGGACCATTCTATTCAACATCTATCCAACCCTACTTGCTGATCCGTCAAACTAAAACCACAAGTCCCCGACTCATCGTTGCCCATCAGCACTATCGTCCCTCTTCCCGAACCTGGCACCGAAACCTCCAATGTCCCTCCGGAAGAACTTGCCAAAGTTCTTGAGGTTCTCATTCATAGTCGCCTTCTCCGTACCCGCGATGCCCCCTGGACCGGTTCCCTGTCCAAGGTCCCTCGCCGCGCTCAGAAGCTTCTCGCCCAAAGAAGTCGCATCAAACTTGCTTGGCAACCCGGGCATGGCGCTGCTGGCGCTGGTGAGAGCGGTGCTCGCGTTGATGGCTCCGAGACTGGAGCTGCCAAGTCCCGTGGTCGCCATCAATGGCGTCAGCAGTGGAGACTGCTGGACGAGCTTGTCACTGAGGTTGCCCTCGCGGTGAATGCCGAATAGTTCCACAAGGTGGCCCTGGTCGGCCTTGCGGACGCCCTTGAGGTCGAGAATCTTTCTAAAGTTGGTGTCGGAGCGATCGGCAATATGGATCAGGTAGGCTTGGACCAAGCCCTCTGGCGGCGAAGGGCGGACTTGTAGCGTCTTGAGCAGAGGGTCTATGCGGTTCATTGTCTGGTTCACTCGCTTCACATAGCCCGCTGGTGCTGCGTGTGGTGTCGACGATGACTTGTTGTGATATGACAGGAGATTCTCGAATGCTTTCGTCAAGACGTACTTGTCAAGCAACATCTATGATGGGATCAGTACGTGTGTGAGGGCTTGAGTATGGTGCGATCCTACCTGTTCAGCGCCGACCTCGGAAACTGGGCGGCATTGTACAATGTTGCTTATGTAGGCATTTACAAGATGGTCCACCAAGTTATCGCAAAACGCTCTGGCGTATTGCTGTTTGACCAAAAGGCCTAGGATCTCCTCGGCCTTGCCATTCACGGAAGATAGAAGCTCACCAACATATGAGCTTTGATCGCCCACAGTCTCCATGGTGCTCCAGCCTGTGTTACGCATCTCGCGCCAAGATCCCTCGCAGGCGATCTCAACGTTGCGTACTAATGTCAGCACGGCAGCGCTGGCTACGCCAAGGAAGGCATCAGCCTGCGATGACAGGTCCACTTTTCCAACAAGCTCGTTGTCGATGCGCTTCTTTATATTCTCCTCCAACTGAGTGGTATTTGTAGACCAGAAATCTGCTGTGTTCAATACCAGAATGACGTCTTGGATCGGGGGCCCTTGAGGCCCAGCCCTTTGCAAAATATGCAAAAGAACTTGCTGTGCGTATTCGTCGAGATACTTTGCCAACGTCTTTGAAAGATCCAACAGTCTATCGCTGGTAGACAGTTTGGCGCATTGCGATAACGTGAGTTTGTAAAAGTGGAAGAGCTCAATGGCCGACGATATGACAGCTTGTGTGGAAAATTCTTCGTCTTCTGGCAGCAGTGGCTGGTTTCGGTACTTTGGTATCATTGCAGCAAGCTGCTTGTCTTGCGACTCCACCCACAAACTCAAATAAGGCTCGAAAGCGGTTGATATAGAGCCGTGGAAATTTGATGCTCTGTCGTCGGATGAGCTTAGGGTGTCTATGCTGGCGCGTGGTTCGTTGGCAAATCGCCTTTCCAGACCGTGTTCGAAGTCCAAAGTCTCCTGTAAACAGCTCAGGAGAAGGTTGACGTCGATTTTCTGCCCATCCGTCTTGCGCATACTTCTTTCGAGAATGCCCTTGAAATCGTCTCGAGTGCCGTCGCAGAAAGCCATGGCCAGTAATTCATTCGCGCGCCAATGGGGCGGGAAGATGACGGCGTGCTCATCCTCGTGAGTCTTGAGCATGCGTTTGAACCACGCGTACCTGCGGCCGATGTTGTCCAGGTTCCCGGCCTCGTCGTTGCCCCTGAACACCTGGCGATACTCGCGCAATTCTGTGTTGACGTACCAGTTCATCAGTCGCGTCCGAGCCATGTCGCCCAAGGCATCCATAACCAGACAGGCCTCCACCAGCGTGCCCCTGCGCTGTGTGACCTCTCCCTTGGCAAATGCAATCTCAAAGTCTTCGCAGACCTGCTCCAACAGTTCCCGCTGCAGCTCCGAGACGCCTCTGCTCAGCGTGGCAATCTGTTCAATGCTCCTGTAGCTGTTGAAGTGCTTCATAAGCTGTAGCACAGCTTGTAGTAGGCTCGCGCAGTCTCTGTACTGCCTCGTCTTGGCCAAGCCTCTCAGCTGTTCGTACGCCGTCGTCAACATCTGAAGCCGCTTGAGAGCCGTCATGCTCAGGGTGAGGTTCCGTTTCGTGCCATCTAATCGTTTTATATCGGCCGTCATAGAAGTGATGTTCTGCTCGGTCTGGATTGCCCGGGACCGTACTGTCTCGATCTTGCGGAAGAGCTGGGCGAGTTCGGCTTGGGCTGACTGCATGCGCTCGAGGCTCGAATCGGGACCATAGGCCTGGGCGACCTCGAGGCTGGAGATTTCGACGGCGAGGTCATTCTTATGGTTCTGCAGTGTATCGGAGACGCGGCTGATGGAGGTTACGGTGGAGGGGTGCGGGAAGAGGTGGTTTAGGTGTTCGATAGGATCGTAGTCGGCTGCCTCAGGGTCAGAAACGAGCTGCGCCTAGCGGGAGTGGAATTCGTACCGGCATCGAGGGATGTTTTCCCGCCAATTGATGACCCGTTCATGCTGAAAGACGGTACAGACTTGGTCTGCGTTGAAGATGGTGATCTGGCGGGATTTGACGGGACAGGTTGCTGCATGTGTCAGATTCCCTGAAGAGTTGAGCTGCGTGTCTTGGGAGCTCCGAGTCGAGATGTCGTCACGTGTTAAGACGGAACGCAGGGGGTATCTGCGACGGGATCTGTCGTGGCCAATCGGAATGCGCTCCGAGAGGGTCCTCGAGCTCTGGAAGCAGGCGCCAGTGCGCCAGTGCGCCATTCCGTCCCGCACTTTCTGGATCGTCCCACCTCGAGAAAAAAGTCTGGGGAAGGGTCCAAGGGATGGATTTCTTTCTTTCCTTCTTCAAGCAAAACCTTAAGACGACGTTCCACTACGGGAAGGCGAACATGGACCGCTCCTCCCCCTTGCATAATGCCTGACATTGTGCAATTGCATTGCTTGAAACCACGGCTGCAGCAACTTCCATCTCTTCTACACAACTTCATCGCTCACACTTCATCTTACAACCTTCGATCCAAGGGGTTCCTACATCTTACTTCTTGTCGTCCTTCAGCATTTAGTATGCAACGTTTGCCATCCTAGGCAGATGAATGGAATGCGATTCTCGATTAATCACTCCGCCTCGCCATTCCCATTCAATTTCAAGCACGATAGGTTCTAAGCTGCACCGGCTACGGCAATCGTCCTCGGAATGTTCATCCAGAGCAAACTCGGGTATGCGACAAATGCCTGCACCACAGCCCACATTCTCAGCATTCAGAATTACACCAGATTCGTGACTTGATGTGTTCCTGGAGCCTTTCTACAATATGGAAAACCATCATACGGGGGATTGCACTACCTCCAAGCGGATCATTGCGTTGGCTTGACACAGGCGGCAGTATCACAGCTTCATCAAAATGCTTCAAGCTCATTTTAACCACGGCGAGACTCATCCGCATTGTTTTGGCGCCACGTCGATTACCATTGCCATGAGCTTGTCGTCATTCTAGTCTACTCTTGCGGATAAGGTTCACACGAGGAAACACTTTCAACAGACGATTGTCACCGCTCAAATAGCCGAAGACTCGGAAGCCAATATCGCCACAGACTTTTCGAAGACAGCCTGCAACCCATGTCAATCCATTGCAAGTACCTCCATGTCACTATGACAAAGGGCAAATGGAACCCTGTCGACCAGAAATCCGTATTGCTGGAAGCAACGCCGCGACCTCGACAGGCTGTGGCTAGCCACGACTTACAACTCTTGCCATATTTGGGGGTCCTTGGAGGAGGGGTGCTACTCTGCCAACACACTGGACACTCGCAAACGCTCGTGTCGTATCACTGTCGAGTTGCATGAATAGCCAACACCCAAGACGATGAATCACAGCACCCCTTCCTTGCCAGACAAATCGGTTGGAGACCACAGCCAGAAGATAACGCCGCCCGTCTTTTGTCGTATTGCTTGGATATCCCGACTCAAGCCACGGACCTCAAAACACCGGACCAAAGCATGTTCCGATAGTCGAAGTTTCTGCCCACCATTTCAGGGATGTCTCGATCTGATAACTGACCAACCACGACGGCTAACATCAGACGACGGATGACAGTCGGACAGCACTACCCATCCAACGTCAACTTTGTCGCCAGGCTAGAGTCGTCAGCCAGGCAGGATGTTTGGGTACACCAGCTCATGCGGCCGCTTATGGCACCAGCCTAGAACGACCGGTGACGAACACATTTGTCTGACTTGTCAGAACTCTGTCAGGGCGCGACGTTCACATGCACTCCGTATCACTCCGACACCATCTCGGTCTTTGCGGCAAACGTATCTTCCGAATCCGAGTAGCCCAGCCTCCCGATATCATCGAGAAAGGCCTCCACGCTCAGGCTCGCCCGCATCCTGCTGCGAACTCGGAAAACAGACGTGGCATAGTTCGTTGCAGGCATCTAGCTCCTCAAGTCTGACAATGGACTTGTTGCTCCAACACGTCCCATTGTGCCGCAAGTCAGCATTTCCCCTGTCCTACATCGCCCCATTATTGTCACCTGCCATATCACCTGCCACGTCCCCGTCACGCATACGTCGTTTTAAGCATTCCGGGTTGGTCTTCCCGAGGAATTCTTCAGCAAAAAGCACATCATCCCGTCAAGGCTCAACTCCGATAACCGAGTCATGTAAATCTGGGCAAATCCGCCCCTCCTCGCCCCCCTCTCATTCTTTCTTGGGCCTCTCATACCCTCGTAACCCCGAGAAGCACCGTAGATCCTCCCCCCTCCTCTCATCCTTCATCCCCGCCATCCCGCAATCGGCCGACGTCCAAAAGATGCCCACTTTCTACAACACACCGCACTTTGCCTGCCGGGCAGCCATGACGGACGCTCTCCACTTCTCCCACGATACTACCAAACCAAAAAAGTGCGCCGTTCTTTTCTCCAACACGGCGCCGTCGCATCTCGGGAAGAAAAAGAAACCAGAGATTCTGCACCGCTGCCAGACCAAGGCGGCCCGCCCTTCTCCCACGTGGAAAAAAGCAAAACACAATCGAGGCCATCTAGCTTAACCCGCCTTCTCTCGAGTCAGTGCGCCGCATCGGCTTCCTGCTCTCGTGCTAGGCTAGCATGCTAGGTACCTTACCCTTGATGACTCCAGGGCGTGGCTTTCGTCGAGGCTAAGGAGAAGCCAGGCAGCCTCGAAAAGAAGGCGAGCGTCAGGAGCTGAAGGAAGCTATCCTGGACGATACGGGCAAATGGGCCTGGAAGCAAGACGGACAAGAACGAGGCGTCCCTCGATCAAGTTTCCCGGGCGGAGGCGCGTGTCAGAGCCCGATTGCTATATCGAGCCTCAAACACACCGTCGTCGTCACGGCTCCTCAATCCCCTGGGCCTAAGACGACGCCATGGACGAACTAGCACGTAAGACGAGTGCGCCTGGGACCGGCCCAAAGGGCTAGAAGCAACTCTGAAGACTCGGAAGCCGTGACTAAGAGCAGAAACCGAGCCACGAACAAGTTTCCCACGAGGCACACTAATTAGCACACACCGACACCCCAAATGTCCCAGCGTCCCGACTCCGTCCCAATACACCACACCACAACTTTCAAACATGAACCATGATCCAGACCGCAAAACACACCGCAACATTCATTCGGGTCGAGGAATCTCACCTCATCTCACCTTATCCCTTCACCGACACCCATGTTGTTTGGGACCAAGAATTTGCTAGGCGAGAACCATCGTCATCGACCGTAGGCTGTCTCGCTCACCACGACCCCGTACCTGTTCCCGTGATGTGAACCCACGTGTGCAGCACACCCACTTTCTGCCGTCATCTCTGTCACCCCCCCTTCGTTTCCAAGAATCCCATCCGGAGCCTGCTGTGCAACCAAATTCCGAACCTGAAAGTGATCCATTCCCCCTGTCAAGCCATTACACACCATCCCGATCCAGCAACCCGCAGTCTTTGTATCACCTACTAAGGTGTGTCTCTGGTCAGATCTCAGCTGTTGCGTTGGAACAGCATTGCTAAATGTCACTTTTTGGGAAAATACCGATGGGACTTTCTCTTCTAGTGTATTGTAACCCAGCCCCTGGTTGCGACTTTAGTAAGGTACAACGCATACCTACTTGGTCGACATCGACAACCGGGCAAATAGAACAAGTCACCATGCTTCACGGGCAAAAAAGGACAGAAGAAGAATAAGGAGACGAAAAACCTGGAATTCAAATGCCCCCCCCCCCCCCCCCCCCCTCCCTCATCCATGAATCCAACCCCTCCAAGTATGTATGTAGGTATCCCTTGTGCCCTTCCCATTTCCACTTGGAGCAACTTCTCCCATTCCCACTTGGAGGAGGCACCCACGGCATCGCATCAAAACGGTATGGATACAGTAAGAATATCATTGCCCCGCGCGATCTGCGTGGGTTGCCTCACTCGCACACCCACGCAGGGTTGCCCGCATAAGAAAAAAACAATTTACCCACACACCTACGGAGTACGGGTACATCAAAACCCTTCCATTCCCTCTAGGCCCATCCGAGGCGCCCCTCCAAGAACCAACCACCCACTGCTACATGCCGTGCGTGGGTGCAACACTGCAACACTGCAACCCACAGCCCACCACACACAAAAAATCTCACGATGGGTTGAAAGGAGGGGCAGAAATTCTGAACCAAAAAAAAAAAAAAACAAGAGGTCTTTGTGCTTGCTCCATTGGAGTTGCTCCGGGCCCTTTCGGCTCCCATCGTAATAGACGTGAGAGACAGAGCCGCCCACGCGAGTCAACGGCGTTCCACGCGCCCAGACGCCTACCAAGAAATACAAATTTGTTCCATCCACCAGAAAATATCCCGCCCAATGCCACCCCTCCTTGTCTCGCTCTCTTCTATAATAATGAGTCATGATGCAGAACCGTCGTGAGGGTAGAGAAATCGTGAGAAGCCATATGATGCCATGCAAAGTCAGCTACACCGCCCCCCCCCCCCCCCCCCCTTTGCTCCACGCGTGGGATATCATCAGCCGCCCCAAATTTTTGGTGTCCTTTCCCCGCCCCCAAAATCCAGTCATGCCGCCGCCGCCCGGTGATGCGTCGATCAAATAGGTTCAAGGGGGAATCATGCGTGAAATCTGAGCAAATGTCGAAAATCGAGTAATAAACAAGTCCGTGATGCAGGTCGCCGAATTGAAAAAAAGAACGCCACCAGATGCTGTCGATCCCCTTACTCCGCGCAAATGCAATTATCGTCTGTCTGTCACTGACCGTCGTCGGCCCGTGAGGCCGAGGTTTGCCGACACGTGTCGGCGGACTGTTGCTGAATGTCTCGAACGCACCCTAGGTGGTCCATTCTGAGAAAGATAGCCCTTCAGGAGCTATGCAGAGCTCTGAATCCGGTGGCTATGAGACTCCGCGAGCTCTCCTTTGCGTC
The DNA here is from genome assembly GCF_030913505.1 of Colletotrichum phormii. NCBI lineage: Eukaryota > Fungi > Ascomycota > Sordariomycetes > Glomerellales > Glomerellaceae > Colletotrichum > Colletotrichum phormii. The sequence goes on from NW_026851453.1 coordinate 1,125,767, forward strand.
TGCTGGTCCGCTCCAGTAGAATAATCCCTATCCGAGTCATCAGCACATGTATCATTCGATAGTACCATTGGGGCAAAACATACTCCTAGGCTCTTCTGTTTGCAAAATGCGGCCTTCATCTTCACCGTGTCGGGGTTGTCGTATGTGACGAAGCCGCCATCCCCTCCGACGCATTGAGCTCCAATAGACTTCTTGTCAATGACTTCTTTCGTCCCTCGACGGGGAAGTTGATTGTACTCGAATGTCCCATTGCTCCCGCCACCTCCCTTGAACTTCTGTCCCGGCCCAGTAGCATGAAGGAAGCTGCGACCATAAAGGGGGATGCCGAGTAGGATCTTCTGCGAGGGAAAGCCTTGCGAGACTAGATACTGCACTGTCGATGCGCCCGAAAGTTCGTCCTTGCTCATCGCATACAATTGAGCATGGTGGCCGCTCCTATGTGTCCATGTGCCAGCAAAGTCGTAAGCCATGAGATTGAGGTAGTCGACGTAGTCGGCCGTTCTTTGCAGATCGATGTATTGTAAGATCGCTCGACTCGCGGGCAGCGCAGCAGTAAGGAGATAGTGACTTTCGGGCATATGAAGGCGAACAGCTGCCAACAGGGCGAGGAAATGGTGGCCTTGCTGGGAATCACAAGGATACTCCCACATAACTGATCGACCATGTGAGCTAACTGCCCACTAATGCAGAGGCAAGTGGAATCAAGAAAACTCACTATCAATACCATCTAAGCCCGACGCGTCGACCAGGCCTCTGGCAGACCGGGCAAAGTTGTCTCTGTATAGTGTATTCGCAGCTATCACGGGGAACACGGCACTGGAATTGCCGCCCCCGATGGACAGAACGACTTGCAAATGCGGATGCTTCTGCTTGAGGTGCATGAGAGACCCTAGGCCACCCTGGACGCCATCGACTGGTGCGCGGGCATCGGCCCACTCGTCGCTCAGCTTATCGAAAGTCTGGTCAGTCAACCTATGCGACCAGCGGATTTGGTATACTCACAAAAACACCCCCGTCAGGCGAGATATTTGCAAAGGCGTAATAAACATGGTTGATGCAGCCATAGTTCATGGCGCCCGGCGTGTCGCCTTGGTATATCCGTTCGTTGGGGAAGTAGACGGCGTTGGTGTACATGACGTTGGAGATGCTCGTCGTTCTGCGCGACTTGCGCGAAGATGATGAAGAACTCATCTTGATTCTGGTTGCCATAAGATCTTTCAAGGAAGACAGGCAGGGTTCGAAAGATCGGAAAGAAAAGCAACTCTGACAGTCAATGTGACAAGGGAAAGGTAGTAAGGACAGTCAGTATATGAAGAAAAGGACTTGAACCCAAAGCTGCATATTTGAGCAATGAGCTGTTCGGTCAGGCAGCAAGCGCGAACCTCTGTGGCTCCAAACAGCATGGAGAAGCGTCTATATATCTGGCTAGACACCACAGTCCGGGAGTGACAAGCCAAATGCGACGGTGAGCGAACACGGGACGGGCAAGGTAGTATAAGGCCTTGTCCGAGGCGGTGGAGACAAAGGGACGGGTATCAAAATTACAAGAGGGTCCAGGATACTTTGAAGCCATGATGCATGACATAATTGGGTTGGGGGTGAAAGATAGATCATTGGGGGGGGGGGGTGCGAAGGGAGTGAGTACTTGGATGCATTTGCGCTTGCAGGGGGATGGATGGTGTTGAGACTTTTTGTCAAGTCATATATGAGAGATCTGGACGGGTGAGAAGAACCGTCCTTGTACCAGAGACGAAGAGGCGGAGAAGGATGAGAAGATGGCTGCCAAAGCCAGATTGCAAGGCATCGTGGTAGGGCGGCCATGCCCGGCCACTGGCGCCGTTGCTTTGATTAGTTCGCTCGCTCGTCGGTGTCCTGACTCTCTCTTCTCTCTGTCTGTGAGTTAGCACCAGCGCGAGTCTGTTCCCTCACTTCGAAGCCGGCCTTCGGCCACGACCACCGACCCTTGGCGGCAGTTGACGATCAGGGTTGCAGCGAACAGGAATGATCCCTGCGCATCGCACCGCTACTTTGGCCCTTCTTCCTCTTCCTACTCATTTTTGTTCGTCCACTTCTTCTGCGTCTTCCAGCTGGATTCTCCACGCCCGCCCGGCCTTGCATGCAGGTCTTAGCTGTGATGTACCTAGGGAGCCAGCGCCCCAAAAGTCCTCGACGCCCATGTCCGTGCCTTGGTGTGTTGTTGTTGTTTAGACGCGAGCACAGTGGTGAGCAGCCGCATTCCTACCGTGGCTACTCTCGGTCGCCAATGCGAACATCGCCGTTGTGCCCACGGCAGGGCGACAGGGCGATAGTGGGGGAGAGTTTTGGTCTAGCGAGCTGCAATGATGGACTCAGCACACGCGGTGCCTGTTTCTCTGGCAATCAGACGTCGGGGATGTCGGCAAACCAGGTACAGTCTAGGTGGATATCGAGTGCTTCACGGCTGTTCATCCAGCCTCGTTTGCATAGGAAGCTCGTTCGGCCCTTGCACACGGACGTTGATATTGCCATAACCGGATCGGGTTGCCGAATCACGGAAAGAATCGATTTGAATGAACACTCGCAGCAAGACTAATTTCGGCATGAAACTGGTAGATGACTTGGAACCAGATTCGAGACATGCTTGTTATTTCCGACTAGCTCTGGAAAGCGCCACCATCAGCCACGAAGCGACGTTGGAAAACAGTGGTCATTCCTCGGTCATTTCTGGTAACCTGGGGAGATATTCGCTTAACGGCGAGAAGAGTTTAAAGCTAGGATGCCGAGGCTGGGGAAACCACGCCCATCCCTGGATGTGGCTTCGAGCTGTAGAATCGATCGCGTCCTTGGTTAGGAGCACCGTAGTAATTAGTAGGTAGCCAAGTAGGGAAACCGGCCTGGAAAAAAGAAAGCATGACTGGAGAATCCACGAGGCGTTGCCAGGCTAAGACGACAAGACGTTCGGCGAGACAGCGAGGCGGTATTTCTGCTGTGGTGTACCAAAACTCTAAAACAACCTGCTTCCCTGCGATGGGCCAAGTGTCATGCTGTGCCACGCTCCCACCGACGTTTCCGAGGAGTGTATCCCGCACTCGCTCCCGATCTTCAAGGGTCAGTTGCTGCCCGTGGCCGGATGAAGGAGGGCCAGATTCGCCTTGGATTGAGTCGAGCCATTACAGACAGCGGTCATCACACTGACGTGCAAAGAGTGGATCGACTGGCAAATCGACATGCACTGAAACCTTCGGGCGGCACGGCGGTGTCTGTTGTTTTTGAAGTGGATAGATCCCAGCTTGCGCCAGCAGGCCGGGGTTTGGTCAGTGAATCACACACGGACACGCAAGGAGAAACAACTTCAGGCGGTGAAGTTGAGTGTCAAGCAAGCCGGACTGGGCAGAGAGCGTCTGCGTCGAGGTTTGAGGACAAGTGACAAACTGGAATTGTGTCTCTCAAGACGGCCGTCTCAGTGGGCGATTTGACCAGTAGCGTGGTTGCGAGAGTTGATGGGCAGGGGAGGGGTCGTCGAGGAAGACATGGAGCAGCAGCTTGGCTGCGTGATGTGCCCCACCAAACGATGGAAACAGCCGACAGGGTCGATGGGTTGAGGTGGAGGAAGAGTGCAGAAGGACTGCATGCCACGCTGGCAGCACATGACGGAACATTGGAAGCGGCCCTGACTATTGGGAAATCCGACGATTTGGATAAATGAGGTCATTGCAGGAGGGATGGCCGAGTTGGGTATCGATGAATAGGTGACAGTTGCATGGTGTGACTGTTATGCGAGGGCGCATTGTTGTCTTGTTTGCCCATTGTTGGTGCAACTCGGGGGCCAATAGCAAGTCGACGGCGAAGCGGACACGGAGGTGCTGTCTTTGATGTGCGTCCGGAGCACTGGGCATGTCTTGTTGTCTCGCCGGCCTGGTCGTAAGGGCCCACAAGAGACACCGTACTATAAGAGGACATATGTATTGTGTCTATACTCTCTGTGGCAGGTCGATCAAGAGTGTCGAGTGAATCGAGTTCTCAAGCGTTGATCCGTGATGTGGTTCCGTGATCCAACCATAGGCATCCCGCGTGCCCACGCAGTACCCTGTCGTTGGTATCTGTACGTACGAAGATATGCGGGCAGGCCCCATATGTAAGTCAATCGCAGTAGTCGGCTTCAGCTATTGGATGCCATGGGGGCAAAAGTTGAAGGACCCCCGGCAAACTCCAGTCAGGGTCTGAAGAAGGCATCGTATTGTACGTTCTGTCTCCTCCGCATCGGAGCGAAGCATTTCAGAGATTCGAGGTTGAAAAGGCGCCAAGACGATTCCGGCCTGCTGAGGACGAGGGCAGGGCGGACGCCTCTAAGTTTGGCGGCATGGCAGATGGAAAACATGGCAGAAACGCGCTACAACAGCTGATGCCTGCGAGGGGAAATGAGGGGGAAACGGAGACGGGAGAAACAGGCTGAAGAGCAGCTGGAAAAGCTACTGACAGAAATCGCTTTTGAAAAGAGTCGGAGGAGACGGGGACAGGACCGAAGTAAGCATGAGATGAGAGAGAAAAACGATGTCGTTGGATTTGTGGCCTTGTTGGAGCAAACATTTCATCGGCCGAAGGGTGCGGGGTCATTGAATTCGCTCCCACCTTCCATGTCCCAAATGCCATAATTTACTGTGGAAGGAAGCCAAGGGTCCGGTCTGTGTCCGCCTGCCTGCAAGGTGTGACTTTCCACACCTGCAGCTTGCCAGCTGCAGGAAAGAGGAGGTTGGACTTCGGAGGAAAGAAAGTTGGGAAGGTGTAAGTACCGCAGGCTGGGTCCATCTCTGTCTTGAGTTCTTGGGCAAGAGACGGAAAGAAACTCCATACACTGAAGAAACCTTATGGATGCAATGAGGGCCCATCGGCAGTAAAGCCCCTCCTCCATCTAGGACAAAGGAGCCGGCGATGGGGTCAAATGCAAGAGAAGAAAGAAGAGAAGAATAAAAGGAAAGGAAGGCGCATGTCATTCTGCACCATGATCCATGGGTCAACGTCCTTGAGCTAAGCCGTCCGTGATGGATCAATTGTTCGAACCCTGGGAAGAGGAAAGGACGGCCGAATAAGGTGGGTCCTTCCTACCTGAGCTGAGGTGACCGGGCAGCTTGGAAGTGGTTTTCGCTCCTTCCATCTTGCTCGACTTCCACACGGACGGGCTCTTTCTTCAGCATAGGTAGGTACTTACCTTAAATTCATTGTCTTACCTCCTTATGGCCTGCTCTCGCCTCCTTCCACGTCCAAAGTCTGTTTCCAAAACGGTTCACCTTCAGATGGCAGGCATTACACGCACTTCGCAGGGGCACTACAAATAGTAGAAACCTAAATTCTGAGGTTGCATTTCCTGATTGCGTGACCGCGACGGGCCGGCTCAGCAAGAACAGGAGGGGTCATCCATCGTCTTCCATCTGGCGACGACTACTCTCTGATTTCTGGTTGGATACTCCCCGATCTCTTGTCACCTCGGACTATCTTAGGTGCCTTACCTGGCCTAATCGTACTCATAGTGCCCTGGAGACTTGGCAACTGCTGTTTCCTCTTTCTTCTCTGCAACGTGCATCGACAAAGTTTCTCCAATGTCTCTTGTTTCCCCGCTCAAGCATGGGCAATTCAGCTCAGTAGAGGGCATCGCGGGACAGCGCGGTAACGAACCCCAGATTTTACAGGAGGTAATACTTGAAGCTATTCGTCCCCCCCCCCCCCCCCCCCCCATTGTGTCGTGCGGTTCTTACCAAGAGCTGCTGCAAGTACGGGTCATAGCTTGCTTTCCATTTCGCTTCCTGTTCCTTAACACATCTACCTAGTTCATTCCCCATCCAGAGTTCCCAACCTCTTCATGGCGAAAAATTACAAAAGCTACAATGCAGCTCGCCGGAAAACGGCTGTCCAGAGTCCACAGTTCAGTATAGTTCTTCCAGCAGGTCCGTTCTGTCACATCTTCCTATTCGTTTTTTTCATGGACAAACATTATCCTGTGCCGCTTGGCTTGCAAAAGCGGAGCATATCCCCTGTCTTCATATCACTTACCTACCAATCTCTGCTGTCCCTTTGGTCCCAACCTCGGCCGGCACCCAATGAAGTGATTCTTGTCCGTTGGAGCATTGCCTGATGTTGCTGCGTCTCCTCACTCCGTAACATGGGGCCAGGGCCACACCCGAGTGAGATGGAACCAACAGAACACATGTTGTTCTTCAGTATACCCCCGGCTCTCCCACTCTTCCGAGTCTCCGAGGTCTCAATCTCTACCGCGGTGGTAGGTTTGACAATTCCACCCATTTCTCCTGGTTACATACGAGTTAAGGGGTTGCGAAAACTCGAAAAATTCACCAAATATCATTGTTTGCCATCCACGGTGAAGGAAGTCGCCAAGCGCTATTTGCTCTACGGTGCGCATTAGTGCTAAGCACAACTTCCGTGGTGTCTGACTCGAGCCTGGGATCCCCTGCTTCTCTCCCGCCGATTAGCTTCGAGGAGCCCCCGTGGACCGGACAGTTATCTGGAGCCATGCCTAGCAACGCCAATCCCGCTGTTCAGCACCCCGCCATCATCGAAGCGGCCGCGGGGCCTGTGGATGAGAACGAGTTCGACCCCGTGGACTGGGATGTGTCTTCCATCGAATCGAGCTCCATCACCTCTAGCATCTACTCCCACGAGTACGACAATGGACGTCGCTACCACAGCTACCGTCATGGCCGGTATCCTTTGCCAAACGATGACGAGGAGCAGGGCCGGGAGAACATGAAGCATGTGATGAATCTTGAACTTTGCGTGAGTGCTCTCATATGCGGCGTGTAGAATCGTGTCTGCTAGATGGAAACTGACATTGCGATTGCCCATCTCAGGATGGAAAGTTGTTTTATGCACCAATTGGAGATAACCCTCAAAAGATTATTGACATTGGAACGGGCACGGGTACGTAATTCTATGTGAGAACATCCTCAGAGCATTTCAACTAACAGCCCATCCTAGGCATTTGGGCAATCGAAGGTGATTCCATGTCTTCCTGATAACGGGAGGTAGCTAGTGGGCGCTAACCTTGATTTGAGTCGCCGACCTTTTTCCTACGACAACAGTCTTGGGCATCGACCTGTCACCAATCCAGCCGGGGTGGATTCCCCCCAACGTCAAATTCCTTGTGGATGATGCTGAGGATGATTGGCTGAATGGCGACGATTTTGATCTGGTCCACTTCCGCATGATGGGAATGTCGCTGAAGAAGATTGACAAGGTCATTGCCAGTTCGTACAAGTAAGTACAGGTCCACGAAAGCTCGATTGACATGAATCTCAAACTCGAGTGCAGGCACTTGAAAAATGGCGGCTGGATCGAGTTCCAGGAGCTCCATGGCGAAGTCCAGTGCGATGACGGCACTGTCCCAGAAGATGACACGGTTAAACGCTTCTGGGAAATGGGCAATGAAGCCTTCAGCCTCTTTGGCCTTCATTTCCACAATGCTCGCGATATGAAGCCCCGCCTCGAAGCTGCCGGCTTCAAGAACATCCAATGCGAAGTGAAGAAATGCCCCATTGGAACCTGGCCCAAGGATCCTACCTTGCGCCTCGTTGGCAAATACATGCAAGAAGCGCTTAGCAGTGTTGCTGCAGCCTTTGTCGGTAAGCCCTTCGAGGCGTTGGGTATTGAGGCGGTCGAGAGGCAGGTATGGCTGGCGACTCTCAGGAAAGCAATCAAAGACAGGAACGCGCATCGCTACATGAACCAGTACTTCTGGTACGCGCAGAAGCCTGAGGGTGCGCCTGAGAATGACGGCCCTGAGGCAGGATCATCTGGTGATGAGGAAGCCTGAGGTGCCAGGAGACTCCGCCTACATAAGAGGCCAAATGCCAACTACAACTTAATAAAAGCTTTTTCCAGTTGATGATGTTGAAAACACTTGAGACCGGAGCTCATAGTAAGCCACAAAGGACGTTTGAAAATGCACATATTGCGAAATCATGTAAACGTGGAATATGCTTGATAAACACGCTGCCCACCCAGATAAGCAACATATTGCTTCATGTCTGAGCCTGTCCGGAATTCGATACTTGCAAAATTGGAACCATAGCTGCGGTACTGAGCCTGCAGGGCAAGATTATGGTTTCCCACTTGCCCCAGGTAGGTAGGTAGGTAAGTAATTGTTGAAGAAAGAGGGAGGACGGCGCATGACAGACGTGAACAGTGGGCAAGGTAACTCTAAGTCTGGCACGCTGGGTCGTGCATGGTGGGACCTGATCCACAGAAGCTCCCTTTGTGCTGACTAATTTCTCTGGCGGTCGCAAGGTAAAGCTTCTGGCCTATCTGAGTATTCTAACGTTGGAAATTCTATTGACAAGCTACAGTCGCGTTCTACCTTCCCTTACGCGATAATCCACGCCAGAAAACGCTACCCTTTTGATTTCACCCTTACCACGCAACAAATACAAATCGGCTGCGATCAATCCAGACGACAGACCGAGCACAATCTACGCGAAGCCGAGGAGCAATACCCTCATCACGACTCTCTGCGAGACAGAAGAGCGACAAATCCTCAAAGCCCACCAGCTCTCCGGAGCGCCAGCAAATCACATCCAACATGGCAGCCGTTGCCCCCCGCCCCGAAACAAACCACATCCTCACCCACGCCGCGACAGCAACCTCCTTCGCCTTCACTCCCTTCCTCCGCCAAACCTACCGCCACGAGCTCTCCTCGGACCGCCCGCAATGCAAACCCTTCCTCGCAGGCCACTGCCCCTCGGCGCCGCCTGTCCAGACCGCCACGCCTCCTCCAGCTCCTCGAACCCGACGGGAGGGCCTTCCCTGGTCTGCAAGCACTGGCTCCGCGGCCTCTGCAAAAAGGGCGAGTCGTGCGAGTTCCTGCACGAGTACAACCTCCGCAAGATGCCCGAGTGCAACTTCTTCATGCGCAACGGGTACTGCTCCAACGGCGAGGAGTGTCTGTACCTGCACATCGATCCGCAGTCCAAGCTGCCGCCGTGCCCGCACTACGATAAGGGGTTCTGTCCGCTGGGTCCGCGGTGCAGTAAGAAGCATGTGCGGAGGAAGCTGTGCGTGTATTATCTGGTGGGATTCTGTCCCGAGGGTCCGCGGTGCAAGTATGGTGCGCACCCGAGGTGGAGGACGGATCTGGAGAAGCCGAGCGTCAAGGTGGAGGGCGAGGAAGGGGAGATTAAGAGGGATGGGGAGAGGGAGGAGGGCGAGATGTTTCAGATGCATCAGCGGGACAGGCAGCGGGATATGCATGATGATCGCGGGCACGGGGGCGATCGGAGACATGGCGGTCGTGGGGGTAGGTGGCGCGGCGGAGGGAATAAGAGATACCGTGGACGTGGTGGTCACTGAGAGAAGCCTTTGGGGAGGCGATGATGGGGGCATGCGTGGGCTTGTGACTATGCTATTTAGATTAGAATTGCAGAGTCGAGAGCAACCTGTGAGGGCGTGGGAGCCGCCAGGGGATAGCTGGCAGGACGTGGCAGCATTGCTCGGATGCTGGGCCATAAACATATTCAATGATACCAAATTCTATGAGCAAACTTGATTCTATCTGGATTCGAAATCGTGAGATCCAGTCACTTAATGCTATTACATGGCAAATGCAGTCGCGCTGGTTCCGAGTACCATAAGCGGACATGACTAGACTTCAAATGGTCGGTCATTTTGACACTCAACAGACCAGTTCATCCAAGACCTCTGATCATTGAAATTCAACTAATTATGCATTGGGTCTTGCTAAAGGGGCGAGCATCCCTTTTTCCCTTTCCTTTTCGGCTGTTTCTTAACATTTATAGGCATCTTTGGGTACAGTTAACACCCTTTTTGGTGTGACATCCGCTACCCATTCGCTCTTACAGGTGTCATCCCATAGCATTTCTTACATACTCTTGAATAAACAACAAAGATTGATACCGCGGTGCCGTGTGTTTTGGTTCTTTGGCGGCCTCTAGGACCAAGTAAGCTCCCACGAAGACGACCATGCTCCAGCAGACGTAAGAGACTGCAGACCGGTGATGTGGAGAACACGAGAGTTCGAGTCAAAGGACCAATTGGCTCCGTCTAGAGCTTTCTCGTTGAGAGAAACAGAAGAAACATCGCTCTGGACTCCCAGGACGGTGACGTTGCCAAGCGGGTTCGAGTCCTTGAACTCGCCAGATGGAGTGGCCTTGAGTGACTGATCGGAGGAGGAGAGCTGTTCATCATGTTAGCGTTTGAGTTCGACCCTTATGTTTGGACTGTCATAAGGAAACATTACCTCTACAGTGAGCGTAGCCTCCTGCTCCAAGCTCTCACCGTCATCTACATAGAGACTGCCCGCAGCAGCACCCTCGCCGTCGAGCGCAATCAGCAAGCCCCAGGGATTCGCCCGGCTCTCGATCGTCGTCAGCGCGGGCTCCTGCGTCGGGATGACATACCCGCCGCGGAGGTAGACCGGAATATGACCCAGCGGCGCATCGATCGTCACGTTCTGTCCCGGAGAGACGCCGGTGACGGCGGTCTGGTTGTACCAGTCGTACCAGACGGTGCCCTTGCCGACGCCGGGGAATACGCCGCCGACAGTGCTGGCGCCTTGCTCGAGACAAGGGGTAACCATGACCGCCGGGCCGAGAAGGAACTGTCGATCCGCCCCCGCGAGCCAGGGCTCGTCGGAGAACTCCCACGCCAGCGCGCGCATGACGGTGTCGCCGAGGGTATGCGCCTTGTAAAACGCCGTGTACATGTACGGAAGCAGGGCATACCGAATCGCCATAGCGGAGCGCGAGGCCTCGGCGACGGCGGACCAGCGGTAGGGCTCCTGCGGGATGGCGGCGAGGACGTTGTGGTTGCGGTAAAAGGGGAAGAAGGCGCTGAGCTGCATCCAGCGGGCGCAGAGCTCCATGTCGGTGTTGCCGTTGAAGCCGCACGTGTCGACGCCGAACATGGGGACGCCAAAGATGCTGAAGGATAGGGCCTGCGGGATGGAGAAGAACATGTAGGCCCAGAGGGAGGCGTTGTCGCCGCCCCAGTGGCCGGCCCATTTGCCGGAGCCGGCGAAGGTGGAGCGGCCGATGATGAAGGGGCGTTTGCCGGGGAAGACGGCGAGGAGGGCGTTGTAGGTTGCGTTGAGGATCTGGTGGCCGAAGAGGTTGTGGAAGTCGTATTCTTGGGTGCCGCCGTGGTGGGTTGCGTTGGGGGAGACGGCGTGGACGGCGAGGTCGCCTTGGATGTTGTCGATTACGTAGGGGGGGTGGTTTACGTTGCGGACGCCTGGGGTGGGCTTGGTGCGGAGGTAGGAGGTTGTTGATGTCGATGTGGGAGTGATAGATGACGAGGTTGCTACGGCTGCGGAGGTGGATGTCGCAGCTGCCAGGGAGGCAGAGAGGGCGGAGACGGAAGCGGCTTCGGTGCTGTTGGTCTTGTTGAAGCCTTCGGGGTACTGGAGGACTTCGTTGCCCGGTTCGCCGGGGAGCTGGAAGGGAGGGTGGACGGGGTTGAGGGTGAGGTTCCCGCTGCCGCAGCTGCCGACGCAGAAGGAGGAGACTTCGGACATGTCGATCCAGATGCCGTCAAAGGCGACCTTTTGGAACCAGGTCACCATCTCAGTGGTCCACCACTCGAACGTCTTGCTGCGGCCAAAGACGGCGCCGACCCAGTCGGGGAAGACGGTGTAGCCGGGCCAGACGGCGCCGACATAGAGGGATCCGTCTGGGTTTAGCATGAAGGCGTCGGCTTCAACGCCGCGGTCGTATGTTGGGTAGGCGTCGCTGGCGTTCTCGGGGTTGGGGGCGTAGATGGCTGAATCGACGATGGGGACAAAGTGTTGACCGTTCTTGTGCAGGATGCGGAGGACGCGGGCGGCGTCTTCGTAGCCCCATGAGTTTTGGTCGTCTTCGAAATCGCGGTATTGGTTCATGTAGTCAATGTCGGCTATGAGTTGTCAGTTCTGAACGGCTACGGATATTTGGACATCAACTCACCCCAGAGAGTCTCCAGAGGGATTTCAAACTTGGCAAAGTCATCTGCGACCTCCTGCAGGTTATCCCAGCTGGTATAGCCCCATCTGCACTGGTGGAAACCGAAAGTCCAGTACTGCTGCATGGCGGGCAAGCCGACAGTGGTCTTCTGGTAGGACTTCATCACCGCGTCAGCAGTCGGTCCAGCGTAAAAGTAGAGGTCAATGGTGCCGCCGAGACCTCTCCAGGTGATGTTGGACTCCCAGAGCAAGATCTCCTGGGCGTGAGCGTTGCGAAGGAAAACACCGTGGGTGTACGACGTGTAGTCGGCGTTCTTGTCCGTGGCATTGGCGACGTAGACGGCCTCCTTGGTATCGGCGTCGACTTGGTAGTAGCGGGTATCGAGGTACACCGGGTGAGTGCCGTAGATGTTTCCGTCGATTGGGTCGCCGACATCAGCCGCGTAGAGTGTGCCTGGTTCCATGAGCTTTTATACAAACTGGTCTTGCATAGTGTTCACTTACGAGTGAGATTGTTGTTCAATTTGAAGCCATGGATAACTTCACCGAGCCCATACAGGTTGTAGTTCTCAGGAAGCGGCGAAGCAAATTCGAAGAATTGGTCTTCAAACACCAGCTTCGTCCCCGTGGTCGTGAACAACACATCCCCAGTGCTCTTCCTGGACACGTTGAACCCAAAGGTGGGCTCATTTGCCCACTTGAACTCCAAATCGCTGTCCGAGCCATCGGAGCTCGCCTTTCCGTCTGCAGCGGGCTTCGGGACGAACTCCTCAGGAAGAATGAACCAAGTGTTGTTCTCAGCACCAAGGTACCGCGGGAGTACCTGTACGTGAAGACGGTCTGTCGCCAGGTAGTCGACAACGAGTGTCAAAGCCTCGACATCGTTCCCGTACAGGTTGCAAGCTGAGCCGGCGAGGTCGAGGTTGGCGGTGAACCCGTGCGATGTCGTCTGGACATTGGAGGCCGTGTATCCCGGGCAGACGCTCTGCGGGTCCTTGGCCTCGGGGTCCTCAATGTTGGGGATGAGAACTGCTCCCTCGTCTGCCGACGCGGGGACGGTGAATTGGGAGTGGCCACTGCTGATCGTGGTTGAGGCCAAGTACTGCCGTGCAAGCGGTTGTCCGAATTCCGCGACCCTCGCCATCGCGCAGAGCGCCATGATGGCGATTGCCGACAGGAGGAAGGGCACACGGGTGAACATGTTACCGTTGTTGCGCTGTGTGTCGTCTCTTTTCTCTCTTTTCTCGCTCGGGTACTGCTTTGAGCGGCGGGTGTAGAGCATCCAGAGACACTGAGTGAAGATGATGAAGGCGGCGATCCAACAGAGTGAAGTCGTCGAGACCAAGGCATTCGCCGCCGTTCTTATACCCCTCCATCCTCCCCAGTCCATCCAGCTGTTGAGCGTCATTTTTTCACGAGTAGTGAGAGTAGTGTAGCGTTGCAGTCGCAGTCAATTGATTACCAAACGAAAACCAGCTTCAGTTGGTCTTACAGAAAGAAAGAAAACGAATCATCGTCGTGACGAGAAAGGTCGTCGGCCAGACTACGGTGTAGCTTAAGCTTCCCCGCACAGACTAATGCGGAGGGAAACACGAATGCCGGGGGGGCAAAGATGGGGGAGAACAATGACGGATAGCCCCGAGGAAGGCTCGTTCTCCGGGGCAAAGAGTAACTACTAACAGCTGCGGTAGACTGTAGGGCTCGAGTTTGTGCGAACTTAATCGCGAGGTGCTCGATGTGGGATGAGAGAGGAAGCTAATGTGGTAGAATGTTGGTTCATGTGGTGACGGAATGGCACCAGAAGTTGGGGAAATGTGCGGAGTCTTGCGGAGTCTACGCAGACGGCGCGGCTCTCCAATCTCACATCGTCCCATGGGTTGTCGATCGCCGAGGAAGCGCCCGGCCGCGTGTAAGTGAATTGCTTGTCGCGACCTCACTTTTGGACCCAATTGTGATGCCTCTACTGGTTGCATAAAATAGTCGCTAAAATTCTCCTTGTGAGCTCCATCGCCTTGCAGCAAACCATGGGGGGACTTCTAGCTAGCTAGGGGTTCTTCTTGTGGGAACTTGGGAAGTGAGTAGAAGCTCCCGGGTTCACCGGCTTGGGGGTTTCCTTCCCGAAGAACTCTGACTAACTCTTGACTGGGTATTGATTCAAGGAACTGACAGCAGTCTATGGACTGAGATATGGGTCTGGCAGAAGGAGTTGTGAACTACCTACAAAGACTATAAACCTGGAGCCTGGGTGCTGCCTTAGAAAAGTGGCTTTTCTTTGCTACACGATGCGCCGCCGGATCGTGACTGTCAATGGGATAGAGACTTCAAGGTTGAAATGTGAGGTCGAAATAGCCAGCTAGTTCTTCGGAGGTGAATCTTCGCTACCTTGAGAAGCGACATCTGGGACCTTGTATCTCCAATGCCCGAGGGACATGAAGAATTTGCAGAGCTACCGGAGAAAGCATTTGCGCAGTAGTAATGATCTTCACTTCTCGCAATGCTTCGTGTCAGATACTCCAGGATAGCAATTGAACAGCCGTGATATTCGTGGGAAACACAACGAAGACTGATACTCGATTCACATATCTTCTCATCAGACCAACCCCAGCAAACATGGACACAAAACCGATTACTTCACAGAATAGCATGGGACTCAACGAGGTCCAGAGGCGGGATGCTCTTGCTGTACCCAAGCACTACGTCTTCCTAGCCTTCCAACGCAGAATAATGCTCACCAATAACCATGTGACGAAGTACTTCGCCACCGTCACCCAACCAGCCAACCCGGAGATCTTCCTCTGTCACTGGGTCAATGAGGAGTACCTCAAGCATTTTGCCTGGAAGGAGGCGGTTCCATCGCCATGGGACGACAGTCCAAAACTGATAATGCTGCTCACCCAGACAGAGATCGCCCGCCTCGAGACTTGGTGTTAGCAGGTTCAGCCGTTCCAGGGACCCGGATCCGGTCCTTACAGTCCAAGAGTAGTCTACGAATTTCATGCGGCTAGATATGGTGTCACCGGGGGCAACTTGGCCCTGTTCCTCGGTCTGGGCAAGCTCTTTTATCAACCTGGAGGTGATCGGTACGAGTGGCCGCAACATTCCCTAGGACACCCACAAATTTCGGGCGTAACGTGGACAGAATCGGGCTGTCAATTCTGGAGAGAAGAGTCCCAACAGGCCCAACCGACAAAGACGTTGCTCTAGGGAAGCGGTCGATTGTCCTCCAGTACGGTACTTCCGGCTACGCAGGAGGCTCCAAGCCAGATCAGCTCCGGCATCCCACAGAGTTACCTTCCTGTCACGGCCAACTCACAAAACGGGTATTATTCGCCTTCGGTGGTCTTCCAGAGCCTACCGGGTCTCAATTTCCACGGTGCAAGCGGCCAGGCACAGATGCCTACGCACCATGGTATGATACAACCCAGGCCCCAGCAGGTACCCAACTCGATTCCATTTGGTGGGCGACTCGCTATCGATCAGCCAAAAGGGTTGAAGAGGGAGCGAAACGAGACAGAGATGGGAATCAAGACGGAGCCGGGTCATAACGGAGCGCAGGATCTGCTCCGTAAACGCTGTTAGATGTGAAGAGATCCCGTTTCGTTCAGGGTTGGGGAGGCGTCAGATTTGGTTCTCCAGTAACGAAAATACCGGCAACTTCCGAAACGTCTACTTCAAACTGGCAAAACGGATGAGTATCAATCCATACTTGGGAAATATGATTCTCAAGGCGCGAGTCTGCTTTCAGTCACGGTTCACTTGGGCTCTATGGAGAGGTTGAGAAAAGGAAAACTGTCAGGGATCTATGTAATGTCATTGCCATGGCGTTAAGTTGCTCGATTGTTTGCTGTTTACAATTGTTAATGGTCAAAGTTAGACCAAGTGGAAAGAAAATTTCAGCGGTAGCCGGCCTCATGACCAGATACCTAGTTAATCAAAACTCAAGAGTAACCCTAAGCCTACGATTTTGCCTCAGTGAGATTTTGTGGGTTCTCGTCGTCCCCGCAATACCTATGCCTTTTTGTTGAAGAGAAGTAAGCAGTTGACGTGGACAAGTCGACTCCTGTTGTCTAGATAGAGTACATGTACCGTTCATATTCGGAGGCTTAGAACTCAAGCCTCCGGTAGCTGGCGGATGCTATGTAACAGAGATGACGCTGATGGTTTCAACGTTGGATGGTAGGAGGACTCATCGGTTTGCCGATCCGAACAACTGAGCTGAGAAGTCCTTCATCGTATCAATTGTTTTGATGAGACTTATTGAGCATTTTGAGACTCGGCAAGACAAGCGACGTGAGGTATATAGTAAGCCCTCACCCACTTATGCCTTGCCTTCGCCTTTGGCGGCTTATGCTCACGGCAACATGGTAAGGCCGGTATTTCCACACGGTCTTGGTGCGTTTCAGCAAAGTCTTCGTTCAATAGATGCAGAGACCGACAGTAGGATGTGTGAAAAAACATCGCCATCCTCGGCCAGGGGGAAATGGGAAGACTTCAGGGCACAGCTGGGGCCAGATGAGGCGCATCGATTGACTACTGCCGGTTGTAAGTAATCACTACCGGACCGGTCCGCTGGATCGTCTCACAATCACGCTTTCTTTTTCTTGGCCAAAATGGATATCACCAGCAATGAGACCACTTTCACCCCCTAAAGTCGAAGATTCTGTGTATCACTTAGGTCTCAACTCTGGGTAGAACGCACTGAGTGATATGATGGCTCTCTACCTACTGTAGAAGCCTGCACTTGGGTCTATCTGACACTGATGCTTGCCTTGGATTGAAGTAGCACTACACTCGTATCGCTTTCTTTTTCCATGCCTCTCTAGCGATAATAATCGGAAAGAGGGATGCCGAACCGTTGCGGCATGATGAGCTCCATCTCATCGATAATCAGTCCACTTCGCAGGAATCCCCTCATGGCGGCATAGAAAAGTTCTCTGTCCTCCAGAAGCTGTGTTCATCCAGATAGAACATACGCCTATCGAAACCTGAACGAAAAGAGTACACGCAGTCATGCTAGAACCGAACTCCTCCTCCAAACGGCGTATCCTCCTATGCTCAACCGTCGGTGGCTTCACCCACGCCGCCCCGATCCTCGAGCTCGGAGCCGTCCTCGCAGCTCGCGGCCATGAAGTCCAATTCGGAGCAAACTCCGGCCAGGAACACTGGACATCAAACTACCCGTCTATCACCCGTCTCCACAGCTTCGGTCCTGCTCTTCCGGACGCCGATGCTGAAGCGCACTACGCGCGCATGATCCCGTGGCGGCCCAGCGACGGCACCGGGCCCATCATGGAGTCCAAGTACCTCTTCGACTCCTACTGGCCCGACACATGGTTCCATTTGCGCGAAATCATGCTCGACCCAGACACCAAGCTCGACATGATTATCGCAGACTTCTTCGTAGAGGCAGCGGCTAAGGATATGATGATCGAGTTTGGCGTCCCCATTGCCGTCATGTGGCCTCAGATGCCGTATCTCCTGGCACCCGTAAGCTATATCCCCGGCCAGCCGGGCTTCCAGGTCGAGTTCACCCCCCCTCGGAGAAGGCCTCGATTTGGTCGCGCATCAGGAATGAGACGGTCCTGTTCTGGCGCTGCCGCATATTTCTGCATGGACCCGTTGGACGCGAGCGATGCGGAGACGACACGGCGTCAAGCACGCGGTTCCACTGGCGTCTAAACCGAATCCCCTTGTGTTTGTCAACTCGTTCTTTGGACTTGAGCCGGCCAAAGACTTGCCTCCTCTCATGCAGGTGGTCGGACCGATTCTGGGGGATGAGTACTCTCCGCTCGACGAAATCTACCAAGCGTTTCTAGAGTCTCATGATAAGACGGTATATGTCGCTCTGGGGACTCATATCACACTCCCACGAGTAGAGCTGATGAAGCTGCTCAATGGCCTCGTCATGGCTTTAGATGCTGGGCATATCAACGGTGTAATATGGTCTATCGGGAAATCAGCGAGGCAGAATTTTGATAGATCAGCACAGGTCGAAGGACCTAATGGTGGCAAGATCTTGGTCGCTGACATTCTCGATGAGAAGCACCCAGATATTCGAGTCCCATCTTTCGCTCCCCAACGAGCCATCCTCGAACACCCCAATACCAAGCTCTATCTCACTCACGGAGGCGGCTCCAGCGCAAACGAGACCCTATTCCACGGAAATTCCACACTGATTCTAGGCTTCTTCTTCGACCAGCTCGCCAACAGCGCCCGCCTCGTTGAAGCAGGCGTCGGTTTAGCCATGGACAAGTTTCACTTCACCGCCGACGAGATCGCAGACAAGATCGGCCGCTTCATCTCTGACGTCGACGGGTCTTTTGGCAGTAACGCCGAGCGCATGGAAAGAATAGCACGCGTGGCATCTCGACGCAAGGAACTCGCCGCCGACATGGCTGAGGAGGTCATCTTTGATCCCAAGTTGCGCTCAGCAGGCGGAAGAGCGCTGCGACCCATGCACCTTCAGACGGCAAACATGAGGATGCCGGTGTGGAAGGCCAGGAATTGGGACCTGTGGTTCGTCTCCGTCTCTGCGTTGGCGGTCGGTGGTACAGCCTGCTTGATGGGCGCGAAGCATGCTCGGCGACTCGATTTAGGCATCTTTAGATTTGTCTGGGCTATCGTGTACGACGCGAATTGAAATAGAGACTTGGCCTAATAGCTTCATCTGCAACATGATGCGATGCTAGAAAAGACAGGGCGCCAAATTAATGAACACGTATGTTCTACTGACCGATGCTATTAGACTTGTCTAAATCGTCAGACTCTTCTAGATGACTTCCTGTGGTTCGTGAACAGAAAGGAGCGGGAAATGAGAGTCAGCCAAGGTTTAGTGCTGATCAATGGAAAATCAAGTGTTTACCGAGTCTACGCCACGAAGGATGCCTGCAGATCGATAAATCGGCTCTGCTTTTGGCCTTGTCTTACACGGACGTAGACATTCCAGCTCATGCTGAACCTCCGGTCTGGAGCGGGGGCGGCGGAAAGCTACAGCCACGATCAAATCCGGCCTTTTGATAGCAACCCTATGATATTACTTAAGTATACATGGGATGGAGAACTGCAAACTTTACGGGAACTTATCTGGACAACTTTTATGAATTACTAAACAGAATCGTATTGACTTTGAGAGGGCCATTTAAGAGGAAACTTTGTCGGGTTTTCCGTCACATCAAAGCTGGCTACTACACAGACGCAATGGGAATTTCACATGAGTTGATTGCAGTGCGGCTGGGCAACCCGGAATTCAAGACTCTCATATCAGCATGCCTCATCTTCACACTTGCCTACGGGGCTTCGAAGGTTCTCACGGCATTATGGCATGGCTTTACAGGCCCCTTGGCCAAGATACCCGGACCCTGGCTCAATAGGTTCACGGCTTTGCCCTGGATGGCGGCAGTCGTTAGAGGCAAGGCATTTGAGCAGGGAATCAACTACAACCGCAAATACGGCGACATCGTCCGAGTTGGTGAGTATCATACGCGTCCCCTGAACATCATAACTTTTGTTAACACTTCCTTGAAAATAGCTCCTGATCTGGTTCTCGTGTCCGACGAAAAGTCCGTCCACCAGATTCTAGTGGGCATGGATCTCCGAAAGAGCGTTCTATACGAAAAGTTTAGCCAAAACGAAGACGGCGTGACGCTTTTCACCATGCGAGATCGGGCGCAGTACCGCACCCGGCGAAGGCTCTTCTCGCACGGCTTCTCCATCAGTTACCTCAAGGGCCTCGAGCCACTGAAGCTGAGTTGCATCGAAGCGCTTGAAGAGTTCATCGACAACCAGTGCGCTCGGGATGGAGGTGAGACCGTCATTGATGCTTGGAACCTGATGGGTCGCCTCGCATCCGACATCATGAGCGCGACTGCGTTCGGTGGCTCGTTTGAATTGGTGAAGAATGGGGAGCATCCTATTCGCAAGAAGTTCTCTGAGAGCTTCAAGAGGGGTACCATTGTAAGTCTCCGTCTACGAGTGATGGACGGAGTAATGACTGACGTTTGGCGAAAAGTATCAACTTCTCCCTTTCTTGAAGTATATCCCCTTCCTACCAAAGTTTCGCGATCCCGAGCTCGCTCAACTCATCAGCGAGATTATCGAAAAGAGACAGGCGTCGACCGACAAGTTGGCCAAACCTGACCTGCTACAGCTTCTCCTCGACACACATGAGAAGAACCCAGAGACCCTGTCGCGTATCGAGGTGTTTTCCGAGATGCTTGTCTTTTGGCTGGCGGGCAGCGAGACGACGGCTAGCACGCTCACTTTTGCAATGATGTTTTTGCTTAACGACCCACCATCCTACCAAAAACTTATCGACGAGATTCGCGGGAGGTTTCCCTTGACAGATTCGCCTGTTTCGGACGACAAGACGACGGATTTGCCGTTCTTACACGCTGTTCTGAAGGAAACGATGAGGCTTGCTCCTCCGGCGACCGGCGGTAGGATTCCTAGTGTGCCGCAAAAACGTGACAGTGTGATTTGCTGACCTTTTACCAGGGCTTCAGAGGCAGACTGACGAAGATGTGATTCTGTCTGATCACCTGATACCAGCTGGTGTAAGTCTACATGGTAGCACTCATCGTTCCCGGAACTTCACTGATATCCAGCAGACTAGAGTGACTGCAAACACCACTGTCCTGCATTGGGACGAGAAGCAGTGGCCTGACGCAGAGAAGTTCGTCCCCGAAAGATGGCTGTCTGACTATAAGGGCGTGCCCGCCACCGAGAGAACGGCGTACTACCCCTTTTCTGCGGGATCGAGAAACTGTATTGGAAAACAGTGAGTCTCCTGAAGGCTATCACTATCGATTTAGTGCTAATAAAGTGAACAGATTTGCATGGACGGAGCTGCGGCTCACGCTTGTGTCTTTACTTCGGCGGTATGACTTGTCTCTCATACCCGACCAGTCTCATGAACTTGTTCACTTCACGGTCCTACATCTGAAGGCGGGGAAGTATATGGTTGGCATCAGACCCAGAGCTTAGTATATACTTGGGTCCGTAATTCAAGAGCTCTGATAAATTATGAGATAAACACTTCGTGAGCGATAACATTGGGCATTTTCGTTGCGTTAGTCTCCGAAACTGGTAGGCGCAAACCATTGGACTCATCATGGATGGCAAGTATTTCCATCAACTCAGTGAGAGCATATACTTGACCCGGTTCAACTCTTGTCTCGAGCTTGTGGCATGCTCACAGCATCCTGAGAGGCGTCGTTCGCCGAGATGCTCACCTGGCATCGTGCTCTGTTGATCGTCTACAACATGAATACTTTGGAGATGGAAGGAGCTGCAAAACGTAGATACTCACCTCAGACTCTTGGTTTGAAAAGAATCCTTTGGTGAGATGTGGTCATGGCCGCCAAGTATCAACGGATTCCTTAACAGTGAAAGCTATGGTGTCGCCTTCTGCAGATGAGGACCCCATCTAAAGTATTACAGGGGCGTCGCGTCGGGCGTCTTAAAAAGCTAGGTAGACTGGACTTACGTAACAGTAACAGTCTGCACTTTAGCAGATTACCTAATTTTCCTGGAGCTTCGAACCCCTACCTTCCGACAGGGAATTTTTTTCTTCCCTCACCTTACTCTCAAGAACTTTCAAACTTTCTTTCTCTCCCCTTCTTTTTCTTCACCATGTCAGCAGTCAGAGACAGTTTCCTTGACCTGGAAAAGCATCGCCTGCAACTCGAAGACTCTATTGCCAAGCTGCAGAAGGCTTTGCAACACTGGCAAAAATGGGACGCTGAGTACGAGTCCTTGAAGGAGGAGATCGAGTCGGTTCCCCAGCCTGCCAGCCGAGAGGCTCTCGCGCGCATTCGCAGAGACTTTGAGGGCGAGGTCGTCGACAAGAAAGAGATCAACGACCTTTTTGGGCGCATTGATCTGAAGCCTGCCGACCAGATTGTCAACCTGCTTTCGCGCCGTATCGACTATGTTTCCAAGAATATCGCTACTCTTGAGAAGCAGCTCGAGTCTGCGGAACAGAAGCACGCTGCCGCCAGCGTTGTCAGCAACCCTGATGTGCGGGACGAGGATGGCTTGCCTATAACGGAGATCATCGAGGAGCTGGATGAAGAGGGAAATGTTCTCTCCAGCCGACTGCAGCAGCCTGGCAACTCTAGCGCTCAGATCAGGGAGACCCTGGAGAAGGCAGGCCTCAAGGACATCCCGGCTGGCCAACCCTCACAGACGGAGAAGACGGAACCCATCGTGGAAGACGTTACCGACGAGCCTCTGGCTGAGGCACCCGAGTCGATATCACCAGCCCATGATCCCGCGCAGTCTGCAGAGGAGTCGCTTCCCGAAGCAGATGTTGACGATGCTGTGGCAGTCAAGAAGTCCGTTTCGTTCGCTGAAGACACAAAACCCTCAGCAGAGGAGCAGGTGTCGAGGAACGCTCAACGGCTCGAAGAAATCATGCAGACCGCCAAGAGTCAGGAAGACATCAGCCGCGAAGCGCCCGTCATCCCCGAAGACGAGTCTGAGGAAGATGCTTTCCTTCGCCGGGAGATGCTCAAGTACGGTATGGAAGAGGTTGGCCAAGTCGTCGCTGAACTCAACCTTGAGGACGGCTCTGGCGACGAGGACGAGGACTGGGAGTATGAGTACTCTGATCTCGAGGACGACGAAGAAGAAGACAAGTTTGGTCGGTCTACTTCCAGCGTTCTGGATGACGGGTACCATCAGCGGATGTTGGAGCTCGAGAAGCGACTCGGAGTCAAGTCTCGCTTCACTGAGAAGCCAGAAGCAGACGACCAAGAGTCAGACGAAGACCGACAAGGCATTGGTCGCATCATCGTCAACTCAGGCGACAAGGGCAAGGCGGTCGAAGCTGCCAAGCAGTCGCCTGTGCCCACGACATCTATCCTGAGGACCTCTTCTCCAACGGATGCCGACGAGAGCAAGAAGAGCGTTCGTTTCGCACAGAGCTTGGATGTCGCTCCAGACAGCGTTCCCGAAACTTCTGCTGCGCCGCCGACTGTTCCGCAACCACCGTCAGAGCCCATCGTGGAGCCTCTCAGCGATATTGTCGAGCGTACTGGCCCCGCCAAGCAAGCAGAGGCCAAGTCTACCCGCAAAGCGTCTCGATTCAAAAAGCAGAAGGCAGCGCCAACGGTTGTTGACGATGGCTTCGTTCCGATGGGTCCGCGCGACGTGCCATCACGCTTCATCGACCAGGATAGGCCCACAGCCCCGACGGGACCTGAGGGGAAGACGCTGGCAGACGCGGTCGTCGAGAAGGAGAGCAAGCCACAGGACGAGAACGCATTCGACGAGGACTTTATCGATCAGGATCTCGCCGATGAGTATCACCGACAACGGCGGAACTTCATCCAGAAACAGGGCGGCTTCCTTCAAGAGGACACGTCCGTGGTCCGGCCTCTCGACGAAGCTGATGGTGGTCAGCGCATCAGCAAGTTCAAAGCTGCACGCCTCTCCAAGCAGTGATCTGGCCGGACTCAGAGCAATAGGTATGTGACTGACTGTTTTCTTACCTCAACTCCCTCCCCAAAATGATGAACAAGACAATTTTTTATACAGTTATCCCTGTCTCAATTCCAACGTGTGGATATGGTTCTAATTTCTGATTTTCTTCTTTCTGCTGCGCAAATTTGACCACCTTGTCGAGGAAGTCTGGCTGACACCATGCTTCAGTTACCATAGGATACGCTAGCTTCGCCATGGGCATCTACTGCGATGTCCCCGCTCCAGCTCGTCGTGACACATCATGCCAGGTAAGATAAACATTTACCTTGCTTCACTTCCTCCCCCTTCGATATGATGAACAAGACAATTTTTTATACAGTTATCCCTGTCTCAATTCCAATGTGTGGATATGGTTCTAATTTCTGATCTCGATGCAACTGCCACTTTCTTATTTGCACTTCACCGTCAAGATGTCACGGCTAACAAATAAATCGTTGCAGTACCCAAGTCAAGTGATCGCACTGATCGATTGCCTCGCAGTCCATTGCCCCGTCCAGATCTGATCCTGCAACGCCATCCATTCGGACGCGGAGAGGTGGATAGAGCGGATAGAAGAATGGATTGATAGAGACCTTACTTTGGGCCTCCCCGCGCGGTCAGCGATTCTGTAGTTCATGAATCCTGTCGTGCCTTGCTTCTCACACTCTTGCTACTGTCCACTAATTCTTACAGTGTTGGTTTCTTTGTGATGTCGTGGGCGAATGTGTCTTGCGTCTTCTCTTCAAGTTGTGCGTATCGATGGGGAGATTGGGTCTAGTTGGTATAACGGACTGCTTATCAATCTGACAATTGATGGGTCGCAGCAATCAATCTGCTTCACCATTACTAGCGGATCCAAGAGCAACGGTCTACGCATGGGCTCTCTGATGCCGTAACCTATGGCTTCTTGTCATTGCAGTGGTTTTGGCTCTTCGTTTCACCCCTGACATACCTTTTGAGCTAAAAAAAAAAAAAGCATTTAGATGTGTTTAAATTAAAAGATGGTCACTCAATCACAAGTTCCTACCCTCTCGCAACCTGTCATGAATGTGTGCTTTTTTTTATTCCTTTCGTCATTTGTTTCGTGAAACGAATCCCTCAACACATCTAGCTAATCTTGGCATTGCTAAAGTCCATCTCGGGGTGCTCAGCCTGGAACTTTTTCAGAATATCAAACTTCTTCTGCTCCTCCGAGGTGGGCAGGCCCGCTTCCTTTTGGCGCTGGTCAAACATCATCTTCTCCACCATGCCGCGGGTCTCGCCATCCAAGTCGGAGAGCTTGCTCGTATCGGGGGTGATCTTGGAGACGTCAATCTTGGGCGCCGTGGTGACGACGTGCGCCCACCACTCCATCTTGTTGACCTTGTCGAGATGGATCTCGACCGTCTTTGTGCCGTCGGGGGCGGAGGACAGGGTCCAGGTTGAGTCGTCGACGAGGATTGCGTGGGAGAGGTCGCCCTGTTTTTTTCGTGGTTGTGTTAGCTGACTTGTTTTTCTTCATATGGCTTTTTGCCGTAGCTGAATGGGCGGCCACAAGGGAAGGGAGGTGGAAGAAAGAAAGGAAAGAGAAAGTGTGATGATGTGACTTACGCTAACGATGGGCTCCTGGCCCTTTACGCCGGCCGAGAGCTTGGTCTTCTTGAAATCGATGACAAGGTCCCTGCTCTTGTAGTTGCCGGGGACGCTGAAGGTGATGTCGACGTCGGCGATGGTCTGCTGCCACTTGTACGGCAGCGCATTCTGCTCCTCCGTCTCCTTGGCGCGGGCGGCAGCCTCCTCGGCGGGCGTGAGCTCTGTTGGAAGCATTTGTCAGCAAAATTTCATAGCGATAGCCTCTCTGTGAGTCTAGGAGTGCTCATAAAGGAGCTCAAATGGTTGAAAAAAAGGTACCTGGCTTGTCGTTGTCGGCCATCTTGTCGTTGTTTCTGAGTGATGTTGCGGTCGAAGGCAGTGGAAGGCAAGCGCAGATGGAAGGCTGACGGAATATTTGGAGGGGTAGCTGCTAGCTGTGAGACCCCTGCCCCTCCCACCCCTGTTCTTTGAGTGGAAGCTCCAACCAATCACCTCGGCTTAATAAATCCTTCCCGTCAGCCTTGTACTTCATCTTGCGTCTTTCAGCTTTATCGCGATTGCAGGCAAACGACATCAGCGTCATTGCCTGAGCAAGAGGCTTACATTCTCGACACCTTCCGCCTCTTCTCCAAGCCGTAGAGGTTCTCCGATTAAGTCGACTTCAGATACCCGGTGCCACCTTGAGATAAGCCTCAATCGCCCAGGTTCTCTCCTCCGATCCTCTTCCAGAACCACATCTCCACGATACTCCCAGAACACCGAACACCTCCATTCACGAAAACACCTCCCCGCGAACACATCACAGACATCCTCAAAATGGCCACCCGCCGTGCCTCCACCTCCGCAACAGCGGCCCCAGCCCCCAGCACAACAAACGATATCTGCCCCGTCTGCAAAACAATGCGCTACCTCAACAAAGACCTCGAATTCCTCATCAACCCAGAATGCTACCACCCAATGTGCGCAAACTGCGTCGCCCGCATCTTCTCCGACGGCCCCAACCAGTGCCCCTACGCAGGCTGCCACAAGACCCTCCGCAAAAAGGGCTTCAAATCAGCCTATTTCGGCGACCTCACCGTCGAGCGCGAGGTCGACATCCGCAGACGCGTCGCCGCCGTGCTCAACAAGGTCGAAGACGACTTTGAGACGCTAGCCGATTACAACGAGTACCTAGAATGGGTCGAGACGCTCACGTTCGACCTCATCTCCGGCACCGACGTGGAAAAAAAAGCGGCCGAGGGACGGTTGATGGAGTGGGAGCAGGCCCACCGCGCCGAAATCGAGCGGAACCGCAGGTTAGCCAAGGAATCCGAAGCGGACCGCGTCGCGCGCTTCGAGGCCGAAAAAGAAGAGGCGCGCCTCCGCCGCGCCGAGGCGATGCAGGAAGACGCGGCCGAGAAGCGCAAGGGCCAGCGGATGCGCGAGGACATGCTCAACGGCCTCGCGAGCAGCGACGCCGGCGAGGCGAAGCAGACGCTCAACCGCGTGCTCCTTAAGAAGCGCGGCCAGAACCGCCTCCAGTCAGCCGTCGGGACGCTGTCGGATGCCACGTCCACCGGCGCGGGCGGCCTGTCGATCCGCGGCCTCAAGCAGCAGAAGAAGCGCGCGGTCGAGGACAATAAATCCTACGACCCCTTTGGCGGGCTCAAGCTCGACATGGAGAGGTACAAGATGGGACCGTCGGAGGAGTACCGCAACCAGTGGGTCGACGAGGCGAGGAAGAAGGACGATATCGTGGTGGGCGGGTACAGCGCCGACGAGTACCTCGGCCGGGCCATGTTCGAAGCCTTTTCCGGGTTGGCTGTGTTTATTGAGGATGAAAAGGGGCCTGAGAAGGTGGCTACCGCCGAGGCGGCGTTGGTCGCAAGTACGGGCCAGTCGACGCAAAAGATGGACGTGGACGACGTCTTTTGAGATCGAGAAAGGTTTTTGCATTTCTCTACTGTTACTTGACTTCTTACCGTACTGGCTTCGGGGCAGATTGGGATGCATTAGCGATGGCGTTTGGGGTTTCTTTGGGCAACATGCAAAATCGGATGGACTACCTTAGAACAGACAGGGTTGAAGGGAAACAATACCCAAAATCGATAACAAAACAGGTATATGGCCACGAGAAGTGTGTACCTGTATGCAAGAATTACATATGTACTAAGTTATGCTCACTAGATAATACATCTTTTCAGACTCGTACTACGACGGCCGCCGGCCTCCACCGGTCCCGCCATCCCACTTCGGAGCTTTTTGTTTCGTGTGATAACCCTGTTGCCGTCTACCTTACGCATCGTTCAATTGTACAAAGCAAAATAGACCCTTGTGAACGCCACGCTTTGATTTGAGATTTGAAGAAATAGTGATCCCGGTTGGGCTGGGCTGGTGTATTTGGAACAGCTGGTCAGAGCTTTTGGGAGGGTGCTGCTATTATGTCTGCCAGGGGCTTTGTTGGATGGGTCGGGGGAAGACGGGCGTCGTCTCGACGTTGTCCAGTCCGCCACCCATTGGCTGTTGATTATGTTGCCAGCCCATGCCGGTCTGATGGTTGACAAACGAGCCCTGGCGGAAGGGGTTTGTGGTGCCTGTTGGTTGAGGCACAATGGCTCCAGAGCTAGTTGCAGGCCGCTGCTGCTGGAGTTGAGAGCCGGTGAAGTTCTTAGCGAATGGATTGGTACCAGTCATCATTGGCTGCAACGGAGCAATCGTGGGAAGTTGCTGCGTCTGTTGCTGCGGCTGAGGCTGAGTCTGGAAGGGCGAATTACTGGGAGCTGGTGAAAACGGCTGCTGGGCTTGAGGTGAGGATCTGGCAAAGGGATTTGTAGACTGCCTCTGCATGTTGGGGCTCGCCGGGTTCGAGAACGCGGTGTTCGTGGACATGCCCGTTTGCTGAGCCATCAGCATGGATGCCCGGAAAGGATTGGTGATCTGCTGGCCGGCCTGAGGGCTCAACATGCCCGTGTTGCCCGTCGGAAAGCTTGCCACAGAGTCTTGTGGTATTGAGCCAAGTGTACCAGGCTGATAAGGCTGGGGCGAAAAGCCTCCGAATCCAGCTCCGGTGAAGCTGGGTTGTAACGGCTGTGGTGCTTGCTGCTGCTGCGGTTGCTGGGGCGGCTGGGGCGGCTGTTGTTGTTGTTGTTGTTGTTGCTGCTGCTGAGGCTGGCCGAACGGATTCGTGCTCTGCGGTTGGTACGGATTAGAAGCGAAGCCTGTCTGTTGCGGCACAAATCCGGTCGGCTGAGGCGCAAAGCCATTCTGCTGGAAACCAGTAGGTTGCGGTTGGAAGGGACTGTTGTTGGCATAACCGGTCTGCATCGGCATCTGCTGCTGTTGCTGGTGCTGCTGTGCGTTCGGCGCCATTGTCGTCTGGTTCTGTTCGATGGACTCGAAGAAGTCGATCAGATCGGGGGCAGGGCCCTTGGCGGTCTCGGTCTTTGGCTGCGACAGGCCATTCGTGCTCGGGAACGTGCTACTCGGGAAAGGATTGTTTGCCGCAGGCTTGGAGTCAAATGCGCTTGACGTCGGCTTCGAGACCCCCACCTTGCTCTTCTTGCCCTGCTGCTCAGCAATGTATTGTCTCCGATTGACCTCGAAATCCGGGTCGCTCAAGTACTCCTCCAGCTGGCGGCCCAAGTTGACCGGCGCATGCTTCAGCTTAGGAACCTCAACTCTCGTTTGATGCTCGTACTGGCGTGCGACGCTGAGGTATTGCACCACGAAATCGGTCTGCTTGGTGAAGGTGCGGTAGATCGCCATCGCTCTTTCGGCATCGACTTTGGACATTTCGAAGAATGTACCTTTCCATGTTAGTTTGAGGGATACCCTGGAGCGTTTGGGTCGCCTCACCGAGAATGTTAATCATTCCCTGGTTCAATGCCTGGAAAAGAGCCAGTACATCGAGCACAAGCAGTCTGAAGACAGTAACTGTGATTTCGTTTTCGATTTCACCCTCGAGAACCTATCCAGCGTCAGCAACTGTCGCGCTCTGAGACGCTTTGCAACACCGAGTCGGAGACTAACATCGCATTTCAAAAGGGCCGAAATCTGACTCTGAAGAATCTCCGTCTCCCGCAGGAGGCCCTTGTCGACAGAGAGCTTCTCCAGCCTAGATTCCTTCGTTCGTACCCAATCGCACTTCGTTTCTCGGTAAGCTTTAGATCTCGCGGCAAGGTAGCCAGCGTAATGCCGAATGTTCCGTCCTTGTGTCTGGGCTGTGGGATGGTTTAGAAAGCAAGTCCGACAAATCTCGGCGAGTGCCTGATCTTTTGGGGGGGGGGGGGGGGTTTGACTGACCGTCAGTGAAGCTGCTGATAGCAAGCGTGTTTGGGTGCCTCGACAAGTAGGCAAGGGTGACATCGGGTGAGCCTTCACGGATCATCAAGTGGACGGTGATCAAGCTCTTGAAGACGACGGTCCACGTCGAGTCTCGTAAACGGAACTGAAGGGCGCGAAAGACCTCCCCCACGCCCGCTTCGCCAGCATGTGTCGCAACTAGAATGTGTTCAATGTACTTCGTCTTGGGCGGCGCAGCCTAGGAGATGGGATTAGCACCATGACTGGGAGAGACGCGCTGAGCTGCTCGGCGTGGCTCCAGCCTCCCTTTGACCTACCTTTATCTTGGTGGCCCCCTTGACCGATTTTTCGAATGAGCTCGACATTTTGTCGTTCGGTTGAAGCAGTTTGATCAAGTCGAGATTCTGTGATAATCAGGGTCGGCAAGGTTGGCGACAGAGAGGAGGGTGTAGTCGTGGTTGGCGGATCGGACGAAAGTCGCACGAAAGTAGAAAGCGGCGATCGAAGGGTCTGGCCGTCACGGGCCTCGATCAAATGTCTTGATAGAGCTGATTCCCTACAATGGGTGTTCTAACAAGTAGATGCCGCGAGCTCGTCAAAGGGTGATAGCGGGTCGCTGGCGACAATGAGGAAGAGTGTATGTGTCGGTGGTGACGGGGGCGCGACAGCGTTTGGTTGCAGGCCAGGGAAACCCTCAACTGGGCGAAATTGGGTGCCGGCAAGCTTCAATGCGAGAGGGATGGTTCGGATCCGGAGTATGGACCTATGGCCATGACAGGGTGTCGGAGTGGCTGCGAATGGGGACCCGGATTAAGGATACAGGATTGGATACGGAGTGTCGTTTATCGTAATGTAGGCCTGATTTGGCTTCGCTGGGTAGGCCGGGAAATGAAGGACGGACAGCGTCAGTATTGACGATGGCCACGTTGGTCGGGAAGTAGTGGGATAGATGAGGTGGGCCGTGAAGGAGGACGGGCCACGGTCTTGATTTGGAGAGGTCGGCTGGTCGGGCTTGGGCTGGGCTTGGCTGAGCCTACGTAAGGCGACCTGATGCTGGACACTGTTCACTGGTGTTGTGGTAGTGGAAGTGGACGGGAGGGGAGGGACAGAGGGACGGAGAGGAGGAGGTGCCGCCGCTGGCTGTGCTGGCCGTGCTGAGGGCTGGGTTAAGGTGCGCTTGTTCGGGTGTGAGTGGCCGGCGTTGTCTCTAGCGAGTTCCGTTTGACAGCCCGAGATCCAATGCTGGTGCTGGTGCAGTTGTGCTGGGACACACGTCCAGTTCTTAGTTCTGCTGGTCCAACGGGAAGCCTCCTCAAGTGCAGGTGAAGGGTACGTATCTCCGGTTAGGCCGGTGGTAGCGATGGGGTGAGAAACCTGGAACCTTGCGCTGTGCATTTGTGAGGTGGGCTAAATGGCGATGATGCTGGCAATTCGGCAGCCGTTCCCTATAGCAGCTTTCCATCTGGCAAGTTGCAACAACGTATCCGTACCCAACTTACCTTGGAGGAAAGTGAGGTGGCCCTGGCGTTGACGGGTGCGATTGCGACTGCGACATGACCGCTAAAGAGATTCTTCAAGGGGGTTCTCCTCCCTCCGTCTCCTGCATATATCACTCACTCAATTCCATCAGTCTTGCAGACGCCAGACGGGAAGACAGCGATTTGATTCAGTTTAGCGTCTCTTTTCGCGTATGTGAGGTGGGCCACAAAACGGGACCTCGAACACCTCCTGCCTTACCTAGGTATCTATCCGTACTTAGGTACTACCCAAGGGCCAAGCCCATCTTACACTTCAACCTCCACCGGCGTCGAGGCGATGCAGCTGTGAGCCTGTAACTCATAAACCTGTGAGGTGCATGCCGCCATTGTCCCGTCTCTATGCTCCATGCTCCACGCTTCGTGACACGGACGAACACTGGCAGTCCCGACGAGCCGGGATCTTCCAGCGACCTTCAGGTGTGTGTGGGGAGCAGATGGCGAGCCTGGAGAAGCAAGCATGGTTGATATTCTGCCATTGCTGGTGATGGATCCAGTCTGATGATGGCTTCACTGATCCGATCTTCATGGCAGCTCCATCACACTCAGCTCACCCTCAGCTCGCCGCAGTCACGTAACTTACGCTCCCATCCATTGCTGATTGATTTATGTCGAACACTCTTGATTCATTCGCAACGCCTCGTGCTCGGCACAACTATAAAACTTGCACGGCACCATGGCTTATTGAAACACTTTGGGGAAACATGGGGTTCGCTGAATCATCATCAAACGGAGACATCTCCATCACACGTGTAGAGTGAGCATGGCGGCAGGTTCTCGGACCCTCTCTTTTCTTTCGCCCGTCATCGGGTCTTGAGTGATTCATTCGAGTCTGGGAATGGCTGGCGAGCCGCTCAGGGCGCCATCCCCGTCAGTGTGTATGCACTGACTAAGTCACAAAAAATCTATCGTACAAAGAAATGTCCCAGATTGGTGTTCCATCCACCACCGGCATCTTCCAGTCGCGATTCAACTTCGTCCAGTCTCATACCGCGCCTGTAGAGCCCGAAAGCTTCACCGACGCGACAGACCCATCCGATGTTTCTCGCTCCCAGCCGACCGCAAATCTCTGGCTATAACCGTGTTAGGAAGAATGTATCGACGTATCCGACCACTGGCTGTGCCATCAAAAAGGAAACATTGTTTGCGCCAACTCAGAGAGCCCCTCGACCTCACTCGAAGCCTCGAAGCTCCCGGTTGTCGTCAATATGCCGCCAAGCCCACAGAATTCTTCCATTTCGTGAAAAATCAGATTTGCCTTTCATCGCGTACGATACTAGTAACAAGGTCGTGTCGAACGCCTATGTCATGGCCCCCTCCGCCCTCGACACCTTTGCCCTGAAGCCACCAAAAGGGGAGAGCTTGGATGCTTTGGGCGGAGGCAGCAGCATCATGTTATCCACGTGGCTATCATCACCTGCAAAGTTGTCCAATTAGTATTCTGGTCGTTTTTGAGAGTGCGCGATTGCGCTGTGGCAGGGGGAGGGAGACCAAACGTACACTTTTTTGAAATGGAGAAATCATAAAGAGGAAAGGAAAGAAACTTTTAGGAGCTCCCCGAAAGACTTTTATACGGACGCGAGGATCTGCCCCGCGCTAATCACTTTTTTGGTGGGGACCTTCTGCCTCAGGTGCCAGTAACAGCGCCATGGGGACCTGAGGACCTGAGGAAAGCGCCATGCAACAGCAGCCCACCTGTGTCGCATTGAATGGTTGGCTCCGACATCGTTCCACCGTTTTGACGCAGTGAACTAGGGGGGGACCTTAGCTGTGATAGCTTCAAATGTAACAAAATCATACTTGATCTCAGCCCACCCATCAGTTCTTTTGTCCACGCCATTGTGCCCTGCCGAAGCTGCAAATCGATCGCTACACCGTGTAGATACGAACCAAGGAATTTGCCCAGTCGGTTGTCTCCAATTAGCCCGACTATACCTTCTAGATGCTTCGCCAATGCTGTCGCAGTAGAGCGTTGGCTGCCCTGCGTCCGCGCACACCACAGTCGCAAACTATAAGCCGGAGTGTCTCTCTGTCACAAAGCTCAACATGCGGTCCGACACATCTTCCAAGCCGACAGGTTCGTCACCTGTCAATGACGAAACCCCAGCGCGCGCAAGAGGAGTCAAAACATACACAACTGTCAGAGGAGTTCAAGGAGTGCTGTGAGCAAGTTCAAGAATCGCAACGTAACTTCTGATGCTTCTGCTGACTTTCAAAAAACAACAGTCGCCCTCCCTCAGATGTCCTCCCCCGAGTCATGGAGTAAACCGGGCTCCTCGATCATCGTGAGCGGACACATCGGCCGAACGAGAAAGGTCGGCAAGAACCTGGCATTCGCCCACCTGGAGCGCAACGGAGAACGAATCGGTCAGATCTGCGCCAAGGGCGACAATGCTGCTACACTAGCAAAGATTCGCCCCTTCAGCGCCGTGTTGGCGAAGGGCGTAACGACAGACGCATCAGGCGCGACACGATTCGAGATTGACATGGACTCGATACAATACCTCAACCCGTTCCCCAAGGACATCATCGTCGGCCCGGATACCGTATTTCCGCCAGAGCAGCGCCATCTTCAGCTGCGCTTCCACAAGGAGCTGAAGGAGAGGCTGCGCTTCCGTGCGCAGCTCAAGTCGTCCATGGGGCAGGCGATGGTGGACAGGGAGTTTATGGACGTCGAGACGCCCATCCTCTTCAAGTCTACCTCAGAAGGCGCAAGAGAGTTCATTGTGCCAACGCGGCGGCCAAGATATGCTTATGCGTTGCCGCAGAGCCCACAGCAGTATAAGCAGGTTCTTATGGCCTCTGGCATGGGCGGTTACTACCAGTTCGCGCGGTGCTTCCGTGATGAAGATCATCGCGCAGACCGTCAACCCGAGTTCACACAGGTGCGTGGCCCATGCTGCTGATTAGTACAATTAGCTCACATAGTCACAGTTGGATATGGAAAAGTCCTTTGCTACAGGCAAGACCATCATGGAGGACGTGGAGTACGTCGTCGGCCGTGCTTGGGATGTTGTAAGAGAACAATACGTCATGGAAGTGGGAGAAGACTCATTCGCGCCAGTCAGGAAAGCATCACTGGAGGTATGCGATTGCTCGCTGTTGTAAATGCAGAGAAGTAGAACTGAGAGCTAACAGAAAATAGGACTGGGAACAAAGCGTGCAGGACAGCACGAAAGATGACGCGAAAGCACCACTCTACCAAGAGTACCCTGCCATCTCTACGCCTTTCCTGAGAATGAAGTACACCGACTGCATGGACCTGTACGGGTCTGACAAGCCGGATCTGCGCATTCCCAACAGGGTCAGTTGCGTCCCATAGACGTCTTTTAGCAAGCCAACACTAACAGCGCCCAGATATGTCGCGTTGACGAAAGCCTCAACAAGGGCTTCGTCAGCATGATCACCGATCTCGACACACCAATCGTCGAAGTCTGGAAGATCAGCCCACACGAAGATGCCGACAGGCGGGACGTGTGGAAGTTCGTGACCGAGTTCATGGAGAACCTTCCCAAAAGCCTATCACAAAACCCAGACGGCGCTCCCACAGCCCTGATGTTTGACAGCAGTAAGCCGCTCAACGGCTTCTCCGCCCTCGGACCCGAAGGTCTAGACAGCATCCTGGGATCTCTCCCCGAGGAAGCCGGCTTTTCGTCGCTCGAGAACGGAGACATTGTCCTGTTCCAGGCGCGCAAGAACCAACCCCAGCAAGGAGGCTCGACAAAGCTCGGCGAGGCGAGAATCGCACTCTACCACGCCGCCGTGGAGGCCGGCCTCCTAGACAGGGACGACACCTTCAAATTCCTCTGGGTGACCGACTTCCCCATGTTCACCCCGGAAGAGGAAGGCGACGTCGGACAGGGCGGCGCGTCGGGCTTCTCGGCCACCCACCACCCCTTCACGTCCCCCCATTCCGAGGAGGACTTTGAGCTCCTCTTCAAGGACCCGCTCCGGGCCAAGGCCGACCACTACGATCTCGTTCTCAACGGCGTGGAGCTCGGCGGCGGCAGCCGACGTATCCACATTGCCGAGATCCAAGAGTTCATCTTCCGCGACATTCTCAAGATGAGCCAGGACAAGATTAAGGAGTTCTCGCACCTGCTCAAGGCGCTGCGGGCGGGGTGTCCGCCGCACGCGGGCTTCGCTATCGGCTTTGACCGCTTCGTGGCCGTCCTGAGCGGCTCGTCTTCCGTCAGGGACGTTATTGCGTTCCCGAAGAATAATAATGGCGTGGACGAGTTTGCTGGCGGGCCGGGCAAGATGACGAAGGAGCAGCTCTTGACGTACAACCTGCAGTTCCGGAAGAAGGAATGAGTAGGTTGAGGTGTCCTACTCCCCTCCATTAGTGCGATTGTATCATGTACACTGTCATATACTGTAATATTTTGTAAACATTACCTTACTGTAACAATATCGACGACTGTGAACGCCTGGTGTGGCAAAGTGCCACAGGAAATAATCGATCACCAGCTGCACGAAGTTGTGAATGTTTGGTTCAGGGGATATCATTGTATTTCATATCCATCATGTTGATTCCATGACGCGAACGCTCCTAATAACACAAGCAAAAGAACCTCCCAAGTTATCATCCTTAATCATTCTCCCTTTCCTTTTCTGAATTCCATCCGTAAGGTGGTGCGTGCTTCTTACGATCTCTTCCACTGCCCAGCATCCTCAGCGCCCTTCCCAACCGAATTCAACGCACCCGACAGACCCTGTCCAAGGTTGGCAATCCCATCACCCACAGGACGGCCAGCAGACCCCGTCGCGCTGGAGATGGTGTCGCCAACGCCCTGGGTCGCGGCGCCGGTGACGTTGCCGACGGTGCGTGTCACGCCGCCGACGGTATTGCCGAGCGCCGAGGTGACGAATTTGGCGCCGCCCGTGACGCCTGCGTTCTGGTCGCTGTTTCCGACGGGCATGATGGGTTTGTGTTGTTGGGAGGTGGGGAGGATTTTGTTTAGGAGGGGGACGTCTTTTATTTGTGTGGTGTTGTGTGGTTTGTTGAATGCTGGCATGCGAGGTTCTTGTGTGTGATTTGTTTGCCGTGTGGTGTAATGGGGAAGCGAAACAAAAGGTTGGAGTTGATGGAGGTTGAGGTCTGAGGCCTTCTTATGGGTTGTTCGATGTCTGATGGTCAGGTTTGTTTGTGGTGAGGAAAGGTGAAGCTCTGGGATCTGAACTGATGGAGTGTGACGTCAGATGTGCAGGTGCGGGATGGGAAAGCTCAGGGACCAACCCCCCATCCCTCCCTGTTCTAGGTATCTGATCAGGCAGGCAGGCGGGGGGGTGAATCGCACCTATCAAAGCTTCCACCTTTCCACATTTTCGTCGTCAGATTTGACATCACTGCACCTGCCACAGCGTCGTCTCAGACAGGGGGGTGTGCGGCCGTCCGGGCTGACGACATTGTTCTAGCCCGTTGGAGAATGCGTACCGAAGATGAGGATCTGTTTTCTTGGAGCTATGATTCTTGGTGACGGATGGGACATGGATTTGGGGGATGGGGATTGGGGGATGGGGATTGGGGGAAGGGGAATTTGAGTTTGGAGGTCCAGCTATGCAGGGCTTTCTGGAGATCTGGTTGTCTGTGGCAGTGCTCTGGGATTCGAGGATGGTGGCTTGACTTGAGTGGATGGGATATCCTCTTTTGCCTCTATTGCTATGGCCCTTCGACCTCCTTGGTCGCGCCTGCGAGGTTGTTCTCTGCCGTGCTCTCTATCTGATCTCATCACCCATCGCCCAATGATACGAAGCGTGAGCCATGCGCCGATGCCGTGATTTGCATGATTGGTGGGGTGCGGAACAACGTGTTATGAGTTCAGGCCCCAGTGTGAACCTCTTGCCTTCCTTGGGCTTTATCAGAGACAAACTTGCCTGAGCCTCGAAGCGAAGGCTACGAGGCCTCGAGCGTGAGTAAGGGATACGCGGACTCGAGATGTCTAGACATGATGTCGATTCGCTGCCATGTTGCTGCCTCTGGTGAAGTCCCTTTCCACATCACCTCCTTGAAGAACGTGACAAAGGTGTCTTTTGAGAAAATAATAACAGGGTGCTGGGTGAATCCTACAACTTCCTACGCCCCAACTGCCCCCCGGCGGCAATTTGGTAGGGGTTGTATTATCAAGCAAACACCTTCATGTGACCAAATATCCCATCGTAGGCAGGCTTCCCTCCCAACATTGCAATTCCGCTGCTTTTTTGATTGAAAGAATTTGTGCCATGTGGAGAATTGATGGTCCCCCACCAAGCTAACGCGGGAAACCCGCGACGCCACGATCTGCCAGATCGACGCCGTTGAAGAGCGGACCTGGCGCGACAGTGGCTAGCTTTTAAGACCCCATCGCATCCCCTAGGCGCTAGCTGGTGCGGTTGCCAACTTGGGCGTATTTGGCTCAGATGGCAGAGCCGCTAGCTTGTGTGCTGATGGCATGTTGGTGAAGGCTTCAAGACCAGCAATATTTCTATCCTTGACGCTGTTGGTCAATCACAGATTGAAAGTCGGGGCTTGGTATAGCAAACTAGTTACATGTTGCGTAGTTATCTGTCCGAGGGCAAAAAGCCTTCGACCGAGTGGCATATAAGGGTCGTCGTATCTTGGAGAGCGACGGTCGCCTCAACCGAGACAGTAATGTCCTTCGTCATCGTGGAAGATTGGAAGGGTCCGACTGGTTGTACGGTACCGTGTCTGGTTCAGGCGGTGAACCTTGTACTCCAGGTCGGCATGGTTGAGGATTTCCAGTGGTCTGGAAGAGCATCTTTGCCTCCTCCCCAGCTCAGTATACGTGTCTCGTATGATATTCCAGGAGATATACCCACCTGACGATGAGAGTGGCTGTTAAGCAGTAGATCTGAAGGTCCCTTCCAGTCGTGGTTGATGTAGGGACGAAAATCACTTCAATACCACCCACACCAACTAGCACCCATTGACGGTCCCTTCCTCGCCATGCCCCAACCTACCGTGGTAGAGCGCAATGATCTGATGTATAGAATCAAAAGAGAGAGAAAGCGAAGAGCTG
Source organism: Colletotrichum phormii (assembly GCF_030913505.1). Taxonomy (NCBI): domain Eukaryota; kingdom Fungi; phylum Ascomycota; class Sordariomycetes; order Glomerellales; family Glomerellaceae; genus Colletotrichum; species Colletotrichum phormii. The sequence continues at coordinate 1,163,575 of NW_026851453.1, forward strand.
CCTATATTTATATACCTCTAGATGTGGCTACGACGCAATCTGCACTCTCAATGCCCACTTTACCCTGTCTGCCTAGGAGGTTTTTGACCTCGGGGTTACTCTAACTAAGACGAATTATCCTAAGAGACTAAAGGATCAGTCTCAGCGTAAATCTATACTATTCTCTATTCTTCTCAAGAGTATTAACCTCTGGATGAGTAGTCAACTTACTGTAATTGGTCCGCTATAAACCCCCGTCGCCACTTCTGTAGCTGAGAATCGTTAGCTCCTAGATCATTTACCTTGTCGAGCGTAGTGTCTGATATATGCGAGTACCGGCCATACAATAGTAAGCACACGAAGAAGTCTTTAAAGCCGAGGTCTCTCAAATCTCGTATAGCCATGCAGATACTCAAATTCTACCAAACAAAAATGAAAAAATTAACTATAAGAGGAAGGAGGGGGGACACTGACCTTAGAGCTCACGCCCCTGCCCGAAATCGAACAGCGCGCCCCTCAGTCAACCCGAACTCTGGCTTCATTGGAGTATTTATCTATTTAACCACTTCACTACGCACACAGCGTGACCTGACCGGCCGGCCTAGACGGACGCCGCTGTGCTGGTGACAAGGACGACGTTGGGATGGAATTCATACCCTTAGCCCCATATAGTAGGGTAAGTCGAGGGGGGAATGAGGGACGGAAAAGGTCTGAAGGGCTAGACAGTCGTTGATTCTTTCTACCCGCAGGCCAGAGCGAGCCCACAGTCTTCGAGACCGTCTTCAGGAATGCTCGCTTGAGCTTAGACTGGAACCTGTTCCCTTTGCCAGCTTCTTTTCCCACAAAAGAAACACCATAATTCAATGAAGCTAAGACAATTATCGCGTTTTCCCTTTTATTTTTCTTCTCCTTGACAACATGAGCCAATCTGCCCTCCTAATTCCACGTCTGGGCAATATGACCTCTAATCCCGACACTAGCCCATCTCAACCAATGACTAGGTGCATGAAGAACTCACAATACCGCCAAGACTGACTGTTATGCACGACTAAGAGGCCAAACGGTACGATGGCACCTATCTGCATCTTCTCTCCGAGATCCCAGTTACAACATTTGAAGCTTGGCCGCACGGCCAGACCAAATAATTCTAAAGCTCGCCTCGCTTGTAGGCTATGGCCTCGAGGTCTTGCCCCTGAGGCTGGAAGCCATCGGTTGGCACTTTAGATACGCACGACAAGAAGAGAAGATGCGAAGCATGGGCATGGGAGGACCGGAGGGGGGGGCGAGAGCGATGTTGAACTAACTTGAGCCAATGACTTGGAAGATGTTGGATAAGCAAACGAGCTTCGAAGAAGTGTTATACGGCAGTCTTCACAAGAACGAATTGGTGTGAGGCTCCGTGTATATGAGAAGAAATTCATATTCAACATTGACGCGTGGGAATCGCGGTGAGACTGTTGCTAGGGGAGCCACAGTCTCAGTAGTGGTAGGTCGATGATACTCGATATGAGCCGTCGGAGCTGAAGAGATCTTCAACGCAGACATGACAGGAAGTAGAGTTATAGTGTGGAGGCTCAGTTGTATGGATGCCGATGTGATCATCTCTGTATTAGAACCGACGATGATACAAGACTCGAGATGTTGTACGAGAGACTTTCGCTGTTTCTTGTGAAGGAGTGACTACCAGACGTGTCTTGGGGACGAGATGGACTCGGACGAACCAGGTCCCACTCCAGATGAAAGGAGGTCATGCAGGAACCAAGAAGTATGAACGTGGAAGCTACTTCTCTAGGCATACTTTCGCCGTGGATATTTGAATCGGACCGTTATTTTGGGGAAGGGAGCTAGGAGCTTGCCTTCATTTACGTGCCAGACGTTTGGGGGAGAGAAGCTCTAAGCCGGCAGTGGTGTCCATGTCAAGCTTTGTTAAGTGGCTGCTGAGTAAAGTAGTGTTGGCCTGCAACGAAGTACACATCTGCTTCGGCCGGTAGCTCAAGACAGGCCAAACGGTTGGGTGGTAGTATCTTTTCAACCTAGCACAGCCTCGCATTCCAAACGTTGTTCTATTCTGGCGAATGATGCCGTCGAGGCCGCTTCTACTACTTTGTTGGCACTGCCCCAAGTGTCGAGGAGCGAGAAGCCAACAAGACTGCCTTTTACTTCAATAAAAGCCTGATTCTAATGAGATGTTAAAACTGGGTATGCGCGCTAGAGAACCACGTAACGCCTCTGAAAAGGCTAAGGCATAACCCGTGTGGGATGTACGCTACCCAAAATCAAACGCGTCCGTCAAGGTCCCTCGTAGCTCCTCGTAGCTCCTCGTAGCTGTACGGAAGCTGTACGAGAAAGCTGGTACCAGCATTTCGGAGCATTGATGCCGGCCTGGCAAAAGCCGCTATGGGGAATGGGACAATCTAATTGCGGCTTCGCGCTTGTTATGCATTGGGTACCCACGAGGACCATAAGGAAATGCCGTCATAGGCCATGTTAAGGCAATTGAGTTGGTGGTCTGAAACGAAGCATCGAGATGGACCATGGTTGAGCTTGGGGCGTAGAGTGGTGGCCCCATCTTCGACCGTAAAGGTCTTGGTCATGCATGAGGTACTCATCCACATCAGCATAAATCGATTGTAAATCTCCTCTCTCTCTCTGCGTGAGAGGCTTTTTTCTCTCTTCAAGATTCTTCAACCTCTCCAGTCATCATCATGTTTCCCGACAATCTCACCTCCAGCGGCAACGCCTCCGGGTTTGTGGTGGTGAAAGATGCATCCGCAGCGCTCCTCTCACCATGGAGAACATTCGACAAGCTGTCCACGTCGGTGATGGGCTATTCTGCCAACGAATTCGACTTCGTTTACGGACGGACGCCATTTTCGACCTTCACTGAAGCCATGACTATGGTGGTGCTGTATCTGGTAGTCGTATTTGGCGGCCGGGAGATCATGCGCAACCGCAAACCACTGGAGCTGAATACGCTCTTCAAGATCCACAACTTCTTCTTGTCTCTGCTCAGTGGTGCTCTTCTGGTTCTCTTCGTCGAACAGATTGCGCCGAGCCTGTGGCAGAAGGGCATCTACGAAAACATCTGCGGACCTTCGGGCTGGACACAACCACTGGTCGTTCTCTATTACGTGAGTATTCAAACCACCTCTACCAAGACCATAGGCTAATTCTTCGTGGCAGATCAACTACCTCACAAAGTACTACGAGCTCATCGACACCGTCTTCCTGATGCTCAAGAAGAAACCCCTTACGTTCCTCCACTGCTACCACCACCCGGCCACCGCGCTCCTCTGCTTCAGCCAGTTGGTCGGAGCCACCCCGCTGTCTTGGGTGCCCATCACGCTCAACCTGACGGTACATGTGATCATGTATTGGTACTACTTCCAGACCGCAAGAGGCGTCAAGGTGTGGTGGAAGCAGTGGATCACGGTCTTGCAGATCACCCAGTTCGTGCTGGACCTTGGTGAGTTGAACCGCGCCCCCCCCCCGCACCACTCACTCACTCACTCAACACGTGAGATATTCTGCAATTGGATTGATGCTGATACGAGTCAACAGGCTTCGTCTACTTTGGTTTCTACGACGTCTTCGCAGACACGTACTTCAAGGAAATCCTCCCCCACGTCGGCCGGTGCGGCGGCGAGTTCTACGCAGCCATGACCGGCGGCGCCATCCTGACGTCGTACCTGGTTCTCTTCATCATGTTCTACATTACAACGTACAAGAAGGGCGGTCGCAGCAAATCAGCTGCGTCGCAAAAGTCCAAGCCGGCCGTCCTCAACGAAAAGCAGACCTTGGCGGCGGGCAGTGACCTTGGGAGGTAAGAACGCCACGGTTGAGCTCGAGACCTGAAGAAACTTTTTCAACTCAACTCCAATCTTGTTTTTATTTTGGACAAAGCATGAACCCATAGAATACCATAGACACGCAAGCATTGTTGGTCGGGTGGTCCTTGAATTGAGCCCGGTGCTCGGGCCAGATCTTCAAGGCGTGAGAGGGGAGGGGGGACGAAATACCTGGTTTGGTTGCTATTGGTGGCGGTGACGTTGATGGGCGGAGTATTGGTTGGGGCTTCGAAAGCAAGGCGGGAGTTTACTCCGGATTGTGGAACAAATGTCATGAGTTTATTGGGAGAGTGTGCCCATCTCTGACTGTAATGCAATAGTGAAATGCCATGTTTGATGATCATGGTGGTGGTGGTGGTGGGGGGAGAGGAGGAAACATCTGAAGTCGTGCGGCCTGCCGGAGTGAGGCGGGTCGATGGAATTAGAATTACGGGCCTTGGCGGGGCATATCGAAATGCCATTACTTACTTACCCAATTGAGACACCGCGTGAACGTCCGGGGAATCCTGGTCGGCAGATCGCGCTAGTACGAATACGCAAAATGCCCTCTCCTCCTTCCCCTCCCCTTCAACATGGCTTTTGAGGGAATTCATCTTGCCAGAGGGTTGATGAGCAGAATGATTCACGGCCAGATCTTATAGTAAATCTAAACTGTATCGTTGGCTTGATCGATTGCCTCATGTATTCGGGTCCATTTGTTGACAGGCCGCCATGATGTCACGGCCAAGGAACTGGCTAGTGCCAGGCGTGTGCACTCAAGTTTGGAGCAAGACAACGAAAGAAATCACATGCAATTAGCGCTGAAGTAATTCTCAACTTGCCAAGAATATGCTGTATTTGCGATGAGTTCGTTTGATAAGGCCTTGGGCTAAATCGGCAGCGGGTGGTTTGCTCCATGAAGGAGGCATCAATCAAGGCGACGAAGTACGGGCAAGCCCCCCCTTGTTTCAACTCTGAACTTCTTTCAACCTCCCACACCAAGATCGTCATCAATACTCTTTGCCGTGGGTGGTGAGATATGAGCAATTGTAACAAGCCAGCCATTGACAAATGGACGTCACGGGACAACACATTGATTAATTAGATAGAGCCTGATGAAGGAAGGTCAGGGACGAAGAAATCATGGAGGGTGGTGAAAGGCAAAAAGAAAAGAAAAAATGACTGCATGGAGACTCGAAAGCGAAAGCTACAGCAGGGTATAACCATCTTTAAGCTTCTGGGCAGTAGTCCCTTTTAGTTGCCATAGCTGACGAAAAGATGGCTAATTGCTCCCTATAGCCTACCTAGAATATCATCGAATATACACAACTCGGTCAAGTACGTGATGAATATACGGGAACAAGAACTGTGCTCATGAAATTGTTGGACCTCGCCCCACCACCTGTCCTCGGTTTATCTTTCCGTTATTGACGACGATGCTATCTGCCCCCCTTGGATTCCATGTTTCATGTTCTCTTCCCGATCCATTGTCTTGGATCCCGAAAAACAAAGACATCGGCCCCCGACTCCCGGCTAGTCTGGATATCCAAGGCGCCGGCCCCGGATGGCATCCGTCCACGCCTCCCCGCACCATGTTCTTAGCGCCCCCCTCGACTGCTGCTCTGTGCTTTGTTCGGTCTCTAGCGGCGACCCTCCAGCTCCATGGTTCTAACGGGAGACCCCCGCAGTTCATTGAAAGATTAGGTCGTCAGAAACAGGGTGTTAGTAATGGCACCTAGACTTGACTGATCTAGTCATTGATCTGGCAGCGGTGCCAGTCTTACTCGTCAGCTAGAACACATACTGCCTCCTGTCTCACAGTCGATCTGCTCTTCAGACCCATACCAACCGCCATCGCCCTCTCTAAGGCACCACTCTCTGGCAGCAGTCATGCTTGCTAGCTCGGCCCATCACCTTGGGATCTGACGTCCAGCCGTTCGTAGAACGCCTTGAAAGCGATTACGTCCAACGCGAGGCTATTCCAACCTTGGATTGATGACACTCCATACGCAGCTGAGGATGTTCTACCATTGTTCCCGGACGCCACCGATGCTTCAGAACTCAATGAACTGCAGAAAATGACTAGTGATAAGCTAAACAGGTACTGTGGATGGTGGTCTGGCTGCTCCTCTTAAGCCGGAGGGAGCAGCTTCCAGATGCTTGGGCAATCCACGATGCTCAACCGTCCCTCTTTATTGAGCCTGGCACTCACCACAATAGCAACCTTACGGAGATTGTGACGTCTCATTGATTGGCTTCCAAACATCATTGACCGTACCAGAAGACAACAATATGGACAAGGATGCTAATCCGCAAGAGGCCGTAGGTGAAAGCGGTGCACCACAGACAACCAGGCTATCGCTCGGATCCAGACCATCCTCGGAGTTCCTCGGCGAGGAGCGCTCGCGAATCTCAATCATACACTGCCACGCTACTCCTTTGCCGGGTATCGACGACAACCTATTTCCATTCTATTCAGAAGAGAATGACAACGACGGGGAGGAGATTCTCCCACAATCTCTGACGAAAGAATGGGAGGAAAAGGTTCGGCTTTCACAGGACTGTCCCTCTACCACCGGCACTGTAATGAGGAAGGTGACAGAGTTGACGGACGAAGAGATGTGCAAGAGGAGCAGCGTACCTTCGGTAGCATCTCAGATTTCCTACCACGACGACCACTGCCGCCGCCACGATTCCATCAGATCCTCAATCACCCTGACCAATGGGCCACGCCCGCCACCGATCCCCCGACGGGTATCTTCTCTACGACAACCCGGCGCCGTGTACGTGATCCCTCGTGGAGATCCAATCTCGCCCGCGGAGATCCAGCGCGCGTTTCCCCTCGCCATGAAGAGAGTCCCATCACACACCGTCTCAGACTCACACACCCTCTCAAAAACAGACGACGAAGAAAAGGGCGGCTTCCCATCACCGCAGTCCGAGTCCGCATCAATCATCTCGTCCATCTTCGCCCCGCCGCTTCGGCACCTGGCAAGTCACCCGTCTCTCCACGGGTCCAAATCGAGTGACACGCCGCGGGGGAGGGGGCAGCAGCGCCCTACTCCCGTCACGGAGCAAAGACACCCCGGCAAGGCCGACGCCCGGATCAGTCGCTTCACGAAGCCATTTGAGCCGGATATTGACGAGGTTAATGGCGAGGACCACTTGCACCAAGTGAGGCATATCCATATGACGAGGGCGGAGAAGCACGGCACCGTATCATCGTCATCGAATGTGGAGGTTGAAGGGGAGCAGTGGGTTGAAGGATGGCGGCTCACCGTTCTAGTGGCTGGGATCTGTCTCGCGGTCTTTTCCATCTCGGCCGATCGAACTCTCCTTACAACCGTGAGCAATCATCTCGTTTATTGATCAGTCCCATAACTGACGAGCAACAGGCGATCCCGCACATCACATCAGAATTTCAATCTACAGCAGACATTGGCTGGTACGGCTCAGCTCACCTCTTCACGATCTGCGCCTTCCAGCCTGTCTTTGGCAGGGTCTTTATGCTCTTTTCCATGAAATGGGCATACGTCTTTGCCACGTTCATGTTCCTAGCAGGCTCGCTCATCTGCGGCCTTGCCCCCGACTCTCTCGCGCTCATCGTGGGTCGTGCCGTAGCTGGCTTTGGAAGCGCTGGTATTCTCACTGGGAGCTTTGTTATCGTGGCGACGGCAGTTCCCCGGCGGGTGCGTCCGGTTTACACGGCCATCATCGGAGTGATGTAAGAAATCCCTATCCAAAGACAGAGAGAAGTTCAAGACGTGTGGACGCTAACACAACGACAGTTTCGGCCTTGGCGCCACCGTTAGTCCTCTGCTCGGAGGTGTCTTCACTGACCTTGTCGTGAGTAATCCTGCGGTTCTAAATGTCTACAGAATCATGACTGACCCTGTCACCAGACTTGGCGATGGTGTTTCTACATCAACCTCCCTATCACAGGCTTCACCCTCGTCGTCTTTCTCTTATTTTTCCACCCTCAGCGGCAAACGCAACACAAACAAACCTTCGTCAACAGAATCCTGGACCTTGACCTGATAGGCAACGTGCTCCTCCTCGGAGCCTGCGTAATGCTCTTCCTAGGCCTCCAATACACCGCCCAAGGCGAGGCCTTGTCAAGCACAAAGATCACTGGTCTCTTCTCAGGCGCCGGCGCGACAGCCGTCGTCTTCGCGGCATGGCAGTGGTGGAAGCAGGACGGCGCACTATTCCCACCAGCCATCATCACGCAGCGAACCGTAGCCGCTTCCTGCGTCGCGGCCTTCGCCACGTACGGAGCGCTCCTCATCCACATCTACTTCCTACCAATCTGGTTCCAGGCCGTCCGCGGTGAGAGCGCCATATCGTCCGGCGTGGACATGATCCCCTACGTCGCCGCGCTAGCCCTCTTCTCCCTCCTCGCGGGCATCTTCGTCTCCGTCGTGGGCCACTATCCAGCCCCAGCCATAATCGGAGGCATGCTCGCGACAGTCGGGTGCAGAAAACTCATGATGCTATCGCCCGACACGCCGACGCCTCAGTGGATCGGGTTCGAGATTCTCGTCGCGGCGGGCTTCGGGATGGCTATCCAGCAGGGGTTTACCGCCGTGCAAGCCGTCCTGCCGCCGGACGAGGTGCCCGTCGGGACCGCGGCGGTCGTGGCGTCGCAGGCGCTGGGCGGCGCCATCTTCGTCTCTGTCGGGAACGCGCTGTTCCAGAATCACCTGCTGCGGGCTTCGGCGGAGGATGCGGTGCCCGGGGTGGATATCCGGGCGGTGCTCGGGGCCGGGGTGACGGTGTTCCGGACGGTTGTGCCGGTTGAGGCGCTCCCGGTGATTGTTTCTGTTTATAATGATGCTCTTCGCGTGGTGTTCACTGCTGCGATTGTGTTGGCTGGTATTTCGGTCATTGCGGCTTGTTTCATGCAATGGAAATCTGTGAAGGGAGTGAGAACTGCGTGATAGTCATGGCGACGAGGTTGAGGAGAGGGTTGATGATAACGAGTCCATTCGTTACGACAGCGAAATGAGTATCTGTGCGTTTCAACTTTCAACAAGCTTATCTCTATGCTTTTTCTTAAGCTATTCCCAATTTGCGTTTCGTAAAATATGACCCCTGTGAAGCCGTGTCTTCTTAAAGTAATGAACGGATCGATGACGATCGCAACCGCCCCCGGCAAGGCAACAGGATTAACCCCTTGTATCCGTGGAGCTGGTGGAGAGGGACCTGCAGGTGTTTGCAGCGGGCCATCCATATGGCACTGCTCTGCTAAGCAGACCATAATTACACCATAGGAGTGAGTCAATGACAGTTGGGCTTTAAGATTATAGTGTTGCGGTCATTTCCAGGAGGCGCAGCCAACGCGTTTGGAAACCCGTCTAGCCAAGCTCTGGTGCGGCGTGATTTGACCATACCATCTATGGCTGGCCAGGGATCCGAATCCCTCCACCCCCAAAGTCAACGTCAAGCGCTGCATGTCTCTCGAATTCTAGTTCAATGGTGACTTTTGAACGCCCAGTTTAGGCGTACAAGGCCAGCAAGCAGCCATTGTGCCTGTATCCGTATGGAGTACAAGTATTGATCGCGGTATTCCGTCCCGCATCAGAACAAGACCTTTTCTTACGTCTCTTCCCGTCGTCCCGAAGCACTCCCATCCTCTGCCAAACTCTTGGGCAGCCCATCCAAACAATGCATCTGCCGCTGCTACACTGGCGGCTCCTCGCAGCACTCCCGTTAGTCACGGCGGTGGCGGGCCAGACGTGTTACTGGCCCAACGGCGTCGAGGCGACGCAGGCGGCAGCCTGTCCCGTGGCGGGCGGCACCGAGGTCGCGGCGTGCTGCCCCCAGAACCACTACTGCATGAGCAACGGCCTCTGCTTCTCGCAAACGGAGCTGAGCTTCTACCGTGGCGCGTGTACGGATCAAAACTGGACGCAGAGTGGGTGTCCAAAGTATTGCGACAAGGAGGAGATGATTGGTGGAGGTGAGGCATTTCATGAGAAGGGGGAAACGAGAGTGTCCTCCATTTGTGTCTTGGGTCGATGTGGACTGACCTATGTGACAGTTCCTGGCCGTCAGTGTGGTGTCGCGCTATGCGGTGACAAAAAGGTTGCATGCCAGACCTCTGGCAACTGCGCCAACTTCACTTTTGGCGTCCCCGCGGGCAAGATGCTGCTCAACGAGTACCTCAAATCGGACATCGGCGGCCTCGCGGAGACGGCGGCGGTCGCGACAGCGACAGTAGGACACGGTACCGGGACCGCGAGCGCCGCCGCAACGTGTTCCGCGACGGCGGCAGAGCCTAGTATCAGCAGCGGGATCTCTACGGGAGCAGCGGCGGGGATCGGGGTGGGCATCGGCGCCCCGCTGGCGCTGGCGATCGTGGCGCTGACCGTCATGTTATTGCGCGAGAAGAGGAAGACGAGGGCGGCGCTTTCGAGCCAGGTGGATTCTTCCGGGACGGGCCCGTCGTCGCCGTGGGCCAAGTCGGAGCGGACGGCGTATGTGCCGGTTGAGATTCACGGACAGCCGGTACCGAATGAGCTGTCTAGTAATCACGATAGGAGACACGAGCTTTCTTGATGATGGCGGGAGAGACTGTCGGTGATGTGAATGAGGAGAGATGGGTTCCGCGGACTCTGTAAGTGAAAGTTTATCTAGCTAGATCTATGAAATCGATGAATCTGTAAGTCTCTTCAAGATCTTGAGGTTAAATCCTGCTGGCATTGCAGACAGGCTACCTATCATACTCCCAGCTCAACAACGCTCAGGGCTCAGGGTTTGTTCCATCACGCCATCAAGCCTCGCAGAATCTTGACATCTGAGAAAGTCCGCCGGATGGAAACTCTCTCAACGTGACCTTGTTCAGACTCATGACGACGAGTATTGTACGTTGCCAACTCCCTCCGGTCGATGTCAACCAGGCTTCGAGACCGCTGCATTTGCCAACCAGCTCAGAAGTAGGCTAGACACAAGTTATTTCGATTGACGCGCCAACGCGGCAAAGCACAAGCAGGCGCCTCGACGGCTACGACACAAAAGGCCAACCTTGAACCAACCACCGCCCACCCGTCCTTATCACCATCGCATCGGGCGCCGTTTCGAAAACGAGTCCATCATTATCCGTAGGTTATTCCCGCCGTCGCGATGGCTAGCACTTGGAGCGTTCATCATACGCTTGGCCCCCCTTCTCTCTTTCCCTCATCCTTCACTGTTCGCGCTCTAAGGCTGATGCTATATTGCATGGATGGAGCGTGTCGTCACTGGGGTCGCGTTTGCGCCGTGAGCCAGCAGATGCTTCTCGCAAGGCAGGGAGCGCAATAGAGAGAGGCCAGCCCCGCGTCTCACAAAGACCCAAGATAAGCCCATTGGCTCAATGGATTCTCAACTCAATAAGGCATCATGGGAAGATAATGAACCCCCATGCGGCGCGCCCGCAGGTAAGCTCGGTTGCTACAGCCTGCTTTGATTCACAATCGGGGTCTAATGGCGTTTTCTTGGCTGGCAGCCTGATTTCATCGTTTCATCTGTTTTTCTTGCCCTTCCTTCTGTTTACTCTGTGATCATCGAGCGTATGCGATCTGTCTCGTCTCATTTTCTGACTCTTTGCGACTTGGTCACCGGAGCGAAAGACCAAGACAAAACCGCAAAGTATCCAGGATGGCCGATCAGATCCAGCATCGTCTCCACACGGAGGCAACGGCGGCTGCCCCAGCAGACCAGCCGGGTCTCGAGGCGGTACCGAGGCGGTACTCCACAACGCCGAACCCGTACGACCCTTCCGAGTTCCAGAGCCCGCCGGGAAAGTCAACGCGGTCAACAATGACGCAGGCCTACCACCCGATGTATGCTTCCGCCGTGGCGGCAGACGCACCGCCAGCAGAGCGACGGCGCGTCCTCGGTCTGACGGTCCCTGTGTTTTGGGGCTTGGTGATTGCGCTTGTGATGATCCTTACTGGGGGGATCGCCGGCGGTGTAGCCGGAGGCTTGGCAGTGCAAAAGGCTGATGGTTCCGCGGTGTCGGTGTAAGTTCATATGCCCCTCAACATTAACAGGAAAGATGAGAGCAAGGAGACTGAATCCGTCGCCCAACAGAGACCCATCTTCAACAGCCTCAGCAACCTCATCCACCACCCGCTCCATCCCAACCGGCCTACGCTCCGCCCCGACGGACGGCGGCTGCCCCAGCGGCAAGCTGCCAGACTTCACGCCCACCGACGGCGCTGGCAACGAGATACAAATCGGCTCCGATCTTCGGGCGCAGACATTCCGTCAGAAGACGGGCGCGGTCAACCCAGATCTCTACGATATTCTGCAGGTGTATGTCTCGACGTTTGAAGAGTGCATGACTCTCTGCGCGGCGCATAATAAAAAGTATGAGGCAAACCTTGCCAGCGGATATGTCAAGGAAGGGGGGGTTTATTGCCGCTCGGTGGTTATGCTTAAGACGCTGGGCGGGTCTTGTTACTTGAAGAATAATACTGGCAAGGTAGATACGCAGGATCGCGCCGGGGAATTTGTTAGTGGTGTTCTTACTACTGTGCTGTAGACGACGTAGGAGTTGGATGCATGTCGATTTGAGCGTTTGGGCGAGACTTTGGAACTGGAGAAATTTCGTGTTTGTAGACGAGTCTCTCAAGAGACATAATATCGATAGTTTGCCGCTAATTAATTTGGTCACCTTGTCTAATCATCTCCACACATCCTGAAATGGGATATCTGTCGAGGACTGAGGTCCCAAGTTTTGCGTAGGAAGAGGTCTCGGACTAAGCTCCGCGGAGACGGTGTCTTTGCGTCACTCACATATACACTCTCTGTCTCTCCATGTTTCAGCAATTATCGTCATGTCACGTCGCTCAAATCAGGACGGGCAAAAGCCCAACGTCGTGTCAGTACATCGATTCGTAAAGATTCATGATTTGATTGCTATAAACCGAGTCTTCTCAATGTCTCAGTGTCACCGTGGTCATATGACGAATCCTCATGTACCACTGGGGAAGCTGTTGAAGCGCCTGCAGCTCACTTCTTGCCAGAGCTGCCGGAGCTTCCACCGCCATAGCCAGACGAGGTTCTGTCGCCGCTGGAAGAGGTGTAGGTAGAACCGCCGTTGCCATCGTTGTGGTAGGTGCTGCCGTTGGGGTTGGAGTAGTAGTAGGATCCGTCGCTTTTGATAATCTGATCAGCTTCTGTTCAATGAAACCTCTAGGGGATGAGACGATCAATCCGCCTAGAAAATCGAGGAGTGGTAAAGCAGCCCTTCGAGCAGCAGGCATCTGAAGATGAGGAGGTGAACTCACGTGTTGGAGTAGTGGTAGGAGTTGTTGTTGGAAGCGCTGCTACCGTAGTCACGGGCGCAGTAGTGATTGCCCTGCGTTTGCCAGTCGGTGCGTCAGCCATGCCATTTCGGCTTGGAGTTATGTGGCTTTGGAGAGAGGGGCTGGGGATTACCTCGCTGTTGGTGCCGGAGCTCTTGTACTCGTAACCTTGTCCGCTCATCTTGACTGTGTGTGCTTGACGATTATGGTGCGAAAGGTGGCTGGGCGGGATGGGCGTTGTGTATGGGGTGTGTCTGAAGAAGAGTTGACTGTGGAGAGAACGGGAGGTGAAGGGAGATTAAATACCCAGGCAAAAAAACACTTTGTGTTTTACCAGGCACGGTCTATCGATGCTCTCCTTCCCCTGCCCACCCCGCATGACCAATTGATTACTGGCGGGGGCAGTGACAATCCGAAAGCTACCTGCCTCCCTTCTCTTACCTCGCTCAGCTGGGCTGGGTGGCTGGTAATTGGAGGAAGCTCTCATGTTCCTTCCCGCGGGGCGCGTCAAAGCTCCAAGGCCAAGCGAAAGTCAAATCAGATGGGGACCCTGGAGTCTGCGTCCGGATATCGTGATTGCATCATCCCCTTCCCCCTTCCCCCTTCCCCCTTCCCCCCTCGTTACCCCTGGAATGCACAAAGCATCACAATCAAGTTTGCTGTGGCAGAGAGCAGCGGAGATGTGCAGCATGGTGCTGCTATTTTGCTTTTTCGACGAGATAAGGCGTTTATTGCTTCCCCGCTGCCAAGCAAGCTGCCGCTGTCGTGACTTACTCTAGGATCATCCTGGTTTCTATCAACATCTGGTGGACCTCAGACCAAGAAGGTAAATATCTCAGTTGCTAGAAGTGCCTGTTGTTTGCATTCAAAAAGGGTAAAGCTCGTCGAACATGGAAACTCAGGAACAGCCTCTGGCTTGTAACACACATAAGTAGGTAGACTGTCACTTCGCTCAAGCGTGTTGGCAACTGCACGTGAGTTGATGTGAGCGGCAGTCAGGTGGGATGAGACCGAGAGGACCCCTCACTCACACAGCTGTCCCCCCCACGTTTCAGGGATCAGCTTGCATTGAAAAAGCAAATGACATTGTCAGTCACCTCCTCACTTGTGAACTCACGTCTTGTCGATTCCTACTACTCCGAACCGAAACCAAAAGTTCATATGCTATTCGCGTTCCTACTACAGGTATCCCAATTGCGCGTAAAAACCTAACAAAATAGTGTCCATCCCATTAGAGGTAAAGAAGAAAAGCCCGGCATCCCAAATTTGAGTGCAACCACATAATCGCTCCGTCGTCACGCTTTACAAGATCCAGTCGTTATTTCATTCCAACACTTGCTCCAAGTCAGTCACAAGCCACGCATATGCGGAGTCAAACCAACTCAAAGCTTACTTTTTGCCGTACCCGGAGCATGTTCGGTATCCGCTAGCCGAGGTGTATGGTGAACCGCCGTTGCCGTCGTTTTGATACCTCTCGCTCTTTGGAGTCGAGTAGTGAATTGAGCCGCTTCTATCCATTGTCGCAATGTTCCATCAGTCTTGGCTTGGCCTCTCTCATGTCCCGCGCACACGTACACTCCAGCTCTGGATTGGAGACTGAATGAGAATGAAATGTAAACAAAGATTGAGACTCACGTGCTGGGATACTGGTATGAGTTCGGGTTCGAAGTGCTGCTGCTGCTGCCGTAATCGCGAGCACAGGAGTAGTTACCCTGTGTGTTTCCCCGCAGTGAGTACCATTGCTGCTCCACGATAACCTCACATGGGCTAAGTTTTCAATTACCTGGCTGTTGGATCCAGAGTTCTTGTATGAGTACCCCTTGCTGCTTGGCATGTTGTCGATCTAGGGAGATGAGTGGGCGGTGGGTTCTGTTACTCAATTTTCCGAATGCTTTTTGAGTTGGAGATGGGCTCATTCAAAAGACGAAGATTTTTGTTCTTCGTTTTCGACCCAGAGTGGAGATGGGGAAAGGAAGGCGAAGGCGGCGAACTTAAGTATAAGAGAAAAACTCTCGCTCTCGAGTTCAAGGCACATGGTACGGGATACAGACTAAGGTACATAATCGGCTGATCATGGGCGATGCGTGGTTTGAAACGCTGCGCTACTTCACTTACCCCGCCCCACGGGAAAGAACCCATAGTGAGACTTTTTATTACTCTCCCTAATTCCCGTGCCTTACGAGTCGGTCCATTGACAAGTTTGGATGGGGAACGGACGATGCGGCAAAAAAAGGCCAACGAGTGGATGAAAAGGGATGCTTCGGGCAAGGCGTCAAGCGTTCGAGCCGTTCAAGCGTGGGTCGAGCGAGGCGACACGCATGCGCTGGCAACAGCTGCTGCAACTTTGGGCGTTGGCCCTTCTGGGGCATTAGGTAGTGGTAGGCCGGTTGTTGGTATTTTAAGCTTCATGTGGGGGTGGGAGGCACTCTGGCTCTCTGCACGAGCAGACTCTTTGGATGAGAGTGATTCCGAGGTGTGGAGGGGATGACTTGATTCTGCAGCGAAGAAACCTTGTACTCAAGTTAGGACAGAGGACGGGGGTACCTGAGCTCAGGAGCTTTACAAAAGTTGGGAAGACACGACACGACACGGCATGTCGCCTTGTTCGAATTTTGATGAGGGAAACAGCGGCTCTTTAGATAATAACGTTGCCTCCCGCTGACGTCTTAGCTTGGGTGGTCTAACAACTATCAAGGAAAGGCATAAAAGCAGTGGTAACCGCAGGACCTGCAGATCCGGGAAAGCCCGGCCATAAGTAGGGAACCGACGGACGCGGTCAGGGGCATATATCTCCGAGATCTGCTTCGGTCGACTCGGATCTGACTCCGAGGCGATGGGAAAATACCACCCTTCTTGTTTCGGTCTTTGGATTTTGTACGCTTGAATTCAAAAGTCTATTTTTCTTGCTTTTTGCCGCATATCTAGTCTAGAGGCTCTTCTATATCATTATGCGGCTCGCAATAGCCACTCACGACTTGTTAAGTTTAGAGGTGATGATCTAGTCAGTTCTCCTTGGGGTTGCCGTCCTCGAGCTCGGCAATGTACTTCTCGGCGTCCATGGCAGCCATGCAGCCGGTTCCAGCACTGGTGATGGCCTGTCTGTATCTCTTGTCCTGAACGTCACCGGCGGCGAAGACACCCTCAATGTTGGTCAGGGGCGTGCCGGGCTTGGTGACGACGTAGCCCTCGTCGTCGGTCTCGAGCTGTCCCTTGACAAGCGTCGTCGCGGGCTCGTGGCCAATGGCGTAGAAGAGACCGTTGGCCTCGAGCGTCTCCTCAGCGCCCGTGACGGTGTCCTTGACAACGAGGTGGCTCATCAGGCCGTCCTCGCCGCCCTTGATCTCCTTGCCGGCCGAGTTCCACCGCACCGTCACCTTGGGGTTGGCCAGCAGGCGGTTGGCCATGACCTTTGAGGCGCGAAGGATGTCGCGGCGGACGAGGACGGTGACGTGGGAGCCGTACTTTGTGAGGTAGAGGGCCTCCTCGGCGGCCGAGTCACCACCGCCGATGACGACGAGGTGCTTGTTGCGGAAGATGGGGACGGCTCCGTCGCAGACGGCGCAGGCGGAGACGCCGTTTTGCCAGTACTTCTCCTCGCCGGGGAGGTTGAGGCGCTTGGCGGAGGCACCCGTGGCGAGGATGACGGCGTCGGCGGTGTGGGTCTCTTCGGGTTCGAACTCGGTCGAGTATTTGAAGGGGCGGGAGGAGAGGTCGAGCTTGGAAACGGTGTCGGTGACGATTTGGGTGCCGAAGCGCTCGGACTGGGCCTTCATGTTCTCCATGAGCTCGCCGCCCATGATGCCCTTGGGGAAGCCGGGGAAGTTCTCGACGTCGGTGGTGGTGGTGAGCTGACCGCCAGCGGCGATGCCGTTGGCCATGAAGCCCTCGTACAGGACGGCTAGAGCAGGGGAGTATCGTCAGTGGATGTTCCGAGGATTGTGCGAAGATAGGGGAGTGGTGAGGGGATGCTTACGCTTCAGCTCAGCGCGCGCCAGGTAGACGGCGGCGGTGTGGGCAGCAGGCCCAGAGCCAATGACTGTGATACGAGGTTAGCACAGGCGCATTGCAAGAGTTTAAGCCACCACGGCGTGACCATATCGAGAGGCAAGTTTGTCTCTGCTTGTCTGCAGGAGGGGCAACGCTGGAACGGAGAGTTGTGACGTACTGACAACCTTGCTGTGCATGTTGCGGGCACTCGACTTTAATTCGGTAGGGTTCGTAGAGTTCTTCTTGAGTGATGTGGTAGCTGCGGCAAAGGACAGACCAGTGGCGCTTGAGCGAAGAATTGTTCGTCTAAAGGTTGAAGAGAACAGTTTGGCGGTGATATGCGCGTTCAGGAACACGCACTATCCTCTCCAAAAATGGCGGGGTATCAGAAAAAGAGAGATATATGTACAGCAAGAGGGAGGAGGAGGGGGGGGGGTCAGGGTACCACAGGGGGGCGTGTGAGAGGAGGAGGGGCAAAACGAATGGAAGGGGGCAGGACGGCGACGGGCTTTGCTTCCAATCAAGGCTTGGAAACTCGTGGACCGCTACCGTGACGGCAGACCCGGGATGGAAGTGGTAGTACAAATAGTGGTACAGGGCCAGAGATTCTGCAGCAGCAGTAGTAGCGGTGGTAGCAGTGGTACAAGTTATGATTTCTAATGGTGGTGGCCGGGATCTGGGACGGTGATGCGTTGCGCTGGGCCTTGCCTTCTCGGTGGTGGTGGATTCCAAAAATCCAGAAATTTTTAATCGGGCCTGCCGCACGTTTAGGGTGCATTTGATAGCGTCTGTCAGTGGGGTGTCACGAAAAGCCCGCCAAGCCAAACCGTATGTGGTCTGGATGCGTGATCGGAGTGCCGTTCTCCGTCGCGACTGTGTAGATTACCTAAGCACCGAGTCGCCGAGTCCCCGTTCCGTCGGTAGCCAGACGCCCACCCCACTTGCCGAGGCTCTTCCGAGTGACGCAACTCGGCTCCGAGCCACAAATCTGCAGCAAGGTGTGCCGTGTACCTATGTATCTCTTTTCGTGAATTGTGGGCCGGGCACCGGTGTCGGGAAGTTATAATCCACAAGGGTTCTCATCGCTGCTGGGAATCTTATCAATCGCATCAGTGTCTATTTGGAATTATTGACTTCAATGAAGCTTCCGCCCGGTAAGGTATTGGTCTAGAACTGAGCCAAGGCCGTCTTGGTCGGCGATATCTCAATAATCCATGTGTGCGCACGCCATCAAAAGAATGAGTCAATGCTTGGGCACCTATTTGCCCTGGAGCCTGCTTATTCAGCTGGTGGACTCTCCCGTCCTCATCACACGGACTCATTGTTACCTAGTTATCTTTCTGATCCGAGCATTGGCTTCGTGGGTGCTTGTAGATTGCCTCTTCCCTATGTTTCTGAAGCCCCCAAAGGCTTCAGAGTACTGCCACACTGGAGCTAACATGATGAACTCCGTTCGTCGATTCGGAGGTCCAAACCGTCTCTCTCGTACCTTCACCCAAGGTTCATCTCCGATACAGGTACTGAAGCAGATATGACGATTGTCACTGAATCATTTGGATCTACTCTAGCTTGTGCATTCCAAAGATGCGCACTCATCCTGCTAACCCAAATCAGCCCAGTTCTTAGAGGGAATGCCCGTGTCACGGAAGTATACCGGGGATGCGGCCCTTGTCACTTGATCGTGGGATATTTTCTAGCTCAAGTACCATATTATATACAAGTAAACGTATCAATCTCACGTCTGAGTAAAGTGGTAAACCCATCTCCCTCTAGTCCCACAAGAAAACGCAGCAACAATAGTAGAGAAGTCAGAGGACCATCCTCATAAACCGGTATGCCCATGTTTCTGATCCAAGCATACCAACATGGAGCCGGCCATTGGGTTGGGACTTCACGACCCAAATCCTATAAGCCAAGGCGTTAATCGTTCCTCATTGCTGCCATATGATACCACGTCCAAGTCAAGTCGCAAATCCCAACCCAATCAAGTCCCAAAAGAGGACGCGGCAACAGCAGGAGAGAAGGAAGACGGCCAACCTCATGCATAGGAACACCCATGCTTCTGAACCAAGTAAACTAACAGTATCCTTATTAGAGAAGAGTTGATAATCTAGATCCCTGAATGCTAAGATACTACCTTTGTTACCGTCTTCGTCACTATCACTATGATCATTTCCCATTGCTGCCCCATACATCACTGACAATGTACATGATAACGAAAGACGGCCTGCCTTCTAAGTCACGTAGGAACTTGAATAATCATGCTTATGAATCAAACAAACCAACAGGAGTCTTTTTGGAGAGGAGTCCACAACTCAAGTCCCTGAATGCGAAGATACTACCGTTACTACCGTACTCATCTTTAGTAATATACTTATTTCCATTTACTAGTTACGTTACTACTTTTATCACCAATAATATGCATGAGAATAGAAGACGGCCCGCCTCATAGATAGGGGTACCCTATGGCAAAGTTATGCCTCTAAAATAAGCAAACTAATAGTAGCATGTCGATGAGGATCTGATAACCCAAATCCCTAGATATCAAGATACTGCCGCTGCTGCTACATTTGCTATTGCCATACTTGTTGCTGCTATCTTTGTTATAGTCCGCCTTATAAATAAGGGTAACCATGCTTCTAAACAAAGCAAATCAACAGTAGCACGTCGATGAGGATTTGGTAAATCCCTGGATGCCAAGGTACTGCCATTGCTGCTGTATCCGTTGTTGCCGTATTTGTTACTGCAGTCCTGGTTGCTATCGTACTTGTTTCTGCCGTATTCGTCACTGACAATGTGCGGGAGAACGACGGGTTCCCGTAGGGGCCACTATCTTTAACATAATTCGTACGGCGTATGCGAGATATGGCACAAGGGGCAGCGACAACGTAGAGAGTAGCGACAAGCTGTGCGCATTCTCAGAGTCCTTGTCGTCTGCGCCGTTGCTGGCATGATGCTGCCACCAACACTGGATTGAGGCCAAGGAGCAGCTGGAGACTTAAATGTCCGCTTTATACCCTTGATAGAGGAGATCTTTGTCGCGAGAGTGCTAGATGTGAAGGAGCGAGTCTATCGTGCCTGTCAGTTGGACGCTCATTAGGCTCTTGAACTGTGCCTGGAATCACTTCCCAGCCTTATGCTCTGGATAGAGGAGACCTTAAATGTTGCAAGATTGCTAGATATGGAGGAGCGATCCTACCATGCCTGGCGTTTGAACCCTCCGTTTGCCCCTGAAAATAGTCAGACTGCACTTTCTAAGCAGCAAATACAACATCTCGTAATATCCATCACAAGCTCACTAGTGCGAGTCATCTTGAGTTCTTCATGAGTTTCATTATTGTCACATATTACGGTGAAAATGAGCTCCAATCAACTCATCCCTGAAACTGGCGTCGTCTATATCGTGACACTTATTCTCATGATTTCCATCATCGCCTTCGCCTACTTGCCCCTCTGGCTTCACCAAAACACCACGGCTTCCTCTAGACAACATAGGCCAATGGCAAGCCTCAGGAGTCTACGACCCCTCTCAATACCTCTCCCTCTCCTGTCTCCTCATCTCCTCCCGGAAAGCATTACCACCCTGAGCCCCATGATCCGGGAACGTAGCCGAAACCGGGCTCCCCGCAAGACTCCCAAGCGCATCGCTATCCCTCCGAGAATGCCCGTAGCCACCGCTGTTGACATTGAGTCCAGCACCGGTATGCTGCTGCTGCTGGTTCGGCATCGGCTCGTCGCGGTACACATACCCATCGGGGCTAATCTCCCTCTGCCTCAACTGAATCCCGCGATCCTTGCGCCCGCCATGGAACACGCTCTGCCTCACCTTGGCCCCCAGCCTCTGCGCCCGCGACTTACCGACCCCGTACCCGTGCCTCGACCGGCTCATGATATTTCCCAGCCCAATCTTGCGCGTCCTCCGGTTCCAGATACACCCGCCAATGACACAAATGATGATGAATCCAAACACCGTGGGGAGGGCGATATACAGCTCCGCGCCCTTGGGCATTTTCGCGGCCTCGGGGTGCCACGTCGGCCGCTTGGCGACGAGGACCTGCGGACCCGTGATGGCTGTTTGGGCGGTGCCGTCGATGGTGTAGGACATGAGGAGCTCGATTGTGGCGTTGTCTTGGCCTGAGGGGATGAGGCTTGAGGAGACTGTCCAGGCGTAGTAGCCGTAGGATGCGGGGTTTGTGGTGTCTGTGTCGGCGTTGAGGACGATGTCGCCTACTATTGTGCCGTTTACCGATTTGCCTTGGATTTTTACGTTGACGTTTGTCTTGTTGCCTTTGATGAGGACGGTGGGGTCCCAAGTTACTAGATTATAGAAGAGTCAGTCAGGTATCTGATATACTGCGTTCATCACCTGTACAGGGAATGTCGGTTCGCCTTACCATAGTACGTCCCATCGGTATAAAGCGTGCTCCCCTTATTCGGATCGCAAAAGGGCGAAAAGTCCCCCTTGGTATTACTGCATGGCGCAAAGGCCCCCGCGCCGCTCTTGCTGTCGGCCGTGGCGACGGGCGGGGTGCCCGTGCTGGTGGTGACCTTGACGAGGTGCCAGTCGGTCAGGGTGAAGACGCTGCCCGTCAGGGCGTTGGCCGCGGCGGAGGCGTAGGTTGCCGTGCCGGAGATTGTCGTCGGGACGGGGGTGACGGTCGTGGGGACGCCCTTGTTGTTGACGCTGATCCAGGCGGCGGTGGGAGCGATGACATCGGCGCGGGCGATGAGCGTTGGCTCTGGGGCGGGAACGGGCGCGGGGATGGCGGCGACGGGGTTGAAGAGGAGGGATAGGGCGGCGAAGGCTGCCGGAGCGAGGTTGGAGGTGTGCATGTTGAGGATTTGGGGGATGGCGCAGTGGGATTGAGGTTTGGCGAGAGCTTCAAGAGCGTGGAAGGGACATGCGAGTGGTTCGATTCCGGTGGGTTACAGCACTCGAGCGCGTGGAGTTTCTTCAGAACCCAGAAACGAGGGTGATATCTCGTCGTCGAGAAAGACACGAAGAGATCCAACTGACAATCTCAAACTCTCGTCCAAACGAATGGAATCAACGGCTCAACGAGTGGCACAGAGAGTGTGGTGTTGAGTTGACAACCGGGAAGGAGGACGAGACCAAACGACAGGACGGGGAAATGGTCCAATATTTACAAAGGAACCACAAATGGGATGAACGGGGGGAGGATTTAGCATAAAAAAGTTGGTTGATCCCCCAGGTCGCGCGGAGGCCAGACGTGTATCCTTCGAGCTTCTCAGTGGATGGTCGACCGTCGACAGGGGGAATGAACCCCACTGGCCGAGATTGGCTTCTCCAAAATACAAAGTTCAGGGGGAAGGAAACAGGCTTTGATTCGCGCTGTTTGGGGGCCTGGGCTTACGGAGTCGACTTGCCGGTTTGCCGCGATGCAGGAACCGGAGTGGTTCGAAACATTCTTAGCGGTGGCCTTGGCTGTGATTGGACAATTCGATTGGTGTGCGGCGACGACCGTCTTACACGACACCACGACCACCATGAAACATCTCACACAACTTCAAGGACTCTCATGATCTTGGGAATTTTATGGTCACTATCGTGATGAATAGAGACGCTTTCGACCGGCCTTGTAGTATGAACCCTTTCTCCCATTATCAGTCCCTTTTCAGTCCGTTTGGTCTTTATTCGTCTCTCGTCGCTCGTTGCTCGTAATTCGTAGTACAGCGCCGTCAAGTGGATGAGCCCGCGGAGTGTTCTCATCAATGGGGCCTCATCATCGGACCATTATACACCCTCTGCCTCCTCACAGGCACCCTCGTAGCAGGATCCGGCGACGAAACAGCTATAGGCCCCTCATGCTCCCCCTCCTTCTCCGCCATCCCCATCCCCTCCACCCGCTTTCCCCGTCCCTTCACAAGTCTCAACCCCTCATCAGGCCTCCCATCCGTAATCACAACCGGCACCGGATTCTGATGCGGTCTCCCAACCTCCAACGGCTCCCGGAACCCCTGCGTCGGCCCAGGTCTCCTCATAAGTCCCATCTTGACCCTCTGCGCATCAATCTTTTCCCCGTCCGTTCTCCTGTCCAACATCCCGTTGGCGGCCGCTCGCAAGTCGACGTCGTCTTTGAGCCTATGACCTGGACACGCCGCGTTGGGACACCGGCCCGGTATGATCTCGGTCTTGACCTCGCCGTCGAGGAAGGGGCAGTTTTTGGGCTTCGGGGTCGAGGACAGAGGGGTGGTGAAGGTCCATTTTATTTGGCGGTAGGACCAGAGCCAGGATCTGCAGCGGTGGTAGTGCATGTGTCTGTGGAGGCCGCAGCTTTCGCAGAGGGCAATGGATTCGGTACACATTGTCGGGCTGGGTTTGTGGTGGCTAGGGATTGTATGGGCGACTCGCGAGTTGGTCTTTTGGTGATGTCGATTGATAGTATGGCGAGGAAAGAAAAAGACGACTGCGATTTGCGGTCTCGAGGTTGTGGTAGAGGAGGAAGGGACTTCCAGTCGGAGCCTTGAATGGCAAGAATCAAGATCGTCGAGGTGATGTTGTCAGATGACAGCAGTTGCTTGTCACGAGTTCGTCGAGATGGAAAGGTACTTTCCAAGAAAAAAGCAGAAGCGGAGGAAGGAGGAAGGAGCGACCTTGAGGTTGAAGATGGAAGGAAGATAGAGAAAGGGAAGGCGTCTACGTCTTCCATCATCTTCGTCCCTTCCCTCTTTGAAATCACAGAAATCCCACCAGAGTCGGATCGCCACAGCTAGCCGGTCAGTCACCTGATCTCAAGGTACCATGTCACCCGGCCTCCAAACGCTATCATCCGGAAGGAAGAGGACGGGACATCACCACCCATCTTTCACTGAAATGAAATGTTCAAAAATTCTTAAAATTGTTAACAAACAAAGCCGAGCCAACTCCGCATAGAGGCCGCCCAAGTAAGGACAAATACCCGTTCCACCCTGTAAGTAAAGATGCTTTTACACTTTTGTTTATACCTCCTCTGTCACCCTTCTTGCCCCCCTCTTCCCTACAACAAATGGCTTATCCATCGATGTCTTTTACTTAGTCCCTGTCCCTCTTGGATTTCTTCGCCTTTTTGGACTTCTTCTCCCCGAGAGCCTCGTCGTAAATCTCGGCTGCCGTCGGACCGGCCTTGCGCTTCGACTTACCCTTCACGCTCACTACGCCGGTCTTGCCGTCCTTGACAGCCTGCTCCGCTCCAGCCCAGGCGGGGGCGTCACCGTCAACCTCATACCTAGTAGTTGTAGTCAGTCTAGTGCTCTAAAGCTACGGATCGAAGAAAGGGGGTCTTACTGGTCAAGCGGCAGGGAGTCGATGAGCTCGCGCTGCTTCCTGCGAAGCTTAGCAAGAGCCTCATCGCCTCCCTCCTCAAGCTCATCCTCGAGAGACGTCTCGAGGGGAGCAAACCTCTTGTCGACGACCTCATCGTCGTGCACGCCAGACGCGTTCTCCCGGCTGACACCAATCTTGGTAGCGCTAGGCAACTCGGCTTCGACGGCGGCGTTGACCAGGGATCCAAAGTGCGTTGTGATCTTGCGAAGGATTTTGATGAACATGGCCAAAAGCTGCGATGACGGCAGAGACAGCTCAGAAGAGATGACATCCATGTCCTTCCTCTGCAGACCGATGGCGAGCAGGATGGCCTGCTGGACACCAGTCAACTTGATGTCGCCCTTGAGCTTGCCGGTGAAGTACAGGCCAGCAAGGGTGGGCACAAGATCGAGGATTACGTGGTAGTCCAGCATGTTGTTGGCGTACGACTCGAGACGCTTCAAGTCGAAGGGTGTCAGGAACCTGTCCAGCTCCACCTTTGACAAGGCCGTGGGCTCCGTGCCGTCGAGCTTGGCGCCGATGCTGGCGGACTCGTCGATGCTGAGCGCAACGACCGACTGGAACTCCCGGAACTGGTACGACAGCAGAGACTGGAAACGACGCTGGAAGTCTCGCGAGAAGGCACCAAGCCATGACCGGTCGGCGCCGGTGTTCTCGAGAGGCCGGATCATGACGCACGTGTGCTCGCCCGTCAGATCGTTGGCCGTCTGCCGCAGGTAGACGGGCGCAAAGGAGGCGCGCTTCCAGAACTTGTGGAGCGGCTGGGTCAAGCCGTAGCTGACACCGACGTAGTCCAGGGCGGCGGGCCTGATCTCGGAGAACCTGGCAAATAGCGGGGGCAGCTTCTTAATATCTCTGATGTGGACATCGTCTGCGAGCAAAGAGGTATTTGACAGCTCCGCATCCGTAACTCTGGGCAGGGTCTCCTCCATGGCGAGGTCGGCGTCCTCGGACAGGTTGGTGAACTTTTGCTCGTAAAAGTCGGTCAGGAGCTGCAGGGCCTTGGTGCCGTATCCCATGGACACGTACTCCGGGTTCGTCGCTATCCTCACAACGCGGGCGCCGGAGAGGGAGGCGAACTCGTCGTCCTGGTACTGCTGGCTCACGAGCCAGGGGATCAGGTCACCGGAGGGGCGCTGTCCTCTGCTCAACTGGTTGATGACGCTCTGTCTGCTAATCTTTCCTTCTAGCGCGACCTGGATCACACACAAGGGCTCGGGGAGCTTGCCGTCTGATGTCGGGGCGATGAGGACGTAGAGCTCGTGGGCGGGGGCGTCACTCATAAGCTGAAGATCATCGGGAGAGTTCTTGTAGTGACTGGCGACGTAGAGGGCGACCATTTGCTGCAGGAACTTCTCGGGGATGGGGTGGAAGGAGAAGAGGGTATCTCTGTTGACCTTGAGCAGTTCGCACTGCGAAGGGTCGGGGCATCCCTGGGCGCTGGCCTTGGCCTTGGGGAGGGTGGCATCCAGGCAGAGAAGCTTGTTCAGCCACTTCTCGACCGAGTCGCCTTGGGCATATCTGATGGGCTCAGACAGGGTGATCTCGCGAAGGGACCGGCTGGACTGGCTCGAGCCCTGGTCCTTGGAGGCCCTGCCCGTCGTCCTGTCGGCAACCTCTGTGTCTTCACCAGTCTTGGCTCCGGGTCTTGACTGCTCTCTCAGCTGCTTGATCAGCTTCAGCGACAGCGAGCGACCGGTACCCTCGTAACCGTTGATCGTGGAAGCCATGAAGACCAGGTAAGGACCCATGAGCTTGCGCACCAAAGGCAGGGGAATGGCAGCGGCCTCATCGATGACAACCAACTCTGCCTGGCCAAGGACGTGGGCATCCTGGGGCCTGATGTACTGGATCGTCTGGCGATGCGCCCGGTGAATGTTGACTCTGACAATAGCCTTGTTGAAGTCGGGGTTCGTGGACTGAATAATGGAGTAATCGGCGTGATCGGCGTACCCAAGCGCATCAAAACCCTTGAAGACAAACTCGAACAGCGTCTTCAAGTTCTCCGGAGACGGCGAGGTGATGAAGATATTGCTGTACCCGTGCGCAACCGCAGCCGCAACAGCGACACCCATGGCCGCCGACTTTCCGCGACCTCTGGCGGCCGTCAGCGTCACGGTGCTCCGCAGCGTCTTCTCGGCAATGGCGTCGACAAACGTCAGCAGCGCCTTGGCCTGGTCGGTCGTCTTGGCGAGGGTAACCAGGGAGCCGACTGGTTGGGTATCTTGCAACGACCCCTTCATGTCCTCGAGCTCCTGCTCGGCCTCGGTCTTGTTGAGGTCCTTGTCGGTGGGCGGGAGCTTCACGACGCCCTTGCCGCCCGAGATGGGCAGGACGTTCATCTCGTCGTCGATGACGAGGCACGAGTCACAGCCGCCCAGGGACAGGATGAAGCGCTCGTTGAAGCGGGCGACGACGTCGTCGTGCGCCTCGGTGCGGTAGCGCGAGTGGATGTCCATGGACATTGTGTAGAGCTGCTTGAGCGAGGACATGCCCTTGAGCAGGAGGACCACCAGGCCGCCACCCTCGACCGTCTCGATCGTCCTTGCGAGGATGTTTGGCGTCATGGCCTCAAAGTCTTGGAGGATGCACATGCCAAAGGTCTGTCCGAGGACCTTTTCCGTCTCCTTGTAGTAGACATAGCGGATGTTGTGGAGGGACACGAAGAGCTCGAAGGGGTCGGACTCGTTGGCTTCGCGGGTGCCGTGCTTGATTTCCTTCTTGATCTTGTTTTCGCGCTTCTTTCGGTGACTGGTTTTCGAGGAAGAGGTCGGATGTTAGCTTCTCCATGGTTCTGCTGTGTAAGTGGCCCTGCCGCCCCCACGATTCGACATACCTCGTGAAGCCCAAGAGCTTGGTCTTGTACGCCCACAAAACGGACTTGTTCTGCTTGATATTTCTAGCCATCAAGTAGTGGAGGTTGACAATGACATCCTTGGAGTGGTCACCGACAACCACGAAGAAGCTACGCTTCTTCTCTTGGTACCCATTGGAAATGAGATTCGGGATCCGCTGGTCTCTGCATTGAGGGAAGAAAAGTTAGCAATTCGAGTAACAGAAAGTGTTCGTATCACAATTAGAACTCACACTGCCTTGCGCGACATCTTGAACAGAGCTCGCAGGGGAGGAGGGACGTAGGGGGAGTGAAGCGGAAAATTGGCAGAAAGCGGGCTTGCTGAAGTCGGGTCGGCGCAAACCAGCTCTTAGACGTCGAGGAAATCCCAAAAATTTGGCGGAGAGAACATTTTCTGCCGGGCGGTGGACTTTCAATGTGGGTGCACTTTGGTGGGGTGCAGCGACTTTTTCGTTATGGCCACACCCGTGGCTCACCGGTACGCCACGCCCCCCTCGGACGATCTTTAAAAATCCAACGGGGGTGGCGATCATTCAGGAAATGGTATGGTGAAGTGTAGAATATGGTAAGATGACTTTTCAAGGGGAATCTCAAGGCCTTGAAATATTTCCGTTTGGTGGAACTAGTAATACACTCTTTTGTTGTACATGATCTCTCTCTGTCTCTCTTCCTTTCTGAACCTCTTTTTGAAACCCTAGCTTCGCTGGATCTTGCGTCTCCCTCGTTCTCAGTATCGCGGCACGGTCATGAGTAATGGCTCTGGATGCAAACAGTTGGATGATTGCTATCTGATGCAAAGCTGTCCCCTCTCTTCTCTATATGAAGCCCGAGAAATGTGCACAACGCAAAAAAGGAGATGAAATACCATCAGCGATGCCCCGGCCGAGAACACCAATTATGAGTGAGAAAACCCCCGCGTCTTTCCCAGATATGCTCGAGCGGGAGAAGCAGTCCGAAAGAAAGAAACAAGGATATGAGAAAATAAGAGACCGACGGGCTTTGCTTGTTTATATACAACCAAACAACCACCCCCCAATCCGAGCTTAGATTCTGTCCAGCTTGCGGCGCAGGTTGCGCGTGCGCTTCATCAACTTCTTGTACTTCTTCTTCTTCATCTTGAGCTTGCGTTGGCGCTTGACGCTGAGGGCGTGCATGGTATCGTGGCCTTGCGCCTCGTCAAACTTCATCTGGCGCAGGGCCATGCGCTCGAGGAACGAGCGGGGCGCGTCGCCGTCCTGCATGATCTTGGGGCTGTGAGCGAGGACCTGGACCTGGCCGTCGGCGTCGGTCGTCTCCTCGATGGTGAACATGGCCTTGTAGACGCGGTGGTGAGGGGTCTCGTCGAGGAGGTCCTCGACGGCGGACTCGGCGGCCGCGGCGTGGGTTGCGGCGTCGGAGGTCTCACCCATGGCCTCGGGGGCCGGGGGAGGGCGGAAGGGGACGAACTGGCCGGCCATGGAGTTGAGCTGGACGTAGACGCTCGACTCGGTGCCGTCGGGGTTCTTGAAGTCAATCTTTTGGACGGGCTCGCCTGACGCATCCGTCTCCTGGTGGCCGATGGTCATCTTGGCCATGGCGCCCTCGAGGTCGTCGGTCGTCCGCGATAGTGTTGAGATGACGTCGGTGACCTTGTTCGCCCTGCTCCGGGGCTTGAAGATGGCGGCGAAGGCTTCTTCCGTCACTGACTTGGGCATGCTGTGGGTCACAGATATCGGCCGGTGCAGCGAGAAAAAGGTTGACAAGCCGAGAGCTGCGCGTGGTTTAGTTAGCAATCTCTACCGCAAATTCCAGATGCCGCATGATTACACACCTTCTTGAGAAAGATGTTGTGTGCTGGGCACGCTGGGCAGCTTCTGCGCAGCCTCCCTATCGGCGCTGTCCTTGCTCTTTCGTTTCCGCTTCTCGCCGTTGGACTTGCTGCTGCTGCTGGAGCTCGATGATGTCGAGGCATGGACGGACTGGCCCTGGGCAGGAATGTCCTTGGATCCGTTGTTATTCGGGTTAGAGGGGCTCGAGGAGGACCATCGTCTCTGGTGACCACCGACGGGTCTCTGCTGAAGGGTGATGGTGGCCGTAGCCGCTCTCGGAGCGGAGGTGGTGAGGGAGGCGACGAGGGGGGACTGCGGCGCCGAAGCGACCACGCGCCGCACCGATGAGGGCAACATTGTCGCCGGGTGCAGACCTTGGGGGTTTGATCTGGACGGGTTCGAGGAGGAGGAGGGGTGGTTTTGGAGGTGGTTGAGGCTGACGCAGATGTTGCCGACAGAGTCGGTTGATGGTTGGCAAACCCGGATTTGGCCGCAGGACGGGAAAAGCTCACGGGTTCCACAGACACCTTGTTACTTAGGCATCCGATTGTGCACAGACCACTGACACTTGATTCCCCAGAGCTTTCGAGATGGTAGACGGAACTTGAGATGAAACAATCTTTCAGTACAAGAAGTGTCAGTTGGGCTTATTGTTATTCTTTTTTGAGAAATGACGCTGCTCGGGTCCTCAGAGTGATATAACGCCGGTAGCGCCTCTTAATTATGATCGAGATGGGATTATCTGATTCAGTCCGCCCCGTCACGGGAACACACACAGCTAAGCGCCCACTACACATGACCCGGGCAGAGTCCGGGCAGACTCGCCCAATTCACCGCCCAGATGTTACACACCGCTCGACTGGTCCAGAACAAACCACCCTAAGACTTCTTGTCCTTGGAAACTCGCGCAGGCATTCAATTGTCTTTGGTAAGAAGATCCATAACTGCCTTATCTCACACTACCCCTCGAGAGAATATCCCACTTCCCCCGCTTCCTGGCCCAGCTTTACCAGCATTCTCCGCATGTTCTCAGCCCTCGCCCTCTCCTTCTCATCCAACACGCCCAAATCGACCTTATCCACCCAGCCCTTGAGCCCGTGTTGCAAGACATTGCGGGCTCGGAGGGTGCTCCCGTTGACATGTCCCGCGCTCCCATGCAGCGTCATGCGTTCCTTGTTCGCGACGTATGCGCCGCGGTGTAGGATATTGTTGTTGTAAAAGACAATGTCGCCCGCCTTGAGCTCCACATTTAACTGCTCGGGGATCCCCTTCTCATAAGGATCCGCGTTGCGCTCGGTGTCTGTCCTGGCCCTGGTATGAGAGCCCGGAACGACGATGAGACTGTTATCATCGTAAAGAGCCAGGTTCCACTGCGCAGAATAAGCCGGTTTATTGAGCCTGTCCAGCTCCTCTTCCGCGGTAGCAGTCGCGGGAATATCATCTCTGTGCCACCGCAGCTCAAAGTCCTCATCAGGCCGTATGAGCAAGTTGAAAAGCTCCATGACCAGATCGTTATCGGTGCACTGCAGCAGCTGTTTCGTCGGCTCAATCACAGCATCCGAAAAGTACGTCTTGATGAAGGCGCCGTTGTTGGGCATGTCGGGGTGCATCATCCCCTGGACGCCCCAGATGCCGTCCGGGGGTGCTTCCGGGGTGGCGACCGGCCACGGCGGGAACTGCTTCGGCAGCGTCCGCACGTTCGGCCATTTTCCGGCTCGGGCGAGCGCTGTGGCGTTTTGGCTAGCGCCCCGGAGGTCTTTGAGTTGGGTTTCGGTGAGGATGGAGGGGATGACGACGAAGCCGTCGCGGTTGAGGCGATCGAGCAGACTGGAGGCGGTCATCTTTGTCTGAGTGTTTTTGATCGAGTCCTTTCGAGCTGGGGAATTTGTTTCCGACTTCGCTTCTCAGAAGATTTTGATCAGTTTTATCACTTCGCACCAGCACTTTCAGGTGCTTTTCAGCCGCTCGGCACGGTTGACTTGCAACGTTGCAGTGGCCGACTCCGTCGCCGAAGGATCCCGGTTGAGGGTGGGGAGAATGAGGGGACGGCAGTAGCTCAGTTATCTATTGCTGCGAGTGGTGCGATGTCAGATAGCAGACGCGGAGCTATGAGCTAAGTGTTCCCACTTGGTTGTCATGCAATGAGCCCCGGTCAATAATCTCATTACTAGTACGGATACTCAAAATG
Organism: Colletotrichum phormii; assembly: GCF_030913505.1. NCBI lineage: Eukaryota > Fungi > Ascomycota > Sordariomycetes > Glomerellales > Glomerellaceae > Colletotrichum > Colletotrichum phormii. The sequence continues at coordinate 1,194,835 of NW_026851453.1, forward strand.
ATGAATGAATATATAATACGGCGTCTCTGGTGTTGAGAGACTTGAGGCTCCTTACCTTCCCCGCATCCATCGCTCATTGGTAGGGCTGAGCCTGGGGTCCCGTGCCTTCTTTGAACTACGTTATGGCGACGTCTTTGTCACTATCCAAGTGAGATATATCTCACTTTGTTCTCTCATATGACTGGTATATGGAATACCTGAATCAGTATGAACTGATGGGGTTATCGGTTCCTTAACGGACAATAATGGCAGGCTTATCGTCACATTGCTTTGAGGCAGCTCTTTCTGTTCAGATATAATAAGAATAATGGTGCAGTATGTTCCCATTGGCCCTGCTCATGATCATCTGCTGATCACTTAATCCCGTCTATCCTGCTTCTAATGCTCGAAATCTGAAGCCACGAATTGCTATACCAAGCTGGAATTCTCAGCAAGCTCTCAGTTGCCTCTTCTCATGCTTGAGACTGCTTCCATCAAATGGTGGCAACCACCTCAAGCCCACCTTACCACCCAGTCCCCAACATCCTCTACTGGCTGTTCAAGAAGCTAAGATAAGAGTTCCAGCCGATGCTGATGACGTTGACAAATAGCACGCGGTGGTGAAGCGGCACAAACTTGAAGTTGACCACCTGGACGAACGGCCAGAGCATGTAGTTGGACGTGAGTGCCGTCTTGTAGTTCTTGTCAAGCTTCTCCTTGATTGAGCCGCCCTCGAGCGTGGCCATGGAGGAGAGGAAGACGCTGATCATGACAGGGGCAAAGACACCCTGGTCGACGGCAACGCGGGCGAGCATCTCGGCGTTCTTGTTCTTGAGGACGACATTGTTCTGCAGGAACTTGAACCAAGTTGTGGCGACGGGGCCGAAGATGACTGGAGAGAATTGGTCAGTCTAAGACATTCGTTCATTTGCACGAGCTCACGTCGGCCATGAAGGCGTCGTCGTATGTGAGTTGTCTGAGTGCAGGTGAGGTGAGATGAGGTGGAGCTTACCACCGCCGTAGAGGGCCATGCGGCCTGTGCGGGCCCATTCGTGCTTCGCGAGGCCGCGTTTATCAACAAGCTGCTGGGCGGTGATGTCACCGGTCGCGAAGAGGATGGCTGTGGTGATGCTCTGGGTGAGCAGCGGGCGAGCCGCAAGTCTTGCCTGATACCTAGAGATGAAGTGTTTGCAATGCAATGCTTGGCGACATCAAGGACTTTTGTTGGCGAAGCTTACCAGCCGAGCATTGTGAATGTTTTCTGTCAGAGGGATAGCAAAGCTAGAGAAGTCCGTCGGCCTGGATCTGCGATTTCAACCCAGGGGCAAGTAAATGAGCGCAATTAGACAAAAGACAGCCGGCACAGGTCGGTGGGTATCGACAAAGGAAGAAAGGGACGTGAGCGAGCGGATGGAGTTGTGAGCTTGTTAAATGAGAAAAGGTGAGAGGCGAGAGGTCGATTCCGGGATTTGGCAGTACCTTAGCTCAGGAAGGTACCTGAGGTGAGGTACCCAGCAAGGAAGGTGCGATCGTCAGGCCGGCAAGCTGCACGTGACGCAAAAATCTCCAAATTTGGGCTCAATAGACTGGTGCGAAGTAGGAAAAAGTCAAGAAAATGTAGAAAATGTTTGGAAAAAGAAACAATCACAGCCACGATGCAAAGGTGACAGAGCTCAACCTGGTCTTGACCAGCAAATTGAGAAACGCTGTCCTCAAATAGCTCGGTAGCTTGATTTAGGGGCTCCCGGTAAGGATATTTCCCCCCAAGTTGCATACCGGACACGGGATTTAAAAACATAGCACTCCGACTCCGACATCTAAGCAAGATAATGCAACTATCGAGGCGTGAATCTCTCTACGCTTGTTCCCTTAGATCCCTGGATGCCTAGTATTGCCTACCTTATCCTCTGGGGGAAGTCTAGGGTGCAGAAATTTGGCATTGCTCTCGTGAGAAATGAGAGACTATTGCGTTTCATACCCAATAAACGCTCAGCAATCTGTGAAGTCTTTGCAGGCCAATATACACAGGCGCACCATAATTTAGGTCTTACGACACTCACCGTATGAAGTTCTAGAGCCAGGACCGTAATTGTGTTTTTGTTGTCTGCCAGACGCATTTAGCACAATAATGTCTTGAAGCCTAATTCATAATACTCGAAGTAACAAAACTAGTGATGAAAATAGTAGGGAATCGCTGCGTGCCTAGATCATCGAATTGTGAGCTGACTCAAATGGGCGGCTGAATCTTGCGATACTCGGACCAAATCAGCGGGGTGGGTTGCTCCTTTTCCCATGCTTCCCACATATCCCACTCCTCATGATCATAGTCATCTGGATCCCAAGAGTCATCAACCCAGGCACCAGGCATCTTGTGTGCCTCGTCCTGTACCATGTTCCAAAACTCTCCTGCGTAATCTTCGTACTCATATGCCCACCATATCCTCCAGTGCTTCGGACGGGAACCATAGGTGATGCCAATAAGAGAGAATCGAGTTCTACCAGAAGTTCCTCTAGACCAGGGGGCCCATCGTTGCTGGACAGTCGTAAAGCCTTGTTCGTACATGTAACTCTCCTCACGTCCGTAATCCAGAAGCTCCACGTCGCTGGAAGAGAGTATGGCAACCCACTCCAAAAGTGTTGCTACCAGTGATTTGCTTACTTGTTTCGCTGTACTTAGAGTCCGGGGGTTTGCATCAATTGTTGATACGGTGACTGCAAACAAGGGTGAGCTCCAGAATCCTCTGCCTGACCAGCCTGAAGTCCAATCAACATGGTGCAGACTCGGACGGTCCAACCTGATACTATCATGAAGTAGTTGACCCCATGACTGTCTTGCTTCAGTCCACTGGTCAGGGTTTGGGTGGCAACTCCTCCTCATGAAGTTGTTAGCCATCCCTATGGCGAATGAGTGAAAGAGGGCGGGTCCCCCGATGCTCCTAGAATATGAAATAATTTCGGGCTCTACATCAAGGTTCCGAGCTTCCGGAATGATGGTATAAACTTCCTCTAGCTCCCAGCTGCATTGTGTTACAATTGATCTTAGATGGGACAGCCTTGTAGCAATTGAAAACGATAACCCGTCGATGTTATAGCGTTTCAAAAGAAATTGAAATAGGGAGAAGGAGACCCCAAAATAGCAAAGAATTGAAGTTTGTTCGGAATCTTCGAAGTAATCATCGAGAAAACTATCTAGAAACAACTTTTTTAGAGTCGGATCTAAATCGTGGGGCAATAGATTGAACAATCGAAGCTCGTGAAGTAAAAAGGGAGAACTGTAGATTACTCAAGTTATCAACAAGATATCCTCGGTGTTACAGCTTGAGGGAGTGAGTTATTACGTTTTATCGTTGCTGTACATTGGGTCTCGCACAAAACATGCAAGTCCCCGTTTCAGAAAATCGTCTATTACCCTAAGGGACTTTGTTCCGACAGCGATCTTCAGGAAAGTCGCCCACATTAGTTACCGAATCCTGACGGTCTCGTCCGGGGGAACGTTCTCACCTGGAGCAAGTTTTCTCCATTTTTATCTTTTGCGAAGGGAGTCATGCCTTTTTCGGACAGCACCTGGAGAGTTCCAGAGGGGTCATCGTTTCCGATGCAGTCATATAGTTCGTCGGCAAAGTAGTTTACTACTTCATAAGCTCTTAAGTTGAGCTGCCAGCCCTGATAGCTTTTCTGGGCCATCATAGAGTAAACAGATCCAGTGAGCCAGCTCGGCGCCTGGACAGAAAACTGGAAGTCGTCATTGTTTCCAAACCCAAATCGAAAGGTAGGCAAGATCGAAGCTGGGGCAGAAATGTAAAAGAGAGCGGGTGTGGTAGATGTAAGTACTCCCTTTGTCTTCCTTTCTGGCGTCAGAGCTTTCGAAGCAACGACTCTTTCAGACCGCTCTATGATGCTCAGAGAGGTTCTAGATGCCAACATTGCCCTATATTATTGTCAGAAATTTTGAAACTATGATAGGGGCATGGGTAACAGCAACTCACATAAGCCACTGCCTCTGCGCGAACGCGAACAGACGAAGGGCTGCGTCAAGTTTCCTGTCCAAGGCCTTCAACTCCTCTTTCCGAAACACCACCTTGGTTGACAACAGCTTACTTCTGAAGCCGTCTTTTCGGGCAGTTAAGTTGGCTTGTAGTTTGTCTATCACATATTGAAGCTCATCAAGTGCGCGACGGACCTTTTTGATGTGTTGCTGCAAACGATGATTTGTATTATTCCAGAAGGCTTGCGGCAGCGGACTGTTCTGAATGTGATCTTCGGCGTCGAGGAGGAAGTCTTCTAGGTCTTTAATTCGTTCTGCCTTCTCAAGCAACATTGCTGGTACTTCCTTGACCTCGTTCCATAGTTTCATGAGCTTGAAGGTGGCGCTCCCGACTTTCGCGGTCATATCGACCACCGCGATGACGCTGGCAGCTAGGCCTAGTGCTTCTACCATATCGATAAGGCGGGCGAGGGCTGAGTGAGCTGAGTGTAAGATCCCGCTTTTCCCTATCACAAGCCTAGGATTGCGGAGAAGTCGAGCCCCGAGAATAAACGCGAGGCCCGAGGGGCCGAGAATTTGAGAAAAGACTGATTGTTTGGATCTTTGCCAGGCTCAGTAAGATCTTGTGAGAGAAGAAAGGAGAAAGTTGAACGGGAGGGGGAGGACAGGGCCCAGAGCCTTATGAACCTCGGTGTCTTGAGGCGGTGCTGGGTTCATTGGTCCAGCGTGGTGCGCCATGCAGGTAGTTGCGTCTGAACATTCGGCATTTGATTCGATCGCTTCGCTTTCAACACCTTCTTATCCTGTCCAAAGCTGACAGGCGTTTGCATTTGGGCAGACACAAGGCAACTCATTGAGTGGCTGAGCCTCACGTCTTTTGGAAGCATAATTTCTGATGAGCCCACAGCACCACCTTTCCCCTCCTCTACAAACTTGCCTCTTCCATGCGACGATCTTGTCTTTGAGTCCTTTGACTCCCTGCTTAGATTCCAACTTGTAAAGTGCCTAATGAGATGAAAAGAACGTCATGTTAGAGAGATGACGAAAGGAGAGAAGACGGAGTTTTCACCATGCTTGAGTCTTGACAAGCGCAGGAATCCGAAATTTCGAATCGCCCGCCCTCAGTGTTGTGCCAAACACTGCACATGTGTTCTCATGGGTTAGTTTTGAGGCGGAATAAATGACCGAATAAAGCCAAATCA